>NW_027182503.1:0-600000 GCF_040938575.1 Ambystoma mexicanum
GGCCCCACCAGGGCGAGAGGTCGATGCCGAGGCCCCACCAGGGCGAGAGGTCGAGGCCCCACCAGGGCGAGAGGCAGAGGCCCCACCAGGGCGAGAGGCAGAGGCCGAGGCCCCGCCAGCCGAGAGGCCGAGACACCCCAACAGGGCGAGAGGCCGAGGCCCCACCAGGGCAAGAGGCCAAGGCCCCACCAGGGCGAGAGGCAGAGGCCGAGAGCCCGAGGGCCCCACAAGGCCGAGAGGGCGAGAGGTCAAGGCCGAGGCCCCACCAGAGCGAGAGTTCAAGGCCCCACCAGGGCGAGAGGCCAAGTCCCCACTAAGGCAAGAGGCCGAGGCCAAGGCCCGACCAGGGAGAGAGGCCGAGGCCAATGCTTCACCAAGGTGAGAGGCAGTGGCCGAGGCCCCAGCAGGGTGAGAGGCCGAAGCCCCAGCAGGGCGAGAGGCCGAAGCCCCGTCAGGGTGAGATGGCGAGAGGCTGAGGCCCCACCAGGGTGAGATGGCGAGAGGCTGAGGCCCAACCAGGGTGAGAGGCAGAGGCCCAACCAGGGTGAGAGGCAGAGGCCCAACCAGGGCGAGAGGCAGAGGCCCAACCAGGGCGAGAGGCAGAGGCCCAACCAGGGCGAGAGGCAGAGGCCGAGGCCCCACCAGGGTGAGAGGCAGAGGCCGAGGCCCCACCAGGGTGAGAGGCTGAGGCCCCACCAGGGTGAGAGGCTGAGAGGCTGAGGCCCCACCAGGGTGATAGGCTGAGAGGCAGAGGCCCCACCAGGGTGAGAGGCTGAGAGGCAGAGGCCCCACCAGGGCAAGAGGCCAAGGCCCGACCAGGGCGAGAGGTAGAGGCCAAAGCCCCACCAGGGCGAGAGGTAGAGGCCAAAGCCCCACCAGGGCGAGAGGTAGAAGCCAAGGCCCCACCAGGGCGAGAGGCAGAGGCCAAGGCCACACCAGGGCGAGAGGCAGAGGCCAAGGCCACACCAGGGCGAGAGGCAGAGGCCAAGGCCCCACCAGGGCGAGAGGCAGAGGCCAAGGCCCCACCAGGGCGAGAGGCAGAGGCCAAGGCCCCACCAGGGCGAAAGGCAGACGCCAAGGCCCCACCAGGGCGAGAGGTAAAGGCCAAGGCCCCACCAGGGCGAGAGGTACAGGCCAACGCCCCCCAGGGCGAGAGGTAGAGGCCAAGGCCACACCAGGGCGAGAGAAGCCGATGCCCCACCATGGCAAAAGAGGTTGATGCCCCACCAGGGCGAGAGAGGCAGAGGCCGAGGCCCCACCAGCCAAGAGGCAGAGACACCACAACAGGGCGAGAGGCCGAGGCCCCACCAGGGCGAGAGGCAGAGGCCAAGGCCCCACCAGGGCGAGAGAGGCCGAGGCCCCACCAGGGCGAGAGAGGCCGAGGCCCCACCAGGGCGAGAGAGGCCGAGGCCCCACCAGGGCGAGAGAGGCCGAGGCCCCACCAGGGCGAGAGAGGCCGAGGCCCCACCAGGGCGATAGGCAGAAGCCGAGGCACCACCAGGACGAGAGGCAGAAGCCGAGGCCCCACCAGGGCGAGAGGCAGAAGCCGAGGCCCCACCAGGGCGAGAGGCAGAAGCCGAGGCCCCACCAGGGCGAGAGGCAGAAGCCGAGGCCCCACCAGGGCGAGAGGCAGAAGCCGAGGCCCCACCAGGGCGAGAGGCAGAAGCCGAGGCCCCACCAGGGCGAGAGGCCGAGGCCCCGTCAGGGTGAGATGGCGAGAGGCCGAGGCCCCACCAGGGCGAGAGGCCGAGACCCCACCAGGGCGAGAGGCCGAGGCCGTGGCCCCACCAGGGCGAGAGGCCGAGGCCGTGGCCCCACCAGGGCGAGAGGCCAGAGCCCCAAAAGGGCGAGAGGCCAGAGGCCCCACCAGGGCGAGAGGCCGAGGCCCCACCAGGGCGAGAGGCCGAGGCCCCACCAGGGCGAGAGGCCGAGGCCCCACCAGGGCGAGAGGCCGAGGCCCCACCAGGGCGAGAGGCCGAGGCCCCACCAGGGCGAGAGGCCGAGAGGCCCAGGCCCCACCAGGGCGAGAGGCCGAGGCTCTACCAGTGCGAGAGGCCGAGGCCAAGGCCCCACCAGGGAAAGAGGTAGAGGCCAAGGCCCCACCAGGGAGAGAGGCAGAGGCCAAAGCCCCACCAGGGCGAGAGGCAGAGGCCAAAGCCCCACCAGGGCGAGAGGCAGAGGCCAAAGCCCCACCAGGGCGAGAGGCAGAGGCCAAAGCCCCACCAGGGCGAGAGGCAGAGGCCGAGGCCCCACCAGGGCGAGAGGCAGAGGCCGAGGCCCCACCAGGGGAGAGGCCGAGGCCCCACCAGGGCGAGAGGCCGAGGCCTCACCAGGGCGAGAGGGCGAGACACCCCAACAGGGCGGGAGGCCGAGGCCCCACCAGGGCGAGACAGGCCGAGGCCCCACCAGGGTGAGATGGCCAGAGGCCGAGGCCCCACCAGGGTGAGATGGCCAGAGGCCGAGGCCCCACCAGGGTGATATGGCCAGAGGCCGAGGCCCCACCAGGGTGATATGGCCAGAGGCCGAGGCCCCACCAGGGTGATATGGCCAGAGGCCGAGGCCCCACCAGGGTGATATGGCCAGAGGCCGAGGCCCCACCAGGGAGAGAGGCAGAGGCCAAAGCCCCACCAGGGCGAGAGGCAGAGGCCAAAGCCCCACCAGGGCGAGAGGCAGAGGCCAAAGCCCCACCAGGGTGATATGGCCAGAGGCCGAGGCCCCACCAGGGCGAAAGGCCGAGAGGCCCCACCAGGGCGAGAGGCCGAGAGGCCCCACCAGGGCGAGAGGCCCCACCAGGGCGAGAGGCCGAGAGGCCGAGGCCCCACCAGAGCGAGAGGCAGAGGCCGAGGCCCCACCAGGGCGAGAGGCCGATGCCGAGGCCCCACCAGGGCGAGAGGTCGATGCCCAGGCCCCACCAGGGCGAGAGGTCGATGCCCAGGCCCCACCAGGGCGAGAGGTCGATGCCCAGGCCCCACCAGGGCGAGAGGTCGATGCCCAGGCCCCACCAGGGCGAGAGGTCGATGCCGAGGCCCCACCAGGGCGAGAGGTCGATGCCAAGGCCCCACCAGGGCGAGAGGTCGATGCCGAGGCCCCACCAGGGCGAGAGGTCGATGCCGAGGCCCCACCAGGGCGAGAGGTCGATGCCGAGGCCCCACCAGGGCGAGAGGTCGATGCCGAGGCCCCACCAGGGCGAGAGGTCGAGGCCCCACCAGGGCGAGAGGCAGAGGCCCCACCAGGGCGAGAGGCAGAGGCCCCACCAGGGCGAGAGGCAGAGGCCGAGGCCCCGCCAGCCGAGAGGCCGAGACACCCCAACAGGGCGAGAGGCCGAGGCCCCACCAGGGCAAGAGGCCAAGGCCCCACCAGGGCAAGAGGCCAAGGCCCCACCAGGGCAAGAGGCAGAGGCCGAGAGCCCGAGGCCCCACAAGGCCGAGAGGGCGAGAGGTCGAGGCCGAGGCCCCACCAGAGCGAGAGTTCAAGGCTCCACCAGGGCGAGAGGCCAAGTCCCCACTAAGGCAAGAGGCCGAGGCCAAGGCCCGACCAGGGAGAGAGGCCGAGGCCAATGCTTCACCAAGGTGAGAGGCAGTGGCCGAGGCCCCAGCAGGGTGAGAGGCCGAAGCCCCAGCAGGGCGAGAGGCCGAAGCCCCGTCAGGGTGAGATGGCGAGAGGCTGAGGCCCCACCAGGGTGAGATGGCGAGAGGCTGAGGCCCCACCAGGGCGAGAGGCAGAGGCCCAACCAGGGCGAGAGGCAGAGGCCCAACCAGGGCGAGAGGCAGAGGCCCAACCAGGGCGAGAGGCAGAGGCCCAACCAGGGCGAGAGGCAGAGGCCGAGGCCCCACCAGGGTGAGAGGCTAAGAGGCTGAGGCCCCACCAGGGTGAGAGGCTGAGAGGCAGAGGCCCCACCAGGGTGAGAGGCTGAGAGGCAGAGGCCCCACCAGGGTGAGAGGCTGAGGCCCCACCAGGGCAAGAGGCCAAGGCCCGACCAGGGCGAGAGGTAGAGGCCAAAGCCCCACCAGGGCGAGAGGTAGAAGCCAAGGCCCCACCAGGGCGAGAGGCAGAGGCCAAGGCCCCACCAGGGCGAGAGGCAGAGGCCAAGGCCCCACCAGGGCGAGAGGCAGAGGCCAAGGCCCCACCAGGGCGAGAGGCAGAGGCCAAGGCCCCACCAGGGCGAGAGGCAGAGGCCAAGGCCCCACCAGGGCGAGAGGCAGAGGCCAAGGCCCCACCAGGGCGAGAGGCAGAGGCCAAGGCCCCACCAGGGCGAGAGGCAGAGGCCAAGGCCCCACCAGGGCGAGAGGCAGAGGCCAAGGCCCCACCAGGGCGAGAGGTAAAGGCCAAGGCCCCACCAGGGCGAGAGGTACAGGCCAACGCCCCCCAGGGCGAGAGGTAGAGGCCAAGGCCACACCAGGGCGAGAGAAGCCGATGCCCCACCATGGCAAAAGAGGTTGATGCCCCACCAGGGCGAGAGAGGCAGAGGCCGAGGCCCCACCAGCCAAGAGGCAGAGACACCACAACAGGGCGAGAGGCCGAGGCCCCGTCAGGGTGAGATGGCGAGAGGCCAAGGCCCCACCAGGGCGAGAGGCCGAGACCCCACCAGGGCGAGAGGCCGAGGCCGTGGCCCCACCAGGGCGAGAGGCCGAGGCCAGAGCCCCAAAAGGGCGAGAGGCCAGAGGCCCCACCAGGGCGAGAGGCAGAGGCCCCACCAGGGCGAGAGGCTGAGGCCCCACCAGGGCGAGAGGCCGAGGCCCCACCAGGGCGAGAGGCAGAGGCCGAGGCCCCACCAGGGCGAGAGGCAGAGGCCGATGCCCCACCAGGGCGAGAGGCAGAGGCCCCACCAGGGCGAGAGGCCGAGAGGCCCCACCAGGGCGAGAGGCCGAGAGGCCCCACCAGGGCGAGAGGCAGAGAGGCCCCACCAGGGCGAGAGGCCGAGAGGCCCCACCAGGGCGAGAGGCCGAGAGGCCCCACCAGGACGAGAGGCCGAGAGGCCCCACCAGGGCGAGAGGCCGAGAGGCCCAGGCCCCACCAGGGTGAGAGGGCGAGGCTCTACCAGTGCGAGAGGCCGAGGCCAAGGCCCCACCAGGGAAAGAGGTAGAGGCCAAGGCCCCACCAGGGAGAGAGGCAGAGGCCAAAGCCCCACCAGGGCGAGAGGCAGAGGCCAAAGCCCCACCAGGGCGAGAGGCAGAGGCCAAAGCCCCACCAGGGCGAGAGGCAGAGGCCGAGGCCCCACCAGGGCGAGAGGCAGAGGCCGAGGCCCCACCAGGGCGAGAGGCCGAGGCCCCACCAGGGCGAGAGGCCGAGGCCTCACCAGGGCGAGACACCCCAACAGGGCGGGAGGCCGAGGCCCCACCAGGGCGAGACAGGCCGAGGCCCCACCAGGGTGAGATGGCCAGAGGCCGAGGCCCCACCAGGGTGAGATGGCCAGAGGCCGAGGCCCCACCAGGGTGATATGGCCAGAGGCCGAGGCCCCACCAGGGTGATATGGCCAGAGGCCGAGGCCCCACCAGGGAGAGAGGCAGAGGCCAAAGCCCCACCAGGGCGAGAGGCAGAGGCCAAAGCCCCACCAGGGCGAGAGGCAGAGGCCAAAGCCCCACCAGGGCGAGAGGCAGAGGCCAAAGCCCCACCAGGGCGAGAGGCCGAGGCCCCACCAGGGGAGAGGCCGAGGCCCCACCAGGGCGAGAGGCCGAGGCCTCACCAGGGCGAGAGGGCGAGACACCCCAACAGGGCGGGAGGCCGAGGCCCCACCAGGGCGAGACAGGCCGAGGCCCCACCAGGGTGAGATGGCCAGAGGCCGAGGCCCCACCAGGGTGAGATGGCCAGAGGCCGAGGCCCCACCAGGGTGAGATGGCCAGAGGCCGAGGCCCCACCAGGGCGAAAGGCCGAGAGGCCCCACCAGGGCGAAAGGCCGAGAGGCCCCACCAGGGCGAGAGGCCGAGAGGCCCCACCAGGGCGAGAGGCCCCACCAGGGCGAGAGGCCGAGAGGCCGAGGCCCCACCAAGGCGAGAGGCCGAGGCCCCACCAGGGCGAGAGGCAGAGGCCGAGGCCCCACCAGAGCGAGAGGCAGAGGCCGAGGCCCCACCAGAGCGAGAGGCAGATGCCGAGGCCCCACCAGGGCGAGAGGCCAATGCCGAGGCCCCACCAGGGCGAGAGGTCGATGCCGAGGCCCCACCAGGGCGAGAGGTCGATGCCGAGGCCCCACCAGGGCGAGAGGTCGAGGCCCCACCAGGGCGAGAGGCAGAGGCCCCACCAGGGCGAGAGGCAGAGGCCGAGGCCCCGCCAGCCGAGAGGCCGAGACACCCCAACAGGGCGAGAGGCCGAGGCCCCACCAGGGCAAGAGGCCAAGGCCCCACCAGGGCGAGAGGCAGAGGCCGAGAGCCCGAGGCCCCACCAGGCCGAGAGGGCGAGAGGTCGAGGCCGAGGCCCCACCAGAGCGAGAGTTCAAGGCTCCACCAGGGCGAGAGGCCAAGTCCCCACTAAGGCAAGAGGCCGAGGCCCGACCAGGGAGAGAGGCCGAGGCCAATGCTTCACCAGGGTGAGAGGCAGTGGCCGAGGCCCCAGCAGGGTGAGAGGCCGAAGCCCCAGCAGGGCGAGAGGCCGAAGCCCCGTCAGGGTGAGATGGCGAGAGGCTGAGGCCCCACCAGGGTGAGATGGCGAGAGGCCGAGGCCCCACCAGGGCGAGAGGCAGAGGCCCAACCAGGGGGAGAGGCAGAGGCCCAACCAGGGCGAGAGGCAGAGGCCCAACCAGGGCGAGAGGCAGAGGCCGAGGCCCCACCAGGGTGAGAGGCAGAGGCCGAGGCCCCACCAGGGTGAGAGGCAGAGGCTGAGGCCCCACCAGGGTGAGAGGCTGAGAGGCAGAGGCCCCACCAGGGTGAGAGGCTGAGAGGCAGAGGCCCCACCAGGGCAAGAGGCCAAGGCCCGACCAGGGCGAGAGGTAGAGGCCAAAGCCCCACCAGGGCGAGAGGTAGAAGCCAAGGCCCCACCAGGGCGAGAGGCAGAAGCCAAGGCCCCACCAGGGCGAGAGGCAGAGGCCAAGGCCCCACCAGGGCGAGAGGCAGAGGCCAAGGCCCCACCAGGGCGAGAGGCAGAGGCCAAGGCCCCACCAGGGCGAAAGGTACAGGCCAACGCCCCCCAGGGCGAGAGGTAGAGGCCAAGGCCACACCAGGGCGAGAGAAGCCGATGCCCCACCATGGCAAAAGAGGTTGATGCCCCACCAGGGCGAGAGAGGCAGAGGCCAAAGCCCCACCAGGGCGAGAGGCAGAGGCCAAAGCCCCACCAGGGCGAGAGGCAGAGGCCAAAGCCCCACCAGGGCGAGAGGCAGAGGCCAAAGCCCCACCAGGGCGAGAGGCAGAGGACAAAGCCCCACCAGGGCGAGAGGCAGAGGCCAAGGCCCCACCAAGGCCAGAGGCCAAGGCCCCACCAGGGCCAGAGGCCAAGGCCCGACCAGGGCGAGAGGCAGAGGCCAATGCTTCACCAGGGCGAGAGGCCGAGGCCAATGCTTCACCAGGGCGAGAGGCCAAGGCCCCACCTGGGCGAGAGGTAGAGACCAAGGCCCCACAAAGGCGAGAGGTAGAGGCCAAGGCCCCACCAGGGCGAGAGAGGCTGAGGCCCCACCAGGGCGAGAGGCCAAGGCCCCACCAGGGCGAGAGGTCAAGGCCCCACCAGGGCGAGAGGTCAAGGCCCCACCAGGGCGAGAGGTCAAGGCCCCACCAGGGCGAGAGGTCAAGGCCCCACCACAGTGAGACCCCCACCAGGGCGAGAGGCCGAGGCCACACCAGAGCGAGAGGCAGAGGCCGAGGCCCCACCAGCCGAGAGGCAGAGACACCCCAAGAGGGCGAGAGGCCGAGGCACCACCAGGGCGAGGCCGAGGCCCCGCCAGCCGAGAGGCCGAGACACCCCAACAGGGCGAGAGGCCGAGACACCAGCAGGGCGAGAGGCCGAGGCCCCACCAGGGCGAGAGGCCGAGGCTCCGCCAAAGCAAGACGGCGAGAGGCAGAGGCTCCACCACGGTGAGACCCCCACCAGGGCGAGAGGCCAAGGCCACACCAGCCGAGAGGCAGAGACACCCCAACAGGGCGAGAGGTCAAGGCCCCATCAGGGCGGGAGGCCTAGAGGGCGAGAGGTCGAGGCCCCACCAGAGCGAGAGGTCGAGGCCCCACCAGGGCGAGAGGCCGAGGCCCCACCAGGGCGAGAGGCCAAGGCCCGACCAGGGCGAGAGGCCAAGGCCCGACCAGGGCGAGAGGCCGAGGCCAAGGCCCGACCAGGGCGAGAGGCCGAGGCCAAGGCCTCACCAGGGCGAGAGGCAGGGGCCGATGCCCCACAAAGGCGAGAGGGGCCGATGCCCCACCAGGGCGAGAGGCCGAGGCCCCACCAGGGCGAGAGGCCGAGAGGCCCAGGCCCCACCAGGGCGAGAGGCCGAGGCTCTACCAGTGCGAGAGGCCGAGGCCAAGGCCCCACCAGGGAAAGAGGTAGAGGCCAAGGCCCCACCAGGGAGAGAGGCAGAGGCCAAAGCCCCACCAGGGCGAGAGGCAGAGGCCAAAGCCCCACCAGGGCGAGAGGCAGAGGCCAAAGCCCCACCAGGGCGAGAGGCAGAGGCCAAAGCCCCACCAGGGCGAGAGGCAGAGGCCGAGGCCCCACCAGGGCGAGAGGCAGAGGCCGAGGCCCCACCAGGGGAGAGGCCGAGGCCCCACCAGGGCGAGAGGCCGAGGCCTCACCAGGGCGAGAGGGCGAGACACCCCAACAGGGCGGGAGGCCGAGGCCCCACCAGGGCGAGACAGGCCGAGGCCCCACCAGGGTGAGATGGCCAGAGGCCGAGGCCCCACCAGGGTGAGATGGCCAGAGGCCGAGGCCCCACCAGGGTGATATGGCCAGAGGCCGAGGCCCCACCAGGGTGATATGGCCAGAGGCCGAGGCCCCACCAGGGTGATATGGCCAGAGGCCGAGGCCCCACCAGGGTGATATGGCCAGAGGCCGAGGCCCCACCAGGGAGAGAGGCAGAGGCCAAAGCCCCACCAGGGCGAGAGGCAGAGGCCAAAGCCCCACCAGGGCGAGAGGCAGAGGCCAAAGCCCCACCAGGGTGATATGGCCAGAGGCCGAGGCCCCACCAGGGCGAAAGGCCGAGAGGCCCCACCAGGGCGAGAGGCCGAGAGGCCCCACCAGGGCGAGAGGCCCCACCAGGGCGAGAGGCCGAGAGGCCGAGGCCCCACCAGAGCGAGAGGCAGAGGCCGAGGCCCCACCAGGGCGAGAGGCCGATGCCGAGGCCCCACCAGGGCGAGAGGTCGATGCCCAGGCCCCACCAGGGCGAGAGGTCGATGCCCAGGCCCCACCAGGGCGAGAGGCAGAGGCCAAGGCCCCACCAGGGCGAGAGGCAGAGGCCAAGGCCCCACCAGGGCGAGAGGCAGAGGCCAAGGCCCCACCAGGGCGAGAGGCAGAGGCCAAGGCCCCACCAGGGCGAGAGGTAAAGGCCAAGGCCCCACCAGGGCGAGAGGTACAGGCCAACGCCCCCCAGGGCGAGAGGTAGAGGCCAAGGCCACACCAGGGCGAGAGAAGCCGATGCCCCACCATGGCAAAAGAGGTTGATGCCCCACCAGGGCGAGAGAGGCAGAGGCCGAGGCCCCACCAGCCAAGAGGCAGAGACACCACAACAGGGCGAGAGGCCGAGGCCCCGTCAGGGTGAGATGGCGAGAGGCCAAGGCCCCACCAGGGCGAGAGGCCGAGACCCCACCAGGGCGAGAGGCCGAGGCCGTGGCCCCACCAGGGCGAGAGGCCGAGGCCAGAGCCCCAAAAGGGCGAGAGGCCAGAGGCCCCACCAGGGCGAGAGGCAGAGGCCCCACCAGGGCGAGAGGCTGAGGCCCCACCAGGGCGAGAGGCCGAGGCCCCACCAGGGCGAGAGGCAGAGGCCGAGGCCCCACCAGGGCGAGAGGCAGAGGCCGATGCCCCACCAGGGCGAGAGGCAGAGGCCCCACCAGGGCGAGAGGCCGAGAGGCCCCACCAGGGCGAGAGGCCGAGAGGCCCCACCAGGGCGAGAGGCAGAGAGGCCCCACCAGGGCGAGAGGCCGAGAGGCCCCACCAGGGCGAGAGGCCGAGAGGCCCCACCAGGACGAGAGGCCGAGAGGCCCCACCAGGGCGAGAGGCCGAGAGGCCCAGGCCCCACCAGGGTGAGAGGGCGAGGCTCTACCAGTGCGAGAGGCCGAGGCCAAGGCCCCACCAGGGAAAGAGGTAGAGGCCAAGGCCCCACCAGGGAGAGAGGCAGAGGCCAAAGCCCCACCAGGGCGAGAGGCAGAGGCCAAAGCCCCACCAGGGCGAGAGGCAGAGGCCAAAGCCCCACCAGGGCGAGAGGCAGAGGCCGAGGCCCCACCAGGGCGAGAGGCAGAGGCCGAGGCCCCACCAGGGCGAGAGGCCGAGGCCCCACCAGGGCGAGAGGCCGAGGCCTCACCAGGGCGAGACACCCCAACAGGGCGGGAGGCCGAGGCCCCACCAGGGCGAGACAGGCCGAGGCCCCACCAGGGTGAGATGGCCAGAGGCCGAGGCCCCACCAGGGTGAGATGGCCAGAGGCCGAGGCCCCACCAGGGTGATATGGCCAGAGGCCGAGGCCCCACCAGGGTGATATGGCCAGAGGCCGAGGCCCCACCAGGGAGAGAGGCAGAGGCCAAAGCCCCACCAGGGCGAGAGGCAGAGGCCAAAGCCCCACCAGGGCGAGAGGCAGAGGCCAAAGCCCCACCAGGGCGAGAGGCAGAGGCCAAAGCCCCACCAGGGCGAGAGGCCGAGGCCCCACCAGGGGAGAGGCCGAGGCCCCACCAGGGCGAGAGGCCGAGGCCTCACCAGGGCGAGAGGGCGAGACACCCCAACAGGGCGGGAGGCCGAGGCCCCACCAGGGCGAGACAGGCCGAGGCCCCACCAGGGTGAGATGGCCAGAGGCCGAGGCCCCACCAGGGTGAGATGGCCAGAGGCCGAGGCCCCACCAGGGTGAGATGGCCAGAGGCCGAGGCCCCACCAGGGCGAAAGGCCGAGAGGCCCCACCAGGGCGAAAGGCCGAGAGGCCCCACCAGGGCGAGAGGCCGAGAGGCCCCACCAGGGCGAGAGGCCCCACCAGGGCGAGAGGCCGAGAGGCCGAGGCCCCACCAAGGCGAGAGGCCGAGGCCCCACCAGGGCGAGAGGCAGAGGCCGAGGCCCCACCAGAGCGAGAGGCAGAGGCCGAGGCCCCACCAGAGCGAGAGGCAGATGCCGAGGCCCCACCAGGGCGAGAGGCCAATGCCGAGGCCCCACCAGGGCGAGAGGTCGATGCCGAGGCCCCACCAGGGCGAGAGGTCGATGCCGAGGCCCCACCAGGGCGAGAGGTCGAGGCCCCACCAGGGCGAGAGGCAGAGGCCCCACCAGGGCGAGAGGCAGAGGCCGAGGCCCCGCCAGCCGAGAGGCCGAGACACCCCAACAGGGCGAGAGGCCGAGGCCCCACCAGGGCAAGAGGCCAAGGCCCCACCAGGGCGAGAGGCAGAGGCCGAGAGCCCGAGGCCCCACCAGGCCGAGAGGGCGAGAGGTCGAGGCCGAGGCCCCACCAGAGCGAGAGTTCAAGGCTCCACCAGGGCGAGAGGCCAAGTCCCCACTAAGGCAAGAGGCCGAGGCCCGACCAGGGAGAGAGGCCGAGGCCAATGCTTCACCAGGGTGAGAGGCAGTGGCCGAGGCCCCAGCAGGGTGAGAGGCCGAAGCCCCAGCAGGGCGAGAGGCCGAAGCCCCGTCAGGGTGAGATGGCGAGAGGCTGAGGCCCCACCAGGGTGAGATGGCGAGAGGCCGAGGCCCCACCAGGGCGAGAGGCAGAGGCCCAACCAGGGGGAGAGGCAGAGGCCCAACCAGGGCGAGAGGCAGAGGCCCAACCAGGGCGAGAGGCAGAGGCCGAGGCCCCACCAGGGTGAGAGGCAGAGGCCGAGGCCCCACCAGGGTGAGAGGCAGAGGCTGAGGCCCCACCAGGGTGAGAGGCTGAGAGGCAGAGGCCCCACCAGGGTGAGAGGCTGAGAGGCAGAGGCCCCACCAGGGCAAGAGGCCAAGGCCCGACCAGGGCGAGAGGTAGAGGCCAAAGCCCCACCAGGGCGAGAGGTAGAAGCCAAGGCCCCACCAGGGCGAGAGGCAGAAGCCAAGGCCCCACCAGGGCGAGAGGCAGAGGCCAAGGCCCCACCAGGGCGAGAGGCAGAGGCCAAGGCCCCACCAGGGCGAGAGGCAGAGGCCAAGGCCCCACCAGGGCGAAAGGTACAGGCCAACGCCCCCCAGGGCGAGAGGTAGAGGCCAAGGCCACACCAGGGCGAGAGAAGCCGATGCCCCACCATGGCAAAAGAGGTTGATGCCCCACCAGGGCGAGAGAGGCAGAGGCCAAAGCCCCACCAGGGCGAGAGGCAGAGGCCAAAGCCCCACCAGGGCGAGAGGCAGAGGCCAAAGCCCCACCAGGGCGAGAGGCAGAGGCCAAAGCCCCACCAGGGCGAGAGGCAGAGGACAAAGCCCCACCAGGGCGAGAGGCAGAGGCCAAGGCCCCACCAAGGCCAGAGGCCAAGGCCCCACCAGGGCCAGAGGCCAAGGCCCGACCAGGGCGAGAGGCAGAGGCCAATGCTTCACCAGGGCGAGAGGCCGAGGCCAATGCTTCACCAGGGCGAGAGGCCAAGGCCCCACCTGGGCGAGAGGTAGAGACCAAGGCCCCACAAAGGCGAGAGGTAGAGGCCAAGGCCCCACCAGGGCGAGAGAGGCTGAGGCCCCACCAGGGCGAGAGGCCAAGGCCCCACCAGGGCGAGAGGTCAAGGCCCCACCAGGGCGAGAGGTCAAGGCCCCACCAGGGCGAGAGGTCAAGGCCCCACCAGGGCGAGAGGTCAAGGCCCCACCACAGTGAGACCCCCACCAGGGCGAGAGGCCGAGGCCACACCAGAGCGAGAGGCAGAGGCCGAGGCCCCACCAGCCGAGAGGCAGAGACACCCCAAGAGGGCGAGAGGCCGAGGCACCACCAGGGCGAGGCCGAGGCCCCGCCAGCCGAGAGGCCGAGACACCCCAACAGGGCGAGAGGCCGAGACACCAGCAGGGCGAGAGGCCGAGGCCCCACCAGGGCGAGAGGCCGAGGCTCCGCCAAAGCAAGACGGCGAGAGGCAGAGGCTCCACCACGGTGAGACCCCCACCAGGGCGAGAGGCCAAGGCCACACCAGCCGAGAGGCAGAGACACCCCAACAGGGCGAGAGGTCAAGGCCCCATCAGGGCGGGAGGCCTAGAGGGCGAGAGGTCGAGGCCCCACCAGAGCGAGAGGTCGAGGCCCCACCAGGGCGAGAGGCCGAGGCCCCACCAGGGCGAGAGGCCAAGGCCCGACCAGGGCGAGAGGCCAAGGCCCGACCAGGGCGAGAGGCCGAGGCCAAGGCCCGACCAGGGCGAGAGGCCGAGGCCAAGGCCTCACCAGGGCGAGAGGCAGGGGCCGATGCCCCACAAAGGCGAGAGGGGCCGATGCCCCACCAGGGCGAGAGGCCGAGGCCCCACCAGGGCGAGAGGCCGAGAGGCCCAGGCCCCACCAGGGCGAGAGGCCGAGGCTCTACCAGTGCGAGAGGCCGAGGCCAAGGCCCCACCAGGGAAAGAGGTAGAGGCCAAGGCCCCACCAGGGAGAGAGGCAGAGGCCAAAGCCCCACCAGGGCGAGAGGCAGAGGCCAAAGCCCCACCAGGGCGAGAGGCAGAGGCCAAAGCCCCACCAGGGCGAGAGGCAGAGGCCAAAGCCCCACCAGGGCGAGAGGCAGAGGCCGAGGCCCCACCAGGGCGAGAGGCAGAGGCCGAGGCCCCACCAGGGGAGAGGCCGAGGCCCCACCAGGGGAGAGGCCGAGGCCTCACCAGGGCGAGAGGGCGAGACACCCCAACAGGGCGGGAGGCCGAGGCCCCACCAGGGCGAGACAGGCCGAGGCCCCACCAGGGTGAGATGGCCAGAGGCCGAGGCCCCACCAGGGTGAGATGGCCAGAGGCCGAGGCCCCACCAGGGTGATATGGCCAGAGGCCGAGGCCCCACCAGGGTGATATGGCCAGAGGCCGAGGCCCCACCAGGGTGATATGGCCAGAGGCCGAGGCCCCACCAGGGTGATATGGCCAGAGGCCGAGGCCCCACCAGGGAGAGAGGCAGAGGCCAAAGCCCCACCAGGGCGAGAGGCAGAGGCCAAAGCCCCACCAGGGCGAGAGGCAGAGGCCAAAGCCCCACCAGGGTGATATGGCCAGAGGCCGAGGCCCCACCAGGGCGAAAGGCCGAGAGGCCCCACCAGGGCGAGAGGCCGAGAGGCCCCACCAGGGCGAGAGGCCCCACCAGGGCGAGAGGCCGAGAGGCCGAGGCCCCACCAGAGCGAGAGGCAGAGGCCGAGGCCCCACCAGGGCGAGAGGCCGATGCCGAGGCCCCACCAGGGCGAGAGGTCGATGCCCAGGCCCCACCAGGGCGAGAGGTCGATGCCCAGGCCCCACCAGGGCGAGAGGTCGATGCCCAGGCCCCACCAGGGCGAGAGGTCGATGCCCAGGCCCCACCAGGGCGAGAGGTCGATGCCGAGGCCCCACCAGGGCGAGAGGTCGATGCCAAGGCCCCACCAGGGCGAGAGGTCGATGCCGAGGCCCCACCAGGGCGAGAGGTCGATGCCGAGGCCCCACCAGGGCGAGAGGTCGATGCCGAGGCCCCACCAGGGCGAGAGGTCGATGCCGAGGCCCCACCAGGGCGAGAGGTCGAGGCCCCACCAGGGCGAGAGGCAGAGGCCCCACCAGGGCGAGAGGCAGAGGCCCCACCAGGGCGAGAGGCAGAGGCCGAGGCCCCGCCAGCCGAGAGGCCGAGACACCCCAACAGGGCGAGAGGCCGAGGCCCCACCAGGGCAAGAGGCCAAGGCCCCACCAGGGCAAGAGGCCAAGGCCCCACCAGGGCAAGAGGCAGAGGCCGAGAGCCCGAGGCCCCACAAGGCCGAGAGGGCGAGAGGTCGAGGCCGAGGCCCCACCAGAGCGAGAGTTCAAGGCTCCACCAGGGCGAGAGGCCAAGTCCCCACTAAGGCAAGAGGCCGAGGCCAAGGCCCGACCAGGGAGAGAGGCCGAGGCCAATGCTTCACCAAGGTGAGAGGCAGTGGCCGAGGCCCCAGCAGGGTGAGAGGCCGAAGCCCCAGCAGGGCGAGAGGCCGAAGCCCCGTCAGGGTGAGATGGCGAGAGGCTGAGGCCCCACCAGGGTGAGATGGCGAGAGGCTGAGGCCCCACCAGGGCGAGAGGCAGAGGCCCAACCAGGGCGAGAGGCAGAGGCCCAACCAGGGCGAGAGGCAGAGGCCCAACCAGGGCGAGAGGCAGAGGCCCAACCAGGGCGAGAGGCAGAGGCCGAGGCCCCACCAGGGTGAGAGGCTAAGAGGCTGAGGCCCCACCAGGGTGAGAGGCTGAGAGGCAGAGGCCCCACCAGGGTGAGAGGCTGAGAGGCAGAGGCCCCACCAGGGTGAGAGGCTGAGGCCCCACCAGGGCAAGAGGCCAAGGCCCGACCAGGGCGAGAGGTAGAGGCCAAAGCCCCACCAGGGCGAGAGGTAGAAGCCAAGGCCCCACCAGGGCGAGAGGCAGAGGCCAAGGCCCCACCAGGGCGAGAGGCAGAGGCCAAGGCCCCACCAGGGCGAGAGGCAGAGGCCAAGGCCCCACCAGGGCGAGAGGCAGAGGCCAAGGCCCCACCAGGGCGAGAGGCAGAGGCCAAGGCCCCACCAGGGCGAGAGGCAGAGGCCAAGGCCCCACCAGGGCGAGAGGCAGAGGCCAAGGCCCCACCAGGGCGAGAGGCAGAGGCCAAGGCCCCACCAGGGCGAGAGGCAGAGGCCAAGGCCCCACCAGGGCGAGAGGTAAAGGCCAAGGCCCCACCAGGGCGAGAGGTACAGGCCAACGCCCCCCAGGGCGAGAGGTAGAGGCCAAGGCCACACCAGGGCGAGAGAAGCCGATGCCCCACCATGGCAAAAGAGGTTGATGCCCCACCAGGGCGAGAGAGGCAGAGGCCGAGGCCCCACCAGCCAAGAGGCAGAGACACCACAACAGGGCGAGAGGCCGAGGCCCCGTCAGGGTGAGATGGCGAGAGGCCAAGGCCCCACCAGGGCGAGAGGCCGAGACCCCACCAGGGCGAGAGGCCGAGGCCGTGGCCCCACCAGGGCGAGAGGCCGAGGCCAGAGCCCCAAAAGGGCGAGAGGCCAGAGGCCCCACCAGGGCGAGAGGCAGAGGCCCCACCAGGGCGAGAGGCTGAGGCCCCACCAGGGCGAGAGGCCGAGGCCCCACCAGGGCGAGAGGCAGAGGCCGAGGCCCCACCAGGGCGAGAGGCAGAGGCCGATGCCCCACCAGGGCGAGAGGCAGAGGCCCCACCAGGGCGAGAGGCCGAGAGGCCCCACCAGGGCGAGAGGCCGAGAGGCCCCACCAGGGCGAGAGGCAGAGAGGCCCCACCAGGGCGAGAGGCCGAGAGGCCCCACCAGGGCGAGAGGCCGAGAGGCCCCACCAGGACGAGAGGCCGAGAGGCCCCACCAGGGCGAGAGGCCGAGAGGCCCAGGCCCCACCAGGGTGAGAGGGCGAGGCTCTACCAGTGCGAGAGGCCGAGGCCAAGGCCCCACCAGGGAAAGAGGTAGAGGCCAAGGCCCCACCAGGGAGAGAGGCAGAGGCCAAAGCCCCACCAGGGCGAGAGGCAGAGGCCAAAGCCCCACCAGGGCGAGAGGCAGAGGCCAAAGCCCCACCAGGGCGAGAGGCAGAGGCCGAGGCCCCACCAGGGCGAGAGGCAGAGGCCGAGGCCCCACCAGGGCGAGAGGCCGAGGCCCCACCAGGGCGAGAGGCCGAGGCCTCACCAGGGCGAGACACCCCAACAGGGCGGGAGGCCGAGGCCCCACCAGGGCGAGACAGGCCGAGGCCCCACCAGGGTGAGATGGCCAGAGGCCGAGGCCCCACCAGGGTGAGATGGCCAGAGGCCGAGGCCCCACCAGGGTGATATGGCCAGAGGCCGAGGCCCCACCAGGGTGATATGGCCAGAGGCCGAGGCCCCACCAGGGAGAGAGGCAGAGGCCAAAGCCCCACCAGGGCGAGAGGCAGAGGCCAAAGCCCCACCAGGGCGAGAGGCAGAGGCCAAAGCCCCACCAGGGCGAGAGGCAGAGGCCAAAGCCCCACCAGGGCGAGAGGCCGAGGCCCCACCAGGGGAGAGGCCGAGGCCCCACCAGGGCGAGAGGCCGAGGCCTCACCAGGGCGAGAGGGCGAGACACCCCAACAGGGCGGGAGGCCGAGGCCCCACCAGGGCGAGACAGGCCGAGGCCCCACCAGGGTGAGATGGCCAGAGGCCGAGGCCCCACCAGGGTGAGATGGCCAGAGGCCGAGGCCCCACCAGGGTGAGATGGCCAGAGGCCGAGGCCCCACCAGGGCGAAAGGCCGAGAGGCCCCACCAGGGCGAAAGGCCGAGAGGCCCCACCAGGGCGAGAGGCCGAGAGGCCCCACCAGGGCGAGAGGCCCCACCAGGGCGAGAGGCCGAGAGGCCGAGGCCCCACCAAGGCGAGAGGCCGAGGCCCCACCAGGGCGAGAGGCAGAGGCCGAGGCCCCACCAGAGCGAGAGGCAGAGGCCGAGGCCCCACCAGAGCGAGAGGCAGATGCCGAGGCCCCACCAGGGCGAGAGGCCAATGCCGAGGCCCCACCAGGGCGAGAGGTCGATGCCGAGGCCCCACCAGGGCGAGAGGTCGATGCCGAGGCCCCACCAGGGCGAGAGGTCGAGGCCCCACCAGGGCGAGAGGCAGAGGCCCCACCAGGGCGAGAGGCAGAGGCCGAGGCCCCGCCAGCCGAGAGGCCGAGACACCCCAACAGGGCGAGAGGCCGAGGCCCCACCAGGGCAAGAGGCCAAGGCCCCACCAGGGCGAGAGGCAGAGGCCGAGAGCCCGAGGCCCCACCAGGCCGAGAGGGCGAGAGGTCGAGGCCGAGGCCCCACCAGAGCGAGAGTTCAAGGCTCCACCAGGGCGAGAGGCCAAGTCCCCACTAAGGCAAGAGGCCGAGGCCCGACCAGGGAGAGAGGCCGAGGCCAATGCTTCACCAGGGTGAGAGGCAGTGGCCGAGGCCCCAGCAGGGTGAGAGGCCGAAGCCCCAGCAGGGCGAGAGGCCGAAGCCCCGTCAGGGTGAGATGGCGAGAGGCTGAGGCCCCACCAGGGTGAGATGGCGAGAGGCCGAGGCCCCACCAGGGCGAGAGGCAGAGGCCCAACCAGGGGGAGAGGCAGAGGCCCAACCAGGGCGAGAGGCAGAGGCCCAACCAGGGCGAGAGGCAGAGGCCGAGGCCCCACCAGGGTGAGAGGCAGAGGCCGAGGCCCCACCAGGGTGAGAGGCAGAGGCTGAGGCCCCACCAGGGTGAGAGGCTGAGAGGCAGAGGCCCCACCAGGGTGAGAGGCTGAGAGGCAGAGGCCCCACCAGGGCAAGAGGCCAAGGCCCGACCAGGGCGAGAGGTAGAGGCCAAAGCCCCACCAGGGCGAGAGGTAGAAGCCAAGGCCCCACCAGGGCGAGAGGCAGAAGCCAAGGCCCCACCAGGGCGAGAGGCAGAGGCCAAGGCCCCACCAGGGCGAGAGGCAGAGGCCAAGGCCCCACCAGGGCGAGAGGCAGAGGCCAAGGCCCCACCAGGGCGAAAGGTACAGGCCAACGCCCCCCAGGGCGAGAGGTAGAGGCCAAGGCCACACCAGGGCGAGAGAAGCCGATGCCCCACCATGGCAAAAGAGGTTGATGCCCCACCAGGGCGAGAGAGGCAGAGGCCAAAGCCCCACCAGGGCGAGAGGCAGAGGCCAAAGCCCCACCAGGGCGAGAGGCAGAGGCCAAAGCCCCACCAGGGCGAGAGGCAGAGGCCAAAGCCCCACCAGGGCGAGAGGCAGAGGACAAAGCCCCACCAGGGCGAGAGGCAGAGGCCAAGGCCCCACCAAGGCCAGAGGCCAAGGCCCCACCAGGGCCAGAGGCCAAGGCCCGACCAGGGCGAGAGGCAGAGGCCAATGCTTCACCAGGGCGAGAGGCCGAGGCCAATGCTTCACCAGGGCGAGAGGCCAAGGCCCCACCTGGGCGAGAGGTAGAGACCAAGGCCCCACAAAGGCGAGAGGTAGAGGCCAAGGCCCCACCAGGGCGAGAGAGGCTGAGGCCCCACCAGGGCGAGAGGCCAAGGCCCCACCAGGGCGAGAGGTCAAGGCCCCACCAGGGCGAGAGGTCAAGGCCCCACCAGGGCGAGAGGTCAAGGCCCCACCAGGGCGAGAGGTCAAGGCCCCACCACAGTGAGACCCCCACCAGGGCGAGAGGCCGAGGCCACACCAGAGCGAGAGGCAGAGGCCGAGGCCCCACCAGCCGAGAGGCAGAGACACCCCAAGAGGGCGAGAGGCCGAGGCACCACCAGGGCGAGGCCGAGGCCCCGCCAGCCGAGAGGCCGAGACACCCCAACAGGGCGAGAGGCCGAGACACCAGCAGGGCGAGAGGCCGAGGCCCCACCAGGGCGAGAGGCCGAGGCTCCGCCAAAGCAAGACGGCGAGAGGCAGAGGCTCCACCACGGTGAGACCCCCACCAGGGCGAGAGGCCAAGGCCACACCAGCCGAGAGGCAGAGACACCCCAACAGGGCGAGAGGTCAAGGCCCCATCAGGGCGGGAGGCCTAGAGGGCGAGAGGTCGAGGCCCCACCAGAGCGAGAGGTCGAGGCCCCACCAGGGCGAGAGGCCGAGGCCCCACCAGGGCGAGAGGCCAAGGCCCGACCAGGGCGAGAGGCCAAGGCCCGACCAGGGCGAGAGGCCGAGGCCAAGGCCCGACCAGGGCGAGAGGCCGAGGCCAAGGCCTCACCAGGGCGAGAGGCAGGGGCCGATGCCCCACAAGGGCGAGAGGGGCCGATGCCCCACAAGGGCGAGAGGGGCCGATGCCCCACAAGGGCGAGGGAGGCCGATGCCCCACAAGGGCGAGAGGGGCCGATGCCCCACAAGGGCGAGAGGGGCCGATGCCCCACAAGGGCGAGAGGCAGAAGCCGAGGCCCCACAAGGGCTAGAGGCCGAGGCCCCACCAGGGCGAGAGGCAGAGGCCGAGGCCCCACCAGGGCGAGAGGCAGAGGCCCCACCAGGGCGAGAGGCAGAGGCCGAGGCCCCACCAGGGCGAGAGGCAGAGGCCGAGGTCCCACCAGGGTGAGAGGCAGAGGGCGAGGCCCCACCAGGGCGAGAGCCTGAGGCCCCATCAGGGTGAGATGGCGAGAGGCCAGGGCCACCCCAAGGCAAGAGGCCAGGGCCCCGTAAGGGCCCCACCAGGGCAAGAGGGCAGAGGCCCCACCAGGGCAAGAGGGCAGAGGCCCCACCAGGGCGAGAGGCAGAGGCCCCACCAGGGCGAGAGGCAGGGGCCCCACCAGGGCAAGAGGCCAGGGCCCCACCAGGGCAAGAGGCCAGGGCCCCGTAAGGGCCCCACCAGGGCAAGAGGGCAGAGGCCCCACCAGGGCAAGAGGGCAGAGGCCCCACCAGGGCAAGAGGGCAGAGGCCCCACCAGGGCAAGAGGGCAGAGGCCCCACCAGGGCAAGAGGGCAGAGGCCCCACCAGGGCAAGAGGCAGAGGCCCCACCAGGGCGAGAGGCAGATGCCCCACCAGGGCGAGAGGCAGAGGCCGATGCCCCACCAGGGCGAGAGGCAGAGGCCGATGCCCCACCAGGGCGAGAGGCAGAGGCCGATGCCCCACCAGGGCGAGAGGCAGAGGCCCCACCAGGGCAAGAGGGCGAGAGGCCAAGGCCCCTCCAGGGCGAAAAGGCAGAGGTCCCCCCAGGGCGAGAGGCAGAGGCCCCACCAGTAATATATGCAAATATACAATTTGAAAGCAATGTGTTTGGCAAGCTGGAGAGTACCATGGATGATACCAAGACTCACCCTCTGACTCTAAAGAAAGCTATATAATGTCTAAAAGATCCAGTTCAAGCACCAAACTCATAGGTTCTAAATTGCCAGCAGTTTATGCCTCAAATAAATACTGGTTGTATTTTGATGTTCCAATCAATATGTAATTCACATTTCAATTCAATGTTTTATGTGGCTTTATTAAACCTAATCCTCAACATACATAGGTTCTATTTCTTCCAACTGAACAAGCTCAAGTAAAGAAATTAACACAGTATCTGTAGATCACTTTCCTAATCTGCAACAAATACAAGTTGAACAAATACAAGCTGAATAGCTTGCACTTGAATTAACTTGATATTTAGAACATCCACCCTAATGGAAAAGAAATGAAATGTAGCCTGTGTTCCTGATAAGACTGCCTGTCATTTGAATCTCCTATGTACAACAACCAGTGGAGTGTTCCTAGCTTCTAAATTGGAGGAACCTCTTTCAGGCTCCCTCCAATGGCTTTCCTCACGGGCGCCCACGAGGAAAGCCCTAAATATCAAGTTCAAGCTATTCGGTGCAGATTAGGAAAGTGATCTACAGATATGTCTCAATGTAGCCCGGATGAAAACTTGTTATAGGTTGAAACACTGGTTGGCTTTTTCTTTGCTTGTTCAGTTAGAAAGAATGGAACTTTATCTTTTGTATGTTGAGTTAGAGTGAACAATCTGTTTTAAGTGGTTGGTTTAATAAAACCTCGAAACATTATTGGCATTTGAATTCAATATTGAAGGGACATCAAAATGCAACTAGTATTTGAGGCATAAACTGCTGCAATTCAAGACTTATAGGTTTGGTGCTGGAACTAGGTCTTTTAGACTGTCTACAAGAAGGATAGGCAAGGAAGAAATAATACAAGAAACAAAAATGGACATGGAAAGGAGACTAGGAAGCGGGAATAGGACATAGAATAGGCACTATAAAGAGACTGGTACTATGAAAAGGGAATATGATTAAGAGGAATGTTCAACAAATTTCACCTGCTTAATATATCAGTCAAAATAGAATGGACCCAGGAACTGGCTATATCCCAACTAGATTACTGCAACAGCACGTGTGTGTTTATAAGCCACTCAAAGAAAAATATCCATATCCTACTTATGTCTCTCATGCAATCTTCTGCCTCAAACATAGGGACTAGCTTTTATTGCTTTAGATCATAAATGCCATGGATGGGGCAACAAAAAAACTGAGACACCCCACCAGGGCGAGAGGGCAGAGGCAGAGGCCCCACCAGGGTGAGAGGCTGAGGCCTCACCAGGGCGAGAGGCAGAGGCCGAGGCCCCATCAGGGTGAGAGGCCGAGGCCCCACCAGGGTAAGACGGCGAGAGGCCGAGGCCCCACCAGGGTAAGACGGTGAGAGGCCGAGGCCCCACCAGGGTGAGAGGTCGAGGCCCCACCAGGGCGAGAGGGCAAGGCCCCACCAGGGCGAGAGGGCAAGGCCCCACCAGGGCGAGAGGGCGAGACACCCCAACAGGGCGAGAGGCCGAGGCCCCTCCAGGGCCCCACCAGGGCGGGAGGCCGAAGTCCCACCAGGGCGGAAGGCTGAGGCCCCACCAATGCGAGAGGCTGAGAGGCCAAGGCCCGATCAGGGCGAGAGGCCGAGGCCAATGCCCCACCAGGGCGAGAAGCCAAGGCCCCACCACGGTGAGACCCCCACCAGGGCGAAAGGCAGAGGCCCCACCAGGGCGAGAGGCAGAGGCCAAGGCCCCACCAGGGCGAGAGGCAGAGGCCAAGGCCCCACCAGGGTGAGAGGCAGAGGCCAAGGCCCCACCAGGGCGAGAGGCAGAGGCCAAGGCCCCACCAGGGCGAGAGGCAGAGGCCAAGGCCCCACCAGGGCGAGAGGCCAAGACCCCACCAAGGCGAGAGGCCAAGGCCCCACCAGGACGAGAGGCAGAGGCCAAGGCCCCACCAGGGCGAGAGGCAGAGGCCAAGGCCCCACCAGGGCGAGAGGCAGAGGCCAAGGCCCCACCAGGGCGAGAGGCAGAGGCCAAGGCCCCACCAGGGCGAGAGGCAGAGGCCAAGGCCCCACCAGGGCGAGAGGCAGAGGCCAAGGCCCCACCAGGGCGAGAGGCAGAGGCCAAGGCCCCACCAGGGCGAGAGCCAGAGGCCAAGGCCCCACCAGGGCGAGAGCCAGAGGCCAAGGCCACACCAGGGCGAGAGGCAGAGGCCAAAGCCCCACCAGGGCGAGAGGCAGAGGCCAAGGCCCCACCAGGGCGAGAGGCCAAGCCCCCACCAAGGCGAGAGGCCGAGGCCCGACCAGGGCGAGAGGCCGAGGCCAATGCTTCACCAGGGCGAGAGGGCGAGGCTCTACCAGTGCGAGAAGCCGAGGCCCCACCAGGGCGAGAGGCCGAGGCCAATGCCCCACCAGGGCGAGAGGCAGAGGCCAATGCCCCACCAGGGCGAGAGGCAGAGGCCCCACCAGGGCGAAAGGCAGAGGCCCCACCAGGGCGAAAGGCAGAGGCCCCACCAGGGCGAAAGGCAGAGGCCCCACCAGGGCGAAAGGCAGAGGCCCCACCAGGTGAAAGGCAGAGGCCCCACCAGGGCGAAAGGCAGAGGCCAAGGCCCCACCAGTGCGAGAGACAGAGGTTGAGGCCTCGCCAGCCGAGAGGCAGATGCCGAAGCTCCAACAGGGCAAGAGGACGAGGCCCCACCAGGGTGATAGGTAGAGGCCGAGGCCAGACCAGGGCAAGAGGCCAAAGCCAATGTCCCACCAGGGAAAGAGGAAGAGGCCAAGGCCCCACCAGGGCGAGAGGCAGAGGCCAAAACCCCACCAGGGCGAGAGGCAGAGGCCAAAGCCCCACCAGGGCGAGAGGCAGAGGCCGAGGCCCACCAGGGCGAGAGGCAGAGGCCGAGGCCCCACCAGGGCGAGAGGCAGAGGCCGAGGCCCCACCAGGGCGAGAGGCAGAGGCCCCACCAGGGCGAGAGGCCGAGGCCTCACCAGGGCGAGAGGCAGAGGCCGAGGCCCCACCAGGATAAGACAGTGAGAGTCCGAGGCCCCACCAGGGCGAGAGTCCGAGGCCCCACCAGGGCGAGAGGCCGAGGCCCCACCAGGGGAAGAGGGCGAGAGGCCAAGGCCCCTCCAGGGCGGGAGGCAGAGGCCCCCCAGGGCGAGAGGCAGAGGCCGAGGCCCCGCCCGGGCGAGAGGCAGAGGCCGAGGCCCCGCCCGGGCGAGAGGCAGAGGCCGAGGCCCCAGCAGGGCGAGAGGCAGAGGCCGAGGCCCCAGCAGGGCGAGAGACCGAGGACTCACCAGGGCGAGAGGCAGAGGCCGAGGCCCCACCAGGATAAGACGGTGGGAGGTCGAGGCCCCACCAGGGCGAGAGGCTGAGGCCCCACCAGGGCGAGACACCACAACAGGGCGGGAGGCCGCGGCCCCACCAGGGCGGGAGGACGAGGCCCCACCAGGGCGGGAGGACGAGGCCCCACCAGGGCGGAAGGCCGAGGCCCCACCAGGGCGGAAGGCTGAGGCCCCACCAGGGCGGGAGGCCCAGGCTCTACCAGTGCGAGAAACCGAGGCCCCACCAGGGTGAGAGGCCGGGGCCAAGGCCCGATCAGGGCGAGAGGCCGGGGCCAAGGCCCGATCAGGGCGAGAGGCAGAGGCCGAGGCCCCGCCAGGGTGAGAGGCAGAGGCCGAGGCCCCGTCAGGGTGAGAGGCCGAGGCCCCGTCAGGGTGAGAGGCCGAGGCCCCGTCAGGGTGAGAGGCCGAGGCCCCGTCAGGGTGAGAGGCCGAGGCCCCGTCAGGGTGAGAGGCCGAGGCCCCGTCAGGGTGAGAGGCCGAGGCCCCGTCAGGGTGAGATGGCGAGAGGCCGTGGCCCCACCAGGGTGAGATGGCGAGAGGCCGTGGCCCCACCAGGGTGAGAGGCCGAGGCCCCGTCAGGGTGAGATGGCGAGAGGCTGTGGCCCCACCAGGGCGAGAGGCAGAGGAACCACCAGGGCGAGAGGCAGAGGAACCACCAGGGCGAGAGGCAGAGGAACCACCAGGGCGAGAGGCAGAGGAACCACCAGGGCGAGAGGCAGAGGAGGCCCCTTATGATTAGGAAGAGGGACCACAATGATAAGGATAATGTAGTCTAGAATGAGGTTATACCAAAGACTGAGAAAGAAAAATGGACATGGAAAAGAGACTAGTAAGCGGGAATAGGAAACAGAATAGGCACTATAAAAAGACTGGTACTATGAAAAGGGAATATGATTGAGAGGAATGCTCAACAGATTTCACCTGCTTAAAAAAAAACTCCCCACCCTATCAGTCAAAATAGAATGGACCCAAGAACTGGTTATATCCCAACTAGATTACTGCAACAGCATGTCTGTGTTTATAAGCCACCCCAAGAAAAATATCCATCTCCTACTTATGTGTCTCATGTGATTTTCGGCCTCAAACATAGGGACTAGCTTTTACTGCTTTAGATCATAAATGCTATGGATGGGGCAACAAAAAAACCCACAAAATCATTGTCTGACTCACAAGGCCTTTTGCAATGTAGCACCAAATTATATACCTACCGGATCCCTTGTTTCAGCATCTTCAGACAACTGCAACTGCAAAGTCCTAGAAAAAAAAAAAGACCAGGCAAGATTAGCCTCAACCCAAGGCTTCACCACCCAAGCCTCCAATTATTCAAGACCCTTTTAAGAATGGAAAGACCCAGCAAAAACGCAAAGGCCCCTCGGCAGAACATTATTCCTGCACATCATGAACCTCCTAAATGCACCGTAAAAACCACAACTACCCATCTCCTGAACAATCGCTCAATCTTACTTACCACCGCAGCACTAGTCATGGAAAATTTTGTGCACTTCCCCCAGCAAGAATTTTTGGGAACCCTGACTGCTTGCCGAAGCCGAGGACCCGCCAGGGCGAGAGGCAGAGGCCCCACCAGGGTGAGATGGCGAGAGGCCGAGGCCCCACCAGGGCGAGAGAGGCAGAGGCCGAGGCCCCACCAGGGCGAGAGAGGCAGAGGCCGAGGCCCCACCAGGGCGAGAGAGGCAGAGGCCGAGGCCCCACCAGGGCGAGAGGCAGAGACACCCCAACATGGCGGGAGGCCGAGGCCCCACCAGGGCGAGAAGCCGAGGCCCCACCAGGGCGAGAAGCCGAGGCCCCACCAGGGTGAGATGGCGAGGGGCCAGAGGCCCCACCAGGGCGAGAGGCAGGGGCCCAACAAGGGCGAGAGGCAGAGGCCCAACCAGGGCGAGAGGCAGAGGCCCAACCAGGGCGAGAGGCAGAGGCCCAACCAGGGCGAGAGGCAGAGGCCCAACCAGGGCGAGAGGCAGAGAGGTCGAGGCCCCACCAGGGCGAGAGGGCGAGAGGTCGAGGCCCCACCAGGGCGAGAGGGCGAGAGGTCGAGGCCCCACCAGTGCGAGAGGGCGAGAGGTCGAGGCCCCACCAGTGCGAGAGGGCGAGAGGTCGAGGCCCCACCAGGGCGAGAGGGCGAGAGGTCGAGGCCCCACCAGGGCGAGAGGGCGAGAGGTCGAGGCCCCACCAGTGCGAGAGGGCGAGAGGTCGAGGCCCCACCAGGGCGAGAGGCCGAGGCCACACCAGGGCGAGAGGCCGAGGCCACACCAGGGCGAGAGGCCGAGGCCACACCAGGGCGAGAGGCCGAGGCCACACCAGGGCGAGAGAGGCAGAGGCCAAGGCCCCACCAGGGCGAGGGAGGCAGAGACCAAGGCCCCACCAGGGCAAGAGGCACAGGCCGAGGCCCAACCAGGGCGAGAGGCAAAGGCTGAGGCCCCGCCAGGGCAAGACGGAGAGAGGCCGAGGCCCCACCACGGTGAAACCCACACCAGGGCGAGAGGCCAAGGCCACACCAGGGCGAGAGGCCGAGGCCACACCAGGGCGAGAGGCCAAGGCCCCACCAACCGAGAGGCAGAGACAACCCAACAGGGGGAGAGGCCGAGGCCCCACCAGGGCAGGAGGCCGAGGCCCCACCAGGGCAGGAGGCCGAGGCCGAGAGGGCGAGAGGTTGAGGTCCCATCAGAGCGAGAGGCCGAGGCCCCACCAGGGCGAGAGGCCGAGGCCAAGGCCCGACCAGGGCGAGAGGCCGAGGCCAAGGCCCGACCAGGGCGAGAGGCCGAGGCCAAGGCCCGACCAGGGCGAGAGGCCGAGGCCCGACCAGGGCGAGAGGCCGAGGCCCGACCAGGGCGAGAGGCTGAGGCCCGACCAGGGCGAGAGGCCGAGGCCCGACCAGGGCGAGAGGCCGAGGCCAAGGCCCGACCAGGGCGAGAGGCAGAGGCCAAGGACCCACCAGGGCGAGAGGCAGAAGCCAAGGCCCCACCAGGGTGAGAGGGGCCGATGCCCCACCAGGACGAGAGAGGCCAATGCCCAACCAGGGCGAGAGGCAGAAGCCGAGGCCCCACCAGGGCGAGAGGCAGAAGCCGAGGCCCCACCAGGGCGAGAGGCAGTTGCCGAGGCCCCAGCAGGGTGAGAGGCCGAGGCCCCAGCAGGGCGAGACGCAGAGGCCCCGTCAGGGTGAGTGAGAGGCCGAGGCCCCACCAGGGCGAGAGGCAGAGGCCGAGGCCCCACCAGGGCGAGAGAGGCCAATGCCCCACCAGGGCGAGAGGCAGAGGCCGAGGAACCACCAGGGCGAGAGGCAGAGGCCGAGGAACCACCAGGGCGAGAGGCAGGGCCCCACCAGGGTGAGAGGCAGGGGCCCCACCAGGGTGAGAGGCAGGGGCCCCACCAGGGTGAGAGGCAGGGGCCCCACCAGGGTGAGAGGCAGGGGCCCCACCAGGGCAAGACGGAGAGAGGCCAAGGCCCCACCACGGTGAGACCCCAACCAGGGCGAGAGGCCGAGGCCACACCAGGGCGAGAGGCCGAGGCCACACCAGGGTGAGAGAGGCAGAGGCCGAGGCCCCAACAGGGCGAGAGGCAGGGGCCCCACCAGGGCGAGAGGCAGGGGCCCAACCAGGGCGAGAGGCAGGGGCCCCACCAGGGCGAGAGGCAGGGGCCCCACCAGGGCAAGAGGCAGGAGCCCCACCAGTGATATATGCAAATATACAATTTGAAAGCAATGTGTTTGGCAAGCTGGAGAGCACCATGGATGATACCAAGACTCACCCTCTGAGTCTAGAGAAAGCTATATGATGTCTAAAAGATCCAGTTCAAGCACCAAACTCATAGGTCTTAAATTGCCAGCAGTTTATGCCTCAAATAAATACTGGTTGTATTTTGATGTTCCAATCAATATGTAATTCACATTTCAATTAAATGTTTTATGTGGCTTTATTAAACCTAATCCTCAAAATACATAGGTTCTATTTCTTCCAACTGAACAAGCACAAGTAAAGAAATTGACACAGTATCTGTAGATCACTTTCCTAATCTGCAACAAATACAAGTTGAACAAATACAAGCTGAATAGCTTGCACTTAAATTAACTTGATATTTAGAACATCCACCCTAATGGAAAAGAAATAAAATGTAGCCTGTGTTCCTGATAAGACTGTCTGTCATTTGAATTACTTATGTACAACCAGTGGAGTGTTCCTAGCTTCTAAATTGGAGGAACCTCTTTCAGGCTCCCTCCAATGGCTTTCCTCATGGGCGCCCACGAGGAAAGCCCTAAATATCAAGTTCAAGTTATTCGGTGCAGATTAGGAAAGTGACCTACAGATATGTCTCAATGTAGCCCGGATGAAAACCTGTGATAGGTTGAAACACTGGATGGCTTTTTCTTTGCTTGTTCAGTTATTTCTATGTTGAGTTAGAGTGAACAATCTGTTTTAAGTGGTTGGTTTAATAAAACCTCGAAACATTATTGGCATTTGAATTCAATATTGAAAGGACATCAAAATACAACCAGCATTTGAGGCATCAACTGCTGCAATTCAAGACCTATGGGTTTGGTGCTGGAACTAGATTTTTTAGACTGTCTACAAGAAGGATAGGCAAGGAAAAAAGAATACGAGAAACAAAAATGGACATGGAATGGAGACTAGGAAGCGGGAATAGGACACAAAATAGGCACTATAAAGAGACCGGTACTACGAAAAGGGAATATGATTGAGAGGAATGTTCAACAAATTTCACCTGCTTAATATATCAGTCAAAATAGAATGGACCCAGGAACTGGCTATATCCCAACTAGATTACTGCAACAGCATGTGTGTGTTTATAAGCCACCCCAAGAAAAATATCCATCTCCTACTTATGTCTCTCATGCGATCATCTGCCTCAAGCATAGGGACTAGCTTTTATTGCTTTAGATCATAAATGCCATGGATGGGGCAACAAAAAATCTGAGACACTCCAACAGGGGGAGAGGCAGAGGCCGAGGCCCCACCAGGGCGAGAGAGGCCGAGGAACCACCAGGGCGAGAGGCAGAGGCCAAGGCCCGACCAGGGCGAGAGGCCGAGGACAAGGCCCAACCAGGGCGAGAGGCCGAGGCCAAGGCCCCACCTGTGCGAGAGGTAGAGACCAAGGCCCCACAAGGGCGAGAGATAGAGGCCAAGGCCCCACCAGGGCGAGAGAGGCTGAGGCCCCACCTGTGCGAGAGGCCAAGGCCCCACCACGGTGAGACCCCCACCAGGACGAGAGACCGAGGCCACACCAGGGCGAGAGGCAGAGGCCCCACCAGGGTGAGAGAGGCTGAGGCCCCACCAGGGTGAGAGAGGCTGAGGCCCCACCAGCCGAGAGGCAGAGACACCCCAAGAGGGCGAGAGGCCGAGGCCACACCAGGGCGAGAGGCCGAGGCCCCGCCAGCCGAGAGGCCGAGACACCCCAACAGGGCGAGAGGCCGAGACCCCACCAGGGCGAGAGGCCGAGGCCCCACCAGGGCGAGACAGCGAGAGGCCGAAGCCCCACCACGGTGAGACCCCCACCAGGGCGAGAGGCCAAGGCCACACCAGGGCGAGAGGCCGAGGCCCACCAGGGCGGGAGGCCGAGGCCCCACCAGGACGAGAGGCCTAGAGGGTGAGAGGTCGAGGCCCCACCAGAGCGAGAGGTCGAGGCCCCACAAGAGCGAGAGGCCGAGGTTCAACCAGGGCGAGAGGCCGAGGCCCCACCAGGGCGAGAGGCCGAGGCCAAGGCCCGACCAGGGCGAGAGGCTGAGGCCAATGCCTCACCAGGGCGAGAGGCTGAGGCCAATGCCTCACCAGGGCGAGAGGCTGAGGCCAATGCCTCACCAGGGCGAGAGAGGCCAATGCCCCACTAGGGCGAGAGGCAGAATCCGAGGCCCCACCAAGGCGAGAGGCAGAAGCCGAGGCCCCACCAGGGCGAGAGGCAGATGCCGAGGCCCCACCAGGGCGAGAGGGAGAGGCCGAGGTCCCACCAGGGTGAGAGGCAGAAGCTGAGGCCCAGCAGGGTGAGAAGCAGAGGCCGAGGCCACACCAGGGCGAGAGGCCGAGGCCCCGTCAGGGTCAGATGGCGAGAGGTCGAGGCCCCGTCAAGGCGAGAGGCCGAGACCCCACCAGGGCGAGAGGCAGAGGCCCCACCAGGGCGAGAGGCCGAGGCCCCACCAGGGCGAGAGGCCGAGGCCCCACCAGGGCGAGAGGCAGAGGCCCCACCAGGGCGAGAGGCAGAGGCCGATGCCCCACCAGGGCGAGAGGCCGAGGCCCCACCAGGGCGAGAGGCGGAGGCCCCACCAGGGCGAGAGGCCGAGGCCCCACCAGGGCGATAGAGGCAGAGGCCTAAGCCCCACCAGCCGAGAGGCAGACACACCCCAACAGGGCGAGAGGCCGAGGCCCCACCAGGACGAGAGGCCAAGAGGGCGAGAGGTCAAGGCCGAGGCCCCACCAGAGCGAGAGGCCGAGGCCCCACCAGGGCGAGAGGCCAAGGCTCCACCAGGGCGAGAGGCCAAGGCCAATGCCTCACCAGGGCAAGAGGCAGAGGCCAAGGCCCCACCAGGGCGATAGGTAGAGGCCGAGGCCCCACCAGGGCGAGAGGCCGAGGCCCCACCAGGGTGAGATGGCGAGAGGCCGAGGCCCCACCAGGACGAGAGGCAGAGGCCCCACGAGGGCGAGAGGCAGAGGCCCAACCAGGGCGAGAGGCAGAGGCCAAGGCCCCACCAGGGCGAGAGGCAGAGGCCAAGGCCCCACCAGGGCGAGAGGCTGAGGTCTCTCCAGCCGAGAGGCAGAGGCCGAAGCTCCACCAGGGCGAGAGGGCAAGACACCCCAACAGGGCGAGAGGCCGAGGCCCCACCAGGGCGGGAGGCCGAGGCCCCACCAATGCGAGAGGCCGAGAGGCCCAGGCCCCACCAGGGCGAGAGGGCAAGGCCCAGGCCCCACCAGAGCGAGAGGCCGAGGCCCCACCAGGGTGAGAGGCAGAGGCCCAACCAGGGCGAGAGGCAGAGGCCCAACCAGGGCGAGAGGCAGAGGCCCAACCAGGGCGAGAGGCCCAACCAGGGCGAGAGGCAGAGGCCCAACCAGGGTGAGATGGCGAGAGGCCGAGGCCCCACCAGGGTGAGATGGCGAGAGGCCGAGGCCCCACCAGGGTGAGATGGCGAGAAGCCGAGGCCCCACCAAGGCGATAGGCAGAAGCCGAGGCCCCACCAAGGCGAGAGGCAGAAGCCGAGGCCCCACCAGGGCGAGAGGGAGAGGCCGAGGTCCCACCAGGGTGAGAGGCAGAAGCTGAGGCCCCAGCAGGGTGAGAAGCAGAGGCCGAGGCCACACCAGGGCGAGAGGCCGAGGCCCCGTCAGGGTGAGATGGCGAGAGGTCGAGGCCCCGTCAAGGCGAGAGGCCGAGACCCCGTCAAGGCGAGAGGCCGAGACCCCACCAGGGCGAGAGGCAGAGGCCGAGGCCCCACCAGGGAGAGAGGCCGAGGCCCCACCAGGACAAGAGGCAGAGGCCCCACCAGGGCGAGAGGCAGAGGCCCCACCAGGGCGAGAGGCAGAGGCCCCACCAGGGCGAGAGGCAGAGGCCGATGCCCCACCAGGGCGAGAGGCCGAGGCCCCACCAGGGAGAGAGGCCGAGGCCTCACCAGGGCGAGAGGCCGAGGCCTCACCAGGGCGAGAGGCCGAGGCCCCACCAGCCGAGAGGCAGACACACCCCAACAGGGCGAGAGGCCGAGGCCCCACCAGGACGAGAGGCCAAGAGGGCGAGAGGTCAAGGCCGAGGCCCCACCAGAGCGAGAGGCCGAGGCCCCACCAGGGCGAGAGGCTAAGGCTCCACCAGGGCGAGAGGCCAAGGCCAATGCCTCACCAGGGCGAGAGGCAGAGGCCAAGGCCCCACCAGGGCGATAGGTAGAGGCCGAGGCCCCACCAGGGCGAGAGGGCGAGAGGCCGAGGCCCCACCAGGGTGAGATGGCGAGAGGCCGAGGCCCCACCAGGACGAGAGGCAGAGGCCCCACGAGGGCGAGAGGCAGAGGCCCAACCAGGGCGAGAGGCAGAGGCCAAGGCCCCACCAGGGCGAGAGGCAGAGGCCAAGGCCCCACCAGGGCGAGAGGCTGAGGTCTCTCCAGCCGAGAGGCAGAGGCCGAAGCTCCACCAGGGCGAGAGGGCAAAGACACCCCAACAGGGCGGGAGGCCGAGGCCCCACCAGGGCGGGAGGCCGAGGCCCCACCAATGCGAGAGGCCAAGAGGCCCAGGCCCCACCAGGGCGAGAGGGCAAGGCCCAGGCCCCACCAGAGCGAGAGGCCGAGGCCCCACCAGGGTGAGAGGCCGAGGCCCAACCAGGGCGAGAGGCCGAGGCCCAACCAGGGCGAGAGGCCGAGGCCCAACCAGGGCGAGAGGCCGAGGCCCAACCAGGGCGAGAGGCAGAGGCCCAACCAGGGCGAGAGGCAGAGGCCCAACCAGGGCGAGAGGCAGAGGCCCAACCAGGGTGAGATGGCGAGAGGCCGAGGCCCCACCAGGGTGAGATGGCGGGAGGCCGAGGCCCCACCAGGGTGAGATGGCGAGAGGCCGAGGCCCCACCAGGGCGAGAGGCAGAGGCCCAACCAGGGCGAGAGGCAGAGGCCCCACCAGGGCAAGACAGCGAGAGGCCGAGGCCCCACCAGGGCGAGAGGCCGAGGCCCCACCAGGGCGAGAGGCCGAGGCCTACCAGGGCGGGAGGCTGAGGCCCCACCAGGACGAGAGGCCTAGAGGGTGAGAGGTCGATGCCCCACCAGGACGAGAGGCCTAGAGGGTGAGAGGTCGAGGCCCCACCACAGCGAGAGGCCGAGGTTCAACCAGGGCGAGAGGCCGAGGCCCCACCAGGGCGAGAGGCTGAGGCCAATGCCCGACCAGGGCGAGAGGCTGAGGCCAATGCCTCACCAGGACGAGAGGCTGAGGCCAATGCCTCACCAGGACGAGAGGTAGAGGCCAAGGCCCCACCAGGGCGAGAGGTAGAGGCCAAGGCCCCACCAGGGCGAGAGGGGCCGATGCCCAACCAGGGCGAGAGAGGCCGATGCCCAACCAGGGCGAGAGAGGCCGATGCCCAACCAGGGCGAGAAAGGCCGATGCCCAACCAGGGCGAGAAAGGCCGATGCCCAACCAGGGCGAGAAAGGTCGATGCCCAACACCAGGGCGAGAAAGGCCAATGCCCAACACCAGGGCGAGAAAGGCCAATGCCCCACCAGGGCGAGAGGCAGAAGCCGAGGCCCCAACAGGGCGAGAGGCAGAAGCCGAGGCCCCAACAGGGCGAGAGGCAGAGGCCGAGGTCCCACCAGGGTGAGAGGCAGAGGCTGAGGCCCCAGCAGGGTGAGAAGCAGAGGCCGAGGCCACACCAGGGCGAGAGGCCGAGGCCCCGTCAGGGTGAGATGGCGAGAGGTCGAGGCCCCACCAGGGCGAGAGGCCGAGACCCCACCAAAGCGAGAGGCCGAGACCCCACCAAAGCGAGAGGCCGAGGCCCCACCAAAGCGAGAGGCCGAGGCCCCACCAGGGCGAGAGGCAGAGGCCCCACCAGGGCGAGAGGCAGAGGCCCCACCAGGGCGAGAGGCAGAGGCCCCACCAGGGCGAGAGGCAGAGGCCCCACCAGGGCGAGAGGCCGAGGCCCCACCAGGACGAGAGGCCGAGGCCCCACCAGGACGAGAGGCCGAGGCCCCACCAGGGTGAGATGGCGAGAGGCCGAGGCCCCACCAGGGCGAGAGGCAGAGGCCGAGGCAGAGGGACCACCAGGGCAAGAGGCAGAGGCCGAGGCCCCACCAGGGCGAGAGGCATAGGCCCAACCAGGGTGAGAAGCAGATGCCGAGGCCCCACCAGAGCAAGAGGCAGTGGCCCCACCAGGGCAAGAGGCAGTGGCCCCACCAGGGCAAGAGGCAGTGGCCCCACCAGGGCAAGAGGCAGTGGCCCCACCAGGGCAAGAGGCAGAGGCCCCTCCACGGCAAGAGGCAGAGGTGGATGCCCCACCAGGGCGTGAGGCCGAGGCCCGACCAGGGCAAGAGGACGGGAGGCCGGGGCCCCACCAGGACGGGAGGCCGAGGCCCCACCAGGACGGGAGGCCGAGGCCCCACTAGGACGAGAGGTCGAGGCCCCACCAGAGCGAGAGGCCGAGGCATCACCAGGGCGAGAGGCCAATGCCCCACCAGGGCAAGAGAGGCAGAGGCCCCACCAGGGCAAGAGGCAAGAGAGGCAGAGGCCCCACCAGGGCAAGAGAGGCAGAGGCCCCACCAGGGCAAGAGAGGCAGAGGCCCCACCAGGGTGAGATGCAGAGGCCGAGGCCCGACCAGGGCCAGTGGCAAAGGTTCCACCAGGGCGAGAGGCAGAGGGTCAAGGCTCCACTACCGCGAGAGAGGCCAAGGCCCCACCAAGGAGAGAGGCAGAAGCCGAGGCCCCACCAGGGCGAGAGGCAGAAGCCGAGGCCCCACCAGGGTGAGATGGCGAGAGGCCGAGGCCACACCAGGGCGAGAGGCAGAGGTCCCACCAGGGCGAGAGCCAGGGGCCCCACCAGGGCGAGAGGCAGGGGCCCCACCAGGGCGAGAGGCAGGGGCCCCACCAGGGCGAGAGGCAGGGGCCCCACCAGGGCGAGAGGCAGGGGCCCCACCGGGGCGAGAGGCAGGGGCCCCACCGGGGCGAGAGGCAGGGGCCCCACCAGTAATATATGCAAATATATAATTTGAAAGCAATGTGTTTGGCAAGCTGGAGAGTACCATGGCTGATACCAAGACTCACCCTCTGAGTCTAGAGAAAGCTATATAATGTCTAAAAGATCCAGTTCCAGCACCAAACCCATAGGTCTTAAACTGCCAGCAGTTTATGCCTCAAATAAATACTGGTTGTATTTTGATGACCCAATCAATATTTAATTCACATTTCGATTGAATGTTTTATGCGGCTTTATTAAACCTAATCCTCAACATACATAGGTTCTATTTCTTCCACCTGAACAAGTACAAGTAAAGAAATTGACACAGTATCTGTAGATCACTTTCCTAATCTGCAACAAATACAAGTTGAATAGCTTGCACTTGAATTAACTTGATATTTAGAACATCCCACCCTAATGGAAAAGAAATAAAATGTAGCCTGTGTTCCTGATAAGACTGTCATTTGAATTGCTTATGTACAACCAGTGGAGTGTTCCTAGCTTCTAAATTGGAGGAACCTCTTTCAAGCTCCCTCCAATGGCTTTCCTCACGGGCGCCCACGAGGAAAGCCCTAAATATCAAGTTCAAGCTATTCCGTGCAGATTAGGAAAGTGATCTACAGATATGTCTCAATGTAGCCTGGATGAAAACCTGTTATAGGTTGAAACACTGGTTGGCTTTTTCTTTTCTTGTTCAGTTAGAAAGAATGGAACTTTATCTTTTGTATGTTGAGTTAGAGTGAACAATCTGTTTTAAGTGGTTGGTTTAATAAAACCTCAAAACATTATTGGCATTTGAATTCAATATTGAAGGGACATCAAAATGCAACTAGTATTTGAGGCATAAACTGCTGCAATTCAAGACTTATAGGTTTGGTGCTGGAACTAGGTCTTTTAGACTGTCTACAAGAAGGATAGGCAAGGAAGAAAGAATACGAGAAACAAAAATGGACATGGAAAGGAGACTAGGAAGCAGGAATAGGACACAGAATAGGCACTATAAAGAGACTGGTACTATGAAAAGGGAATATAATTAAGAGGAATGTTCAACAAATTTCACCTGCTTAATATATCAGTCAAAATAGAATGGACCCAGGAACTGGCTATATCCCAACTAGATTACTGCAACAGCATGTGTGCGTTTATAAACCACCCCAAGGAAAATATCCATATCCTACTTATGTCTCTCATGCGATCTTCTGCCTCAAACATAGGGAGTAGCTTTTTTTACTTTAGATCATAAATGCTATGGATGGGGCAACAAAAAATCTGAGACACCCTACCAGGGCGAGAGGGCGAGAGGTCGAGGCCGAGGCCCCACCAGAGCGAAAGGTCGAGGCTCCACCAGGGCGAGAGGCCAAGGCCCCACCAGGGCGAGAGGCCGAGGCCAAGGCCCGACCAGGGCGAGAGGCCGAGGCCAAGGCCCGACCAGGGCGAGAGGCCGAGGCCAAGGCCCGACCAGGGCGAGAGGCCGAGGCCAAGGCCCGACCAGGGCGAGAGGCCGAGGCCCGACCAGGGCGAGAGGTAGAGGCCAAGGCCCCACAAGGGCGAGAGATAGAGGCCAAGGCCCCACCAGAGCGAAAGGTCGAGGCCCCAACAGGGCGAGAGGCCAAGGCCCCACCACGGTGAGACCCCCACCAGGGCGAGAGGCCGAGGCCACACCAGGGCGAGAGGCAGAGACCCCACCAGGGTGAGCGAGGCAGAGGCCGAGGCCCCACCAGCCGAGAGGCAGATGCACCCCAAGAGGGCGAGAGGCAGAGGCCATACCAGGGCGAGAGGCCGAGGCCCCGCCAGCCTAGAGGCCGAGACACCCCAACAGGGCGAGAGGCCGAGGCCCCACCAGGGCGAGAGGCCGAGGCCACACCAGCCGAGAGGCAGAGACACCCCACCAGAGCGAGAGGCCGAGGCCCCACCAGGGCGAGAGGCCGAGGCCCCACCAGGGCGAGAGGCCGAGGCCAAGGCCCCACCAGGGCGAGAGGGGCCGATGCCTCACCAGGGCGAGAGGCTGATGCCCAACCAGGGCGAGAGAGGCTGATGCCCCACTAGGTCGAGAGGCAGAAGCCGAGGCCCCACCAGGGCGAGAGGCAGAAGCCGAGGCCCCACCAGGGCGAGAGGCAGAAGCCGAGGCCCCACCAGGGCGAGAGGCAGAAGCCGAGGCCCCACCAGGGCGAGAGGGCGAGGGGCCGAGGCCCCACCAGGGTGAGATGGCGAGAGGCCGAGGCCCCACCAGGGTGAGATGGCGAGAGGCCGAGGCCCCACCAGGGTGAGATGGCGAGAGGCTGAGGCCCCACCAGGGTGAGATGGCGAGAGGCCGAGGCCCCACCAGGGCAAGAGAGGCCGAGGCCCCACCAGGGCAAGAGAGGCCGAGGCCCCACCAGGGCAAGAGAGGCCGAGGCCCCACCAGGGCAAGAGAGGCCGAGGCTCCACCAGGGCAAGGGAGGCAGAGGCCCCACCAGGGCAAGAGAGGCAGAGGCCCCACCAGGGCAAGAGAGGCAGAGGCCCCACCAGTTATATCCAAACTAGATTACTGCAACAGCATGTGTGTGTTTATAAGCCACCCCAAGAAAAATCTCCATCTCCTACTTATGTGTCTCATGCGATCTTCGGCCTCACACATAGGGACTAGAGTTTACTGCTTTAGATCATAAATGCTATGGATGGGGCAACTAAAAAATCCTCAAAATCATCGTCTGACTCACAAGGCCTTTTGCAGTGTAGCACCAAATTATATACCTACCAGATCCCTTGGTTCAGCATCTTCAAACAACTGCAACTGCACAGTCCTAGGAAAAAAAGGACCAGGCAAGATTAGTCTCAGCCCAAGGCTTCATCACCCACGGCTCTAATTATTCAAGACCCTGAAAGAATGGAAAGACCCAGCAAAAAAGCAAAGGCCCCTTGGCTGAACATTATTCCGTGTGGGGGGGGGGGGAGGCAGAGGCCCAGGGGAGGGGGCAAGCGACAGAGGCCCCAGAGGGGGAGCGGCAGAGGCCAAGGGCGAGTGGCAAGGGCCCGGGGGGGGGGTGGGCTGGTGAGGGGATTTGGGGGTGACGCAGACAGAGACCCCTGGGGGGAGGGGGGGTAAGAAGCACAGAGCCCAGGTGGGAGGAGGCAAGAGGCAGAGACCCCAGGGGGAGGGGGGGCAGAGGCAGAGACCCATGGAGGGGAGGCAAGAGGCAGCGACTCCAGCGGGGAGGGGGTCATGACGCAGGCAGAGACCCCAGGGAGGAGGGGGGCCAAAAGCAGAGACCCCAGGGGGGAGGGGGGCAAGCGGCAGAGACCGCAGGGGGGGCGAGAGGCAGAGGGAACACAAATAGATTTACTAGGCCTTGTGTGATTCGGGCAGTGCAAGTGTGTTAGGGAGAATTCTCATTTTATGGCTAATTTCCCTCACCTAGTGAGTCCCCCAGCAGCTTTGCTGGATTTCTGGAGTTTATTTTTTCCACTTGGTAAGAGTGAGAGCTTTTCCCCCACTCTTACCCATGTTTTGCCATGTTTATTTCCTCTGTTTTTGTGAGTGTGGACTCTGGAGTACACCACTTCAGTAGCCCCCTTCTTTTGTGTGTTACACAGAACCGTCAGTGCAGTGACACAGGGTTGTCTTTTAGGCTTCCGACCGACTCCATTTCTGGGGCTGACTACTGTCCCCCAGAACAGGGTAAAGTTGCCATTAACTTTAGTCATTTAACCACAGATCCAGTACACCCCATCTTACATGGAGTAATGGAAAGGGTTACTCCTTAGCCCTTTTTATCTTTACTTCCTAGAGCCTTGTTTTGCTCTTTTAACAGTTAGACTTGGCTGGTGGCAGTGGTATCTACCTTAACTTTTCTACCGCTTTTATACCATATATTTTTAGTATAGGCTTTATTTTTTAGGCTATATTAGCCTCGAACATAAACCCGCTTGACCAAATATTCTTTCTTTGGGCTCCGGTCAGGTTTAGTCGCCATTTCTTTTTGTTCAAGTCCTTCTTGTGGTTTACTTTGCACGGCAAACTAGGTTTGCCTTCTTTGTTCACCGTCTTTTGGTGGGCTTCTGCCAAGAAGCCCTCCTCTGGGCGCTTGGTTGTCTAGGTGGGCTGAATGTGAGGGAGGGGTGTAGTCACCCCCTGCACAGGGTATCCTAGGAAACCCAAGTCGCACTTTGCCATGATTGGCTGAGGTGGTTGTCCGGGCTGGACAATCCCCCTGCTACGTGATTGACAGCCAGGCTGCGTGAATGGGGGATTTTCGCATAGAAGGCAGGACTCTTGGCCGTCGCTGCTGCTGGCCTCATCCCTGGGTAGTGCAGATCCCTCCAGGCGCCCTCATTCTTGTCTCCACGACTGAAGCTCCAGGAACCGTGAGTCTGCACGAAAATACCAGGAACAACTGCCGTGGCACCAACGTTCTACAACGAATAAGGTACTGTGTCCGACTTCGAGGAATTGGGGTGAACCCTTCTTCCTCACCAAAGGCTTGTCCTTTTCTTCCTTCCCTGTTATAACTGTTGCCTCCTCTTCTGACAATATTCAAGTACTCCTGACAACCTTGAATCGTGAACTGTTCTAACTGTGTGATCCTCGGCAACAGGGACCCTGTTCCACTTGACACTGGCAGAGGCCTATTGTCTTTTATCTTCGTGTTAGAAGGTGCCCTCTGATTCTCTCTGCCTTGACAAAAGTATTGCCTATGATTTTTATCCCCAACTCTCTTGTGTTAATTCATGTGCTAAGTGTGTTTGACTACGTTACATTTCTTCCCGCGGGTACGCGTATCTTTAGTAAGACCGAACTGTCATTACTGTCAAAAAGTGATCGCAAATTTTATTCCCGGTAACGTCTTTTGTGTTCATAACACTGGTCTGTCAAATCCTAAGGTACTTAGCTTGAATTGTATTGCACAAGGGGAATTAGTTGTGTGTAGTGTATTTGAAGTGTGGTTTTATTTTACTAGAAGTGAAGTGTTTTGTGAACAGATGGTTTAAAAATAAACGTACTTATATTTAAGCAGAAACCTTGAGTCAGTGTTTCCTTGAGTCGCAGTAATTGTAGTCCTTTGTGTAATCTCTACTACTGCTCATTTACTCTTGAGATAAGTCTGGCTGCTCAGTCACTGCTACCACTCTGTGTAGTACAGGCTTGTACCAAAGGTGAACTTGTATTACCACTTGTAGTCTTAACTCTGGGCAGTGGTCCCTAAGGGCACTGCATAGGATTCTGCCTAACACCCAGCTCCTTCCCTTTTCGCCATATTGTTCTCCACAGAGCCCCCCACCGTTAGCTACCTTCCCCCCGGATCCCATTAGCCATTCCTCCTGCAACTTCGTCCCCTTACCCAGCTCCTAAAGGTCCTCCCCTAATCTTCCCAACCCTGCTTCTCTTTGCACACTTCGCACAGCATACCAAGGACCCCATCCTAGGCATTTCCAAGTTATTTCCCTAAGCTGACCCTTCAAATTCCCCAGTTTTTTCCTAACCCCACCCTAACCGTCCCTCTTCCCAGGTTCACTTCCCCATTCTCTCCCTACCCGCAATCTTTGTTTCATCATTACTTCTCAGAGCCCCGTTTATCACTAACTGCCTTCTTTCCTTCCCCTCCCCACGATGATTAAAAGTAATGTTAGGAGGAAGGGAGACGAGGAATAAAAAAGGCACAAGGACAAAGAATAAGAGCATGGAAAAGGAACCTAGGGTGAGGAATAAGGAAGAGGGCATAGCATTGAGGAGAACGTAAGGCTAGTATAGTTAAGAGCAACAAAAATGAGAAGAACTAGGTTGGAGAAGATGAAGGGGAGTAGGGTGATCTACTACAATGAGGAAGAGGGACCACAATGATAAAGAAACTGTAGTTTAGAATGAGGTTACACTAAAGTCTGAGCTACACCACCTAGCAATATATGTAAATCTATAATTTGAAAGCAATGTGGTTGGAAATCTAGAGAGTACCAAGGAACATACAAATATCTAAAATATCAAGTCCCAGCAGCAAACACAAAAGGTCTTCAATTGCCAGCAGTTTATGCCCCAAATACTGTATTCAATTCAAATTTCAGTGAAATGTTTTATGAGGTTTCATTAAACCAAACACGAATAAAAGATTGTTCACTCTAACCAACATCCAATTATTTATAACAAGCAAAGAAAAAACCAACACGAGTTTCAACCTATCACAGGTTATCAAGGCTAAATTGAGACAGTATAAGTAGATCTAATCTGTAACAAATACAAACTGAATAGCTTGCACTTGAATTAACTTGATATTTAGAACATTCTACCGCAATGGAAAAGAAACATTACATAGCCTTTGTTCCTGAGACGGTCTTCTACGCCTTAGATTCTGAGTGAAAATAGTTTGGTCTTAACTGGGGTCCCTACATTCCAGGTATTTATTTATTTATTTATTACATTTATTACTCGCCCAGACCGACGGGTATCACGGCGAAATGAAAGACATGTTATCACTTATTTTGCAGTGTTACAGTTGCATTCAAGTGTTCATATAAATCATTTATATACAGAGTAGCGGTTACATTCAAATAATAACTTTCTTATACTACATTACAGTCAGTCAAAGGAGTGGTGATGGAATTAACAATGGTTGTTTAATATTGATTGAATAACCAGGTTTTCAACGCTTTTTTAAAACATAAGGTAACCTCGTTTTTAATACTAAGAGGTAGTGCGTTCCAATGCAACGGGGCTAGGATTTTGAAACTGCTTCCTCCTGCTCTGCTGCATTTGTATTGTGGTACTTCCAAGAAGGCCAGGTTTTTGGATCTGAGTGACCTACAGGAGATTTTTTTCTTGATGGTCTTGTTAAGGTAGATAGTGTGTTCTTTAATTTGTTTGAGATGCATTTAAAGAACACACTAAGTGTTTTGAAGATAATTCTTGCTTCAATTGGCAGCCAGTGGTTTTCTCTCCTGATGTTGGATATATGATCGGATTTCTTTATACCTACAGCCGCTCTAAGAGCTTTATTCTGAAGTAATTGAATTTTGTTTATGTTAGATTTGTAAGTTCCTAGAAATAGGATATTGCAATAGTCCAGTTTAGTTAAAATCAGCGCTCTAGCCAATGTAATGCAGTTTGTGGGCGTAAGGAATTGGCGGCTTGAGAGCAATAAGTTTAGCTGTGAAAGCTGTAGAAGAGGAGAGAGCTTTGTTTGTGCATAGTGAGGTTGGCATCAATGTACACCCCAAGAGTTTTGACCTGTTTGAGTACTGGAATCTGAGTGCCGTCGATGTTGATGTGTAGTCAGGATGGAGGGCGCTTAATCTTTTTTGGGAGCCCACGATGAGAACCTCTGTTTTCTCGTCATTGAGGCAAAGGCTGTTTAGGGCCATCCAATTTTGAATTATAGCATATACTCTGTTAATGGTATATGTGTCATGGGTGTAATCCCCTGTAATGGGGATGAGGATCTGGGTGTCATCTGCGAAGTTAGTGTAGATGACACCCATATCGTCAAGTGCTGAGAATAGGAGTTTAGTATATGCATTATGAAGGGTAGGGGAGAGGCAGGATCCCTAGGGGGCTCCTATGGGAACTGCAATAGGGTCAGCTGCATATTCTCCGATGGCAACTCTGGAAGTGCGGTCCGCTAGAAAAGATTTGATTCAGAGGGTGGCGTTATTTGAAAAATTAAAGTCTTTTTTTAGTGTGTTGTATAGTTTGTCATGGTCAACCAGGTGAAATGCTGCTGATAAGTCCAATAGCAATAAGGTAGCTAATTTTCCTGAGACTCTGATGGTATCTAGTTGGATTTTCAGGTCCAAGAGGGCCGTCTCAGTAATATGGTTGGGCCTGAAGCCGGAGTGTCTAGCTCCTAGTAGGTTATTTTGTTCAAGGTGGGTTTGTAGTTGATTATAAGCTATCTTGTCAATGATTTTTAGCAAAAACGGGACCGTTATGGGCTGCTAATTTGTGGGGGCTAGTGGATCTAACGTCGTTTTTTTTTTAGTAGTGGGGTGACAACCACCTCTTTGATGCTAACTGGGACCAGATTGGAATTAAACGAGGCATTCAGAAAATTAGTGATTATCGGAGTAAAAGTGTGGGGTGCATAGTTTAACTAGGTGTGCTGGGAAGTTATCTCCTTTGCAGTTAGATGCTTTAAGTTTGGTTATGGTATGTATTATCTCATGGGACTCTGGGGTGAAATTGAAGGGAGGAGTAGTGCCTTCTATGTGATTGGTGATTTGGTTAGACGTGGTGTATTTGTCAGATAGGAGATTTCATTTGGAGATCATTTTGTTTTGTAGTAGTTTAATTTTTGTAGCAAGAGCATCTTGGATGGTGGTGCACCATCCTTTGCTTGGTTGGACCGGGTTAATAATATGGATTGGATTCTCCAATTCCTTGAGTATAGTGAATAGCTCTTTAGTATCAGAGGAGGCATTTGTGATTCTGATATTAAGGGCATCTGCTTTGTGGGCGATGATGGCTACTTTGTATGTTTTATTTGCGGTGTTGAATCCTTCTATGGCTTCTGGTGAGCGGGTTTTGTTTAGCCAGTGTTCGAGCGATCGTTTGATCCGTCTAAGAGAGACTAGTTCCTCATTAAACCAGAAGGAGGATTTTTTGTCATTGTGTTTGGTTTTGTTGGCACAAGGTGCTAGGGTATCAATTGTGGTGGTAAGATTTTCATGATAAATGTCAGCCAAGATGCAGGGGTTCTCAATATTGATACTTTTGTCATTAAGGGTGCTAGCTAACAACGGGTTGAGGCTTTCTGCTGAGAGTTTACGGATGTTTCTAGTTACGCAGGATTCCGCTGTGATAATTTTAGGTGGGTCTGGTTCATTGCACAGGATAGAGAAGTTTAGTACTATGATGGTCTGACCAGGGTACTATATCAATGGAGTCTATGGATACGATAGTATTGAGTGGTAGTATCCAGTCTAGTATGCTCCCTTTTGTGTGGGTAGGGGCATTCACAAGTTGTGTGAATGCCATGTCTTTGAGTGCACTGTGTAGTGCTTCTGCTTTAAGGTCTTGGGTATCATTAAATCCGAGATTCAGATCACCAAGGACTATACATTTTGTGTTGGGTTTAATGAGTGGCGTTAGTAGTAATGGTATGTCTAATTATGGCAGATTTGGTATTCGGTGCTCTATAGATGGTTATTATATTTATAGTAGTCTTATGGTTGGTGGCTAGTTTAGCTAACAGGACTTCGTAACCGTCTGGGTTCTCTATGGGGCAGGTTCTTATTTTGAGATGGTTTTTAGCTATAATAGCTACTCCCCCACCTACTGATTTTGTTCTGTCCGTCCTAAGGATGGTATAGTCTGGAGGAATGGCAATAGAAAGAGATGGTCCGGAGGCTTGGTGGAGCCAGGTTTCAGTTACAATAAGTAGGTCAAGATGTTGCTCAGTAATGTAGTCATGTATCTCTGTGGCATGAGCAGGTATGGAACGTGCATTAATGAGGGCTGCTTTGAGGTTTATAGGAGGTGGTGGAGCTAGGACTAGAGGACTGGGGCAAGTGTTCGTGGTCTCTGTGACAGTCGTTTGTTGCTTGGCTGTGGTACTCCTCTTAGAGGAATTAGTTTGTGTCGCTAGTGGAGGTGCTCTCCCTAAGGTGGCAGAATCGTGAGTACTAGGGAGGTTTATGAATCAGGATCCGAGTCTTTGGGTTCTTGTGAGGCCTAGTAGTGGGATTTGTATTGTTAGTTTAACTTTGGTGAGGTCCTTAATCGGGCACCAAGGAGGGGTGTGGGTCCAGGATCTAAGTCTAGAGCGTCTGAGTGCACTGAGGAATGGAGTAGTCATTTTATGCCATTTATTGGTAATGGGTAGGTGTGGTTTGCTGGCATTATGAGGCTTTTGGGTTGCTATATGGTCTGAGTGTTGATCAGGTGGTGATACTGGGGAAAAGGATTGGTAGATGGCAAAAAGGGCGTAGGACAGGGGATGGGGTGGTGCCAGGGGCATGCTACTCTAGCTAGGCCATTATCATAGGTAATAAAATGGGAACCTGTACAGGGTAAGTCGTGTGGAACAATGCAGTAAGGAAACATCATGAGCAGTAACCAACCTGTCATATTGTAATGGAAGTTTAGAGGGAAAGGCACCTACTATCCTATCATCTGTGGGCATCTCGAGTGCAACAACTATAGCAAGGGTCTTGGCCAATGATAAGGCAAGTAGATTATTAAGTGCTATGGAGGGTTGTGGGTACAGATCTAGGCAGTGGCAGAGCAATAGTATTTATATGCGTACATGCATTGCCTGGCGACTGAGCAACTATAGGCTAATATAGGTGGCAGGGCTTAGTACATTTACGGGCAATCTAGATGCTAATCAGCCGCTGTAGACTAATATAGGTTGGCAGATGCAATGGGCTAATACATTATCAGGCAATCTAGATACAACTGCGCAGCTAGTAGATTGAAATAGGTTAGCGGAGGCAATAATCTTAGCAATATAGATACAACTGAGCAGCTAGTAGGTTAAAATAGGTTAGCAGAGGCAATAGTCTTAGCACACTTCCTACAGTCTGGAAGCAATTATACAGTTCTATGCTAAGATGGCTATACAGTGGCAGACTGTTAAACATAGCAATGCAGGGTATGTAAGGCTGTTAGGGGTAAGTGGGTTGTGGGCCATTATGTAATCGTGCTGTTAAACAGATCAACACGTGGCGTGGAGCACAATGGGAAACCAGAGGGATGAGAATCCCTTGTGTTAGTTATGACTGCACGTGAGAAATTATCTTAGGGCAAGGCTTACTACACAGATGATGCAGATAAGACGACGACGACAGGTAATGTGCGGTACATTACCTATTTGAATCGCTTATGAACAAATAGTGTTCCAAGCTTCTATATTGGAGGGACCTCCCTCAGGCTCTCTCAAGGGCGCCGACGAGGAAAGCCCTAAATACCAAGCTAATTCATGCGCAAGCTATTCAGTGCAGATTAGGAAAGCGATCTACAGATGTAATCTCAATTTAGCCCCAATGAGAACCTGTGATAGGTCGAAACGTGTTAGCTTTACGTGTTAGCTTTTTCTTTGCTTGTTCAGATAGAAATACTGAACTCTTCTTTTGTATGTTGAGTTAGAGTTAACAATGTGTTATTCGTGTTTGGTTTAATAAAACATTTCATTGAAATATGCATGGGATACAGAATGGAACATCAAAATACAACCACTTTGAGGCATAAACTACTGGCAATTCAAGACCTATGGGTTTGGCGCTGGAACTGGATATTGGGGTGGAAGAGAAACCAATATAAGGAACTAAGGACTAAAGCAGGAAAGAGGCTAGGACAGAGCATGGGCTTGGGATAAGAGTCCAGGTACTAGAAAGAGGGACAGGGACTTTAGAATTACCAATGAAAACATACTGTTCAGGAGTAAAACCAAGTTACTCAGAGTACCTATCTTTGTGAAATGTAAATCCCTCTCCATGAGTCAGATTTACTGAATGCAATTTCTTTGCAAGTCATCCTCCTTAATCACAGACAAAGATGTTTATCAAAGTGGCAATTTCGTCATGAATATTCACATTAATTAATATCATCGAGCGACCTCCCAACGTAATGACTATGCAGTGGAATATTTCTCCATGTCTTGTAGTGTTTGTAAATCTATCGCTTTACATTGGTACTTCATAACATTGTTCATGGCAGATGTCCATACTGCACACAAGCAATACCACATCTGGGGCAGAATCCTTCAGACTGCTTCTGATAACAAAACATTCATTTATACTTACCAGGGCTGAGCCTTCTTCCTCCACTTCCCTAAAAAATAAACAAATATGAGATTTAATACAATATATTTATGTTCAAGGGAGAATATGCACTAATCATGACCACCTACATATCACCCGAAGTAGCAGTTAAACCACGTGCCAGCTATTCCTGCATGGCATAACTGTCTGTTAGCAGACACCATCACACATTCTCTTCACGATTTGCCAGTCTAACGAGAAAGACTGAAGCCATACTGAATACTACGAGCCCATACAGTGCGTGTCTGCATCATTCCAAACAGGAACTGGCATATGGTGAGGCTTCATTTTCATTGGGTGCATCGAGTTGTCGAAAATGAATAAGAGGTATCACTTTAGAATTAGATTCCATTTGATGTGAACAGGCAATAAAAATCTTAAAGATTAGCGGAATGTGCATTTAAGCACTTCTGCAGGAACAGGGATCACAAAGGTTTGTAAAAATCACTTTACGTTAAGTTATGAAATTTGATATTTGTACAGCACCCAAATGTTATGGCTTTGAAGGGAGTGGGGGGGTGTCTAATAACCGCAGTCTGTGAAAGCAATATGGACACAGGGCCAGGGCAACTCATAGGGACACAGGGCCAGGGCGAATCATAGGGACACAGGGCCAGGACAAATCAGAGACCAACTCACATGGACACAGGGCCACTCACATGGACACAGGGCCACTCACATGGACACAGGGCCACTCACATGGACACAGGGCCACTCACATGGACACAGGGCCACTCAGCATTTTTTTTGGTCCTGTGTTCATATTGCTTTCACAGACTGCGGTTATCAGACGGGCCTCCGCCCACCTCCCCCCTAAGGCCCCCCCTTCGAAGCCGTAACATTTGGGTGCTATACGAATATCAAATTACATAACTTAACGTAACATGCTTTTTACAACCCTTTGACCTCTATGGTCTGGGTTGGGGGGTGAGGTGGGTCTGACAGAAAAACTGGAATGATTTGGGAATTGGGGATTTTAGACCGCCCTCCAATGAATGGCCTGTGTTGGGGAAGCTGTATGGTAAACAATGGGATGATTTGAGAATTTAGGATTTTCTGCTAGACCTGCGCGTCGCGTAACTAAGTTTACCTACTCGGCCTAAGGGAAATGCACTAAACCCTCGGCAACAGATGACAAAATGAAGCGCGCTTTCTGTAAAATGGTGCAAGTCACCAAAAACCCACTATGTTTGGCATGCAGCTGCCATCCAGAGACCAGACATGCACAGTGAAATATTTGACATTTAATGCAAACAAAGTAAATATTAAACGTCCCCTGCAATGGTACTTTTTCATAAGCCTACTCAAGTGGGCGAGTAGACTGAGTGCCCTGGATGAGTGTCTGAATGGACAGAAATAGATACGATAAAATGGCTATGGAAACAGTTTGGCCACCTCTCACGTTTGTGCTTTTATACAAGACAATCATAATCAGAGCAAAATGAGCTCTAGAGGCTAAATACAGTGGATGGTATTGCAGATCTGTAGCTGTACAGACTGGATGGAACTATTGATCACTACTTTGTGTACATATCTAGTTTGTTTTGTGTATTCATTATGTGAGAGGAAAGACAGTAAGAGACTAAGCAGCGTGGATGGCATAGCAGGCAGAGAACTGAACAAGGTAGTTGAAAAATTGTATTTTGTGGCCATCTCACTTTCGGGCTAGCTGGTATAAAGCAACAGGGGTGATAAGATTGGATGTACAGGAGTATGGGTTCAGCTCAAGGGTTGAGCACCAGTATGTCCAGTTGCAGCTGTATGTGACCAGTAGGCCACTGAACTAAGTTTACCATCCAAAGTATGTGGCTGTGTAATCATGTACAAGTATTCACTCTTCTATAGGATACATCTTCCCCAATAAAATGAAATCTAGTTGACACTGAGATTTAGATATACTAACCTAACGTTTACTGTAAAGCATGGAGACACTGCACTTTTTTACAGTAGCAATACTGCAATTAACCAAGGAATGGTATTGCATGACTCCTTTAAAAAATATAAAGTTAACACATACTGGTCTTTGCCAGAGAGGATTTAGTTGGTTTAATAAAGGGCCACCCGGATTACTTCTGGCTTGCAATTACATGCATAAAGAAATCTTGACAGTACTCCCAACACAGGTCTTTGGCACTTAATGGAGGAGATGATTACTGCAGTGACCAGAGGAAAAAATGGTAAAGAGCTTCCCCTAGCGCAGGGCGAGCTGTGCTTTCATTGAACAGGGCAAATAGCTATTTTTGCTTCACAAGTGTCTAATTAGCAATCCTACAGAATTGCATAGCGAACTGCTATACGAGACTGCTTATTTTATGCCTTGGGATCACCCAATTAAATTATAGTTTCAGCGAACGCTGGGAAGTGAGTTTTGTTAATTCTGAATTTTAACAAAAAACAACCACCCATAGTGTTCCAACAAATGGGAATTAAATTAATATTTTAAATTACATCGGCTAAGGATCCACAGTTTTGCCCTTCCGCCCACTACAAAGGGAAAGGATTTAAGGCAAGCAGACCGCCCTTCCACCTTTTGGTTTCCCAGGCCTCAGTTAAACTTACATATAAAGCCTCTCTGTACAGGTGGCACCCGTGGCATGGAGCTGGTCCTAGTGCAATTCCATTTCTTACCTAACTGTGAAGTTTGAGCTTAACTTCTAAACTCTAAAAAGCTTTGCCTAGGCTGTCTTGGGCATTGTTGTGATTGGGAGAGAGAATGCAGTGATTTGCGGTCCCCTGTGAGGGAATTGGGATGTGCAATGCGATGGTTCTAAATATTGCCATCATTGCACAAGTATGGAGGGTGCACGTCGCTGTAGGAGCGCAGCACTGCTTGTTAATGTAAAGGACATTTGGAACGCACACTATCAACACCGGAGTGGTCCCCTGGCGGATCTGAAAAGGAAAGGGGATGGCGCGAGTTAGTAGGACCGAGCAGGAAAAGTGCAAGCGAGGAGCAATGTGCTGTTGGCAGTAGTTCGGTTAGCATTGTTCACTGAACTTTCGGTTGGTAGCTGTCGTGCTCTGCTTTGCAAGGATATGTGTGATTGGTATTGTTGTCGGGGTGAAATTAAGTTCCTGGGGTTTGGTTTGAGATTCAGTGGGTTTGTTAGTGGCATTGCTATCTAGATGTGATGCACGCTAATTTCCAAATTCTTTCTAGATGTGGTGAGTGAATATCTCGGAATTTCCATCTAAATGTGGCCCAGGCTGAGATTCACAAGTCCCGTCTAGATGTGACGCAGCCTAATATTCACAATTCTATCTAAATGTGGCACTGAAAGGGGGCTATGATGATTATAAATAATGTTAGGGGGGAAGGGAAACTAGGAATAAAAAAGGCACAAGGACAAAGAATAAGGGCATGGAAAAGGAACCAGGACTAGGGTGAGGAATAAGGAAGAGGGCATAGAATTGGGGAGAAAGGAAGGGCTAGTATAAGGAACAAAAATTAGAAGAACTAGGTTGGAGAAGATGAAGGGGAGTAGGATGATGGACTACAATGAGGAAGAGGGACCACAATGATAAGGATAATGTAGTCTAGAATGAGGTTACACTATAAAGTCTGAGTTACACCACCTAGTAATATATGAAAATCTACAATTTGAAAGCAATGTGGCTTGCAAGCTAGAGAGTACCAAGGATCATACAAATATCTAAAATATCAGGTTCCAGCAGCAAACCAACAAAGGTCTTCAATTGCCAGCAGTTTATGCCTCAAATACTGTATTCAATTCAAATTCCAATGAAATGTTTTATGAGGTTTCATTAAACCAAACACGAACAGATTGTTCACTCTAACCAACATACAAAACAGAAAGTTCAGGTATTTACAACTAACAAGCAAAGAAAAAGCCATTTTCAACCTATCAAAGGTTATCAGGGCTAAATTGAGACAGTATCTGTAGATCTAATCTGCAACAAATACAAGCTGAATAGCTTGCACTTGAATTAACTTGATATTTAGAACAGTCCACCCCAATGGAAAACAAATATTACGTAGCCTGTGTTCCTGAGACTGTCTTCTACGCCTTAGATTCTGAGTGAAAATGGTTTGGTCTTAACTGGGGTCACTACATTCCAGGTACATTACCTATTTGAATCGCTTATGCACAAATAGTGCTTGAAGCTTTGGAGGGACTTCTTTCAGGCTCCCACCGACGGCTTTCCTTTTTTAGCGCCCATGAGGAAAGCACTAAATAAAATTGTGAATTGTGGATTGTAAAGCCCTCTCCATGGTTAAATCAGATTTACTGAATGCAATTTCTTTGCAAGTCATCATCCTAAATCACAGACAAAGATGCTTAGTGGCAATTTCGTAATTCATATATTCTCATTAATTAATATCGAGGGGCCTGCCAATTTAATTCCTATGCTGCAGTACCTTTCTCCATGTCTTGTAGTGTTTGTAAATAGATTGCTTTACATTTGTACTTCATAACATTCTTCATGGCAGATGTCCAGACTGCACACAAGCAATAAAGGTGCACAGTGTTAGTCGTAAACTGAAGCTTCATCGTTACCACATCTGGGGCAGAATCCTACAGACTGCTTATAACAAAAAATAGATTTCTACTTACCAGGGTTAAGCCTTCTTCCTCTACTTCCCTAAAAAACAAACAAATATGAGATTTAATAATATATTTTTGTTCAAGGGAGAAAATGCACTTTGTTCTGCTAATCATGACCATCACCCTCAGAAGCCGTTACATCACATGCTCGCTATTCTTGCATGGCATAATTATCTGTTAAGAGACACTATCACATACTCTTTGCATATTGCCAGTCTATTGAAGCCATACTCAATACTTCAAGCCCATAATGTGTGCGTCTGCATGAGCGGCCTATTATTCCAAACAGAGAACCATAGGTACTGGCATATGGTGAGGGTTCATTTTCATTGGGCCCATCGAGGAGTTGCCGAAAATGAATAGAGAACACTTTCGAGTTATATTTCGTTTGATGTAATAAAAGTGAAAGGATACGAAGGCAAAAAAAAGCTTAAAAAAGGATATTATAGTGAAATGTGCATATAAGCACTACTGCGGGAACAGGGATCAAATTCAAAGGGTTGTGAAAGCGCTCTGGAGAAGGCTTGGAGCAAAGAACCACAGATGAGCAATTCATTTACGTAGTTTGATATTTGTATAGTACCCAATTGTTATGGCTTTGAAGGGCTGTGGGGACAGGCCCGTCGGATAACCGCAGTCTGTGAAAGCAAACCAATATTGTTGACAAGCTGGATAGTACCAAGGATCATACCAAGACTCAACCTCTGAGTCGTGAAAATGTAATTCTAAAAGATCCAGTACCAGCACCAAACCCATAGAAATGCAATCCACTAGAGGTTCAGCCACACCTCTTGCAAGGAGAACAGGGTGTATTTCCACCAAAATAAAGATGTGCCAGCAAAGAGCCCTGCTGCCTCGGAACATTCTGCCGAAATAGGAACTAGCAAGACTTTAAGGCATACAGAGTCAGTGACGTAAATTATACAGGTTACAAATCGCAGATTTGGCACAACCCTATACATAGGCTACCTGCTGCATAGGGGATGGCAGGCAATTGACCGAGCCCATCTTCCATGTGGGCTCCTCATGTCAGCAGGCTCCTCCTCACACTTCAGCTTGCACAAAGCTACAATTAAATTCTCCATCTCCAACCAGATGTACACCTGGTACTGCAGAAGATACAAGGTCACTGATTTACAAACCGCCCCAGCTCGATACCAGACACAGGCACACGGCCAAAGCTCCCCATATGCACTTCAAGGTCTGTTTTGCCCCTCCCAGCACCTCACAGCACATATCACATGGCCCGTGTTGACGGCAGCTTGTCCCCACTTTCTGAAATGTTCAGATCTATTGGGGTCAAACAGCTGTATGGTCAGGGGGCCTGTGACTGGGTGGTACCTTTGAATTCTGGGGCTTTGGGACAGGGCACTGTTAGGGAGAATTCTCAGTCTATGGCTAATTTCCCTCACCTAGTGAGTCCCCCAGCAGCTTTGCTGGAATTCTGGAGTTTATTTTTTCCACTTGGTAAGAGTGTGCCTCTTTTTCCCACTCTTACCAGTGTTTTGTCATGTGCATTTCTACTTGTGTGATCTTGGACTCTGGAGCACACAACTCCATGAGCCCAACTTATTCTTTGTATTACGCAGCACCCTTAGTGCATTAATACTGGGTTGTCTCTAAAGACTTCCCAATGACTCCTTTTTCTGGGGCTGACTACTGTCCCCCAGAAACAGATAAAGTTGCCATTAACTTATCATAGTCTCTCCTAACTACAGACCCAATACAACCCATCTTACATGGAGTACTGGAAAGGGTTAAATCCTACCCCTTGTTGTCTGTGCCTCTCTGAGCTTTGTTTTGCTCTTTTAACATTTAGACTTGGCTGGTGGCAGTGGTATCTACCCTAACTTTTCTACCACGATTATATTATATAAACGTGGTATTGTTTTAGGCTATTATATTAGCCTCAAACATAAACCCGCTTGACCAAATACTCTTTCTTTTGGCTCCGGTCAGGTTTATTCGCCATTTCTTTTTGTTTAAGTCCTTCTTGTGTTTTACTTTGCACGGCAAACCAGGTTTGCCTTCTTTGTTCAACAGCTTTTGGCAGGCCTCCTCTGGGCGCCTGGGTGTCTAGGTGGGCTGAATGTGAGGGAGGGGTGTAGTCACCCCCTGCACAGGGTATCCTAGGAAACCCAAGTCGCACTTTGCCATGATTGGCTGAGGTGGTTGTCCGGGCTGGACAACCCCTCCTGATGCGTGATTGACAGCCAGGCTGTGTGAATGGGGGATTTTCACATAAAAGGCAGGACTCTTGGGCTGGAAGTCAGTGTCACCACTGGAACTACCAGGAACAGAAGAGAAGCGGAAAAGAAGACAGCTGCTGCAACTACCCCGTTCCGGTGAAGCCCTGCTGCAGACCTGGGCTATCTACCCTTCGACGACCAGAGAAGATCCAGTCCGGAGTCTTCTTCCTTTGAGCCTGGTGGGGTCAACCAGCTCATCTTCCACAGCCAGAGGATCCTCTTCTTAGTCGAAATCGATGCACCCTGCTGTAGTGGGCCGGATAGCCATCTGAAGAGCCTCTCCTGTTTTAAAGGAGCACACCTTTTATTCACTGTCGCTGCTGCTGGCTTCATCCCTGTGTGTTGCAGACCCCTCCAGACGTCCTCCTTGCCGGTACTCCAGGAACCATGGGTCTGTAGAAAACCACCAGGAACAACTGCCGTGGCACCAGCTTCTTCCCTGAATAAGGTACTGAGTTCTGCTTTGAGGAACAAGGCTTGCCCTGGGCTTCCTTCCTTCTTATAACTTTTGCTCCCTCCATTGACAATATCTAAGTACTCCTGGCGACGTTGAATCTTGAATTGTCCGACTGTGTGATCTTCGACAACAGGAACCCAGTTCCACTTGACACTGGCTATTGACTCTTATATTTCTGTCAACGAGTGTTCTCTGATTCGGTCTGCCCTGACAAAGGTATTGCCTATGATTTTTGCCCCCAACTCTCTCTGGTTAACTCAGGTGCTAAGTGTGTTTTTGCCTCAGTAACATTTTTCGCCGTGGATACGCGTATCTTCATTAAGACCGAACTGTCATTACTGTCAAAAAGTGATCGCATATGTATTCCCGGTAACATCTTTTGTTTCACAACAACGGTCTGTTAAAACATAGGGTACTTTCCTTGAGTTATACTGTACCAAGTGAATTGGTTGTGTGTAGTGTATTTTACGTGTGGTTTTGAATTAATAGAAGTGTTGTGCTTTATAACAGATGGTTTAAAAATAAATGTACTTATATTTTTTACCTGAAACATTGAGTCAATGTTTGCTTGAGTCACAGTAATTGTGTTCCCTTTGTGTAATCTCTGCTACTGCTCATATACTCTTGAGATAAACCTGGCTGCTCCGCTACTGCTACCACTTTAACATAGTAGTACTGGCTTGTACCAAATGTGAACTTGTATTACCACTTGTAGTCTTCATTGTGTGTAGTGGTAAGGGCACTGCACAGGATTCTGCCTAACACGCACTATTACTTAGGTCTGGAAGAGTGAAAGGTTGGAGGCTCATGCCCTACATGTGTGATTGTGATAAGGAAATGCCAAGTTATTTATAAAGCGCCTTTACACAAGATGAGCACTTTCATGCCTTTGTGGGGCACATGCCTGCTGGGGAACTAACGCTGGCAACATAAGAATTAAAAGTCTATGAATCTCGGTCCATTTGGCGGCGCCCATGATAACCAATTTCCGCATGCATTTGCTCGATTCCCTATCAGCGCCCACCTAACTGTGGCCCCTATACCACATTCCTGTGTCTCTGCCTCATCCAAAACTGCTTTTGGGCCTGGGGCGATCACCCCCACCCCTTCCCAACAAGAATCAGAAGCAACCAAGCAGCCAGTCAAAAGAGGCAGGGGTGGGGGGTGTTATGAAACTTGCACTGAAAAATATCACTTTACCAGGGGCACAACACAATACATTTCTATAAACATAAATAAATCACAAAAGTGAGCCAACAAGAAAACAAACCACAATTCTTTACTTCTACAAATGTCACTTCAGCAAATAATCAGCGCTGGTTAGAGAACACATTTCTAGATGGATGTAGTGGAGTGCAATTTCAATTCCCTGCGCGCTTAAAAGGCTAGCAGTTTTTTTTTTTATTACAAACTTGTACATATACATATGGCAATTAATGATTTCACCCACAGTTCGGTGACTTAGCGGTTTGTTTTCAGACTACCCCCTGTATGGTCTGGGTTTGGAAAGTGACATAAAAACTTGAATGATTCGAATTTTAGACAGCCCTCCAATGAAAGGCCTGTGGGGGGGGAGCTGGATGGTAAAAATTGGGATTTGAGAAGTTAGGATTTTCTGGCCCCGCCACCCATCACCTTTCAAAGGGAGTTGGTCAAAAAGATTACTGATTTAAGAACAAAAACAACCCTCTTCCTTAAAGAAGTCGGGGTCAACAGGACAAAAAGGATTCAAGGCACAAATTAGTTTTCAAAAATTGATTGCTAGAGTTTGCTAATTAACATTTTCTGATTAGCAAAAACCATTTGATAAGCAATGGTACACTAATCTGTTTAATGTCACTAAAGACATAAAACAAGTAACAATACAGCATTTGTGTACCGCTGGAGTAAGAAATTACAGAGTGAGGCCTTGCAAATTCGGTTAGACTTGCGGGTCTAGTAACTAAGTGTACCTACTCGGCCTAAGGTAAATGGACTCGACCCATGGCAACAGATGACAAATTTAAATGTGCTTTCTGTAAAATGGTGCAAGTCACTAAAAACGCCAAACATTCTACTCTCCCACTCTTACCCTTCTCACTCCACTCCTTCCTCCTACAAGGCACAAAATAATCAGTATCGCATTGCAATTCACTAGACAAGAATGATTAATTGCTTTTCATTTTATAAATCATTTCACACTAACTGCAATGTAATTTCAGAGAAGGTGAGCATGTTTATTGTTGTTTGTACCAAGCTCCAGGACAGTACAGGGCCTATACAAAGGAAAGCAGAGATGCAGGTTGCAGGCTGACCCCAAAGTTCACTTTTATCAAGCACTTTGGCTGATGGAAACTGCAGATAAGTGACTGTGTGGGAGCTTGTCTTCTGCTGTAAATATTGGAGGGACGCAGGATGGCACTAAACAAGTTGGCCCTTTCTCTCTGATCTGTCATTGCTTCCACCTCTGATCCCTAGCATTTTTATATTTCATAATTTGTTTGCTCACTTTTGCACCCTTAAAAAGGTCTATCCATTTTTTTTGTTCACTTTGCTCTCATGTATCCACCAACCCAATAACTCTTTCTTGCCCATCTCCCCTCATAACTTCTGAGAGGCTCTTCTTTCATCTACTTCTTTCTCACACATCTTGCTTCCTAAATCAATTGTCTAATCCCCCTCTCTTCGCTGTTCATCTTTGCTGAGCTCTATATTCCACTCAGACTGCAATGGCCTTAAACATGATGGGCTTTCATGTGCACATGCAAAAGGCTATTGTGTCATGCATCTGAAAGGATGTGAAAGGCTGAGTGTGCACATGTAGATTTTTGGTGTGCATGTATGTGAAAGGCTACAGTTGTTTGTACCTGAAAAGATATGCTGCTTATGAAAGGCTAGGTGTGCACATGTAAGGCTGCGGTCTGTATGCATGTGAGAGTCTGCATTGCTCATGCAAAGCTGCAGTGCCTTGGCCTGTGTTGCTGTGGGTATTGTACATGTTTCCATTTGGACACCATCTCCAGTCAGTGACCGCACCAAAAGCTAAGATTATGGTTAACCCATGTATTACCAGGTTCTATAGTCCAAACCAAGCATGCGAAGCGTAGGCTAGTCTTTTTTAATTAATGCACATGCCATTTGATGGGAACTTGATATGCATGCTGGCATTAAACTCATGACAAACGTGAACTTTGCTTTCCATTGAAAGTTGCCAGGTTTATAATTTAAGTGGCTGTGCATTACATGAAGCCTCCCCTAATTTGCATATGCATTGACATCTCTGGAAGCAATACCACAGAAAATGAGCTCATATGTAGCCTTGGACACTAAATGTGATGATGCCAGGTTACATACCAAAATGTTTTTAGAAGAGACAAATAAATGTGCTGTGCAGATTAAGTGGCCTAACATTATTATATATGAAGCAGTACCTTGAGTGAGTTTTTTTTGTGTGTAGCATAGACATGTCAACTGAATGGTTTGTGGACACTTCTGTGAGATCAAATGATTTGCCAAGGATCACACACACTAGTTAATTGTGAAGCTGGGATTTGAGACCAGTCTGCAATATTTATTTTCTTTATTTTTTACATTTGTAGAGCGCACTACAGCCCAAAGGCATTGAGGCGCTTTTTACATGTGTACTTAAGCAGTATTACAATTAAGACAAGCGGTTACTTGGTTACAACGTATGCGCTAAGTTACAACATACAGTTGGGGGTTACAGCAGTGCTCAAAGTAAGAGATAGGAATTAACAGTTCAGGCAAATAGTCTTGTTTCAATGGCTTTATGGAACGCTAGGTGAGAGTCGATTCCCCTGATATGCGAGGGCAGGGCGTTCCAGTGGGTGGCAGCAATGGCTGGGAAGCTGAAGCCCCCTGCACGCACTCTGTGTGTTTTGGGCTTGGCGATCATGTTGGTATAGGCTGGACTGGATGGCCTAGCAGATGTAGGCATGGCTACGTGCTGGGCGAGGTAGGGGGGCGCAAGATCATGGAGGCATTTGTGGGTGAGGGAGAGGATTTTGAAAATTATTCTCTCCAGTGGACCTGTCTTCTCAGGTCAGATATGTGGTCCTTTCTAGCGAATCCTGTGGTGGCCCTGAGGGGGGTGTTCTGGACAAGTTGGAGTTTGGCAATGTTTTTGCAAGATGTCCCTCTCAGGAGAGCATTGCAGTAGTCCAGTCTTGAGCCGATAGTAGCCCTAGCAATGGTAAGCCAGTTCTGTGTGGTTAGGAAGGGTCTTACTGCATTGAGCAGTTTAGCATAATATGCCGATGAGGAGGCAATGGCTTTGACCTGCCTGTTCATTGGAGATTAGAGTCTAGATAGGCTCCCAGGGTCTTAACTGTATGGGACACAGCTATGGGTATATTATCAATGGTGAAAGAGCAATGGTTCTTGTCAAGGTTGCCCAACATGGTTGTTGAGCCGATCAGCAGAAGCTCTGTTGTGTCACTGTTGAGGCACAACCAATTTTCTGTCATCCATGCTTGGATAGTGCAATAAATGGAATTAAGGGTGGTCCTGTCCGTCTCAGTCATCCGTGAGAGGGATGAGCATAGTTGGTGTATGGGATGCCCATGAAGTCAAGAAGGTTGAAGAGGGGCCTAGTGAATAGGTTGTAGAGGGTAGGCGCAATGCAGGAGCCCTGAGGCACCCCACATGTAATGTGACTAGGAGAGGCACATGCTGAGTCGGAGAAGACCTTCATGGCCCTTTCCTGTAGAAAAGAGGTGATCCACGCACATGCCTTGGGAGAGAAGTTGGCTGCAATGGAGAGGTGATGGCAGAGAATATTGTGGTCCACGAGGTCAAACGCGGCCAACAGGTCAAGGAGCAGCAGGAGCGCAGGTTTGCCAGCGTCTCTGATGTCATCCATTTGATTTTTTAGGTCGAGGAGGGCCGTTTCGGTCCCATGTCGTGCTCTGAAGCCAGACTGTAGAAGGCCAAGAAGGCGGTGGTCCTCAAGGAATTTTTGGACTTGCAGGTAAACTGCTTTGTCCAGAATTGTGAGCAGGAAGGGGACAGTGGTGATGGGTCTGTAGTTCCCAGGTGCCGATGGGTCAAGGGGTGGTTTTTTGAGAAGCGGTCGTACCCAGGCCTCCTTGAAGTCGGTTGGGACATGGCCAGACTGGAAAGAAGCATTAATAATGCTGTCAGAAAGGGGGCAAGGGTCGAGCCACAGTCTTTAATGAGCTGGACAGGGCATGCGTAGCCCTTACAATTAGAGGGTTTGATGGTTTTTAAGAGAGATGACTTCGAATTTGTTCATATCCTTGAAGTTGAATAGCGGGGAGGAGTTGATTTTAGTGTCCTTGTCCTGGTTACTGTTCTGAGTAGCAATTAGAGGAGTTAGGGCCTTTTGGTGGGCTAGGAGTTTGGTTTGCAAGGTATTTAGTTTGTTAAGCATGGCCGATTGGATGTGGTTGCACCAGTTTCCATCCTTCAGCATGGTAGGTGGCGGGGTGGACGGGGTTTCCAACTCCCTGAAAATGGGGAAGATTTCTTTGGTGCCCGATTTCACATTGGCTATCCTAGTGTTGAAGGAGTTAGCTTTAGCAAGGATTATGCCAATTTATATTCTTTGGAGATTTGAAAGCTAGTTTGGTTATGTCATTGGGTTTGGCTTTCCAATCTGCGAGGGCGGCTTGTTTTTTAGCACGCAGTTGGAGCAGTTCCTGGGAGAACTAGGCATTAGTGTGATTGTTTTTTTTTGGCTTTCCTGAGAGTGAGGGGGGTGATGGAATCAACAGCTTGGGTGATTGCTAGCTTGAAGGCTTTGGCAAGAGTTTCGGGGCCCTGTGAGAAGGGGGCCTGGAGTGCAGGCACTTTGAGGAACGGAATGATCTTTTCTGCCGTGAGTTGACGCGAGCTTCTGGTGAAACCTGGAGGGAGACGGATGGTGGGCTTAGGAGGCTCTTTGGAGGTGTTGAGGTCAAATTGGATGTAGTGGCGGTCAGACCACGGGATGGGTGTGTTCTCGGTAATAACTACTGGGCAGTTGTGGTGGGTAACCCAATCCAGTGAACGTCCTTTAGCGTGAGTAGGATTGGAGATGGCTTGCACAAATCCTAGAGTAGATAAGGCTTTGTTCAGAGAGGCAGCGTAGGTGTCAGTGGGATCATAGAGGCCAAGATTAAGGTCACCTGTGAGTAAGACTTTGGAGGTCTTTTTCAGGTTGCCTGAGAGAGAGTGAATGAGAGAGTAATGGAATTCAGTGATCGGACCCGGGGGTCGATAGACGGTGTGAAGAGCCAGGGTCACATTGGGGGAGAGATTGAACATAAGGCCCATAACCAAATATCTTCCCAGTTTAGTTGGTAGAAATAGTACTTTGGTTTTAAATAACACTGTTTTGTAGAGATGTTTTAAAACGTACAAAATAAATCATCATCCAACCTGAAAAATCTATAAATCCATGTTGAGAACAAACACTATAGTCGTAGCTTTATTTACTAATTCTTGAATGGAAAATTACAAGAACACAAAGTAATGTTAAGCTAAAAAACAGCCTATGAGTTTGGTATACGTACATTTAAGATTTAGACACATAAAAAGGTATTGTATGATAAGGTCACCTTGTAGGCATTGTTTGACAGAATCATGTGATGGGAAAGTGAACACTTGTCAGAAACAATGGTTCATCAATGAACCGCCACTAATAAGGAGCGTGCCATTTAAAGGCTCTGCTGATAGAGAAGTGTGTGTTTATTTTATTTATTGTTACAATTGTATAACGCACTAAAGCCAAGAGCATCAAGGCACTGTTGCATGACCAGTTACTCATAAATGTACAGACATGGGGATAAGCACAATGTAATGGTTATTCAGTAAAAGGTATTGTAGTTTCGAAGTTCAGACCAGGGAAGGGCCTGTGTCCAGCATGCAGGCAAACAGAAGTGTTTTAGAGCTCTTCGGAAAGTCCAGTAAAAGAGTTCAGCACGTAGGGTGGGAGGGAGTAAGTTCCAGTGTTTAGCAGCTGTGGCTGGGAAACTAGAGCCTCCAGCCTTGGTCCTCTTGCATTTAGGCTGAGTGATGCAATGAACGTAGACACCTCTGGGAATTGTTGACTACTTGAGGCACTAGTGTGAAGCCCTGTTGAATTTGCAAGGATAGCGGTGTCCAGTCACATGTCCAACAAAAGGCACACTCATTATAGCACCAGTGGTGAAGCAAGCCTATGAGGTCCCTAGGCCCTCTGTTGCTGTACAGGGACATGTCTTGCGTTGTCCCCGATTGCAAGTAAGGATATATAAATTTGCTCATCGTATACGTTGAATTGGTAATCAAAATATTTCTATTTAGCAGTCTCGACTAATCCATTTTGGAAGACTAATTTATGCCTTGTCCTACTTGTCTAATTTCACCCGTCAAATGCTGATATGTCCTTCCTCTTGTCCAAAACCGACCCCACTGCTGCCCCATCTGATCCTCTTCCTACTCCAATTCCCAAAATCTACCCTCTTCTCATACCCTACCTTACCTTTCTTCAACATCTGCCTCACCACCGCTACCTTTCCATCAACCTTCAAGCATGCTACCATCATTCCCATACTGAAAAAACCCTCAGCTAACCCTCTCTTGGCCTCCAACTTTCACCCCATCTCTCTTACCATTCCTCTCTAAACTCCTTGAACGACTGTCTACTCCCAACTCGCGGCTTTTGTCTCCAACCTCCTGGCCTCTACTCAATCTGGCTTTTGCCCCAAGCATTCCACCGAAACTGCTCTCACCTCTGTTCTTAACTCCCTCCTCGCTACTCCAAACACTCCTCTTCTATTCTCCTTGATCCATCTGCCGCCTTCAACACCGTTGATCCCCTTACTCCTCAACACTCTTTCCTCATTCGGTCTTAAAGGCTCTGTTCTCAACTGGTTTTCCTCCTACCTTTCCAACCGCTCCTTTGCCGTCTCTTGAGGTGGCCGCTTAACTACTCACTCCCTTGACTTTGGTGTTCCACAAGGCTCCGTGCTTGGCCTCTTCCGTTTCTCACGCTACACCTCTCTTCTTGCACCGGTCATCTCATCCTTTTGTATCGCTCACCATTTCGACGCTGACAACACCCAGCTCTTCCTTTCCTTCTCTTCATTCACTCCCGACAACACCCGGCTCTTCCTTTCCTTCTCTTCATTCACTCCAGATATTCACCTAAAACTCTCCTCCTGTCTCGCTGCTAGCAAAACCTAGATGTCCTCCCACTTTCTCCCCCTAAACAAGGACAAAACTGAATTATTTCCTGCCAACACCCTTCCTCCTCCCCCGTACTCATCTCCCCCTCTCAGCCTCTGCCCGTAATCTCACCCTTCACCTAGACTAACCTTTCCCTTACCTATATCACTCTAACCTCCCGTGTCTGTCACTTTCATCTCTTTAATGTTGGCAAAATAAGCTCCTCTCTCACATTCCATGCCACTCTTAATCTCCTCCCTTATCTTCTCCTGTCTCTTCTACTGTTCAGCCCTCCTCTTTGGCCTCCCTGCCTCTCATATCGATCCCCTAAAATCCCTCTACCACTCTGCAATCCGCACTCTGTACCCTCTCTCCCTATGACTCCATTTCCTCACTCGGCTGGCTTCCCTTCCACTCAACGCAAGTTCAACTTCTTCTGTCTTGTCTTTAAATCTCTTTACAATCTTGCCCCTCCCTACCTTTCCTTCTACTCTCCCTCTCAACCCCCCCACTCCACTGACATCCTGCTCCTCTGTCCCTCCCTCTCCTTGCACCCCATCTCGCTCCCATTCCTTTCAGCTCCTCACCCTGCTTCACTGGAAATCTTTACCTCTCTATCCATTCCATCTCCTTCTCTTCCTTCCGATCCTCCTTAAAATCCCACCTTCTTCAACCTCCCTCATGACAACCCATCTGTCCTCCCTTCCCTGCTACTCCCCTTCCTCCGATTTTACCTATTGACATCGGCAAATTAATCTGCATACTGTACCTGTTTATTTGACTCATGAATTGTAATGCTTCCTATGTATTCTTGTTCTATGTAAAGCGCTATATAAAAGTTAATACAAAAAACCCACTATGTTTGGCATGCAGCTGCCACCCAGAGGCCAGACATGCACAGTGAAACATTTAATACTAACAAAGTAAACATTAAATAAAAGTTTCAAACGTCCCATGCAAATGGTACTTGCCCTTCATAAAGCCTACTTGAAAGGGTAAGTAGGCTGGACAAGTGTCTATAAAAGGTTAGCTCCATGAATGGACACAGATACAATAAAAACACTCTGAAAACAGTTTGGCCACCTCTCATGTTTGTGCTGTTATACAAGGCAATCATAATCGGAGAAAAGTGAGCTCTGGAGGCTAAATATGGTGGATGGTATTGCAGCAGATCTGTAGATGTACAGACTTAATGGAACTATTGATCGCTTTTTGTACACATCTTGTAGTCATTATGTAAGAAGGACAGTAAGAGACTAAGCAGAGTGGATGGCATAGCAGGCAGAGAACTGGACAAGTTAGGTGGAAATTGTATTTTGTGGCCATCTCATTTTCAGGCTTGCTGGTATAAAGCAACAGGGGTGATAAGATGGGATGTATAGGAGTATGGGTTCAGCTCATGCGTCGAGCACCAGTATGTCCAGTTGCAGCTGTATGTGACCAGTAGGTCACAATAAGTTTGCCACCTAAAGTGGCACAATTCCACTTCTTACCCAATTGTGAAATTCTAAGCTCTACCAAGCTTTGCCTAGACTGTCTTGGGCATGTTTGTGATTGGGTGAGAGAATGCTGAGATTCGCAGTCCCCTTAGAGAGGAACAGGGATGTGCAATGCAATGGTTCTAAATATTGCATCATTGCATTCATATGCAGTGTGCATGGCTCTAGGAGCTCAGCACTGCTTGTTAATGTTAAAGGACATTTGTACCATGCACTACCACCAGAGTGGTCCCCTGGCAGATCTGAAAAGGAAAGGGATGGGGTCGGTAGGACCAAGCAGGAAAAGTGCAAGAGAAGTGATTTGCTGTTGGCAACAGTTCAGTTGGCACTTACCGGTTTTCGATTAGTAGCCGCTGCGTTATGCGAGGCAATGTGCAATTGGTTTTGTTGTTGCGGTGAAGTGAAGTTCCTGCAGTTTGGTGTTCTCGTGTTTTGTTAGAGTTTAAGAGGTGTATGCATAAGGGTGAGATTTTTAGTTGGTGGGCTAGAGGAATCACTATTTGGATGCGATGCGTGCTAATTTCCAAATCCTTTCTAGGTGTAGCGCGTGACTATCTGCATTTCCAGCTAGATGTGACACAGGCTAATAGTCACAATTTTATCTAAATGTGACGTGGGCTAATTCACAATTGTATCTACATGTGGCACTGTCTAATATTCACATCTAGTCTAGATGTGATGCAGACTATGTGCAAAGAAAAATGACTTGGCAGAATATGAACAATTCCATACTTGGGCCAGATTATCCAGCATGTGCTGAAAATGAGAAAAAGCCTACAAAATAAGGAATCAAGCAAAAAGGTTCAGCGCAAATCCGTACTATCCAAAATGCATCTGCACAAGGGCAAGAGCAGATGAACCTGTACAATGGTTTGTGTTTGTAATCTTCCATGTTAAGCAGCAAACACAAGAAACATAACAGCCTGCTCCGTTTCCACCCTACTGAAAACATCCTTAAACGATAGAGATGGGGGCCCAAACCCTTTTGCTATGTTCCGTATTAAACAGAACATTGCATTAATTTGCTCAATTTTGTGCAGCAGGGCATATTTGAGAATCTGACCCATGGGCATTAGGTTGGCCCGAAAACGACATGTAATTCACCACTTATTTTCCAGCCGAGAAACTAACAAGTGTATTCTGGAAGATGCAGTTTTGGTCCCCTTCCAATTTTTACCAATGGGACCACATACACCCGATAACCAGGTTGCTTAGCAGGAGAAAATGCAGAACTCCAGGTTACAAGATGTCTTACTAATTAGACAACGCAGTCCTGGTTGCCCACGCACCTTACATTTCTTTTCAAGCACTCAATGCATTCTGGGAGCTGGAGTCTTCCATCAGTTCAACGGCACACATTAGGCTGAAGCGTCAAGTTAGACTTTCTCCAACGCCAAAATGCCAAATTGGGTCATCCTTCTGTTATGTTTCTTTGCACCCATTAAAAATAAAATACAGCACCACTCTCGGTCCAATCATAATTTATATACTTACAAAAAATGAAACGTTAACAGCATAGAACCAAGACGGCCCATACAGAAGCACACGTTCCTTTGGGTCTACAAACGAAGTGTATTCTTGTCAGGCAAGAATAAAATATCTTTGAGCAATAGAAACTACTTTTTATTTGCTTACGCTGCTGCTAAAATATTATTCCAACATCGTTCCAAAAATATCATTTGTGTTATCGACCGGACGAATTCAGCAGCATAAAGAGGCATATCAATGTGTCCGAAGCGGTTAGAAAAAATGAGGGGAGCAGCGTAGGAGGTGCAGCACGGCTGAAGAGTGTCCTTAACTTTTACATTGCAGTGCAAGTCACAGGGCACTGGCAAAAAAGATTTCCATAGAAATCAATTCACGCCGCTATGCATCTGGACAAGATAAGAAGCCAGTCAGCTACGGGGTATTGTAGTGCTTCTCAAAATCCCCGCTGCGGCACTGACAGTGGCCCTGCTGCTAATGGAACTTAGCAGCAGGGGTGTCTGGGCCGCAGCGGGGATTGGATTGAAGAGGACCGACTGCCGGGGAAGTTCATAGAAGTTAATGAAGCAGGGCCACGGCGAAGTGATTCGTCTTGTTACCGTTTGTCGCATCAACCCTTCCCCCGCTTATTCAGTTCACAGAATCAACTGTGAACTGAACAAGCGCAACAATACGCGGTTAGTAGGGGAACTAAGCGGACAAAAACCGCGTCAAGCAAGCAATATAAAGCGGCTTCGGGCAAAAAAATGCCCAAATCTGCTTATAAATAGCTGACCTGGCAGCACTCCTTACCTGTGACCACCGCTGGGCCTGAAATTGGCGGCAAAACAGATCGCCATTTTGCCTTACGTCTATTATACTAATCAAGTCTGCGTGATGACGTCATAGCAAATTTCGGGTGTGCGCACTTAATCATCCGTTAGCACCTGCCCGTCTATTCTTCTTCACGTGACTTCCTACGTCATCATTGTGATTTTTCGGCGCAATGAAGCGGTTGTAGAGCAATTTCTAACGCAGCAGAGTACCGTGCGAACTGCCCCCGTTGTTGTAATAGATACATAATGATTATTCTTTTTTTTTCAGTTTAAAAAACACTATTTATTCTGAGAGAAAGCTTTGCATTGAAATGCGAGGCTGCTTTTCAGGAAGCCGTTGATGTAAAGTTTTCTCTCAGAATAATCTATACCCTTAACGGAACGAATCTCTGCTTTTCATAAACTTTAACTTGTCATTAAAATAAGAGACTTCGACTGAGGAAGCCATTAATGACTCGTTACAGGTCATGAAATGTCGAGCTGCGGCGCGCTCCACTCCGTGGTGGTAATAACAGTTAGCTTATGTGAAATGTTTCTTAAGCCTCCCTATATTGTCCAGTTAGCGGAATATCCAGCATTGCAAGAGTGGAGCCATGACGAATGTCCTGTTACTTACTCCCCAAAAGCACTGTGCACAATTCCATTTGGTCTCACCATAGCTCTCAACCATTTGTGTCGCATGGGCGGGTGAAAACACCCAATTTTATTTTTGGCCAGTGAGAGGCCCATTGAAACCAATGGGCGTGCAGGAGGCTTGGCGGGTGAGACAGCTGTTTACAAGGTGGGTGACACCCGTCAAAAGCGTCTGAGATGAGAGCTATGTCATATTTGTGCCCACAAACGGCCCACCCCAGCCCCAATCTACTTTTTTGGTAACATTACTATACTAGGGGCATATGGCATTTTAACACAACAAACACATAACACTGCAGAATCGTTACAGATTCCAGGTACTTATTGTTACAGAGTAGTCCTCCCATGTGCGTTGCCCCTTTGGGATGTGTCCCTCTCTTGTGCCTTGCATACATGCCAACCCTCCCGATTTTTCAGTTAAAAATAATGCTATTTTTAACTGTCTCCTGCCTAAAATCATTATAACCCCAATGTAGTCTTATGTGAAAACTGCATTTTCCTGATTTCTGTTGTGAAATCTCCCTCTCAGGGGCTCCACAATGTTAGCATGTCTGGCATTGCCCTAAGCTAATCAAAGGGAGCCTTGCAGGCACGTGCAGAGGAACAGCTGCAGGCTCCGAAATGGAATGACTTGAGTCCGTCTCTCATTAAGGCCTGCAGGCCCACCCTGTACAAGCAGGCACTGCAGGCCAGGTTAACATGGGGCCCCCTTGCCAGGAAGGTATCCATGGTCTGCATGTGCTGATAGGTCTCGACCTGCCACCCCTAGAGGCACAGGGCCTCATAGGGGCTGGTGTCCCATAGCACCTCATGGGGGGGCTGGTGCGATGTCCATGACCAGCCCCCACCCATCAATCCTCTGAGGCACTGGGCCTCTGTGGTACTGGTGTCCCAGAGTACAACAGGTGGGCCGGTGCGATGTCCATGACCAGCCCTCCCGCCCCCCCATAACATTGGCGACGAAAAAATCATAATCTCAAAAGAAAAGGTGAGAAGACGATGAGCCCCGCAAAGCACTGCCCCTGCCCCTCGCTTGTGCGGGTGAGAGAAAGGAGGGAGAGCGAGAAGAGGAGCACCCGACCCCCACCGCAAGCCAGGATTGGCCTGCGTCTCACTGCCTAGCTTCGTACAGGCCAGGGCCACCCTTCGGTGAGGTGCGCCTGCGGCATTCCACCGCGAGAAAATAAGAGTTTGCCTGCAAAAGGGGGAAGGAACAGAGCGGCCGCAGCCACGAAGAAGAGATGTCTCCTGCTGGGGGGGTGGAGGGGAGCGGTACTGCCCTGCCCCCAGGGAAGAAGATATTAAGCGGCCGTGGCCGCAAGAGAGGCGAAGTCTCCTGTCTGGGGAGAGAGCTGTGCTGCTCTCCACCCAGCCGGGAAAGAAGAGGTGTGCTCCGCCACGTGAGGAGAAGACATGCAACGGCCGCATGGTGGAGGAGCCCTATGGACTGAGACCTGTAGATTGGTCCTCCTTGGCAGCTGCCCTCTGGGAGGAGGGTGCTTGTGTGGCCAGGGAGGGAGCCAGCCTGCCCCCATGGCATCCTGTCATGATCACTGGGGCTTTCCTTCAGAGATTTTCCTAGGTTCTTAGTGCAGCAGGGTAAATTCATGGGTTAAAGGTAAAAGAGGACATGGTGGTTAATAGTAGGACACTTCATTAGATTTCAACATGGCTGCCCACGAAATTCCTTGAAATGGAATGCGCAGTCTAGTGGCAATCACTCACACCTCACTGGCTATTTAAGCCCCTCCCCTTTTTCGTTCCGCGCTTCGCGTCTGAAATCTCTTCAGAGACGCTTACCGCGGTCCGGAGCTCCTGCATAATTTCCTCAGCATTTTCCCTTCACAGTCCGTAGTGATCTTCCCAGTCCTTGTCCTTCCTTAGTCCTGCCCTTGTCTCTGTTCCACTGGTATTTACTCCGTTCCAAGGTTTCCCTGAGAGCAAGTCATTCGAATTCCTTGCTACCTACCGTAGTGCTGAGGTTTTCACAGTCACCGCAAGTATAGTTTTCCTTCTTGGGTGTCTTGTTCTAGACATAGTTTCCTTGCTATGTAATTAAAGAATTTCAAGGGACCGAGGGTTGGAGTTAGTTTTTAAGTGTATGAGGTGAACCAGTTAATATATGCGCTCCGCTCTTTGAATTGTGCACAAGTTGTTTTTTGTGACAAGTTGTTGAGACACTCTGTGTATTCGCTCTCCTCAGTAGGCACGCGCATTTTGGGAATTAGTCACGCGTCACACGCTAGTGTTCCTTCAACACCATGCGCACATGTTTTCCCTGACAAGTCTATGAACAGAATTTTTTCTGCTTCACATTAGGCGCACACCCTTTTTGTGAAGAAACTTTTGAAACACTTATGCAAGCATTCTCTTCAGGCGTGTGTTTACTAACGTTTATTGAACTAATGCATTGTTGACACAGCTGTTCTGGGAGAATTAGAAGTGTGAGTTCTTCAGGCTGGTTTAGTGTTTTCCTCAATGTACTCCCTGTCAGTTTTCTAGTCAGCGCCTTCCGTCCAGTGAAATTTCAAGCCCTTCTGTTTCCTCAGTCTTCAGAACTAGCGTCCCTGCCAGTTGCAGGATGGAGAGCTCACCCTATAAAAACCTAAGGTAATTCTAAAGAACAGTGGGAATTATAGTTATATCCTAGTTATAGGTAGGATCCTTCTAATTAGTTGTTCCTGTGTTCTCTCATTAGATACAAGGTTCAGGAAGGAGAGTAGCGATAAAGAATGAGTTGAGCACAACGCACCCAGAGAAGAAAGTTATCAGTATTGAGAGTGGTGTCCCCGCAGAGTTAAGGTAAGCGTTACAGAACGCAAAGCCGTGCAGAAAAGTACTCTGCCTGGACATCATGGGATCCCCTGAGATAGATCAGCTCACCCAATTATTGGGTGAGCTGAGGTCTGAGCTTCTTGCAGCCCGGTCTGAAACCAGTGCCCTCAGAAGAGAGCTAGGAATGAATAGGGAATGAATCAAGCAGGGCAGGTACCCTTACCCCAAGGCAATGCCCAGGCTTCATCCTCTTCATCACACCCTGTTCCTGTTCAGGTGGTCATTCCTGGAAACATCCCTCTGGCACCTCCAGAACGCTTCACGGGAGACCCCAAAAAGTTTGCAGTATTCCTCAATCAGTGCAGACTCCATTTTTTGTGTCGACCGGGAGTCTTTCCCAATGATCAATCTAAGGTTGCCTTCGTGTTATCTTACTTGGGGGGATGCGCTGCAGATTGGTCCATTCCCCTGGTAAATAGGGATGATCCTATGTTACAAAACTTTGCAGAATTTCTACAAGAATTAGAAAAATTGTTTGCTCACCACACGCAAGGACAAGCATTGGATAATGAATTGCTGTCACTAAAACAGGGCAATCAGGAGCTGCTTGCATATGTAGCAACTTTCAATAGACTGGTAGCTGAAACAAATTGGCCCACTGAAAAGAGAACAACATTGTTTTATCGTGGTCTCTGCAATGAATTAAAGGAGGTTCTGGCTCAAGTTGTAAACCCGCCGGAAGGAATTGCAGATTTCATAGATTTAACTATTCAATTGGATCATCGTCTCCAGGACAGAAGAATAGATCGGGCTCGTCAAGACTATCGGCCCTTTGTAGTCCGTTCCAGAGAACCAGTGGGGAAGTCAGGAGTGGAAACTCGTCCAGAACCTATGTAATAAGGGGGAATCCGAGGCCCGATATCCCAAGCAGAGCGAGACAAGAGACGGCAAAGGCAGTTGTGTTTATATTGTGGCAAGGCTGGTCACTTTTTGAAGGAATACCCAGTGAAACTGACTCGGAAACCATTGGGAGGAGTAAATCAAGATAAAAAAGAGCAGGTGGCGGAAAACTCCAGTGCCTGACAAGTTTAGAGGTCCGCTAGTCGAGCATGGAAAAGGTTGCAGCGACCTCACATTTCGTGTTTCCTATAGTCCTTTTTCATCCAGAAACCCCCGCAGACAGACATGCCTTAATAGCGTACATTGACTGTGGGGCCATTGGTAATTACATGGATCAACAGCTGGCAAGCACCTTGGGATTCTCTTTGAGGAACAAGTTGGAAGTCGAGAATGTTTCCGGGGTCGATGGCACTCCATTGGTGTCAGGTCCCGTTACACAGTGCACCAACCCACTCATGAGGCTTTGTCAGGAAGGACACAAGGAGAGGATCTCTTTTGACCTGATTCGAGCTCCGCAATTCCAGATCATCTTGGGAATACCCTGGTTGGAAAAGCATAACCCCGTAATAGATTGGTGTGCACGAACATTAACATTTCCCTCCAAGTGTCAGAAAGAGTGCTTTTCAGTGGAAGGTGTGGAAGAAACTCGACAGCCTTGTGTTACTACCCAATCTACTCTAGGTTTAATAGGTTCATTGCCAAGGGAATATCAAAGATTCCAGGACCTATTTCAAGAAGAAAAACAAACAGAAGTATTACCTCCACACAGACCGTATGACTGTCAAATTGACCTCATTCCAGGAGCACAGCTTCCATGTAGTAGAATTTATGCCCTCACCGAAAAAGAAAATTTGCACTTGAAGTCATACCTGGATCAATACTTAGCCAACGGATTCATCAGGCCATCTAAGTCCCCGGTGGCTTCGCCTCTTTTTTTTGTGCCCAAGAAAAAAGGTTATTTAAGGACATGTATTGACTACAGAGCCTTGAACCAAATTACTGTGAAGAACCGGTATCCTCTCCCCCTTATTTCAACTTTGCTGGACCAGGTTAAACAGGCACGAGTATTCACCAAATTAGATCTGCGAGGTGCCTATCATCTCATCCGCATTAAGGAGGGGGAAGAGTGGAAAACTGCCTTTCGCACACGGTTCGGGCTTTTCGAATATCAAGTCATGCCCTTTGGGCTTTGCAATGCACCCACGGCCTTTCAGTCCTTCATGAATGACATCTTTCGAGAACTATTGGACATCTGTGTGGTTGTCTATGTGGATGACATTCTCATTTTCTCTGCAACTATTTCGGATCACGTGAAACATGTAACATCAGTGCTGCAAACGCTGACAGAGAATTCTCTGTATGTTAAATTAGAGAAATGTCATTTCCATGTTCCCGAAGTGGAATTCTTGGGTTTTATCCTGTCTGCACAAGGAATCAAAATGGACAACAGAAAGGTTGAAGCAATCCTATCTTGGCCAACCCCTAATTCTATCAAAGGGATTCAGAGTTTTCTCGGATTTGCCAATTTTTACCGGCGATTTGTTTCTGATTTTTCCCGCCCGGTTCATCCAATCACCTTGTTACTGAGAAAAAAGAGAAAATTTGAATGGACAAAAGAAGCTGACGAGGCATTTAAGAACCTCAAGGAGCGATTCACGACAGCGCCAGTCCTTCATCATGCAAGACCCGACCTCCCGTATGTGGTTGAGACTGATGCATCAAATGTGGCCATGGGAGCTGTTTTGTTTCAGCGTGATCCGGATACTCAAGAGCTGCACTCAGTAGCCTTTTGGTCTAAAAAATTCTCTGCTGCAGAATTGAACTATACCATTACTGACAAAGAACTGTTGGCAATAAAATGCGCCCTGAAAGAATGGAGGCCTCACCTGCTTGGAGCAAGACACACTGTGACCATTTTTACCGACCATCGTAATTTGCAATATTTACGCTCTGCAAAGGCGCAATCCTCTAGGCAGTTGCGATGGGCCCTCTTTTTTGCCGAATATGATTTCATCATTAACTTCAGACCTGGGGTGAGAAATGGTAAGGCTGATGCCTTGTCACGCATTGGAAAAGGCGAAGAAGCTTATGTGCCCGTAAATCCTGTGGAGGTCATTTCTGGGGAGAAGGTACTTGGAGTTCTAAATAGCGTTGATTCGACACTTGAAGAACTACACAATGAGATCAGAACCAGTATTGATCAGGATGAATTAATGAAGTGAGAATCAAGGGGAGAACGTTTCACTATGCTGGATGGGTTACCTTTTTATCAGGAACGTCTGTATTTACCCACGCCAAAACTACAAGAGCAAGTGATTGCTAGTTATCATGGAGCACTGCTGGAAGGTCATCCTGGAATTACCAAGACATTGGAGAAGGTAAAAAGGTCGTATTGGTGGCCTACTTGGAGGAAGGATGTTATTCAGTATTTGAAAACCTGTGGTAACTGTGCCCAAAACAAAACTCAAAAACAAAAACCTGCTGGTCTGCTTCAACCATTGAGTGTTCCTCCACTCCCCTGGCACACAATGTCGATGGATTTCATCACAGATTTGCCTAATTGCGAAGGGTACAATACCATTTTAGTGGTGGTGGACTTATTCTCAAAGATGGCACATTTTATCGCATTAAAAGGATTACCATCAGCTTCAGAATTGGCAAAAACATTTCTAGAAAATATTGTGAAGTTACATGGATTCCCTACAATAGTGGTCTCAGATTGAGGAAGCCAATTTGTCTCTAAGTTTTGGAAGAAATGTTGCGAATTAGCAAAGATAGATGTACGCCTGTCAACTAGTCATCATCCCCAAACTGATGGCCAAACTGAACGAACCAATCAAACCCTGGAACAGTACCTTCGATGCATGCTACATCAACTTGAAGATACCTGGCTGAATGTTCTATGGATTGCAGAATATGCATATAACAACTCAGTGCATACCTCCACTGGACTAAGTCCTTTTTATACTCTACATGGCAGACATCCACGTACTTCGGTCTATGATCCACCGGAACCTTTGGAGATGCCTGCAGTGAAATCTCTGCATGAAAAAATTACCACAGCTGTAAACCAGGCAAAAGAACACCTGTCTTTGGCTAAAGAATCCCAGAAGAAGTTTGCAGATGCAAAGAGATGTGATGCTCCTGAATATAAGGTGGGGAATTTGGTGTGGTTATCCACTCGGAATTTGGCCCTGAAGGGATCACAAAAGTTCCTTCCACGATTTCTGGGACCTTTTGCGATTGAGAAAATAATCAACCCAGTAGCCATGAAATTGATGCTTCCAAGAACCATGAAAATCCACCCCGTGTTTCATGTTTCTCTTTTGAAACCAGTTTATCCAAACACTCAAATCCAAGAGGCTCCAACCCCTGTGGAATTGGAGAATGATCAGCTGGAGTACGAAGTAAAGGCCATCTTGGACTCCAAAATTGTGCGCAATAAACTATACTACTTGGTGGATTGGAAGGGTTACGGCCCACAGGACAGAACTTGGGAGCCCCTCGAAAACCTGCATGCCCCTAGATTGTTAAAGAGTTTTCACCGTAATAACCCATGCAAACCAAGAAAGGGGAGTTCTCTTTAGAAGGGGCTTTGGGGGGGGTATACTGTCATGATCACTGGGGCTTTCCTTCAGAGATTTTCCTAGGTTCTTAGTGCAGCAGGGTAAATTCATGGGTTAAAGGTAAAAGAGGACATGGTGGTTAATAGTAGGACACTTCATTAGATTTCAACATGGCTGCCCACGAAATTCCTTGAAATGGAATGCGCAGTCTAGTGGCAATCACTCACACCTCACTGGGTATTTAAGCCCCTCCCCTTTTTCGTTCCGCGCTTCGCGTCTGAAATCTCTTCAGAGACGCTTACCGCGGTCCGGAGCTCCTGCATAATTTCCTCAGCATTTTCCCTTCACAGTCCGTAGTGATCTTCCCAGTCCTTGTCCTTCCTTAGTCCTGCCCTTGTCTCTGTTCCACTGGTATTTACTCCGTTCCGAGGTTTCCCTGAGAGCAAGTCATTCGAATTCCTTGCTACCGTAGTGCTGAGGTTTTCACAGTCACCGCAAGTATAGTTTTCCTTCTTGGGTGTCTTGTTCTAGACATAGTTTCCTTGCTATGTAATTAAAGAATTTCAAGGGACCGAGGGTAGGAGTTAGTTTTTAAGTGTATGAGGTGAACCAGTTAACATATGCGCTCCGCTCTTTGAATTGTGCACAAGTTGTTTTTTGTGACAAGTTGTTGAGACACTTTGTGTATTCGCTCTCCTCAGTAGGCACGTGCATTTTGGGAATTAGTCACGCGTCACACGCTAGTGTTCCTTCAACACCATGCGCACATGTTTTCCCTGACAAGTCTATGAACAGAATTTTTTCCGCTTCACATTAGGCACGCACCCTTTTTGTGAAGAAACTTTTGAAACACTTATGCAAGCATTCTCTTCAGGCGTGTGTTTACTAACGTTTATTGAACTAATGCATTGTTGACACAGCTGTTCTGGGAGAATTAGAAGTGTGAGTTCTTCAGGCTGGTTTAGTGTTTTCCTCAATGTACTCCCTGTCAGTTTTCTAGTCAGCGCCTTCCGTCCAGTGAAATTTCAAGCCCTTCTGTTTCCTCAGTCTTCAGAACTAGCGCCCCTGCCAGTTGCAGGATGGAGAGCTCACCCTATAAAAACCTAAGGTAATTATAAAGAACAGTGGGAATTATAGTTATATCCTGGTTATAGGTAGGATCCTTCTAATTAGTTGTTCCTGTGTTCTCTCATTAGATACAAGGTTCAGGAAGGAGAGTAGCGATAAAGAATTAGTTGAGCACAACGCACCCAGAGAAGAAAGTCATCAGTATTGAGAGTGGTGTCCCGCAGAGTTAAGGTAAGCGTTACACATCCGCCATGCTGAAGAAGAGGGAGCCAGCCTGCCCCATGCGACACCCGCCAGCCAGAAAAAGGAAACACCCGGATGACACCTCGGGTCTCGCCTGCTGCAGAAGAAATACACGCCAGAGCCCTCATCGTGATCCCGGGCCCGGCAGCAAAAACAATGTAGTGCTCCAGTCTGGAATGAATTACAGGAGGTGGATCCCCCTGCAGGCGGCAGCACTGTTTTGTGTTGTGCCACCGCCGGAGTTCCCACAGTAATCCCGGGCCCAGCGGTGTAATGAAATGCTCCGGTTGGGAGCAGGAGAATGAGAAGGCACCCATGAAAGATTCCGGGCCACTGGCGGTGAGTGCTGCTGTGCTCTGGCAGGAGCAGAATGAAAAACAAAAATGCATGCTCCCTGCCAGAGCAGATTAAAATAAAGCACACGCCCCTCTGAAAAGCCCGGGCCCGGCAGTGATAATAATAACAAAGTGCTCTGTTCAGGAGCTTTACTACGGTGCAGGGCTCGTGCTCATGTCTCGTGGCAGTGACCATGTGACTAAACTAATAAAAGCGATGAGCAACTTCTGGCTCATCAGATTATAACTAATGGAATAAGGAGTGCTGTGTCGTTCTTGCCAGCACCATGCTGGTACTGCATAGGTGGCTGAGGGCCTGCCCTGCAGGGCCCTCCACCGGGACAGTGCCCCTGCGGGGCAACGCTGTCCACGACTGCTGGCACCCACTTGAGTAGAGACCCTGCTGGGCAACTCTACCTGTGTACCCCAGCAGGGTCCCTGCTGGGCAACCCTACTGGTGAAAGCCAGTGCCCCTGCTGGGCAACATTGGCGCCGTCTGTCGTGGTGGCCTGCGTGCCCTCAGGCCATGGAAGAGTCTGTGTGCTCATGGGTTGGCAGGGTGCCCCCTGCCGAGGTTTGCTAGCTGGGTACCCTCAGCATGTCAGCTGGGTGCCCTAGCCTTGGTCCACCTGGCCTGACATAACACTCTGGGGAAAAATACATACACACTTAATTTGCATATGGATTGCACCAACAGAAATTACTGTACAGAAAAGGACATCACAAGGAGCATCATCAGTCTTTGATACTTGGAGGCACCATGGAAGTGATTTTAGAATAAGTTGTCATGAATAAGCCAAATGGCAAATCATTTTGTGGCGCAAAATACCTAAATTGCACTGTTATATATGGAGCAAATCTATAGTCAGGCTTTTTTTTTTTAAATAACAGCATGATATATTAACACATAAGCTTTGAAGTGAATCACTTACAGAGCTATAGATAAAGACACATTGGGCCTCATTATAAGTATGGTGGTACAATAACAACAGTGCCGGTAAACTACCAGCACCATTGCTACCATACCGCCATACTTCGAGCTGTGCTCGCTGGTGCCTGTCAGCCCGTCAGGTCTGACCTGGTGGGCAGAGTGGCACCCGCAAGCACAGCATGTCTGATGCACCGGCACCGTTATTAACGGTGCCGGTGCATCCAACGTCCCCATTCCCATTGAGCCCTATAGGACTCAATGGGAATGGGGACTGACAGGTACCGGCACCCGGCAATGTCGGAATTACCGGATCCAGCAAAGTCGGTATACCCTGGTAATTCCTCATTGCCGGGTCCCGGATTCTTTCGCAAGTTTGGCGCTAGCCTGCCGTTTTACCGGCAAGGCTACCGCCAAACTTATAATGAGGCCCATTGTGATTACATGATCTGCCCAGGACCGCACATTTTGGTTAAATGGTGAAACGGCCATGTGGACAAGTTAAGCAACTGAGCACATTTTCTCAGGTTTCGTTTTTATAGATATTTGTTAAGGATTCCCTTTGCATTTCATGTGCTTAAATAATACTTTTTTTTATAGCAATGCCTTGGAAGCAAAGGACATTACATAAGAAACTACCCTTTCATTATTAACTTTACACTATACATCATTATAGAAATATGTTGAGCAGGATGGCTTTAATTTTATTCTCTCTACCTTGCACGCAAAGTCACAATAGCATCATGCAGATTAATGTGAACCTAACAAATCCCCCTTGAGTAAAGCCATAGTAATTATTTCATAAAGCCTGCAGCATTATGCAACCTTCTCACTGCTGATCATTCTCTAACATGCACATTTCTAAAGGGACAAAAGTCCCTGCTAATAGTCGCCCCTCTCCCATCAGTGCCTAATGGCTCACATTGAAATGCTTTGTTAACACAAAGCAACCTGAGAGCCCCTCTGCTACTGCCCAGAGCTCCTTGGGACATTGTCCTGGCAGAGGTTTCGGAAAAGGGTAAGGTGTCCTGCTGCCAGTGACTGTGTTGAGCAGGAATTGCTCAGCACACATTGTCCTGCCAGCGGGACACCTTTCCGTTGGGCACCCTCATCGAGGTGCCGAATGGGAGAGGTGGTCCACTGACGAATGTCCCGGTCAGGCTCTCAAAAGAGCCTGTGGGGGGGCAGCGTACATGTAGTCTGCCGGTCCGGATGCAACGGCACCGGCAAGCTTACCAGTACCGTTGTATCCGGACCGGCAGACTCGTAATGACACCCTAGTCTTGTCATTGTTCACAAGATACTCTATTATTCTTCATACAGCATCTATGCTGCTGTCACACCCGGCTGGTGTGCATAGTGTAGTTCACTCCACAAGCAGAAGAGCCCTATGGGATCAACCTCTCTGCCTGCCGCTCCGTGCTTTTCTGTGCAATGCCTTGCAACACCCCCACACTCCTCTCGGCACCACGAGCGGTGTGCCCTTGTGGCGTGGGACGGAGCGATGCGGGCAGCACAGAGCACGGCACTACAGTATGCTGTGCAGAAACATAGACACAGTAGGCATACATGTTGCCATGGAGACATAGAAGGTGCTGGCAGCTGTAATGTGATATTCCCCCAGGCAGAGAGGTACATTGAAGAGTTACACGGACGGTGCGCAGCAGGAAACATCGAAGAGTAGGCAACGTTCCCCCTCTGGACAGGTACATGGCAGCAGGGGCCCGATTGGGGGAGACTTTAAGTGTGAAAAGGCTCCAACGTGGGACAGAGCAATGGAGCATTGCTTATTACAGTGGGTGAATCCGGCGTGGAGACGTAGTGGCTGCAATGGGCTCAAAGCAGCATTAATGCAGGCCGACACTAGGTAGTAATGACCTGTTAGGCAGAATCACATGCAGTACCCTTTGGGAACACTACATGCAATGAAGACTACAAGTGTAAGCACAATTTCACCTTTGGTACAAGCCTGTTCTACTCAGTAAAGTGGTAGCGATGGCTGAGCAGTCAGACTTATCTCAAGAGTTTAAGTGAGCAGTAGAACAAGTTACACAAAGGACCAACTAATACAGTGATTTAAACAAACACTTACTCAAGGTTTCTTTGTAAAAGAATATACATTTATTTACTCAGTCAGTTTGAAAACATTACACTAGCACAAGCAGCTCAATATCACACACTAATAAACCACAAAAATACAACCGGTAAGTAAATGAACAAGTTTATCTCCCCTGAAGTGGGAGCAAAATGGCACTTCAGATACTTAACAAAGGGGTAAAAAGACAAGGTTATAAGAATAGACAGGCCAAATACATTCATAGGCAGGGCAAAGGATTTCAGTTACCTACAACCAGCAATTCAATTCGTAGGCCTGGGCCAAAGTCAATGGTTCAGAGTCTTTGTATAGGATAGCACAGTTCTGGTAGTAACGGTTAAGTCTTTGCCACAAAGTTTAGAAGAATTTGGTTGGCGAAAAGTATGACGAATGTTTAGGGATGGACAAACCTTCGAAGTTGAGGAAAGTTCTGTGAACTTTCTCGATGACCGAAAAGATTTCCGGACTGCGTTTGCACAGTATCTTGTTAATGAGGAAAAGATGTAGCCGAGGCAGTTGTTCCTGGCAGTTCCTGCAGATCTCACTGTTCCTAAGCTTCAGTCGTGGGACAAAAAGGAGGACGTCAGGAGATTCCTGCACTGCCCAGGGATGAGGCCAAAAGCTTAGCAAGACATCGGTTTAACGTGTGAGTGCCTTAAAGTCCACAAGCTGGTTTCCTTCCCTCTGGCTATCCGGTTTTCAACAGCACTCTGATGAAAATTCGACCAGATAGGGGCGGTGTCCAGGTGGCTTGCGAGTTGGTTGTTCCCACCAAACTCAAGGGAAGAAGTTAACCTTGAAGGGCTTCTGTGCCGATTGGAGTTTCAGGCAATTCAGACCTGCAGCAGTGCTTCACCGGTCGTCCAGGAGTTGCAGCAGTCAACTTCCTTCAGTTCATCTTCGGTTCTTTTGTTCCAGTGGTCGACTCTGCTTTCCAAGTCCCAGAGACCTGCTTTTAAACAGTTTTCCACCATTCATTCCAGCCTGGCTGTCACTCGCACAGCAGGGTGGCTGTATTTGCAGGACAGTCAGCCGGCCAATCACGGAAGAGTGCATTCAGGTCTCCTAGGAGACTAAGCACAGGGAGTTTCGGGCACCTCCTTCACACCCTGTCCACCCCAGACACTCAGGCGCCAGAGGAGGGCTTCAGCACTGGAGCCCGCCAAAGGCCAACAAACAAATGGACCAAACCTGGTTTGGCGCACAGAGACAAACACAAGAAGGACTTTTCCTAAAAGAAATGGCGAAAAAAGATGACCGGAGTCTGTTTTTACAGATAGGTCTTGGGCGCCATATTGAAAAACATGGCTCACCTGATTTTTAGCTACCGTTGTTAGTGGTCGGGAAAAATCTCGGTAGTTGATCTAAACCACTGCCACCAGCCATTTAAAGTAGGAAAAGGTAACATTTGACTGTTAGATTAGTGTTGTGACTCAGGGGAAGCTAGGCAACCCCTCCAGCACTCTATAGGAGGATAGTGTGTGCCGGGTCAGTAAATTTAAAAAGACTAGTAAAGCCAATTTACCTTTACATGCTTTGGGAAACAGTAGTCAGTCCCAGAGAAGGTACTTAAACTTTGGGAAGTCTGAAAGACATACCTGTGCCACTGCACTGAAGGTGCTGTGTGACACACAGAAAAAGATGATGCCACTGGAGTTGTTTTAAAACTCCATAACCAAAGAACACAAAAGTAAAACACACACAAAATACATGGAAGAGTGGGAAAAAAGGCACACACTCTTCCCAGGTAAAAAGAACAAATCCTAGAAATGCAGCAAAGTTGCTGGGGTTCTCAAAAGGTCGGAGAAATTAGCACATTTTGAGAATTCTCCCTAACATGACCCAAAGCAGGGTAATGTGGATGCCCTTGCAATAGCTACGGTAGGGCTTATATAGCAGCTTTGTGGGCTTACAGTGGGGAAGCAAAGGATTGTATTTCACAGTTTGGTTTAAGGGTTGAGGAGGAGCTGACACTTTGGGCCAATGTTGAATTAGATCACTGTGCCTGCAACAGTAAGTGCCCTTTGAGGATCCTGGTTTTTCTGGCAGGGATGCAGACATACTATGGTGGATGGTGGTATACGGAGGCCCAGTTACCTGAAGGAGAGGCCCGATTGTATGTAAGGATTGGTGGTACTAGACTGCAGAAAGGCCAGTACTGGGCCAGGACGCTGTTATTACATGGACCTTTTAGGGTGGCTAGATAATACAGAGGATGCACAAGTGAAACCCATGGTTGGACTAACTTTGCCCCAGAGAAGGTGTAATATTCAGGAAAGCAGAGACAGTAAGTGGGGTCATCCGCAATAAAAGAGCAGAGGTACTTGGATCAAGGCATCTCGAAGATGGTGGAGCGGTGGAACTGTGGGTCATCATTTTTGATCGAGGCATAAACAAGTTGCCGACCAAGTTGCTGTACTGTGGGTTCATATTGAGGGTTGGGGCCAATTCTCTTCATTTGATATTCAGTGATTGTTGCTGAGGGGGGAATAGAGGGGACAAGCTACAAAACCACACTGGTTGCAGGCAGTGCAAGCCTGTAACTAGTTATAAGTGAAAATGATCAGTGATCGATGACTGCCCAGGCAGTGAGGGTTGAAAATAGGAGTAAGTCGAACTGCACTAGTACCATTCTGAGGGAACATAAAAAGCGAATAGGGCCCTGTTGTCAAAATCAAAAGACAAGGCTGCCCACGCTAGACGGAGGCAGCCACCTGCGGAACAAGAAGGGCCGCTCGAGCAGGGCTGGAAGCAACGTGGAGAATTACAGGCAGGATTGACTAAAAAGTGCAGTGGGAGGAATTGAAAAGAGACGGTATGGAGCCTGGAGAAATGGCGTTTAGCAAAGAGGACCTTAATGAGTGTTTGCAGGGATGGAAGGGAGGCTTACAGATCATTTTCAACTGCGATTTACATCACTGCAAAAAGAGTTGAGAGCCTCCACAGGGAAAGTTAAGGAGGAATTGAAAGAGCTGTGCCGCATAGTCGATATCACAGAACAAGGCTTGACAGAAACGTCTGAGGAGGTGCGACAAAGCTGTGAATTGTTGGAGCACTTGGCGAGAGTTTCCCATAACTTGGAGCTACATGTTGAAGATTTAGAGAACTGATCAAGAAGAGTTAACATTTGTATCAAAGGCTTAAGTGAATCAGTTACGGACGCAGATTTGAAGGCTACGGTTCAACAATGTTTTGGTAGCTTGCTGACGGGCATGCAGCTGGAGGATATAGGGATTGATCAGATTCATAGGGTGGGCCCGAGAAGGAGGGAGACAGGGGCTAAACCCAGGGATGTGGTGGATGCTATGACGAATTACGCGGTGAAAGAGAACATTCTACGGGCAGCACAGGCAGCTGGTGAAGTAGCGATCAATGGTATGCAGATTCTGCTGTATCAGGAATTGGCATTGGCAAAGCTCCAGAAGCAGAGAGACATGGGTCAAGTTACACAGACTTTGAACGCAAGACACATTTTGTACAAATGGACCTTTCCTTTTGGTTTGTTATTTACCCTGGAAGGGATGCAACATTGCATAACTATGTGTGCTGAGGGCCTGGTGCTGCTACATATAGAAGAGGAAGAGAGGCATGAAGAGAGCCGGACGGGGTCTTCTGCTCAGCAAGGGATGCAGCGTTGGGATTGGTCACTGGTAAAGGGGAAGAGAGGAGGTTGTGGTACCTGTTTAAAGGGCCCTTGAGGAAGAGGTTTGGGAAGTAGGTTGGAAGGGAGTGGCACAGCCACCTCATAAAAGGCTGATAATGTTTATTCTGAGGAGGGGGAGGACCTTAGCAAGTATAAATGAGTCTAACACTGGGCAGATATAATGGTTGTTCATGGTGAGGGCTCGGGGTGGTGGAATTCTTGGAACTCAAGGGAGGTGGTAGGAGTCTTCCCGCTGGGAATGCCCCCAGGATTTCTATTGGGCCTGAGCTTGGGGTATCTGTCCCAAGGTTATCATAGGATCATGGGCCTGTGCCTGGGAAGTGGGGGGGATGAGGGAGGGAGGTGAAATGAGGAAGGGTGGGAATACTGAACAGAAGGAAAAAGAAGTAGTATTCATGGGGAAGATTACACAGTTAGTCGCAAACCATGTATATAGTAAATATTGAAAGTATTTTCATATAATGGTAGGGGGTTGAATTCCCCGGCTAAACAGAGAATGGTAGAGATGATAATTAAAAGAGGGAATGTGGATATTATAATGTGGCAAAAGACGCATATTAGAAAAGTGGATAGGGTACTGGGGAGATTTTGAATGTTTGATACAGTATTCCAGTCTAATGCAGGGGGAAGACTCTGGGTGTTCTACTAGGCATTAAACATTCGTTGAAGACAACAGTGTTGCAGCAGAAAGTAGACCCGGAGGGTAGGTACTTATTTGTTCAATTGCAAATGGAATATAAATCGATAACATTAGCTACAGTGTATGTGCCAAATACGAGGCAGATAGCATTTATATATTGGAAGTATTAAACAAATTGGAAGAATTTACTAGCAGTGACATAATTTTAGCAGGGGACTTTAACATGGCTTCGGACCCTAAAGTAGATAGGTCTGGGGGTGGCGGGACAAGCACGATACAACCCTTGCAGGTGTTGAAGACAAGTTTTGAGAACTTAACATTGCGGGATGTGTGGAGAATGAAAAAGATGGATGATAAGGGGTTTACATGTTTCTCACATGTTTACCATTCACTATCAAGAATAGACTATGTGTGGGTGACATCAGAATTGTTAGGTGAGGGGAAAGAAGTTGAATTGGGAGCAATAGCACTGTCAGATCATGCCCCTTTGGTCGTTCAGTTTAGGGATTTTGGTCCACGGGTGAGGTTATGGTGTGGAGATTTCCTAGAGATCTTCTACACGATGAGCTAATAGCCAATGTGGTTCGAGCCAAGATAGAGGAATATTTTGCTATGAATACCTCTCATGAGGTGTCTCCGGGGGTCACATGGGATGCTTTCAAACTAGTTATCCTGGGAGAGCTTATAGTGCTCAAAGCACAGAGGGAGAAGATGAGGGCCAAGCTAGAACTAGACTTAGAATCTCAACAGCAGGAGACTCGGATGGCTATCGCCAATCAGAGGACCCGGGCGTTAACTAATAAATTGAAAGTGGTGAATAGCCAGCTAAACTTATTGAGAACTAGAAAGGCTGAGAGATCTTTGTTGATATCCAAGCAGAGATATTATATTCGGGTCAACAAGACAGACAGGCTTTTGGCTCGTCAAATGAGGGGTGCAGATGCTGCAAAATTGATACAACAGATAAATCAATCCGATGGGTCAGTGGCGAAAGGGACGGTGGAAATAACTGAAGCATTTGCTCAATATTATGAAACATTGTATAGGTCAGGCTCTCCGGGGGATGGAGAGCTTCAAGAATATTTAACTGGAATAGACTTGCCTAAAATAACCCCAGAAGAGCGGGCAGACGTGAATAGGGTGATAACAGAGGAAGAAGTGATGATAGCTATAAAGGCTTTGTCATTAAATAAGGCTCTGGGACCGGATGGATTTCCGGCGCTGTTTTATAAAAAGTATGCTAAGCAACAGGCCCCAAAGTTGGTGGAAGTTTTCAATGTGATAGTTATTAAAGGGGCAGCCATGCCTACAATGTCCGAGGCTAAGGTTGTGTTATTTGGGAAACCGGGAAGGAACCAACTAGATCTAGGTCCTATAGACCTATTGCTTTGTTAAACATTGATGCAAAGTTGTATGCAAATATGCTGGCAGCGAGAGTAGCACCTTGCTTGCCTTCATTAATACATATGGATCAATCAGGATTTATAGCAGGTAGACACACTTCGGATAATATTAGAAGAGTTGCACATATGCTAGAAAAGGTTCAAATTAAACAAATCCCTGCACTTATAGTTTCGCTTGATGGCAAAAAGGCGTTTGATCGGGTAGAATGGCCTTTTTTGTTTAAAGTGATGGGAAAATCTGCATGGGACCTAAATGTGTTCAAATGGCGCAGGCCAATTATCAGTCTCCTACATTACGATTGGTGATTAATAAACAGATCTCAAATAGCATCAGAATTAGTAGGGGTACCTGTCAAGGATGCCCACTTTTTCTCCTCTTATACGCTTTGAACCTGGAACCATTTCTAAGTAAAAATAGGGCAAGAGATGGAATACAGGGAATTAGGTTTGGGAGTGTGTTCATAAGATTGCAGCTTTCGCGGATGATATGTTATTGATGCTGCAGGAACCCAGACAATCAATACCAACTTTATTGGAGGAATTGGGGAGAATTGAACAGGTGGCAGGGTTGAAGGTTAATATGGGGAAGTCGGAAATTCTGGAGCTAGGTCTGTCCCCAAGTCAGAAGGACGAGTTATCTACCTATTCACCATTTATAGAGGCATATAAGTATATAAAATACTTGGGGGTTATAACCAGGATGGTTTCTCAATTATATGAATGCAATTACACACAAGCATTAGAGCAAGTGAAAAAAGATCTAGGAAGATGGAATCCGTATCATGGTTCGGTAGGATATCCACAGTTAAGATGATGATTCGTCCCAGGTTGCTGTATAAGTTTCAAACTCTTCTAGTAATGATCCATAGATTGTACTTTAAGGAACTTAATAAAGAAATGAGAAAGTATATCGGGTGGCATAAGATGCTGAGAGTGGCTTTTCATATTTTAACGGCCTCTAGGGAAAATGGGGGACTAGGCTTGCCACACTTTGAACAGTATTTTGAGGCTGCACAGTTACGGGTGCTTCGTGAATGGTTGACGGGGGATACTGGGAAATTATAGGTACAAATTGATCGAGCAGTGGCTGGATGCCCACTAGATGGGATGTTATGGCTGGAATCACATGATAGACCCCTGAATACAAGAGCTAGCAGTGTGCTACCAGTAGTGGTATAGATATGGGATCACCTGCTGGCTAGAGGGGCTTTATCTACACGCCTGTCACCATTCACCCCACTGTTTGAGAATCCACAGTTTTACCCAGGGTCGGTGAGGGGATCATTTAAGCAATGGCAAAAAGTGGGCTTTATAAACATAGGGGATATGGTACAGGGAGGGGCCGTGAGCACGTTTGAAGAGTGTAAACACAGACTGGGGCTAGAGGAAAGGGATAGGTTTGAATATTACCAACTACGACATTGGCTGAATAGTTTGGGGGTGAGGGAAGCGGTGGAGAGAGAGAGCTCACGCTATTTGAGAAATGTATCACTACCCATGTTGGGAATAGGCAAATGGTCTCTAAACTGTATTCAATCCTACTTGATAAGGAAAAAAGAACAGATTTGGGGGTACACGCTTAAATGGGAGAAAACATTGGGGACTGAATTGCCGAAGGAGTATTGGGAATTTTTGTGGAAAAATATCCCTAAACTAATGAGAACCATACAAATAAGGGAGGCATGGTATAGGGTTATATATCAGTGGCATTATACGCCTGAGAAACTCCATACACTGTTTCCGGCATCTTCGGAGGAATGTTGGAGAGGGTGCGGAAGGAAGGGGGACTGGCAGCATATTTGGTGGGATTGCCCAGAATTAGAGAATGTGTGGGGGGAGATCACGCAACAGGTAACTTAATCCTTTCCTCAAACTGATAAATGGTCTCCAACAGTGTGGCTATGGGGTCTATTTGACCCAGAGAATATAGTACTCACTAAAGCGCAGAGCAAGGCCTTTATATTGATGGTGATCGCTGCATGGTTGGTTATTGCAACCACTTGGAAGCAGAAGAAGCTGCCGGGGGTTCGGGATTGGCGTATTAAACTGTGTGGGTTTGTAACCTTGGAGTGGATGACGTATAACCTGCAAGGAGAACCAGAACAATTTCGGCAGGATTGGGTTGATGTGCTGGAGTATCTAAATGGGGACTTTGTGCAACAATGGGGTCCACACAATTTGAGGATTTTGAACATTATATAAATGAAGTTGAGTACTATACTGTGAATCTGTACTTTGTAAGCATTTCTGTTTGGATGGGGGTGGGGTGACGGGATGGGATGGGTGGGGGGAAGGGAAATAATCTTGTTTCTTTGAAAAAGTCAATAAAAATACCTTAAAAAAAGAAATGGAACAGTTCCTATTTCATCAACCTGGCAGCCATGGAAGCTGTCAATGTTTTCAACGCTGTGAGGCCTCATTAGAAAATGCTTCACCATGAAAATATTTGAAAAAAATAAAATAAAAATATTACCTACTCCTGCTCACATGCAGACCACTGTAGCAAGCGTATTAATCCTCTTCACAGCAATATTACCAGTCTAGCTAGCTTATGGACTGTGTATATCATACATTTGTTAAGAAGGAGAGGCATACAGCCGGTGCAGGCAGTATGTAAAAACATATTAATTGGCATGCATATTAATGCCATTCAAGGGTGCCCCAGTGATTGGTGGTGTTCCAGGGGTGGGTATTATACTTATAACATGTGTTTATCCCTTCCATGATGATTTTCAGGATGCCACATGGGTGCTGGAATTGTGTTTGTCTTTCTCTCTCTCTACCTGTCTCTCTCACATAATCTTTGACAAAACACTCCCCATAAAACAAATGTACTATTGCCACTTCAAAAATACACCTTTACCATTAACCTCATAATTTCAAGGTCTTTGATAGACCCAAAAGTATAAAAGGCTCAGTCTAGATGTGATCCGCAGATCTCTTTGGTGGTGACTCAACCCACGGAACAACCTTATTGGCTCAACAGATGACTGTAGTCGGTCATGGTCCACTATCGCGGTCCATGATCAGCAAGACTTGACCATGATTGGTGATGCTTGGCAAAGGTTGGCTATGATTGGGGATCTTTCAAAAAAGGTAGCAGGCACTCCTAACCAGAAATAACATGGCATGATAACCTGTTCTGAGATGAGAGTTTGCAGCACACGCTTTTTGCTCATTGTTCCTTTCACAGATGGGAAATAACCATTTGCATATCAGTCTTTGTCCCGCCCACATGGGCAGTCCAGCACCGAAATGCTATGTCACAGCTTCACCTCACTGATGAGGCCCAATAAGGCTGAAACACGGGTATGGGGTTGCTGTTGGTATACTTGTTCAGAGAGGAATTGCCATAGCATTCGGCAATGGTTGCCTGCTGTCTGATCCTAAAAAAAACTTTGCTAATATGAATAATGCAAAATGCAAAACCTTTTCTCTGCAGATATACAAGACAAAAGACAGTTCAGCCAAACAAATGCCAAACTCTATGTCTGCCTCTGCCAACCCTAATCTCCTAGTCATCATTTAGGGCATTCATTCTGGCTCACAAGCAGAGGGAACTAAACCAGCACCCTGTGGAGGCAAAACCTAAATATTCAACATTTAGTCAGTACTCAAATAATTCTACTAAATTAAAAAGTCAAGTAAAAAATTTAATCAAATAAGAGATAAAAGCTTGAGTCCCTGTAATATAGCCAGAGGTGTTAATGTCTCTGTTGCAAAGATATCGTTGTATCCTACGTGTCAGAATGTCCCATTCCTAGTTAGATTGCACAAAGGGTTAATATTTGTCTGTTACATGCACTGCACATATCTACCATTCTAAACAACGGAAAAGCTGTGGACCCTGCAGCACACCCCTGAAAAACTGAAATACATATTACGATTTGCTCCTCATAAAAACAAATGTCCCTTCTTAGAAAGGCAGGTGGCTTGTTTCAACATAAAAGGTGGTTCTTACTAGCAGCACACTTATGAAACCATTTTGATGTCAACGTGTAAAAAAATCAGATCATTTGCATGTGTCTGTCCTTCCCAGTAATAAGGAAGTGCCAGTCTTAGGCATATGCGACCTGGGCAGTTGCCCGGGATGCCACATTAACATAATTTACAAGGGCACCCTAGCGTCTGCCACACTAGCATGGAGGGGCCTTTAAAGAGCTCCTTTGTGCTGGCGTGGCAGTGGCCAATGTACCTCATGTAAAATAAAAGGCTCCACTGTGCTGGGCGGCAGCAGCGTCCAATTTAGCTGGGAGGACCCCAACGTTTCACTTAAGTTGGGCACTGCTGCTTCCCAGCGTGTCAGAGTAGATTTTCAAAGGGCGCGGATGCCATGCCAGCTCTGGGGAGTCTCTCAAGGGCTCCCCCAAGCTGCTGTGGCTAAGGCACCGTATTTAAATAAAAAACACCCGCTTTTGTGCTGTCACTGGGTGCTCCAGCATGGGAGCGGGGCCTTTTTCATTAACTAGTGCGCTGTTGCTACACCAGAATGGGACAGCCTTTGAAAGACTGCCCATGCTGGTGTGGCAGCAGCACACTATTTAAGTGATAAGCTCTCCGCTTCAACACAGCAGCTTGGAGCTTTTCATTTAAATAGGACATTGTTGCTACACAAGCACCACCAGTAGCTTTTGAAAGGCTTCCCTGAGCTGGTGGGGCAGCAGTGCCCTATCACCCTCCAGATACAGAGGGACGCCCTGCGTCAGACCGGGCTTACAGCCGCCCGTCTGCCTCATGGGGTAGAGCTTGCTGAGGTGGCATGTTGCAAGGTTTTGGACAAAACTGGGACTTGCCTGTACTGCAGAGACCTGTTCCAGAAGCAGAAGACACTGCTCTAGTATTTATGCGAGTGAGTGGGGGCTGTGCACAGGGGATGCAGCCGCTTCACACATGTGCTTAAGTGGGACACATTGAAACAATCAGCTAGGGATCCTAGCATTCGCAGTGTCCCAACAAAAAGTCTGTTTGGGTTGTAGCTGAAGACTGTGACTGGAGGCAGACCTAGTTCTCAGCTGTCAAACCCTCTGAGGAAACCACTCCCCAGGGTTATGATCAAGCTCAGTGGGACAACTTGTCAACTAACTGTCAACTCAACCTAGCTTTGGCAGAGCCTCAGTTTTTTGTGATTGCCCAGATACAATTCCCTTTCACACTTTCCCTTCATTATAAAAAACATGCAATAGTCACTCAGTGGCTGAATAAAGCTTGCACCCAATGCCTGTTTACCCGCTGTGCGAAACCTGAAGGTATCTCCCTGGCTAAACCCCAGTGATCTGTCATCCAGGTGGCCAGGACACGGCCATCGCTATTGGATCCAGTTCCTGGGGGTGGACTAGTGAGGGAGGATTACCTGGATGGGGGAGTCCTCGGAATTGGGATTGGGACACCCATGGGTGAGACGCAGTATCCCCCTTGCTTCAGCACCTTTTTCACATCCTATTCCGTAGGACATTCAAAAACGCTGCCCCCTAGTACGACATGAACACTTTCGCACAACATGAAAGACAATAGACTAACACGAGAGCCGTTTACCTGACTTGTCCCAAGACCAAGGTCAGGCAAATTCAGGCAATTGATCAGAATCACACACACCTGACGGCCCTTTCCCTTCCCAATAGGGAGAAAAGGGGGAGCAAGAGAGCATAGTACGAAAGTCGCAAAGTGGCAAAGTAAGAGAAGTTCAAAGAACTACAAAATTGTAAAGGGGAGACCAGCTGCAGAAGGGGACCGGCACCATGTGGTTGCTGCTCCGAGAAACTCTGGTCGATCCCCGTCTGAGTGAAACTACAGATACCAAAGGCAATAGGAGAGCCGTCGAGATAGGTCAAAGTGGTCATACAGGAGGTCAAGTAAAATCTCCATACAGTCGAAAGCCTTTGACCTAAGAACTATAAGAAAGCAAGGGAAGTGAATTCTGCAAACATTGAAAGTAAATGTGAACGTGAAGTTGACAAGAGTGAACCCGGAAGATGGATGCTGACGAAGAGGGGACATAGTCTAAAGTCCCAGGAAACAGTGCTTTGACAAACGTGAACCCGGTAGAGGGATGTCCACTATGAACTATTAGAAAAGACATTAAGATTTGGGAACCAGGAGAAAGCCATAATGACCCCGGTGGAGGGAGGCTGAAAGCAAAGAGGGGTTTTCATCCGGAAGAGGGGGACCTAGGGGTGAAGCCATCACCCGAGAAATAAGCCATAGTGAAACCGGTGGAGGAAGGCTAAAAGCAACGAGGGGTCTGCACCGGAAGACGGGGAAACAGGGGTGAAGCCATCACCCGAGAAATACATAGAACAGAACTTTGTGTTTGTTAGTCATTTTTGTAAACCTATCAGGCCCTCGGGAACAGGAGGCTCCGAAGGCCTTGATATCGATAGGAACTGTGTTAGGATCCAGGCCCGGAAGAGGGAATCCTGGGGTGAAAGGCATCACCCAAGACCCACTGAAAAGTGACTGTATATTTGATATGTGGAAAGTGATTGGTACCTGAAAAGGAATTTTGTGTTTCTTTGTTATTTTACTCACCCTCGAAGGCAAGAGACATTTTGAAGGTAAAAGAGACTTGGCCATTGAGGCTCCTGATAAGCTAAAACAGAACTGTTGTCTCACGCTGGGAGAGCTCGAGAATGTGCTCTGCTCCAAGATTCCACCTCAACCCGTGCTCAAAATGTGGGGAAGGAAGGCCCAGGCTACCATATCCAGACATATTATTTGTGAACACTTCTTTCTTTTCTTGAAAACTATCCCACACCCTTTTTGTATTAGTTGTAAGGTTTGGCAATAGGATTCTTAGTATAGGCCCTTTTTCATTTGACACGATGCCACAAGAACTGCCTTATTTTCATTTGATGGTTGACGCTTGCTCCTATCTTAGATTTAGGTTTAGGTTAGGCATTTTTCCAACAGTCATGCAGTTTAATATAAACCCTTGAACTGTGATCACTTGTGTTTGTCTTTACTGTTGCCACCATGAGTTCCCTACACCGCCCTCCCACTTTTTCCATCTACCCCCTCATCCACAGAACTTCCTGACAGGAGTTAATATCTGCCAACTAGATATGTGCCATCACACGTAGGTAATAGCGCTATAGGTCTATAGGAGGCACAATTAGTGGGGTCTTTCTTGGGCTTCAGGATTAGCATAATCATGGCTTCATCATAGAAGGAGGGAGCCTTGCTGTAAAGCTTCTTGCCAGACTTTCAACAAGTGCAGGGACACTTTAGGACCGAATTCATTAAAAAATACAGCCATTAGACCATCTGATACTAGGACTTTTGAGGTGCTGGGAAGTGCTGCAATGGCATTCATTATATCTTTTGCCGTGATTGGGGCATTTAGGAGTATATGGTGCTCTGATTTAACTTGTGCATTGATATATTCCATAGGTTTGCTTTGAGTTCCATAGGGAATTGTGTCTTCTTCCTAGCATTCAGTGTCTTGCAATAAATATGAAGCATATTCACTATGTCACTTAGATCTGACATGAGTGTCCCTTCAGCGTTCAAAATGGACGCTATGTTTGTTTGCCTCCGTTCTGAATGCAAAATAAAAGAGGTGATGGCTGGAAGGTTTAGAATTAATCTTAACCTCTGGCATTGCTCTGGGCAACCCTCCAGGCCATTGTTCTTCACCTGCCAAGCCATTACAAAAGGGCAAAGACATATGCAAATCACGCTTGGTCCCACCCCAAAAGGGGCCCTCCAGCACAAATTATTAGGTCATATCCCTTCTGCACAAGACCACAAGCATTCCCAAACATGTTTTGGCCTTGTTGGGCCTCATCAGTGAGGAGGAGCTTAGGTCTCTCGGCCCAGCAGTCACGGGACCCACGTCTGGGTATAGCTGTCCCACTCAGGGTGACAAAAGCAAAACAAAAAAGGTGATGGCTCTTTCAGAACACAACAGTCAGGCTAGGAAGTGGCAGGTCTTTGGTGCTCTCCATATTTCGGGTCTGTATCTGGGCAAAACCTAATTTCACCTCCTGATATGCCAGTGATCGGAAATTGGTCCAGTTTAACTTTTATGGATGGATGCAGGATGTTATTGCTGGACCTGATCCATTTCAATCTCAGGACGTCTGTGTCACGCCTTATGCTCTGAGGATGGTCCAACAACTCCCCCTCCTCCTCCTCATCTGTCAGATCCTCCGATGAAGATATGGGTCTTCTTCCTTTCTTTCTGCGGAGTACTTGTCTCTTCTTATGAAGATATTGCCTCCCAAGGGTGGACACCACTCTGCCGGCTCGTTGGAGAGCAGAACAGCAGGGGACACCCTCCCGTGAGAGCCGGGGAAGAGGAAAAAGCCAGAAGGCAGAAAAAACCTCTTTGGAGCGGTGTCGAAGGTTTCACACAGAAGGAGAACTGTCTGGAGGCAGTTCAAATGGAGGCAAGTCGGCAATGGAAATAAAGGAGTCCAGCTTGGTATCGTGTCTTGAGAGGGTGGAAATCCGGAAACAATAAGGGTAGTTTAGGACTCTGAGAGACAGGTAAGCCCCAAACAACCCACCGAGGAGTGAACCGTAAGGAAGAGACAGGAAGATAGTGAAGTAACGAAGAAAACAGCCTGAAGTAGAAAGCAGGAGAAAACAGGAAGGGAGCCAGAGTAACCCACAGTGGCTACCGGGAAGGTAAGGAGGGCTCCGGAGGAAAAGAGAAAGAGAGACCCAGGAGCGAGTCAGTGCCGAAAGTAAACACGACTGGAACAGAGCCAGCAGGGGCACAGGAAGATGAGAGAAAAGGAGGAAGTGAAAAGGAAGGCAGCGGGAAGGGAGACCTGAGAGCGGTAAGGGGAGAGAGGGAGAGAAAGAACGGGAGAAGATTTAGGTAGAAAGAAATCACGGAAGAGCAGTAGCGAATAGACCCTAGGGAAAACAGCGAAGGGTTGCAACGCACAGTTGCAAGGAGCGGGTGTGGCTAAGTACGTGCGCCGGCAAAGGGAGAAGAAAACTAGACCGACAACACCCAGAAGTGTGAAAGAAACAAAGGCACGCTAATGGCGTCTAAGAGTCCATTCTCTCCACAGCCGCCCGAAATGTCGGCGCATGACAGTATACCCCCTCTTCATTGGGGGTCCCCCCAGCTTATTGCGATGCGGAAGATGAAAACTATGAATCAACCGGGAGGCATGTAGATAGTGAACAGGTTCCCATGAATCCTTGGAATGAGGGAAGCCTTTCCAATGGACTAGGTATTCTAAACGTCCCTTCCGATATCTAGAGTCCATAAGGGATGCCACCTCATATTCTTCAGGGGGTATGTCCTGGTTGCTCTGATTGTGAGGGAGTGGGCGTTGATATGGATTCGAATGATGTTCTTTGAGTAAAGAAGAGTGAAAGACAGGGTGAATGTGCTTCATATGGTTAGGTAATCATAGGCGATAAGCTACGGGATTGATCCGTTCGATGACATCAAAGGGACCAATATATCTTGGCGAAAGCTTAGAAACCCGTAACCAGCGTGGGAGAAATCTAGTAGATAACCAAACCTTGGTACCCTTTTCCCACATGGGATGAGTCTGGTGATGGGAGTTGTACTATGTCTTGTATCTACTTTGGGCAGCCAGTAATGATTTGAGGGTAAGGACATGGGCCTTAGAAATGCTGTCAAGGACGGCATCAACCGATGGTACTGCAGAGGCTTTGAGATCATTGGGTAGAAGAGAACGCAGATGAAAACCATAGGTGCAAAAAAAAAAGGACTCATAGTAGTGGCACTGTGTTTGGCATTATTATATGCAAATTCAGCTGTTGCAACAGTGTAACCCAATTATCTTGTTGCAAATTAGTGTAACAAAGTAGATATTGCTCCAAACAGGCATTAAGCCTCTCTGTCTGCCCATTAGTCTGGGAATGAAATCCTGACGACATGGCGCGTTCTATGCCCAACTTGGTACACAGAACTTTCCAAAACCGAGATGTGTATTGGCTACCACGATCAGATATAATCTTTTCTGGGAGCCCATGTAGCCGAAAAACGTCCTTGACAAATACTTCAGCCATCCTGGAAGAGGAGAGAAATTAGCTAACTTTATGAATGAGTCCACCGTTACCATTATGCACGTCTTCTCCTCTGAAGGTGGCAAGTCAACAATAAAGTCTGTAGACAGAACACTCCATGGTCTGGTAGGTAGCGGTGCTGGATGTAAGTGACCGATAGGTTTTCCCAAGGTGTATTTAGACCTGCAACAAGTCGGACAGGAGCGGACGTACTTGTGTACGTCTGATACTAGACCAGGACACCAAAACTGCCTCCTGAGAAGTTCAACCGTATTGGTCTTGCCTCTATGTCCAGCCATACGGTTGTCATGACACCATTTAAGGGCAATCTATCGGCTCTCAGCGTCAGGTAGAAACAGTTTATCATTGACGAACAACAGACCGTCCTGTCTCTTGATCAGGTTTTTATGTCTTAAAGTTGGAAGAAGAGTTAAACTGCTGGTAGCTGTCTTCACTTTCTGTAGGAATCCTGACACCTGGCTAATGATCTTGGAAGGGGATATAATCGGTTCTGGACGATGTTCTAAAACTGAACCAGGAATGGGCATGCGAGAAAGAATGTCTGCTAGAGTGTTCTTAGACCCTGGAATATAAGTGATGGTGAATTCATACTGCGCAAAGAAATGGGCCCACCTAGCTTGACGGGAGTTATTACACTCCATCTGTTGGATGAATGTCAGATTCTTGTGATCTGTCCTTAGCACAAATGGAAAGGTGGCACCCTGTAACAAATGCCTCCACTTTTCACAGGCGGAGGAGCTCCTTTTCTATCACAGAATAGTTTACTTGGCTAGGGGTCAGAGTCTTGGAAAGGTATGCAATAGGGTGTTCTTTGCCCTGGTATTCCTGCAACAATACAGCTCCCAAAGCAGCTGCAGAGGCGTCCGTCTCTACTATGAAGGGACACTCTTGATCAGGTTGTCGAAGTACGGGAGCTTTCCAGAAAAGCTGTTTGAGATGGGAGAAGGCGTCTTCCGCTTTTTGGGTCCATTTAAACTGGGATGAGGATTTCTTGAGAAGTGAAGTGATGGGCAATACCGTGTTAGAAAAATGTGTAATGAACTTGCGGTAAAAATGTGCCAACCCTAGGACTCTTTGGACTTCCTTAACGGTTGTAGGAGAAGGCCATTTAAGAATGGCTTCAACCTTCTTGGGGTCCATCTGGATACCAGCACTAGTTAAGGTAAATCCCAAGTATGGAACTGTGAGAGCTTCGAATACACATTTCTTGGGATTTAGAAGAAGATGAGTTTCACTAAGGCGTTGTACTACCTGTTTAAGGTGATTCTTATGTTGCTCCAACGAGGATGAGTAGACTAGGATATCATCCAGATACACTATTGTGGTGTGAAATAAGAGATCTGAAAATATGCGGTCCATGAACCTTTGGAATATGGAAGGTGCATTGACAAGGCCAAAGGGCATTACACAGTACTCAAAGTGTCCATAAGATGTCCGGAATGCTGTCTTCCATTCGTCACCCTTCCGTATTCGGAGAAGATGATATGCCCGTCGCAAATCGAGCTTTGAAAACACCACTGCCCCTTGTACGGCCTCCAAAATGTCCTTGATAAGTGGCATAGGGTACCTATCTCGGATAGTTACTTGATTCAAACCACAATAATCTATACATGGTCTTAGTTCTTGAGAGTCTCGTTTAGGAACAAAAAATAGGGATGCCCCTGCCGGGGAACGTGAAGGGCGGATTAACCAATTTTGAAGGTTTTCTTCGAGGTATCTTTGTTGGGCTTCCTTCTCTTTGAGGGATAGTGAAAACATACAACCAAAAGGTACCAAAGCGTTGGGGACCAATTCGATGGAACAATCCTCTGGACGATGGGGAGGCAGAGGTTGGGGACCATCCGCAAAAAATACCTCGTGATACTTGCAGAGACTGACTGGTATATGATGAATTCCTACTGCTGTTGAAGGAGAGTAAGATTCCGTCACAGTCTTGACCGTGGCATAGTGGGTTCCTAGAAAGCATTGTTTGGTACACATGTCAGAGGAGAACGCCATCTGATTCCTTTCCTAATCAATAGTAGGATAGTGTCTGTGGAGCCAAGAAATTCCCAATATAACGGGAAAATGTGCGGCCCTTATGAGGTCAAACTGTATAATTTCCGAATGTTGCATGATAGTCATGGTAAACGGAGTGGTGACATGGGTGATGAGTCCAGAACTTAGTGGCCTACCATCCACTCCTTCCACCTTCTGATCCTCATCTCTTTCGAGCAACTCAATACCAGTCTTATTAGCTCACAGTGTCCATTAAGCATCCGCTGCTCCGCAATCAACCAGTCCCAAGGCTTCTATAACAGTTTGCCCAAGGTTCAGTTGTAAGTTCACAACCATAAGACGATTGTCGTCAGTAGAAACTGCCAAGGTTACTGACATGGAGACATAGGGACTGCTGTGTGACCCTCGAGAACCTGCCCCTACTGGTTCCGAGGGCGATCGTTTCCCGATCTCTGAGGTGGTACTTCTGGGCACTCGCGTAACATATGCTTGTTTGATCCGCAATACATACATAATAGATTGGCTCTTCTTCTCTTTCTTTCTTCAGGAGTCAACGAACCCAGGGCAACACCAATCTGCATAGGTTCCTCTTTAGGAGGTCTGGGTGAGGAGAGCATTGGAGCGGAAGAGTCGGGAGGTAGAAAAGGAAGACGGGTCTTCTTTCGTTCGGCTCATCTTTCCGCAATTCTATAGTCAAGTTGTAGCACCGTAGATAACAGATCAGAAAATGAGGTGGATCAAGGTATTCTGGCGAGTTCATCCTTGAGGTCTTCTCGGAGTCCTCGTCTAAATATAGTGAACTGAGCCGCTTCTGACCAACCTGTCTCGACTGCCACTTTCTTGAATTGGGAAATGTACGTAAGCAAGTCTGAGGTTCCTTGTCGGATGTCCAAAAGTTCTTCACTGGCCACCTAAACTGCTTCCTGTCGCTCAAAAGCTTGTTTTAATTGAGCTGTAAATGCAGCATAGTCTTGCATGAGGAGGCTTGCACCCGTGACAAGCGGAGCTGCCCAAGCCAGGGCATTACCATAAGGTTAGAGATCAAAAACCCAATTCGGGCTTGGTCTGAGGCAGAGGTCTGGGGACCAAAGATAAAGTATATTATGCAGGCTTCCATAAAGTTCTTGAAACGACGTGGCGTGCCATCGTATTTCCCAGAAGCTAGAGGCATGGGAGGGAGATCTGCCCGCAACTGCTCTTGAACCCCCATCCTCTGTTGAAGGGTAGCATTCTCAGTCTTTAAAGTCTGTACTTCTTGGGATAACCTCTGGACTGCGTTAACCAATTGCTGGACCTGTTCGGCTGTAGCCATATTGGTTTCTTCTTGGCATTGCAAACTGTGACGCCTTATGCTCTGAGGATGGTCCAACAACTCCCCCTCCTCCTCCTCACCTGTCAGATCCTCCGATGAAGATATGGGTCTTCTTCCTTTCTTTCTGCGGAGCACTTATCTCTTCTTATGAAGATATGGCCTCCCTCGGGTGGACGCCACTCTGCCGGCTTGTTGGAGAGCAGAACAGCAGGGGACACACTCCCGTGAGAGCCGGGGAAGAGGAAAAAGTCAGAAGGCAGAAAAAACCTCTTCAGAGCGGTGTTGAAGGTTTCACACAGAAGGAGTACTGTCTGGAGGCAGTTCAAATGGAGGCAAGTCAGCGATGGAAATAAAGGAGTGCAGTTTGGTATCGTGTCTTGAGAGCGTGGAAATCCGGAAACAATAAGGGTATCTTAGGACTCTGAGAGACAGGTAAGCCCCAAACAACCCGCGAGTTCAGCGTAGCCAGCAGGAGGAGTGAACCGTAAGAAAGAGACAGGAAGATAGTGAAGTAACGAAGAAAACAGCCTGAAGTAGAAGGCAGGAGAAAACAGGAAGGGAGCCAGAGTAACCTGCAGTGGCTACCGGGTAGGTAAGGAGGACTTCAGAGGAAAAGAGAGAGAGAACCGGGGCCGAGTCAATGCCGAAAGTAAACACGGCTGGAACAGCGCCAGCAGCGGCGCAGGAAGACGAGAGAAAAGGAGGAAGCGAAAAGGAAGGCAGCGGGAAGGGAGACCTGAGAGCGGTAAGGGGAGAGAGGGATAGAAAGAACGGGAGAAGATTAAGGTAGAAGGAAATCACAGAAGAGCAGTAGCGAATAGACCCTAGGGAAAACAGCGAAGGGTTGCAATGCACAGTTGCAAGGAGGGGGTGTGGCTAAGTATGTGCGCCGGCAAAGGGAGAAGAAAACTAGACCGACAACACCTGGAAGTGTGAAAGAAACAAAGGCACACTAATGGCGTCTAAGAGTCCATTCTCTCCACAGCCGCCCGAAATATCAGCGCATGACAGTCTGATCTCTACCTCGAGTTCCATCAAACTCCTCCTTATGGCCTTATGGACTCCATTCTCTATGCCTATGCAGCACAAAGATGAACCTTGAATGACTCCCAGATAGTAGACATTCAGGCAGACCAAGCTGATATTAGTTTAAAAAAAGGTGTTAATGACCACGCTGATGCCACTTTTAAAGCCTACATCCGAAAGTACATGCAATTTAAAACACCAGAGAAGTTGCTCAATTACATTCTTCTCAAGAAGAAATGTCCACAATACGGGGGGGGTGTTCTGATAGAGTCCTAGGGAGCAGAGTACACTCCTGAGACCTATGTAACAGTCCCGTCCCGATTAAGATACATTCAATCCGTTGCAAATCATGGACTGAAGAGTAATATGAATATTCCCCATCACTTGGACGGAGTGTCCTCCACAGGTCTAAAAGCTCACAACCATCCATGCCCTTGTGAATTTCATGTGCAGACAATGAAAGAGCTCTAGGAGCCCTGCTGGATCTACCTAGGAAGGTGCTTAAAATGGTGTTGAAATTGCCAAACTATATCAACTGGGTATGAAGATGTTTAACACATTTACTGCGGTTTTTGCTGCCTATGCTCTTGTGAGGTGGAGGAGGAGCATTTTACCCTAGCACGAGTGCAGAGGTGAAGTGGAGGCATAAGTGGTTATTGGTGGTTCGTGGTGGAGGGGCATGGAGGGATTACTCCAGTCACCAAGGTCTGCGAGTAAGTTATCGGCCAACCTTTGTTGGTAACCCAGGTTTCCTCACCCCTCTGCACTTTGGTACTTCCGCATGATAGTGGACTCAGAGTGTTGAAAACCTGTAACCCAAAAGTGGGAGAGTGAAAGCTGGACTGTTGTAAAACTGTACATGAATATATTTGCACTCCCCTCCGCTTTTGCCTTCTACTCTACGCCCAGCCAACTGAGTGGCTATTTACTTATTCTGGCAATTGGATAAGGAGGAGTGCGCCAAGCTAGAATCACTCCCGAGAGCTGTGCTAGTGGTTGACTATTGATTTGCCACCGAAATGTATTGCTCTCCAATGCCTCTCAGTGTGTCAAGTTTTGGGTTTATGAGAGGGGTGGAGTCAGGGGGGTGGAGGGGACAGACTAAAACTAAGAGGTTTTTCTGAGGACTGGCCGCCGGTGGCAATCTGTGACCGTGGGTGTTGTGGCTGCCTGTGGACCCGAACAGTCCTTACTAAGATATCAATCCAGGGCGGCGGGTGGCTGTATTTGTCTTGCGGATCGTTGTGGTTCTCTGTGGCCAGCGGCCCATTACCATTTGTTTCTTATGCATTGGCGCGTGCCAGAAGGTCCCGCTGTAAAGTCACCATTTAGACATTGACTTTTTAGCTGTCTGGCCTTTACACTTTTTAACCAATTTTATAACTGCTCAATTTTACTGTTCTTAGGTGCATTTCTACTGTAAAGTATTTTAAATAGCTTCTGTGTATAAGGTGTGTATAATGTGTGTAAGGTATTGTGCTGCGCAGTTTCTTGACTTTATTACCGCCATGGTGAAAAGAAAAGCAAGGGACGATGGGAGACCGGGGGACTGGCAAAAAAGTGCAAAAAAGCCAAAACAAATGAAAACGGAGCAGAAGCTTGCCCAGATTAATCCCCATATTTTGCAATGCTCCCTTGATTCATATTTGGAAGACATGGCCATCAAAATAGTGAATCACATTACCGTTACTGAAAATGCCACATGGGATTCTATTTCAAGTTCAGGAGAGAATCTCAAAGTTAGCACCACTGAAAGAAATTGTCATATTGAGGGGATTGGGGCTTTAGGGGGCACAGTGGTTCAGGCATTGACTCTACAGGTGCAGGTGGTTGGGGTGCTTATTCCTCAGGATCCTCTGCACCCTGGTACAGAGGCAGATAATGAAGTAGACGTAGAAGGTGAGGAGGTGAGACTATGAATGGGAGAGCGGGTGTTGAGGAGGGGGGTAGTAACGTATCAAATGATGAGAAGCCATATGGGTGGGAGCCCGGAGAGGGAACCGAGTCAGGATCTAAATTCTTCCTCTGGGCGGAGGAGGATAAACTCTGGCTGGAATCACTTCTAGATGTAAAGCTCAAGCCCCTTCAGACCATCCTGGAGTCATTGCAGATGTTTAAGTCCGGGGTAATGAACACACTGGCTATCCTGGATGACTCAGAGTTCTAACAAAAAGAGTGGCAGAAATAGGTACGGTTGGGGTTGGTATAAGGGAGAATTCTCAAGAATGTGCTAATTTCCCTTACCTTTTGAGACCCCCAGCAACTTTGCTGGATTTCTAGGATTTGATTTTTTACCTGGGAAGAGTGTGAGCCTTTTTTTTACCACTCTTCCATATATTTTGATGTGTGTTTTACTTTTGTGTTCTTTGGTTATGGAGTTTTAAAACAACTCCAGTGGCATCATCTTTTTCTGTGTGTCACACAGCACCTTCAGTGCAGTGGCACAGGGATGTCTTTCAGACTTCTCAAGGTTTAAATACCTTCTCTGGGACTGACTACTGTCTCCCAGAGCATGTAAAGTTAAATTGACTTTACTAGTCTCTTTAAATTTACAGACCCAATACACTCTATCTTCCTATAGAGTTCTCGAGGGGTTGCCTAGCATCCCGAGTCAAAACACTTTCCTACTTGAAATGGCTGGTGGCAATGGTTTAGATCAAACTACCATGATTTTTCCCGACCGCGAACAACGGTAGCTAAAAATCGGGTCAGCCATGTTTTTCAATATGGCGCCCAAGAGCTATCTGTAAAAACAGACTCAGGTCGACTTTTTTCACCATTTCTTTTTGGAAATGTCCTTCTTGTTTTTGTCTCTGTGCGCCAAACCAGGTTTGGTCCCTTTGTTCGTTGGCCTTTGGCGGGCTTCAGTGCTGAAGCCCACCTCTGGCGCCTGAGTGTCTGGGGTGGACAGGATGTGAGGGAGGTGCCCGAAACTCCCTGTGCTTAGTCTCCTAGGAGACCTGAATGCACTCTGGTGTGATTGGCCGGCTAGCTGTCCAGCAAGGACAGCCACCCTGCTGTGTGAGTGACAGCCAGGCTGGAATGCATGGGGGAAAACTGTTTAAAAGCAGGTCTCTGGGACTTGGAAAGCAGAGTCGGCCACTGGAACGAAAGAACCGAAGACGAGCTGAAGGAAGACGACTGCTGCAACTCCTGGACGACTGGTGAGGCCCTGCTGCAGGTCTGAATTGGCTGAAACTCCATCGACAGAGAAGCTCTTCAAGGTTAACTTCTTCCCTTGAGTTTGGTGGGAACAACCAATTCGCAAGCCGCCTGGACACCGTCCCCTCCTGGTCGAATATTCTGCAGAGTGCTGTGGAAAACCGGATAGCCAGTGGGAAGGATATCAGTTTGTGGTCTTTAAGTTACTCACACCTTAAACCAACGTTTTGCCAAGCTTGTGGCCTCTTCCCTGGGCAGTGCAGGAACCTCCCGACATCCTCCTTCTTGTCCCCACGTCTGAAGCTCAGGAACAGCGAGATCTGCTCGAACTGCCAGGAACAACTGCCTCAGCTACAGCTCTTCTTCACTTTAAAGGTAATGTGCAAACACGGTCTGGAAATCTTTTCGGCTACGGTGAAAGTTTGTGAAACTTTCCCGACTTCGAAGGCTTGTCCTTCCCTAAACCAACATATAACGTTTCGTCTGACCAAATTCTTCTAAGATCTGTGGCAAAGACTTAACAGTTTATTACCAGAACTGTGCTATCCTATACAAAGAATCTGAACCATTGACTTTGGCCCAGGCTTATGAACTGAATTGCTGGTTGTAGGTAACTGAAACCCTTGCCCTGCCTATGAAAGTATTTGTGCTTCATTTCGTATAACCTTATCTTTTTACCCCTTTTTAAAAGTAACTGAAGTGCCATTTTGCTCCCACTTCAGGGGAGCTGAACTTGTTCAGTGACTTATTGGTTTTGTATTCTTAGTATATTAGTATATGGTATTGAGCTGCTCTTGCTAGTGTAATGTTTTACAAATGATTGTGTAAATAAATGTATATTCTTTTACCAAGAAACCTTGAGTAAGTGTTTGTTTGAATCACTGTATTTGTTGGCCCTTTGTGTAACGTGTTCTACTGCTCACTTTACTCTTGAGATAAGTCTGGCTGCTCAGCCACTGCTACCACATTACTGTGTAGTACAGGCTTGTACCGAAGGTGAAATTGTACTGACACTTGTAGTCTTAATTGCATTTAGTGTTCCCCAAGGGTACTGCATGTGATTCTGCCTAACACTTGGGGCAAAGCCAAATGGTAAGATACTATATGGGGGGTTGGGAGGTGAGCGTCCTGGCCGAGTCACTGAGGTTGGCGGGCCGGTGATGCCGGCAAGGATAAGGAAGTAACCACACAGTTAAGCTAAGTAACTGTTCATTCTAATTTTATGGGGACTGGGACGTCCGACATAAGCTTTAGGACTTTGATAGGAGACACTGGGGCTGATGTGTATACAGGAGTGCCGGAGAAGAGCATTTTGAATTTACCGCCTGCATCAGACCTTCTTGTGGGATTATTAAGGGTGTACCGGGGCTCCCTAAGGGTGGATTTGAATCAACTATTTCCTTCATGAATAAAGCGACCCATTGGCTCAACACCAACCTGATTGGACTGAGCATTGACCCAAGCCTTATATTAATGGCAAGAAGGGTAGGATGAGTAGGCCAAAAAAAGCAAAATGTATGTAAGGGGACTGCATAGTGGTTTCCTTCTCGGATACAATGATGGTTAGTTGTTTGGTCAACTCTAATTTATCCAGAGGTCTAAAACCAAACAGCTACAGTCCCCATAGTAGGCCGGTCTCTCTGGATTTTTTTTTAACGGTTGTACAGGGAGGGTGGCTGATTCAGGGAACGGCATGAACTAATTTGTTAGGAGGAGGGAAGCCCCGAGTGACCCCAAGCACGGGGGCCTTTGTATCCACCTCTTGGCCACAGATTCTCCTTGGTTTGGAGGTTCAACCCCAATTTAGAAAGATTGAACACACAGAAGGGTGGGGCGCATACTATTGGGGTTGAGCTAGCTAATCAGTATGAGGCACTGACCACTTGTGAAGATCTGGACCAACGTACTGCTGACCGGCCCAGCCCAATCGACCGGGAGGGTTGAGAAGGGAGGGGGGTGGCTGAGTCCTGAGATTGGGGGGGGCAAATGTTATCTAATTGTTACCTAAAGCAGCCCCTTTGGTGGCTAGCTGGCTATCCTGGAATATAGCCGAGGCCAGGACGAAATTCGAAGGGGAAGGCACTGTGGAGTTTTCAAAAACCCACAATGTCATTCTCCTGCAAAAGACCTGAGCCTTTAAGACCCCCCAGTTAGTTGGCTCCACATCGTAGGGGATCTCAGTGTAAGGAAATGCTAGAGGAAGATGTTGTGGGGGTCTGGCCATTTTGATTAATGCCTCCCTAACCTGTAGGGTTAGGGTAGTGGAGATTAACATGGACTACCTACAGGTGCTCCGTATTTCACCCCCTGGGCGGGACTTGTTAATAATTATGAACCTCTATAACAACCCCCACAAGGCTGAGGCATACAGGTTAGCCAAGGTCAAGGTGTTTATTGATGAGTTATTTCTAACCAGGAGGAATCGTAAGGAGCAATGCATATGGGGCGGAGATTTTAACCTCAAATTGGGTGTAGGTCTGCCAAAGAATCTATTATATCCACTGGAGGACTGGACACTGAACCTTTCCTTGCCCACAATGAAAGATGGACTGGTGTGTGCAAAAGGTCTCCAAATATGTTTATGGCTCATAGAATGGGGGCTGAGCATGGTAAACGGACGCATAGCACCCGATATACCGGGTAACCTTACCTTTAATAATCACCATGGTTTGTCGACGATTGACTATTTTTGTATCTTACTAGAATTGTAGGATAGGATTGTGGGTTTTGAAGTGCTTATGGATGTCAGTAGTGATCATCACCCAATCTGTCTGAAACTGAATGGCGTGGTAGGGAGGTAGGCTCCAAGACACCCTTGCGTCCTTGGTAAAAACCAACCTTGATTAGGAAAATGAAATGGGAAAGAATACAGGACTCCAACCTACACTTACACACTTTGTCAGAGAACCAGAGAACCTATTCCTTAAATATGATATTTGAACAGAATTGCAACCCCTGGGCAGGTAGTTGAACAGTTCACGAAGCTACGGGGGGCTTTGGCCAAGGGCTTTATGATACATTGTAAAAAGAACATGAAGCCACATCAAAGAGAGCAGTTTGATGAGGCCTGTACCAGTGCCAAGAAAGCACTCCGAACGGCCTTGAAAGCACCGATCAGTACAAGGGGGAGATTCGTCAGGCCAGAGTGCACTATCGTGGGGAGTTAAAGAGAAGAAAAACTGAAATTGAAGAGGAAGCTTGGGAGGGCTTCTTGGACGCCTCAAGGTGCAATGACCAGAAAGCTTTTTGGGAATTTGTGAAAGGGGGCCCATCCATTGTTAAAATGCAGAAGTCCAGCTGTACGCATGTGGAAGAAGCAGCATGGGTGGGGTATTTTGGCAATCTGTTTGGTGGTGGGTTTCAAGCGGGAAGCCTTGGAAGAAGGTACCCTCCACTACAGTTTAGGCTAGAGGATGTGTCTCAGGCCATCACTCAACAGGCTTGTAATCGAGCAAAGGGCTCTGATCCGATCCCCTCAGACCTTTCTCAGGATCATTTGGCTTTTTGGGCCCCTTTGTTGACCAAGGTGTTCAATGCTTGCATGGATCCAGGCTCATATCCACCCTTGTGGAAATCGGCTATTATTTTTCCCATCTTTAAGAAAGGGGACCCAGCGAGTTCTATGTCCTACATACTCATCTGGCTACTGGACACCTCTTCGGAAGGGTTCTTCTGGGGCAGGTTGAGTCCTAGTTATTGGATAGGGTGGTCCTCTCTGATGTCCAGCTTGACTTTCGTCCCGGGGTGGGTGTTATGGCACAGAGCCTCAATCTATACCTACTTGTTTCCAACTCAGTTTTCTGTAGGGGATGAGGGAGTGTATCTTGCATTCATGGATCTGAGAACAGCCTTCAACAAAGTGGATAGATCCCTTCAACAAAGTGGATAGATAAAGGTTGTGAGTGGTGCTCAGCTCCATGCGTTGTCCAGAGGCCATCTTGGTGGTGTTACAAGAACTGCATAGGGAGAATAAGGCTTGTGTGCGCAGTGGTTCGTAGGTACACTGGACTGCGTGCTTTAGGATCATGCGTGGGATCTGCCAGGGGGGTGTCTTGGCCTTGATCCATTTCACCCAGTATATGTATGGGCTCCTAAAGGCTCTGGTGAACACAAGGTGGATTGTCCGTATCTGGGGCGCAGGGCTTTTCCAGTACTGGCATATGCAGATGGTGCTGTGCTAATTGCCAGGACTCCAAGGGCTCTCCAGGTGCTGATCTCTGCCTATGCAGCCTTTATGGAAAATCTGAGGCTCAAAATTAACACCAAGAAATCTGCAGTAATGGGATGCATGGGACGAAAGAGGTCGGCGAAGAAGCATCCAATGCTTTGCAATGGGGTGATAATCCCCAGAATCAAGGAATTTGACTATCTGGGGGTTAGATTCTCAGAGACAATCAAGGGTAATGTGCATATCAAGAAATAATCAGCTAAGTTAAGTCAACAAGTGGGAGGGATTGATAAAGCGCTTGTGGTTGCAGTGAAGCAAATACTAATGGTATGGAAGACGAGGAAGAAGCCTATAGTAGAGAATTGGATTAATGATCTGTTAGTATTATCGAACTTTGAGCGGGTGATGTTTGTGAGGCAAGCAAAGGAAAGGAAATATCGAGCTCTTTGGAAGCCGTTTATGGATTTATATGGTGACTGTGTATCTGATGGTTAGTTGTTCCTGTTGGATCCGACTACCTGAAAATGTATATGTGCTTTAATTGAGGATTCTTCGTCAGTCTTGTTTTTGTTCTGTTTTGTGTGAGTCTGTGAGATGTCTGTATGTCTTTTGTGTTGTTCTGTGTTGGAATTTTCAAAATGTAAGAATTTGTTCAGGTATTTTATTTCAAGAAAGGTTAGTAATTGGTTTTGAAATGTCTGATGTTTCAGTATTTATACATGCTTCAGATTACTTTTATTTCCTTACCTATTTAATGTAGAGTGTTATGTTTTTATACTCTATTGAACTTTTGGTGATGTATTTTTTGATTATTTGAAAATCTTGAAAATAAATGAATAAAAAAAAACAAGTGGGAGGGATCTCTCGTTTTTTTGTCTGCTGCCAGGGACAACCACTGGATGTTGTCTTAAAAATCTACTCTGCCCATATGAAAGCAGTGACCTTATATGGAGCACCACTATGGGGTTTTCAGAAAGCCACTGATATTTAAGTGAAGGAGAATACATTTTTCAGAAGGCTATTGGGTCTCCCACTGTATCTCTATTCATAAGAAACTGGGAATGGAATTCTGAGAGGACCAATGGGCCCTGGCACCAATAACCTTCTGGATTCAGCAAATCAATACACTACCCTATGCTACTTCATCGTTAGCTCTTTAATGGCAAGGGATAATTGGAGGAAGATCCAGTGGCTGGCTCTACTATATTGATGAAGCTTTGTCCTGCTGAAACATCTGGGTACTTTCACCCCCAGATAATCTGTTGACCAAAGGCCAAATGAGATCCTATAAAAGCAGCCTGGGAGAAGCATTCAAGATGAAAAGGGATTTAATGGAGTTCGCAACCAATTCATACAAAGGTCATGCAGTGATGAGCCGGGTAAAGGAGATCCAGCCCTATTTAATTAGGGGTTCTACTAATGGAGAACACTGGCTGATCACCTGCGCTAGATTTGATGGCCTGCAGCTGAGGGGAACCACCGCTAAATGGAGTGGGTACCCTGACGTGGCGGGCAGCCCAGCGTGTGGTGCTTCTAGAGAGCACATGGATCATCTTTTAATGTTCTGCCCAGCTCATAAAAGTATCAGACGGTGAACCCTACTACCGGTCCTTAGGTCAGCTAACATCTGCACCTATAGGCCGGCAGTTCTGTTTCTTTTGACAACATATTCTGTCCTGACAGCTTGGGCACTACTATCATTTTTTAAAAGAGCCATGTTTCAAAGAAAAGGGCTGTGAACCCAAATGTTCTGAAAAGAATAGCCACCCACTGGAAAACTTGAATGAGTATTGGCCCTAATAAACTGGGGGTATTTTGTGGTCCGCTTTCCCTCCTCAGCAATTCTTATGAATGTTTATAACCTATGAATTTTAAAGTATGCGCTATATTGGATTGTATTGGATTCTATTAATTGTTTGCACTCCGTGTTATCATTATTCACATTTACAGAGAGTTGCGATTTGATTGGTATTTCTATCTGGAATATTGTATTTTATAAGCAACAGTGGCCGGTCATTTTATTTTATTATGTATTGTGTTTTTGTACTTTGTATGTGTTTGATGGATTATTTGATTCGAATAAACATATTGACTGACTGACTGATCACCACATTAATCAACACCTCTGTTGAAACAGGCATAGTACCCAACAACCTTTAAGACACACAGGTCCTCCCATTACTCAAGAAGCCAACTATTGGCCACCCTAATATCTCCATGAACTATAGACCCATCACCACGGTCCCATTTCTCCTCAAAATCATTGATAGAGCATCTTAAGCCAACTATTGGCCACCCTAATATCTCCATGAACTATAGACCCATCACCACGGTCCCATTTCTCCTCAAAATCATTGATAGAGCATCTTATCTGCAGATCCAAGAGCATTTAGAAACAAACAACCTCCTGGGCTTAAGGCAATCAGGGTTCAGGCCAAGGCACGGTACTGAGACAGCCCTAATTGACTTAAAGCCTCAAATCGAGGAGTTAAAAGACAAAGGTAAACTTGCCCTCTTCCTTCTACTAGTTCTGTCGGCTGCGTTCGACCTAGTAGACCACAAAATCCTCTGCTCGCACCTAACATCACCAGCACTCTTCTCCAACAGAGCCACCACGTAGATACAGTCATTTTTAGACAATAGATTAATGAGAGTTTTTTTGCCAGCAGCCTCGGCCAACCCTGCACCTGTCATGTGTGGTGTCCCCAAAGGCTCTTGCGTTTCCCCTACCCTATACAATGTATTTACAAAGCCCCTGTTCGATGACCTGGACAATCTGCGTCTCACCTACACTAATTGCTCAGATGACACCCAGATACTCATCCCTGTCACTGGAGACTATGACACAGGCACCAAAGTACTTAACAACATCTACAGTATCATTCAAGCCTGGATGGCCAAACATGGTCTATGTCTTAATGACGAGAAGACAGAGCTTCTCCTCTTAGGCTCCAAGCTTAAACTTAACAAATTAGGCAAACAATTAAAAACATTTAATATTGATGGCGGTTCCATCAAGGTGTCCAAAGATGTGAAAACTCTTGGCATCTACATAGACTCATCTCTAAACCTTTCAAGGCAGATTAACACTTCAGCCTCCTCTACAGCAGACACATGCAAATTAATCACAGCCTGCAGACCGTTTCTCTCTACAACCAACTGCATTTCCATAGCCAGAGCTCTAGTACTCTCCAAGCTATACTATTGTAACGCTCTCTACCTGGGAAGCAGTCAACAAAACCTGAGAAAGATGCAAGGTCTGCAAAATAATGCCATCATGTCAGCATTGAATATTCCCAGATCGCATCATATTTCCGAGGTAAGACACAACCTGAATTGGCTTTCGGTTAAGCAAAGGATCGCCTATAAAACCCTTTCATTTACCCACAAATGTCTCACTAACCTAGCACCAGCTACCTAACCAAAAGCTTCACACGCAACACCCCTGACCGCCCTCTGAGATCGGCACAAGCACACTGCCTTAAAGTACCTGGCTTCAAGTTACAAAAGGCAGGAGGGAGTAGCTTCCCTGTCCTTGCTGCCAAATTATGGAACACTCTTCCTGTACCACCCATTCAGAAGGAACGCCAAAACCTGGCTCCTTGCTCAAGAACCTTAGACACACTACCACTCGACTTGCCTGCAACTCCGTAAATATCTAATGCCAGGCAAATGCTTCTCTTTTAATGTATCACAAATGTACCCCTGTAAATTATGTGCATTCTGTGTATTACACGCTTTGTTTCTCTCTATGTAAATACATTCTGTAATTTGTGACATTTATCATTGTACCTATGCAACTGCTATTTAAGAAATGCACCCAGATGCTGGGAGCGCCACACAAATAAACAAAATACAAGACTGACTGACATTTACCAAGCAGGAGATTATGAAATGTAGGGTAATCAATATTCGTGGGCATATCTATTGACAATGGTCAAGTTAGTGTGGGCAAGTGTGCCTGTGACTATCAATTAGCGGCCCTCAGATCCCGCTCATGACTATGCACTTTGACATTAAGGGACTTATGAATTAAGGTGAGGACTCCACGTGAATTAGAAGAGAAGGATGTCAAAATCTGGAGTAGCCCGAAAGATTAGCAAAGGACTCAGTGTCCTGGCCTGAGAGCTGTGTTTATTGCAGTAGGATTGTTTTCGCCCTTTGCCGTCATAGTAGGATTGTACCCTGTGGGCCTTTAAAAGCATATTGAGACCCTTAACATTCCAATTTAATAACATACACACTTTGAGGAGGGGGGAATTGGGGTATCTCGCTAGAGGTGGCTTAGTGACGGTCATGATGTGAAGTTAGTTGCACTAAAGAGGCTGCATGTTGTGGATAACCCTGTGCTTTGATATGAAGTAATTTTAAGTTTTGCCTTGCTTCCTGGGTGCCGAGCCATTCCCTCCCCCAACCTCATTTCCAGACCACAACACACAGTGATAATACCAACCCATGCCATCAAACAAACCCCAACATCAAACCTTGAGCAACTGCCCAAGGGCAATATCGAGTCGCTAATCCTATTCGCCCCGACTTTGAGTGGGCAGGGGACGAGCTCCAGAATCGTCAATCTTTGCCAAAAATGGTCTTAGATGTTATATCTTTAAGCATATGCTGGGGGACGATACCCCAGTAGGCATCCTTGTGATAGAGTCATGGGTGCAATGAAAGGGAAGAGTTAAACCGTAATATTGTGGGGACATCAGGGACACTGATTATTCAACTTACCTCATTTAATTATACCCTTCTGTCAAGGTGTTGAGGGTGCATTCACATATTCTACTCTGTGAAATACCTAAGGGTGTTTCACTGCCCAGTCCCTGGGGGCCCCTTACTCAGCTGGCCAGGGAAGGGCCATTGCTATTGGGTCCTGACCCTGGGGGCAGGCAAGCAAGGAAGGATCACCTGGGTAGGGGGTCCTTGGGAAGTGGGGAAGAGACACCCAAAGGCGATACATGGTATCCCCCATTTCCTGACAGCTATCTACCCAATATTCCCTCTGCATTTATGGATACTACAACTCCCACAAATCCCATTCTCTCTCTGACAACCCGACTACTGAGACACAGAAGAAGAAGACTGGGATTAGGAAGAGCACCGCTAGTAAGATGCAGTGGCCCTGTCCCACTAATAAGGCCAGGCAGGGTCAGGTACTTAGTCACAATTACACACCCCTGAAACACATTGACGGCCCAACAGTGTATAAGAGGTGGAGCAAAGAAGCACACAGAGAACGAGTATTGGTACGAGAAGGAACAGCTGAGCAAGGGCTGTTGGGAACCAGGCTGAGGAGAACGGAAGGCCGAGGGGCTAGAAGACTGCAGAGGAGAGCAAGCAAAAGCCAGGCGAGGGAGCCGTGTCTCCAAGAAGCCGAAAGGGTTCCAAGAAGAAAGCCAAAAAGCTGAAGGAATCCTTTATTTTATGTGCCTAAAGGTTACTAGTTTCCCCCAGAACAACAAGAGTGTCTAGGATGGTCGGAGGGGCAGGAGGAAGGCACCCTAACCTTGGACGTGAGAGCAGTGAAGGATGCGTTGAAAGCAATCACAGCCTGTGAGTCCTTGGATGAAAGGAGAGCCCGGTTTGTGAAGACATGAATGAGAACAAAGTTGCTAGCAATGTTATGCGTATGACGGCAGACGCGTGTAGAGAAAGACTTGATTGTTAAGAAGTACAATGTAACAGAGTGGTCCTGCAGAACGAGACGCATTATCGAAAATCACTGTGAACTGTGAAAGAATCTCAAACTACGATTAGCAAGATGAATTGTGTCAAAGTGTTCATGCATAGGCGTGAGTGATTCTATGCAGTTTCGAAAGTCTTTGACGTGAAAGTGAACCGACAACCAAGAAGATTAGGGAAGGGAATCCTTTGGAGTGAATTGAAAGAAGGTAAAGCCCACAGAGGTCCGAACTCGGGTGAGGGAAGCTGACATGCTTAACAAGTTGTGTGCCTCCCAGATTCTCCCCCTCCTCCTCACCTGTATCTTCTTCTGACAAGGTTGTATGTTTCCTCCCTTTTTTCCTCCGGAATAACTGCTTTTTCTTGTAGAGAAATGGTCTCCCTCGGGTAGACGCCACCCTGCCGTCTCTTTGGAGAGCAGATCAGCAGGGGATCCCCTCCCGCAAGAGTCAGATGAGAGGAGAGGAAAGAGCCCCAAGGCAGAAAAAACCTCTCAGGAGAGTTGTAGCACTTGACTGATGAAAATGTTGACAACACGGGAAGTAATAAAAGTTGTAGTCTTCCAAAACTAAACGGGATTCAGGTGAGAAGGTGTATAGTCATTGAACACGAAGCCTTGAGGGGTAACTGCAGACACAGGCTTTCCACCGATTCCAAGTAGGTAGCCAGAATCTTGCTGAGAACTGAAGGACTCCCAGGTAAGTGAGTGTACCGAAGGAGGAATAAAGAAATAGATACCGAAAAGTAAAGACGAAAAAGGAAACAGGTAAGAACAAGAATAGACAGAGAGATGTGATCCAGGAGTCACGATAGAAGGAAGGAAAGGCAGAACGGACGAGACTGGGAAAAAGAAAAGAGAGACAGACCCCGGAAGTGAGCCAAAACCAAAAGTAAACAGACTGGAGCAACCGCGGCTGAGGGAGGCGGTGAACAAAAGGCACTCAGACGCTGCAGTGGAAGAGAAGAGAACAGAACAAAATAGGGAAGGAAAAGAAGTGGAGGACCGGAGGGACAGGAGAGTAACATGAAGCTAAGTCGAAAAGTACAGAGCGTAGACCCAGCGACAAGCGAAGGGTTGCAATGCGCAGTTGCAAGGGAGGGCGTGGCTTAAGAGCTGGAGCTTCCGTGAAGAAAAGAAACTAGACCCGCACACCAGCAAGTGAAAAGGAACAATGGCACATTCAATGGCGTCTCAGTTTCCATGCCATCCATAGACACCAGGAAGGAAGACGCGTGACAGTATACCCCCTCTTTGTGGGTGTACCTCCCGGCTTGTTGGGATGATTACGGTGAAACCTGCGAATTAACCGAAAGGCATGTAAGTGTGTAACAGGTTCCCAGGAATATTCTTATTGGGGGTATTCTTTCCAGTGGACCAGATATTCTAGACGCCCCTTTCTATATCTGGAGTCCATGAGACATGAGACCTCATATTCACCAGGGGGAACGTTCTTGTTGATCTGATTTCGAGGGCAAGTACGTAGGTAAGGATCGGTATGGTACTCTTTGAGCAGCGAAGAGTGAAAGACCGGGTGTATGCGTTAGACATGTTTGGGTAGTTGTAATCGATATGCCACTGGGTTGACCCGTTCGGTTATTGCAAAGGGACCTAGATACCTTGGTGATAGTTTGGATACCCGCAACCATCGTGGAAGATACTTGGTTGAGAGCCAGACCTTGGTGCCCTTCTCCCACAGAGGTGATGGCTGGTGGTGAGCATCGTATTGAGTCTTGTATCTTTGTTGGGCAGCTTGTAATTACTTGTTGGTGAAGGCTTGGGCCTGAGAAATACCAGAGAGTATAGCATCCAAAGATGATATCGCTGAAGCTTTGAGATCTTTTGGTAACAAGGCACGAGGATGAAACCGGAAGTACCAGAAAAAGGACTCAAGGTTGTGGCGCTGTGTTTAGAGTTGTTATAAGAACAGTCAGCAGTTGGTAATAACATAACCCAATTGTCTTGTTGCGAGTTGGTGTAACAGCGGAGATATTGTTCTAAAGAGGTGTTAAGCCTCTCCGTCTGTCCATTAGTCTGAGGGTGGAACCCCGAGGACATTGCTCTTTCTATGCCCAACTTGGAACAAAGAGCCTTCCAAAAACGTGAGGTGTATTGACTGTCATGATGCCTACCCCCGGGCATCAGGACCAAGGCCCTCAGCTCCGGGAGCAGGCATCCAGACATTTGTTTAAACCTCAGAAGCCCCGGCTAGGGGCTGTCTGGGTTCAGTCACTGACGTCTTTATGGGAGGGCAAAAGGGGCACTTGCCCCGCGCCCCCACCTTAGAGGGGGCCCCCCACAAGGGTGTCTAATCTAAGGAAGTTAGTTACCATTGTTTACAAAACTTAAATAGAACACATCAAGATATTGTATGGCGTGTTGATGAGGCTCTGAATCTGTTGCCTGCCTGTTTACAAATACTTTCTGCTCTGATCAATTCATCCTGTTATGCTTTCTGTGTTCACTGTCCCACACATAGTTTGTGTGTTCACTACAACTCCTGTAGCAGTCTCACCTTTCTATGGGAATAATATTGATCATGTGCAATAGCCAAAGTTGAAATGCATACTGATAGATGTGAGTGCCGCGTCGGTTCAGAAGATAGCTCAGTGTGTTAAGCACTAATTGTAGAGATTTGTGTTCATATGCAATATTATAATACTGAATTCCAGCAAGGCCAACTCAGCCTTTTCTATGTTTGAAGTTGATAAATCTGTAGGTATGTGTACTTTGTTTTGTAGATTTTCAGCAGTGTACCTGTAACTGTGGTTGCTATAAAAAATGATGAAGGCTTGTAAAACCTAGGCGGCTTGCTCAAATAAAGACTATGGGCCTCATTACAAGTCCGGCGGCAATCGTGCTGGTAAAACTGTCAGGTTGCTGCCGGACTTGCAAACTTTTCTAGCGCCTGACTTCACGGAAACACCAGGGCATTACAGCCCCGGCGGTCCGTGAAGTCAGGCGCCGGAAAATGCAAATCCCCATTCCCATTTGGGTCCCATAGGACTCAATGGGAACGGGGTGCACGGAAGCACCGGCACAGTGTGCAATAGTGCTGGTGCTTCCATGAAAGTCTGCATGCGGGTGCTGTTCCGCGTACCAGGTCTGACCCTGACGGGCGAGACAGCACCCGCCCGCAGACTCGTAGTGTGCTGGTCCAGTATCAACAGTGCAGCTAAGCCTACCGGCACTGTTGTTACCAGACCGGCTCACTTATAATGAGGCCCAATAAAGTGTTAGTCAGAGAAGTGATTAGGTATGCAAATTCAAGACTGTGGAACCAAAGCGTTCATGCTTCTATCCTGGCTTCCCAGCAGACGATACAGTGATCCTGGACGAATCAACTTATTTCACTGACATTACTGTACTGTCTTCCTTGAAATGTTTGCTTTGTCATATGTTGGGGGTATTGTTGAGCCCATTCATTACCTGATCTGATTTTTTACGTAGGTCCTTTCAGCGGAAGGGGTCCTAGACAGAAGAGAGCGGATAAGATATTGCAGGCCTGTGGCAAGCATATTTTAAGGTCTGCTCATTTGGCACACACAAAAAGTTAGAATTTTTGTACAACCGAAAGGTTTTGTGTATGTTTATAAATAACAATTTCACAAGCCTGTGTTTTGGGCCAATTTAAAGCATTAAATACAAAAGAGAAACCCAGATGTAATCTTTTAGGATCACATTAAATAGTATGTTGGCACCTATATACTTCCCTTGATGATCCAGACAATGAAGCTAGGATCATTCCCATTTTGCATAATGAGCTTCTACAACATTTTGTTACTAAAATTGTCACCTTATGTGATTGGTCTACTTTCTAAATCAAATCTCTAAAATGGGATTATTTTAGTTCATGGTACGTACTAGGAAAGCAAGTGGTAAAGTGCAGGAATTGCAGAGTGGTTGCAAATCCCAGCTTCACCTTTTAACCAATGTGTAATCCTGGGCATCTCATTTAATTTTGCACTGCCTAATATGTCACAATTGTCAGTCCCTAAACCATTCACAATTGTCACCCTTCTGAGTGATTTTGTTCTCAGGGTATGAGCTTCACAACAGCTTCACACATGGTTTAACTTGCGTTTTGCTTCCTCTATAGTAATAGTGAGCATTGATATATTGCACACCACAGGCAGTTGTTTCTTTGCTCTGTAATGGCAACCCTGCTTGAAAACCATGTCCCTCTTCTAATCTCAATCTGTCTGGATGCGTGTATCTTCCTGGCAGCTTCTAATCTTCATCCACTATCCATGCTATGGTATGTGTATCTTTCTCCTTGCTTCCAATCGGTCTCCCGTATCCATGCTTGAGCATTTTTGCATTCTGTGAGGGAGCTAATCTGAGTCTGTCTATTCTGTATTATATGTGCCTTTTACATACGATATGACTCTTGAATCTATACTATGACTGGTGTACCTTCCTCGTTACTGCTTATGATGAAGAGTGTCCTGTACCTTCCTGGTGGCTGTTAATGATGAAGAGTGTCCAGTACCTATGCTAGAATGCAAGTAGCCTTGACGTGAACTGCTGATGTTGGCCTTGAAATGCTACTTCTTTATCATTCTTATTACAGCAAGAATGAAGAGGGTAAGGGGACTGAAAGGGAGTACCATTGGCTATTTTAATAGCTGCGAGGTAACATGCCAAGCTATGAGTTGTGATGGTGATGAGGGGAGCACGACCAGATATTCTGGATACCTTAATTAATTTGGCTTGATGGAGGGGGGGGCCCCAAAGGTGTCCGTGCCCTGGGCCCCCAAAGTGCTTAAGATGGCCCTGGGTTCAGTCCTGGCACATCATAGAAATCAGTCCGGGCGCCGTAGGCGCCAGGCTCATAGACTTTACTTACCTGATGCAGGCCATGCTGCAAAAGAGTCCAAGCCTACATGAGGCCTGGATGGGACTATTTTGTTACAGGGACTATTTTTTACTCGGGCGTGGCTCTAGGGAACTTCTTACCTGGAACTACTTTGGAGGCTATTTAAACCACACCCGAACAGCAGCACATGCTTCGCGTTATTCTGCATCCAGCAGCGTGACGCTCACCGTGCCTGCAGCCAGCATCCAGTCATATGCCACGCCCGCGTGCCTGCAGCCAGCATCCAGTCTTCTGCCACGCCCGCCTCGAATCCGGAGCTCCTAGAATAAAGAAGAAGAAAAGGACAAAGTTAGAAAACTAACTAATTTCAAATATCTCACCTAATTCCGGAACCATTTCATCTTCGGACCTCGAAAGTACATCAGTCCTGCACGCGTCGCTTCGCCAGCTCCAGCACGGCGCCATACTCACCAGTTCTCACAGCATCTTTCGATCCGGCACTGTCTCCATCATTTAGCGCCTCTATGCCCGTGGGCTGCAGTGCGCTTTACAAATGCAAAATAAATAAATACATTTCTTTGCCGTAATACGGCACCTAGGGGACACAAGAAAAAACAAGGTGAGCCAAGGGAATCAACAAATACAACCTCTTACCACCATAGACTTACCTGATTTACCACCGGCGGTATTATTCCATAACTCTCCACATTTTCATATGCTGCATCTGTAAAGAGGGAGAAAAACAACACGTTAACGCATGCAATAGTTACCGGACAGCATTGGGTAACACAGACTCTTACCTGAACGCCAGCAGCAGCTACGAGACCTTCTTCTCATGAACTCAGTTGCAACTTAAGGAAGGAAGGGGACAAGAGTGAACATCGGGCACATTGAACTCTTTGAACTTGATACTTACCAATCCCGCCAGGAACTTCAGAGTCAATACTTACCGGAACTCTCCCAACGCCTTCAAACCAGTGAAGTAACTGGTATCTACGTGCCCCTGCAAGACACGCAGGATGGAGAGCTCATCTTTTACGAACATAAGGTGAGGTTACTAAGGGGATATCGGAGGTGATTAGTGGGGGAGAGCGAGAACAGTTGGGAGGCCATCACTAAAACCCACAGGTGGTTAATCCCTGTCTCCACTTGCAGGAAAATACTTCTTCGGGTCCAGCAGAAAAGACTAGGTGGGCCAGTTCAGACAGTCATCTCTGCACTAGGCATCACGTTGAAGGAGACCGCAGCGGTCCGGGTCCGATCGACACCCCTGTGGGGCCAGGTGAGCGTAACAGAACGCGAAGCCTCTCTACAAATACCCACCCGGGTGTTATGGAAACCGACCAACTGACCCAATTATTGGGGGAACTTAGAGCGGAAGTACATGCCGCTCGCCAAGAGACTAATGCCCTCAGGAGAGAACTGATTGTCTCAAAGGAGCGCACGGATGATCTGGCTAGGCAACTACTGCAAAACCAAGCTGGGCAAACGCCCCTACCTGGATATGGGGGAAACCCAACCCCGTTTCATCAAGCAATCCTGTGCAAGTGGTTTTACCAGGAAATATTCCGTTAGCTCCACCCGAACGCTTTGCTGGGGACCCCAAAAGGTTTGCCGTGTTTATGAACCAATGCCGCTTGCACTTTTTATGTAGACCGGGAGCCTTTCCAAATGACCAAGCCAAAGTAGCCTTTGTATTGTCATATCTGAGTGGCAGCGCAGCGGATTGGTCCATTCCATTAGTCAACCAGGATGATCCTCTTCTCCGGGATTTTCAGGGTTTTCAAAGGAGCATGGAAAAACTATTTGCCAGACACTCACAGGGTCAAGCCCTGGACAACAAACGTTTATCCTTACGACAAGGTAACCAGGATGTGCTAACCTATATTGCAACCTTTAATAGGTTGGTGGTGGAAACCGGGTGGCTGGAGGAAAAATGAATTACATTGTTTCATCGTGGACTTCGGGGAGAACTCAAAGATGTCTTGGCTCAAGTTGTGAACCCACCTCAGGATTGCACAGAATTTATAGACTTAGTGGTCCAGCTAGACCACCGACTTCAGAATCGAAAGACTGATCAAGCTAAATTCAAGAACCGGGTATTGGTTAAACCCAACGTTGCCCCCAAAGGAACAGATGCATCTGAACCTATGCAGATCGGGGGGGTTAAAGGACCCTTAACTTAAAAGAAAAGAGAAAGAAGACGACAGATGCAGTTGTGTCTGTACTGTGGAACCTCAGGACATTTTCTACGGGATTGCCCTACAAAACCACCCAAGAAGGTGGTAGGATTTGTTGATAAAAGCCACATAGAGCCTGATTCGGGAAACGACCACGCCCGACAAGCGTAGAGGTCCGCTTGCCGAGCTTAAAGAAGGACACTCAGACCTCGCATCTGATCATCCCAATGGTCCTACTTGATCCCAGGCAGCCATCACGTATGCACGCAGTAAGAGCATACATAGATAGCGGGGCCGTAGGAAACTACATGGACCACGAATTGGTGTCAAGGATGAATCTACCTCTTTGCAAAAGGACCACTTCGGATGTCATCACCACAGTTGATGGAACTGAGATTGCCTAGGGGCCTGTAACTCATTCCACTACAGAGATGACAGTGTTGAGTCAAGATGGGCATCGAGAGACTATTGTGTTTGATCTAATCAAAGCCCCACAGTTCCAGATAATACTGGGGATGCCATGGTTGGAAACACATAATCCTTGTATAGATTGGCGAGAGAAGAGAATAACCTTCCCGGATTGTGCACACACCTGTTACCCGGAGAAAACTTTGAACAAAGGCCTGGCTACAGTCGTTAACCCAATCGTGCAGTTACCTCAGGAAAACCAAGAATTTCAGGATGTTTTCCAAAAAGAACAGGCCAATACATTACCTCCTCACAGATTATACGATTGTCAAATCGACCTCCTACCCAGTGCACAACCCCCATGCAGTAGAATCTATGCCTTCACGGAACCTGAAAATCGTCACCTACGGCAATACTTGGACCAATACCTTGCTAATGGCTTTATTCGTCCTTCCAAGTCTCCTGCATCCTCAGCTTTATTCTTCGTGCCAAAAAAGGAAGGTGACCTTAGAACGTGCATAGATTACCGCGCATTAAATCAGATTACGGTAAAAAACCGATACCCATTGCCTCTGATCCCCGAATCACTAGACCAAGTAAAGGATGCTTGTATCTACACTAAGTTAGATCTCCGAGGGGCATATCATCTGGTACATGTCAAGAAAGGTGACGAATGGAAGACTGCCTTTTGCACCAAGTACGGATTATTCGAATATCAGGTGATGCCCTTTGGGTTGTGCAATGCACCAGCAGCCTTCCAGTATTTTATGAACGATGTCCTTCGTGAACTCATTGACGTCTGTGTCGTCGTATACATAGATGATATTCTAGTGTACTCCTCCTCAGAATCAGACCATGTTAAGCACGTGCGTTCAGTCCTTGAGAAACTACGCCAGCACAAGTTATATGCAAAATTGGAAAAATGTGTTTTTCATGCTACGGAAGTTGAATTTCTTGGATTTATCCTGACTCCAAAAGGAGTCTGAATGGACTCTCGAAAGGTTCTTGTGGACCGAAGAGGCTGAAAAGGCCTTCCAAGAACTGAAAGCGAAATTCACATCAGCACCTGTCTTAAAGCATCCACGCCCTGAGCTTCCATACATAGTAGAAACTGATGCATCCAGTTTAGCCATGGGAGCTGTCCTGTCCCAGAAGGATCCTGAAACCGGTCAACTTCACCCAGTAGCGTTTTGGTCCAGAAAGTTCTCAGCATCCGAGTTAAACTATGCGGTTACCGATAAAGAGCTATTAGCCATCAAATCCGCCTTTAAGGCTTGGCGGCACTATCTTCTTGGTGCCAGGCATACTATTACCGTAATCACCGATCACCCGAAACTGCAGTATTTAAAAACAGCCAAAGCCCAATCATCGCGACAACTTCGATGGGCATTGTTCTTTGCTGAATTTTATTTTGTGATCACTTATCGACCAGGCAGCGAAAATGGCAAAGCAGATGCCTTATCCCGAATAGGGATGGGAGAAGCACATGCAAACCCGGAACCGGTGCCAATAATTCCCGAGCAAAGAATTCTTGGCATAACTACTCTACAGACACTAGAAGATATTCATTCAAAAATTCAACAACTCTTTGATCCAGCAACCCTGCAGGACTGGGTAAAGAAAGGCCCGGACTACTCAGTCATCAATGACCTACCTTACTATCAAGGACGACTATTTCTACCACACAAGGAAATACAAGAACTAGTCATCTCCAATTACCATGACACCCTGATGGAAGGGCACCCAGGTATCGCAAAAACTGAAGCGAAAATTAAGAGACAGTTCTGGTGGCCCACTTGGCGAAAAGATGTAAAGTCATTTGTGATGTCTTGTTGCATTTGCACCCAAAACAAAAACCAGAAGAAAAAACCTGCTGGCCTTTTACAACCTTTGGATATTCCACCTACACCATGGCACACCTTGTCTTTAGACTTTATTACAGATCTACCTCCATGTAATGGATTTAACACCATCCTAGTTATTGTGGATCTTTTTTCCAAGATGGCCCACTTTATTCCTTTAAAGAGGTTACCTTCTGCTTCGATTCTGGCCAAGGAGTTCCTCGAAAACATTGTTCGATTACACGGATTCCCTTCCGTATTGGTTTCTGACCGAGGTAGTCAATTTATCTCGCATTTTTGGAAGAAATGTTGTCAACTAGCACAAATCGATGTGAGGCTATCAACAAGTCACCATCCCCAGACCGATGGTAAGAAAGGACCAACCAGACCCTTGAACAGTACCTACGCTGCATGCTACACCAGACCGAAAGCAATTGGAAAGATATTTTATGGATTTCCGAGTACGCGTACAATAACTCTGTACATTCAGGAACCGGACAAAGCCCTTTTTATACCATGCATGGACATCACCCTCGAACCTCAGAACTCGATTCGCCTCAGCACTTAGAAATGCCCGCAGTTAGTCATTTGCACTCTACTATTACACAAGCCTTTAAGGAAGCCACAGAACATTTGAAACGAGCAAAAGAGAAATACAAGAAAAATGCTGATCAACATAGAAGGGAAACTCCACAATACCAGATTGGGGATCAAGTTTGGCTGGCTACAAAACATATACCTCTGAAGGGAACTCAGACTTTTAATCCTAGATATTTGGGACCTTACACCATTGAGGCCATTATCAACCCGGTGGCCGTCATATTGGAATTACCCTCTAATATGCAAATTCATCCTGTCTTTCATGTTTCACTTCTAAAACCAGTTCAACCAGGGACAAGATTAACCAAACCACCTGACCCCATCTTGATAGATGGAGAACCTGAATTCGAGGTAAAAAATATCCTGGACTCCAAGATGATTAAACCAAAACTTTTTTATTTGATCGATTGGAAGGGCTACGGACCACAAGAAAGATCATGGGAGCCTAGCAACCACGTTCATGCACCTTGGTTGGTGAAAAGATTCCATCGGAACTTCCCAGACAAACCGGGGCCAGGTGGAAGAACAAATTTAGGAGGGGCCTTGGGGGGGAGTGCTGTCATGATGCCTACCCCCGGGCATCAGGACCAAGGCCCTCAGCTCCTGGAGAAGGCATCCAGACATTTGTTTAAACCTCAGCAGCCCCGGCTAGGGGCTGTCTGGGTTTAGTCCTGGCGCCTTAGGCGCCAGGCACATCATAGAAATCAGTCCGGGTGCCATAGGCGCCAGGCTCATAGACTTTACTTACCTGATGCAGACCATGCTGCAAAAGAGTCCAAGCCTACATGAGGCCTGGATGGGACTAGTTTGTTACAGGGACTATTTTATACTTGGGCGTGGCTCTAGGGAACTTCTTACCTGGAACTACTTTGGAGGCTATTTAAACCACACCCGAACAGCAGCACATGCTTCGCGTTATTCTGCATCCAGTAGCGTGACGCTCACCGTGCCTGCAGCCAGCATCCAGTCTTCTGCCACGCCCGCGTGCCTGCAGCCAGCATCCAGTCTTCTGCCATGCCCGCCTCGAATCCGGAGCTCCTAGAATAAAGAAGAAGAAAAGGACAAGGTTAGAAAAAGAACTTATTTCAAATTCCTCACCTAATTCCGGAACCATTTCATCTCCGGTCCTGGAAAGTACATCAGTCCTGCACACGTTGCTTCGCCAGCTCCAGCACGGCACCATACTGACCATTTCTCACAGCATCTTTCGATCCGGCACTGTCTCCATCATTTCTTCGCCGTAATCCGGCACCTAGGGGACACAAGAAAAAACAAGGTGAGCCAAGGGAATCAACAAATACAACCTCCTACCACCATAGACTTACCTGATTTACCACCGGCGGTATTATTCCATAACTCTCCACATTCTCATATGCCGCATCTGTAAAGAGGGAGAAAAACAACACGTTAACGCATGCAATAGTTACCGGACAGCATTGGGTAACACAGACTCTTACCTGAGCGCCAGCAGCAGCTACGAGACCTTCTTCTCACAAACTCAGTTGCAACTTAAGGAAGGAAGGGGTCAAGAGTGAACATCGGGCACATTGAACTCTTTGAACTTGATACTTACCAATCCCGCCAGAGACTTCAGAGTCAATACTTACCGGAACTCTCCCAACGCCTTCAAACCAGTGAAGTAACTGGTATCTACGTGCCCCTGCAAGACACGCAGGATGGAGAGCTCACCTTTTACGAACATAAGGTGAGGTTACTAAGGGGATATCGGAGGTGATTAGTGGGGGAGAGCGAGAACAGTTGGGAGGCCATCACTAAAACCCACAGGTGGTTAATCCCTGTCTCCACTTGCAGGAAAATACTTCTTCGGGTTCAGCAGACAAGACTAGGCGGGCCAGTCCAGACAGTCATCTCTGCACTACGCATCACGTTGAAGGAGACCGCAGCTGTCCGGGTCTGATCGACATTTCTCTGGGTTAATCAGAAGATGGTTGTCCAGAGTCGTTGTACCACTTGTCTTAGATGTTCTTGGTGCTGTTGGTGAGAGGATGAAAATACCAAAATGCCACCCAGGTATACAATGGTGGTATGGAATAAGAGATCCGAGAATATTCCATCCATGAACCTTTGGAATATGGAGGGTGCGTTCACCAAACCAAATGGCATCACTCGGTATTCAAAATGTCTGTACGGCATACGGAAAGCAGTCTTCCGTTCGTTATCTGCCCGGATCCGGAGGAGATGGTATGCCTGGCGTAAATCGAGTTTGGACGGCTTCCAAGATATCCTTGATAAGGGGCATTGGGTACCTGTCTCGAATCATGACTTGGTTGATGCCACGGTAGTCTATACATGGCCTTAGTTCGTGGGTGTCACGTTGTGGAACGAAAAAAAAAGATGCTCCAGCTGGTGAAAGTGACGGACGGATAAGGCCATGTAGAAGATTTTCATCAAGGTATTTCCTTAAAGCTTCCTTCTCTTTGAGCGACAAAGAAAACATGCGTCCAAAGGGTACCAGGGCATCAGGCATCAGGTTGATAGCACAGCCTTCTGGTCTGTGTGGGGGTAGCGGTTGTGGGTCATTGTCGCAAAACACCTCGCTGTATTCACAGATGCTGGCTGGTATATTATGGACCCCTATCGTGGCTTGTGGGGTTAACGAATCCGACAACGTCTTTACAGTGACGTAGTTGGTTCCTGATAAGCACGTTTTGGCACAGTGGTTCGAGGTAAAGGCCATCTGGTTCTTGGCCCAATCTATAGTGGGGTTATGTTTACGGAGCCATGAGATACCAAGGATGACGGGAAAATGGTCGGCTCTTATAAGGTCGAATTGTATGGTTTCTGTATGTTGCAAAATGGTCATGGTGAGTGGAGTAGTAACATGGGTAATAAGTCCAGAACTCAGTGGTCTGCCATCAACTCCCTCCACCTGTTGGTCTTCCTCTTTTCCAGCAGAAGAATACCTGTTTTCTTTGCCCACACTGTGTCCATAAAACAGCCAGCTGCTCCGCAGTCCACTAGACCCAGAGCATCAATGTTTGTTTGTCCATGGTGAAGCTGTAAACTCACTACCATTAGCCAATTATCTTCTGTAGAGGTTGTAGAGGTAACAGACATTGAGACATAGGGACGGATGGGTGACCCTCGAAAACCTGCCCTTATAGGTTCCGAGGTTGCCTGTTTTTCGGCCTTCATGGTGGTACTTCTGGACAGTCCCGTAACATGTATTGTTGGATCTGCAATACATTCATAGTTGATTGTCTTTTCTCCTTTTTCTTTCTTCAGAGGTCAAAGGGCCACGGGCAACTCCTATCTGCATTAGTTCTTCTCTGGATGGTCTAGGTGAGGAGGGCACTGGTGCTGGAGAATCAGGAGGGAAGAACGGGGCACGGCCCTTCTTTCGTTCAGCCCGTCTTTCAACAAGCCGATAGTCTACTTGTAGGACGGTAGACATCAGGTCTGAAAATGTGGATGGCTGGGGTATCTAGCCAGTTCCTCTTTGAGGTCTTCCCGGAAACCCCGTCTGCAGATTGTTTGACCAGCTTCCGGCCATCCTGCTTCGGCTGCCACCCTTTTGAACTGTGAAATATAGGTAAGTAGATCTGAAGCTCTTTGTCGGATGTCCAGCAGTTCTTCACTGACAACCTGGACCGCTTCTTGACGTTCAAAGACTTGTTTGAACTGAGCAGTGAATGCTGCATAATCTTGCAGAAGTGGGCTAGTGCCGGTGACCAATGGGGTAGCCCAGGCCAGGGCGTTCCCTGTAAGATTGGATATGAGAAAACCAATACGGGCCTGTTCAGAGGCATAGGTTTGAGGTCAAAAGATAAAGTAAATAATACAGGCCTCCATAAAGTCCTTGAATCGGCGATGTGTGCTGTCGTATTTCCCAGAATCCTGGGGCATGCGAGGAAGTTCTGCTCGCAACTGTTCCTGAACCCCCATTCTTTGCTGTAGTGTAGCATTTTCAGTCTTGAGAGCCTGTACTTCTTGAGATAGACTTTGGACTGCGTTCACCAATTCTTGGACCTGCTCAGCAGTAGTCATATTGATTTCTTGTGGGCGTTGCAAACTGTCACGCTTAACAAGTTGTGTGCATTCCAGATTCTCCCGCTCCTCCTCACCTGTATCTTCTTCTGACGAGGTTGTATGTTACCTCCCTTTTTTCCTCCGTAATAACTGCTGTTTCTTGTAGAGATATGGTCTCCCTCGGGTAGACGACACCCTGCCATGTCTTTGGAGAGCAGATCAGCAGGGGACACCCTCTCTCAAGAGCCAGGTGAGAGGAAAAAGCCCCAAGGCAGAAAAAACCTCTCAGGAAGAGTTGTAGCACTTGACTGATGAAAATGATGACAACACGGGAAGTAATGAAAGTTGTAGTCTTTCAAAACAAAACGGGATTCAGGTGAGAAGGTGTATGGTCGTTGAACACGAAGCCTTGAGGAGTAACTGCAGACACAGGCTGTCCACGGATTCCAAGTAGGTAGCCGGAATCTTGCTGAGAACTGAAGGACTCCCAGGTAAGTGAGAGTACCGAAGGAGGAATAAGGAAATAGATACCGAAAAGTAAAGAAGAAAGAGGAAACAGGTAAGAACAAGAATAGACAGAGAGATGTGATCCAGGAGTCACGATAGAAGGAAGGAAAGGCAGAATGGACGAGACCGGGAAAAAGAAGAGAGAGACAGACCTCGGAAGTGAGCCGAAACCAAAAGTAAACAGACGGTGAACAAAAGGCTCTCAGACGCCACGGTGGAAGAGAACAGAACAGAACAAAATAGGGAAAGCAAAGAAGCAGAGGACCGAAGGGATAGGAGAGTTAACATGAAGCTAAGTCAAAAAGTACAGCGCGTAGACCCAGGGACAAGCGAAGGGTTGCAACGCACAGTTGCAAGGGAGGGCGTGGCTTAAGAGCCTGAGCTTCCTTGAAGAAAAGAAACTAGACCCACACACCAGGAAGTGAAAAGGAACAATGGCACATTCAATGGCATCTCAGTTTCCATGCGGTCCATAGACGCCAGGAAGGAAGATGCATGACAGAAGCCTGAGGGGCCTGTCGTAAAACTGTTTTGAATCGTTGTCTAAAGTAAAGGAAGGTCCAGACTCAGGTAGGAGAAACCTGAGGGGCCTATAGTGAAAGAGTCACCCTGAAATATCGTTAGAGCAGAACTGTGTTACATTGAGCTGATGGTGAATCAGACGAGGGAAGCCTGAGAGAACTGTGTTATATTGATCTGTTGGTGAATCAGGCAAGGGAAGCCTAAGAGAACTGTGTTGTGTTGAGCTGAAACTAAATTAGGCGAGGGAAGCCTGAAAGCCTTTTCTTTTATAACGTTTTTATTGGTTTGGTAACAACAGTGTAACTTACAGACTCACATAACATTACATGACAATGTACAGAGGATTGTGTCTGCATAACCCCCCCCTGCATATCCCCCCACCCTCAACCCAGCCTATTCCACATGCATTGTGCTACACCGTACACCCTACTTTCCCTCACCTTCTCTTCCCACTAGTCCGTTAATTGTGCCTGAGTACTACTGGCACCCCGGGCATTGTCATGTGCTGAAGCCCACAATTTCTGCACCATATGCTTCCAGGAATCTAAGTCCATATTTTGTGATCGCTGGCCATGGCAGGCCGCATCTTGCCACACTGAGGTTTCAGCAAGTGTCCACCTTTGGAGGTCACTCCACCAAAGGTGCACCTCTGGACCCTTGCATGCTTTCCAACCCATTGCTAGGGAAGCCTGAAAGACTTGTGTGAACTATTTGAACTGTGCAAACTGGCCTCCCGAAAGGAACTCTTAAAGAACCCCAGTGACTTGAACTTGGGGAAGAGAGTTGTGAACGAACTCTGTTGCCATTCTGACTTTCTTTTGATATACTCTTTTGTTTTGATACATTTCCGCACACTTATTGTAAAAGCAAGAGGGCAAGCATAGGTTTCTGACAGAGGCTTTTCTTATTTTGACTGACTGACATTGACTATGTTATTTTTCCTTTGATTGTCTAGATTACTCCCATTATAGATATAGGGCCAGTTAGGAAGTCCCCAACCCCATTCCGAACTTATAAAGGTGTTGAAACTTGTATCTTTGTGTCTGTGTCTAACTCTTGGTACCATGCCTGCCTCACAACTCCCAGATCCTGCTCAACTCAGGAGCGCTGGTATTTTAAAAGGCTGAGAGGGAGTCCAGATAAGAGGGTGCTGCCTTTTGGACCAGTAAACAAGTGTGTTTTATAGTTTTGAATGATAAGAGCATTGGACGGGTACAATAGCACATATTTCAAGCCTTTGTCCCACAATTTGAGCTTTACAGAGATGAATGATAGTCAGGCCTTTTGGGTGGATGATGTAAAGTCTGGGTAAAAGGAGATTCTAGCCTCTCGAAAGTTTAGTTCGCCTAATTTGCGGACTTGCTGTAGAATTAGATCTCGATTTCTGTAGTTCAACAGTCTGACAATCATTTGTTAGGCATTTTGACCAGGTGGATGATTTGGACTGGGTATTCAATGTGCACTCGCCACCAAGAACTGTGTAGATAGTTGGGGGTCACCGAGCACTTCCCTAATGAACGTCTCCATAAAGATTTACATGTTGCTCACCGGAATAGATTCAGGTATGCAGACCACCCATACATTATTCATTCTTGGCTTGGATCCCTTTCACCTCCTGTTGCAGTGTTTTTATGACGTGGCTCACCTCTGAACTGCTGTCTTTCAGGAACCCTACTTGATGCTCTACCTCAGATATACGTCCGCTTTACTCCGCAATCCTTTGTTGAATTTGCTGTTAACTGTGTCAAGCACAATTTAATTTAGGTAAGGATGATGGACAAATCGGACTGGTCCCCTTGCTGTGCATTGGCCAGAACCTCAGGCATCAGGGATTCCAAGGCCACCACTGACCCATTATATTATGCTCAAGTCATCTTGGAGGGGTATCAGGTAACAATATCCCTATATATATGGTCGCTGTATATAATGTCGCCGGGAAAAGGTTGTGGTGACATTATATAGGTGACTATATATATAGGGACTGGGGCAGCAGGGGTTGCGGGGGTATCCCCCGCTCCCAATGAAGACTAAAAAAAGGGTTTGGGGGTTGTGGGGGTGTCCCCCGCATGTTCCATGTAATAATGTCGCCAAAAAAAACGGCAATTTGTCCGTGATTTTTTTGCATGGTGATATTTTTGAGGGGACATTATTACATGGAAGCCTTGGAGGTGTGAGTCTTCTGTCTGGGTACACCAGGAAGGTCTTTATTTGAAAAAGACAATTTAGATTGTCTCTTGTTGCCCTTGGCCATGTGAAAGACTAGGCACAGTGGCTCCAATGATCTACATAGTGTAAGCTCTGTTAATCTCTTCTGGTGTGTTACCCTTAGGGCATGAGCATTTTAAATGGGACCACCAATGCACAACAATCCCAGCCACTTTGGGTATAGGGGTGAGATGTTGGGGCTAACTTGTTAAGAGCAGGTGCTGAGAGCAGTTCTGGCAGTGGTGTGGCACCCCAACTGGAGGTTGATTGCTCAGAAGGGATTGTGACGAATCACAAGATTCAGTCACTTCTCCCAGGGGGGGAGCCTTTCCCTGGGAGGCTAGGGGGTGAGCCCACTACGGGATACCCTGCCTAGGGGTACAGGTAAGCAGGACTTCACCGGGAGAGACTCCCCCCTTGGGGAGAAGGACTCCTGTTCCACCAAGGAACTCCCTGAGTTACTCACTCTGGGGCCATCAACAGCCTCAAGGCTCACAAAGGGCCAAGAAGATCAAATTACTGTTTGTTATTGTGACCTAAGGTTTATGAATCAACCTTAAGAAATAAATAGTATTGGTACTGTGAAGAGGAAGAATGAGCGAGTGATGCCGATCACTCATTGGAAAGAGTAAGAGAACTATAATCCTCCACTGGGGAGGGCCCAGCCAAGTGGCATAAAAATAGATGAAGGACTTCTATTGGAGAGTCATCTCCGGGAAGGAGAAACACGGGAGCTTCAAACCTGCATTGCAGTCACAGCTGATCGAATCCAGGAGGTCCTGTGTCCCGTGAAGGCAACCCGCTGGCGTGCGTGGGATGCGCCAGAAGAGCTGGGAGCCGGAGAAGCAAGGGTTAGGAAACCCCAACCTCGAGGGCCAGTCGTGAGAGGAGGTGTGATCCTAGAATGGTGGACTGTGCAGTCTGCTAACTGCGCCGAGGCCGCTGGTACTTGGGCACCGCCGAGCGGATGCCAAGAAACTGAGAGAGTCGAAGAGAACAGGGAAGCCGTCCTGACCAGAAAAAGAGGAGCTCCAATCCTGTGAGCAGGTCTGGTGACGTCAAACCCCTGGAGAACAAGTAGCGGGGGCATTGGGAGACCCGTAAGGGATTTTGAAGATGATGAGCACCAGAAACATAGTCGTCCCAGTAATATTGATGTGAGAAGACCAAGTGTGGATCATTACTGGCGCAACCATACTTGTCCCAGTAATATAGAGATGAGAAGGCCAAGTGTGCAATATTACTGGTACAGTCCCACCCGTCCCGTAATAAAGACAACTGGAAATTAAAGTTGAACGATTACTGGACCAAGCACACTCGTCTCAGTAAACCTAAAAGAGAAGAATTGAGTGAGAATCATCATTGGCATAATCATACTCATCCCAGTGACAGCGGGAAGTATAAACCAAGTGATTACATGTGTTGGAAGAAACAGACTTTGTGATACAAGTGTGTGGTAAGATACTGAGAAGGTGGACAAGAGTGTTATTGGCTGGCTCAGCAAGGAACAGAATTGGGCACTATATCCTAGGGCATAAAGAATATATTGAAGGAAGAGGAAGAGGAAGAGGAAAGGCATTTCAGGAAAGAAAAACCCAGTGCTAAAATCAGTGTTAAAGTCAAACATTATGAACTGATCAAAGTAGGGACTAGAAACTACTTAAAGATTAATTATTGAAGTGACTTTTGCTAAGGGCAAAGTACAGGAGAAGGGAGTCATTCTCCTGTATCCTTGTCGGTTTGGAATAGTGATAGGGACAGAGCAGATTAGAATTCAACAGAGGACAGTGATTCTTTTTGGAGACTCAACAACAACAGACGAACTCCTGAGTTAGTTTGTTAGGTAGGCATAACACCTAGTTTAGGGCTAGCGAGGAGTTCTTTTATTTTCCTTTTAATTTCACAATAAGTCATGAAAATGCCCACATTAAGTCACTCCTTCTTCTGACTCGCCACAGGATCCTCAAAGTAAACCATACATAGATTCACCTGCAAGTTTAAGCCCATATGGAGTGTAACTGTTAGATACCATCCACCTTCCTTCTCTCCTGAATCTCACCTGCACGACCATGTGTCCCCAGAGGAACCACTTGATGGATCTTGACTCGACTCGAAATGAGCGCTGTGGGGTAGTGCTACTGAGGTTAACCACTATGTCGATCGTAGCCATCCCCAGCTCACCAGCCGCTTCTAGGGGAGAGGCAGGCCACCAGGCATGGCCCTGTGGTTCCCACGCTGATGCGGAATGGCTCCAGTACAAACCCAAATCCCCAAGCAGGTAATAGAGGCCCAATCTACCTGTAATGCTCCAACTCAGCAAGGCATCTATGGAGCTGGTCAAGGGAATACAATGTGATTTGGAGCAGTTCATTTGCAGGCTGAAATAGTCCCCAATTCTTGCCATTGCCTGTGTAATTGGGGCTAGGTTATGAGAGGAGTTTTTGATCAATCCCCTGTGTGAGGTTAAGAGGAGCAAACAGAGGTGGGATCCCTGCTTGGTACTGATCACAATGGGAAACATGCACAAGAATGCCCAGCACCAAATACTCTTTGTCTAGGGCAGGAGTAGAAAAAGAACATGGAGTCTGAGAAGTAACCCTCAGGCCCACATTTTACCCATGACAGTGAGCATGTACCTTCAGGACACAGAATCAAATGCTTTCTCTGAGTCAACAAATGCAGCAACCACTGCATGATGGGTTTGAGTGAGGATGTAGAATAGACAGGGACAATTCATGGTGCTGGATCTGCCAGGTAAAAACCCTTACTTGCTCTCTGGGTGTGCAAAAAGGGCAGCATATTTCAGCAGCCTGCCCACAAGAATGTTGGGAGAAACGTTAGCATCTACATTGATCATCGATCAGGGTCTCTAAAGAGCACATGCCTTGGGGGGTCACTGTTTGACTTTACTAGCTGTGCGATTATCATCTCACTCAAGCCATCAGGAAGTACACAAAACTGATTCACCTCCCCCACAACCACATCAGGTACAGAGATAGCAGGGGGTGCACTTCTTAGAGACCTCCATCACACCTGTTAATCTTGGTTCTTGGAAGGATGTCAATGCACAGCGAAAGGAGTATTCAGCTCTTCATGACATGGCAAACTGAGAGACTTCCAGGGTATACTGAATGAGATACCAAATCACTGTCAGCGTACACCTCTCTATTAAAGGACTTGAACACCCTGTTGATCTCTTTATCAGCTATCTACACAGCATACTCTGCATGTTGTGGATATCCATGATAAGAGCACCCTTGGTCTTCATGAAGAAGCCATGCCAGAGTCCTACCTTGATTTGACCCTCGCAAAATCTCCTTGCTAAACCAGGTTAACAAAGGGATATGACTCTTTTGATCTGCCACAGACCAGATATAGTCCAGGTTTGGTTGCAGAGAATGTACGAGAGCAGGGTCTCTGTTCTGGCATGCTCATTATCAAGGGTCCATAAGGAGGACAATTCATGCTTCACCATTTTGATAATTCATCCTTCCACACCACTGTATAATACCCATTGTGTACTCCTTAAATGTTTCCTAGAGTGTAACGATTGTGACAAGGCCAATAATTGGGCCTTATCAAAGGGTGGTCAGGAACCACTCTACCAACCCTTTCCTTTCCTCTCTTGTTCCTTCAGTTAATCCCCTTCTCATTCCGTTTCATATGGCTCTTTTCAACTCCTCACTCTCAAATGCTGTATTTCCTTCTTCCTTTAATCATCTATCTTAGCTATCCTCAAAAATCCTTCTTTGGACCCTTTCTCTCCAGCTACCTTCTGTCCCACCTATCGTCTGCCTTTTCTCTCTAAACACCTGGAGCCATAGTTTACTCCCAGATCTCTCCTCATATAATTTCTAATGTGCTTATCTCCCCTCATCAATCAAGCTTACGACTTCTCCATTCCATGGAAACAGCTCTTCTTGCTGTCTCCAACTCTCTCCGTACTGTGTGCTACTCTAAGATCTGTTTTTTGTCTTGTCCTCCGTGATCTCTCGGATGCTTTCAACACTGTGGAATACTCCTATTCTTCTGTACTCTCACCACAATCTTGGTTTCTGTGGTTTGCTTATTTTCTTTCAGCAGGTACCTTCTCTTTTTCCTGCCTCACCAATTGTCCCCTTCCTTTCCACTTATTTATGGTATTTTCCGTCCTAGGCCCTGTTCTTTTCTCCCTATATAGGACTCCTCTAGATTTCATTATTTCCCCCTTTGGAGTCTCCCACCATCTCTATGCAGATGACTCTCAAATCATATTTTCCTTTTCTTCATACCTACAGTTCAGTCTCTCTGCCTGTCTTCTTGCCATCCAATCTTGGATGGCATCCCATTATCTGCATCTGAATCTTTCTAAAATCAAGGTTATCTTGTTCCCTGCTTCAACCACCCCCTCCACGCTTTCCCTCTTCTATTCTCCCCCCTTCTATTGCTCTATCTCCTACTGCCAGGACTGGGGTGTCCTTTCTAAATCTCATCTATCTTTCTGCCCCCACATTTCTTCCATATCTCGCTCCTGCCATTATCAACTGTACAACATCTGCAAGTTGCACCCTTTTCTCTATATTATTTTGTCTGCATACTTTTTAAATGCCTCAATGTTCTTGCACCAGGTCGGGGAAACTATGTGCTCTGCCTGTGCACTTATGGGAGTGGGCTAGGATTAGCAATATACTGCCACAAGCAGCTCATCTAGCAGGAACAGACAATGTTCCAGGAGACGAGCTAAGCAGGAGATCCTTCGCCAATTTCAAATGGGAGTTGAGCAAGCAGGTCCTCTGGAAGATTTGTACCTCCAGAGGTCTTCCCTTGGTGGATCTATTCACATTGGAACTGAACAAGTGTCTTTGTTATGCCTCACGTCAGGAGAAAGGGAAACATTCCCAGGGAAATGCATTGCCAGTCTCACAGAACAACTAGTTTGCATATGCATTTCCCCCTCTCCCTCCGATTCCCAAAGTATTGCAGACGTTCAGAGCCTCCAGTCATTGCGAACGTCTCCTAACAGCCCCCCATTGGCCGCACAGACATTGGTTCTCAGAGCTACTATTTATGGTAAGTGAACCACCTCTCCTTCTCTTCCTCATTCTGGACCTGCTTCACCAGCAAGGGGGAAAGTAATAGACCTTTGCCCATGATCACTTACTTTGGTGCTCTCACACGTGAAACATTGATCAATTCTCACTTGGGATTATTGGAAGACAACCTTGAGGTAATTGGGACATCCTAGAAGTCTTGTATGTGATCCCAGCACAAAGGAAAATAGTTTCTTTTTTTGCCATTGGATGCTGGGAAAGTTAAGGGATCGTCTACTTGCATCCATAGATTACTTCCTTTCTTTCTTCACAAGTATTGTTCATTCTGGGACTAGTCTCATGCGACAACTAGGTGTCCACAAGCTTGTGGAACACTCTTGTCCCCTGCACACCTAATTTTATTGTGATCCAATCAACATTTGAAACAGTCTGGCTAATTACTTATGGATGCCTGTTGTATTGAACTTTTTAGAAATAATTTCACTTCTGTTGTTTTCATATATCAATAATCTCAATTATTTATGTAAAAATATTTTTTCAAACAGATATATATTGTACACAATTGCTTTTCAAACAACAATAGTTTCAAAAAGACAATGATCATAATTCTGAAATCTGTAATCCATGCATCATATAAGCTGCTGTATGCGTTTTGGGAATTGGTTAAACTTGAGTTAGTCTGATGAAATAAAGCTATTGAAGTGAAATTATTGGGGTTCCCAGGATCTATCTTGGGGTCCAAATCCTTTCCAATCAACTAGATAGATAAGCTTGCCCCTTGAATACTTGGAATCCAGGATGCCTCTGACTTCGAATTCTGGTTCTCCGTCAATAAGTATGGGTTTTGGTGGTGTGCCAATCCGTGTACCGGGCTGCATTGGTTTTAAAAGGGTCCCATGAAATACTGGATGGATTTGTAGGTTGGGTGGTAAATCTAGTTTGACGGCCGCTGGATTAATAATTGCCTTGATGGTGTAAGGCCCTAAGTACCTGGGTTGAAAGGTCTGGGTTCCCTTGATGGGTACAAATCTGGCGGCCAGCCAAACCTTGTCTCCTACCTGATAGCCAGGGGCTTTTTTTCGGTGTTGGTCGGCAAATTGCTTTTGCTTTTCTTTGGCGAGAATAAGATGTTCTTTGGCCTTTTTGAAAGCTTGAGTGATGTTAGAGTGAAGGGTTTTCACTGTTGGCATTTCCAAACTGGTTGGGAGATCCAGTTCTGAGGTCCGTGGGTGTCTACCATAAAGGGTATAAAAGGGTGTTTGTCCGGTACTGGAATGCAAGGAATTATTATATGCGTACTCGGCTATCCATAGTAAGTCTTTCCAGTCTCTTAATTCATGGTGCAACATGCACCGTAGGTGTTCTGACTTGATGGTCGTGTAGATAAATAATACCTCTGTCCCCAAGTACCACACGAGTAAGAGCAAAAACACTACTCGAGCAATCTTTGAGGCCACAGGTGTAGAGTGTCATCAGCCTGGAACCGGGAACGCCGGAAGAACCCCCTCACCACTGTAAGGCAATGAAGGGTTATGTTAAGCAGTGATAATTGACAACAATGGTAGGGACAGTAGTGACAATGCAACAGCAGCTTACCTATAGTGGGCAGGTGGGAAGTTGTAGGCGTAGGCAGGTAGGATGCTGACAGCAGCGGCAGGCTGAGGTGTTCTGATGGCACTCCGGGAGACACCTGAGTTAGGTATAGAACAAGAACGTAATCCGTGATCAATCCAAAACACAATCCGAGGTCAGGAGCCAAAAGACAGAACTGGAGACAGGGAAATCCAAGCACCAAGTCCAGTATCCAAGCCAGTGGTCAAAATCCAGGTAATCAGAGAGCACGCAAAAATCCAGGTAGGGAAAATCCAAAAGACAGTCCAAGCAAACGTTCCGTGATCGAGGTAGTATGTGAATAACAAGAGTAATCCAAAACGCCAAGCAGTTCTCCGTGAAGAAGCTGTGAAGCAATGTTTCTGTGTTTGCTCGCCCTTTATCAAATACGAGCGTGGTCATGTGATGCGGTCACGTGACCGCAGCTGCGTGTCACGTGGAACGCAATGCAGACAGGGATTGGTGTTGCGGGCGTCTACCGGGCATGTGACGCGTGGATTTCCATAAGCCCTGGTTTCGCCGCGTAGCGTGAAGGAGTCGCCATGGCAACCGCCACCGTGGAAAGGGGCGCAAAGACACTGGTCCACCAGCTGGGAAACCTCTGCGGCTGTGCAGAGGACATGACAGAGCCCCTCCCCAAAGGCCCACGACCCGTGGGCGGGAAGGATGGTCACGGTGAAAGCGGGCCAGCAATCGAGGGGCGTGGACATCCCGGGAGGGAACCCATGAGCAGTCCTCGGGACCGTAGCCCACTCAGTCCACCAGGTATTGCAGGCCACCCCTGAAGACACAGGAACCCAGTATGGCGCGTACCTCAAACACATCAGGAGAGGAGACAGATACAGGAGTCGGAGGAGCAACCAGTCGTGTGGGACCCAAACAAGGCTTGATCAATGAAGTATGGAAGACTGGGTGGATCTGCCAGGAGGAAGGAACCGCCAGACGTAGGGCCACCAGGTTCAGGATCTTGGAAACCCGATAAGAACCCACAAAACGAAGGAGCAACTTGCGACAACCAGGGATATGCAAGTGGCGAGAGGAAAGCCAAACCCGATCCCCCACCCGATAGCTAGGGGCATTCACCCGTTTTCTGTCGGCCGCTGTTTTCATGGACGCCTGTGCCTCACACAGATTGACTAGCGCCTGGGCATGGACTGAAACCAGATCACGGGCACAAGCCGTTGCCGCAGGGGTATCGGAGGAAGAAAAATCTGGAAAAGGAAGGGTACGGGGATGTTGACCATAGAGGGCGAAGAAGGGAGAAAAACCAGTGGAGGAGTGTAGTGGGTTATTGTATGTGAATTCAGCAAGATGCAACAGATTGAGCCAGGTGTCTTGGAATTGGAGGGACAGACAGCGCAGATACTGTTCTAATGCCTGGTTAACCCTTTCTGTCTGTCCATCACTCTCTGGGTGGTAGGCGGAGGAAAATCGAGCATCGATGCCAAGTAGTCTGGTGAGGGCCCGCCAGAATCGGGACGTGAATTGCGTACCACGATCGGATACCAAGACATGGGGTAACCCAAAAAGGCAAAACACGGACTTGAAGAATAGCTTGGCCAACATTGGAGCTGAGGGTATCCCTTTACATGGTATAAATCATGCCACCTTCGTATAGGAGTCAACCACCACCCAGATGGTGTCATAACCCTGAGTACGGGGTAGATCGGTGATCAGATCCATTGAAACAGTATGCCAGGGTCTTGGGGGAATGGGAAGAGGTTGAAGAAGACCTAGAGGGCGACCCCTACGTGATTTACCCTGGGCACAAACAGAACAGGTGTTTACATAGTTCTCAACATCGCGTTTCATGGTTGGCCACCAACACCAACGTTTGAGGAGGTCTAGGGTACGTTGTTGTCCAGGATGACCGTTAATGGCAGCATCATGGGACCAGTCTAGTGCCTGATTTTGTGTCTCAGTCGTGGGTAAGTAGAGCTTCCCTTGTACGAAAGGTAGCCCGTCTTGCATAACCGGATCCCAGTCTGCTACCAAGTGCGGATATTGAGAGGCCCATTGACGTACGGTAGACAACATGGAACGCGATGGTGTACAGGTGCAAACAACATGCCCCTTTCCCAGTAGTGTATCAGGAAAAGACAGGAAGGCCTCCCCGCCAGGGGAGCGAGACAGGGCATCTGCCTTCCCGTGAACCAATCCAGGTCTATGCTTAATCACGAAATCAAATGCAGCAAAGAAAAGATGCCAATGCACTTGTCGACATTTCGTGCACTTGAGGGAGGCAAGATCTTGTAGGTTTTTGTGATCCGAGAACACCACAGTCTGATGTTTCGCGCCCAGAAGGTGGTGCCTCCAGACCTGTAATGCAGCTTTAATGGCTAAAAGCTCCTTCTCTGTGACTGTATAGTGCAGTTCAGTTGACGTGAACTTCCGTGAGTGGTATACCACGGGGTGCAGTCGGCCTGTAGTAGGACAAGGTTGTGAGAGTACAGCACCCAATGCGTACGAAGAAGCATCCGCTTCCAAGACAAAAGGGAGCTCTGGGTCAGGGTGTTAAAGCACTGGTGCTGTATTGAACATTGCCTTAAGGGAATCGAAAGCAGTTTGCTGTTCTGTGGACCAGGAATACGGGACTAGAGGACTAGTCAGGGCAGTGAGAGGGGCAACAATAGAAGAGAAACCAGCAATGAAGCGCCGGTAAAAATTAGCGAACCCCAAAAATGATTGCAACTGTTTCAAGTTCGCTGGAACCGGCCAATCGCTGATCGCTCGGACTTTGGATTTATTCATGGACGGACCCCCAGGTGATATGTGAAATCCCAAGAACTCGACCTGACTGGTGTGGAAAAGACATTTTTCAGGTTTGGCAAACAACGCGTTTTTTTGGAGTCGGGACAGCACTTCCCTGACATGTATAATATGTTCCTCCAGAGAAAAAGAAAAGATTAATATGTCGTCTAAGTAGACCACTACGTAGATGTTCAGGATGTCACTGAAAATGTCATCCATGAAACGTTGAAACGTGGCTGGGGCGTTGCAGAGGCCAAATGGCATCACTGTATATTCGAACAATCCCTGTTGGGAGCAAAAGGCCGTTTTCCACTCATCCCCACTACGCATGCGAATCAGGTTATACGCCCCCCGGAGGTCCAGTTTACTGTAAATAGAAGCATGGGTGAGTTTATCTAGCAGCGTAGACATGAGAGGGATGGGATAACGGTTTTTTACAGTGATGGAGTTCAACCGCCTGTAGTCCACACAGGGACAGAGATCCCCCTCCTTCTTCGGAACGAAGAAGATCGGTCTTGCTGCTGGCGAAGTCGAAGGGCGGATGTGGCCCAAGCGTAAAGCCTGCTGAATATATTCTTGTATGGCTCGTTCTTCTGCCTGTGTTAAAGAGTAGATCCTGCCTTTTGGAACCGGGGCCTCGGGGACCAGATCAATGAGGCAGTCGTATGACCTATGTGGAGGTAGGCCTTCCGCGGAACTCTTGTCGAACACAGCTTGAAAATCATGGTACATCGAGGGGATTCCTGCCATGACCGCTCCTACCACATGCGGGCCCAAAGACAAGGAATCATCCTCGAGGACCAAAGAAGCTACTGCCCCAAGAGCATTCACCGGGTTGGAGATTGAAGAGGACTCTATTAGACAATAGTGTTGGCATATCTCAGACTCGAAGAAAACCTGGCCTGTGCCCCAGTTGATTAAAGGGTTGTGCTTCTTTAACCATGGGATGCCTAGGATGATCCCAAACTGAGGAGTAGCAATGAGGTCAAAAGACATAGTTTCCTTGTGGACTTCTTGGATTACGACCTCCAGCGGGGCTGTTTGTTGCATAATCGGACCTGAAGCGAGAGACGTCCCATCAACCGCCTGAACCGGCTCTGGATGTCTTTTGGATATCAATGGTAGATTTAGCGAGTTGGCTAGTGCGATGTCTATGAAGCATCCTGTAGCCCCTGAATCAATCACTATGTGCACTGGATGCGTGTTGCCTGTGGTAGGATTCAATGAAGCCTGGACCATCACGGGCCGGACAGGACCAAAGGCAGGGTCAGAGGGGTTTTGTGAAGGACTCGCCCCAACCCCAGATCTCAAGGGCGAGTCTTCTGAAAACCCGGAGTCTTATTTTTTGGGCGACGGGGACACTCCTTAACGAAATGACAGTTGAGACTGCAGTAGAAACAGGCATTGTCTGTTCTCCTACTTTCTCGTTCGGCCCGGGTAATGGGACTGTGTATCCCACCCATCTGCATGGGTTCACAAGTAGGATCCAGTGTGGATGATGGTGGGAGGTGTGACAGTGCTGTTTAGGCACCCTGCGTTCAGTCCGTCCTGCGTCCAACCGTAATACCAAGTCAACCAGGTCGGCACAGACGGATGGGAGAGACGGTACAACTGACAATGCGTCTTTCATAGCGTTACACAGACCCTGATAAAACACTACTGCCTTTTTGTTTTCGGGCCAAGAGGTTTCAGCGGAGAGTTGGTTAAACCGAGTAATGTATTCTATGAGCGACTGTCTGCCCTGGGTGAGGTCCAACAATTCCATATCCCGGGACTGCGCCTTGTACCTAGTATCGAAAACCTTGGCCATTTCACTGACTAATAGATCAAAATCGTAAAGGGCAGGGTGACCACTCTCTAACAGAGGGTTAGCCCAAGTGGCTGCCACACCTGATAAGTGGGAAAGCAGAAATGCAGCCTTAGTTACTGAGTCAGGGAATGCCTGAGGTCGGCACAAAAAGTGGAGTTTACATTGGTTTAGAAAAGTGCGATACTTTCTGGGGTCTCCCTGATATCTTTCGGGGGCTGCAAGAGGAAATGGTGTTGGAATAACCACAGGGACAGCTGATGTAGGGGGTGGCGTGGCAGGAGTCGGGTTCTGTGATGGGGAAGGATCCCCAAATTCGGAATCTGTAGGCAGAGGATGATGGGAGCTTTGTAGGGTGTCAAGGCGGTGATGTATAGCAGTAGTAACAGCGGTCATGTCAGTCCTGAGTGCAGTGGTGGTGGCGGCCATGTCAGTCCTGAGTGTTGTAACTGCTTGCATTAGAGCAGTCTCAGGGACCCCGGCTGAGGTGTCCATTATCTGGACGACCACAAGGCTTCACAGTCTGTTCTGACTTGATGGTCGTGTAGCTAAATAATACCTCCGTCCCCAAGTATCACATGAGTAAGAGCAAAAACACTACTCGAGGAATCTTTGAGGCCACAGGTGTAGAGTGTGGTCAGCCTGGAACCGGGAACGCCGGAAGAACCCCCTGACCACTGTAAGGCAATGATGGGTTATGTTAAGCAGTGATAATTGACAACAATGGTAGGGACAGTAGTGACAATGTAACAGCAGCTTACCTATAGTGGGCAGGTGGGAAGTTGTAGGCGTAGGCAGGTAGTATGCTGACAGCAGCAGCAGGCTGAGGTGTTCTGATGGCACTCCAGGAGACACCTGAGTTAGGTATGGAACAAGAACGTAATCGGTGATCAATCCAAAACACAATCCGAGGTCAGGAGCCAAAAGACAGAACTGGAGACAGGGTAATCCAAGTACCAAGTCCAGTATCCAAGCCAGTGGTCAAAATCCAGGTAATCAGAGAGCATGCAAAAATCCAGGTAGGGAACTTCCAAAAGACAGTCCAAGTAAACGTTCCGTGATCGAGGTAGTACGTGAATAACAAGAGTAATCCAAAACGCCAAGCAGTTCTCCGTGAAGAAGCTGTGAAGCAATGTTTCCGTGTTTGCTCACCCTTTTTCAAATACGAGCGTGGTCATGTGATGTGCTCATGTGACCGCAGCTGCGTGTCACGTGGAACGCAACACAGACAGGGATTGGTGTTGCGGGCGTCTTCCGGGCATGTGACGCGTGGGTTTCCATACGGCCTTGCTTCGCAACGGAGCGTGTAGGAGTCGCCATGGCAACCGCCACCATGGAAAGGGGCGCAAAGACACTGGTCCACCAGCAGGGAAACCTCTGCGGCTGTGCCGCTGCTGCTGTCGCTGCCGTTGGGAGTGCATGTGGGAACTGGGAACAGTAGCAGGTGAGCGATTGGACATGACAGAGGATATGACAGTAGGTATTGCTCGAGCGTCTGATTGGTCCTCTCGGTCTGACCGTCTGTTTGGGGATGATGGCTAGTGGATAGCCGGACGTCAATTTGCGCCATTTACAACACATTCTCCAGAAGTTGGAGACGAACTGGCTACCTCGATCGGAGATCAGGACTGATGGGAAGCCATGTAGTTTAACAATACCATCCAGGAACACTTTGGCTAAAGTGGATGCGTCAGGGAGGCCTTTGAGCGGAATAAAGTGTGCCATCTTTGAGAATAAGTCCACGACTACAAGAATGGTGTTAAACCCTTGACTGGGAGGTAGGTCAGTGATGAAGTCGAGAGAAAGAGTGTGCCATGAAGTGGGAGGAATGTCCAAAGGTTGCAGAAGACGGGATGGTTTTTGTTTTTGCGACTTATTTTGTGCGCAGACTCCGCAGGACTGAATATATTGGATGACATCTTTACGCCAGGCAGGCCACCAGAAGTTCTGTTTTACCTTGGCTAGAGTCTTGGTGATTCCAGGGCGTCCTTCGATCAGAGAATAGTGATAACCTCAAATGATTTGTTGTTGTAAGTCCTTGGTGGGTACGTACAGACGATCCTTAAAAAAGGGTGATCTTTGATGGAATATTGTTCCCCCTGCACTTGCCATGCAAGGAAAGTATCTGGATTCATGGTTCGTTGAATCTCGTTTCTCAGTTCTACTTGGGTTAAGGCCGTAGTGAGGCCCAAGAGTTTGTCTTCCGGTATGATGGGGACTGGGTCTGGGGTTGTATATACTATGTCATCAGTGCCTGTACGAGAGAGTGTGTCAGCTTTTTCATTCTTGACCCCTGGGTGAAATGTGATGACATAATCATATTTGGCGAGGAAAGGGGCCCATCGCAATTGGTGTGAAGACTGGACTTTAGCTGTTTTAAGATATTGCAGGTTTCAATGGTACGTGATAACTGTAATGGTGTGTCTGGCCCCCAAAAGGTAGTGCCGCCAGGCTTTAAAGGCAGATTTGATCGCCAAGAGTTCGTTGTCCATGATACGTAGTTAATCTCCGGAGGTGAGAATTTTTTCAACCAGAAGGCCAATGTATGTAGCTGGCCGGTTTCTGGATCTCTTTGTGAGAGGACAGCTCCCATTGCTATACTGGAAGCGTCCGTTTCCACGATATAAGGAAGATCTGGGCGAGGATGTCGTAGGATTGGCGCGGAGGTGAACCTTTTCTTAAGTTCCTGAAAAGCTTTTTCTGCTTTTTCCAGGCAAATCTTTTGTTGTTTTTTCGTAGCAATACAGTGATCGGGTGTACGACCTGAGAGAAGTCTGGTATGAAGCGGCGATAGAAGTTCGCAAAGCCCAACATGCTTTGTACCCCTTTTACTGACGTTGGTGATGGCCATTTCAAAACGGCGTCTACTTTATGCAGGTCCATTCTGATGCCTCCTGGAGTAAGAATAAAACCCAGAAACTCAACTTCGGTGACATGAAAAAAACACTTTTCAAGCTTTGCATATAAACAATGTTCACAGAGCTTAGTGAGGACTGAACGGACGTGATTGATATGATCCTGTTTTGAGGTTGAGTACACTAGGATATCACCTATGTACACTAGGGCGCAGACATCAATTAACTCTCTCAAGACGTCATTCATGAAATATTGAAATGCTGCGGGAGCGTTGCACAACCCAAAGGGCATAACTTGATATTCGTACAAACCCTATTTGGTACGGAAAGCAGTTTTCCATTCGTCTCCGCTTCTGACCCGGACTAAGTGGTACGCTCCTCAAAGGTCCAATGAGGTATAAATCTGGGCATCTTTGACCTGGTCCAGCATTTCAGGGATAAGTGGCAAGGGGTAACGGTTCTTCACAGTGATCTGGTTTAATGCGCGGTAGTCAATCCAGGTTCTTAAGTCCCCTTCTTTTTTCGGTACGAAGAACAAAGCGCTGGCTGCAGGGGACTTTGATGGACGGATGAATCCGTTTGCAAGGTACTGGTCTAAATAAGACTTCAGCTGAAGGTTTTCAGGTTCCGTAAGAGCATAGATTCTACCGCAAGGGACTTGAGCACCTGGAACAAGGTCGATCTGACAGTCATAGGGCATGTGCGGCGGCAGCGCGTTTGCTTGGTCCTTCTGGAATACATCCTGGAAATCATGGTATTCCTCAGGCAAGGTATTAGTTACTCCCAGGGTTGATGCTGTCGCTGCGGGAGTCGTAGTGATACTGAAAGCAGGTTTCTGTTCTTGATAATAACAGGCTGGGGAGCAGTCGCTGGGGAAGGTTAATTTCCTTGCTCGGCAGTCAATCAAAGGGTTGTGAGCGACTAACCATGGCATCCCTAGTATGAGCCGGAATTGAGGTGCCTTGATGAGATCGAAGGAAATATGTTCCCGATGTCCGTCCTGGCACAGCAAGGTTATCTCGGCTGTGCATTGGGTTACGGGTCCGGAAGCGATTTCTGTCCCATCCACCATAGTCGGCTTGGAACATAGGAGAAGCCCCATCTCTGCAGCCAGGTCTTGATCTATATAATTCCCAACAGCTCCACTGTCGATGTATGCTTCAACGGCATGCATTCTTGACGACCGTTGGTTATTAATTAAGATCACCGGTATTGCAAAGTGTGAGGTCGGTGGCTCGTTTCTCTCACTCGACAAACTGACCTCTACGTTTGCTGAGCTGGGTAGTTTTCCGACTTAGATTCCTTCTCTTCATCTTTTTCCGTGGCCCGACGATTTTCCTTGGAGGTTTCACTGGGCAGTCCTTCAGGAAATACCCTGGTTTTCCACAATACAGACATAGTTGTTGTTGTCTCCTTTTATCTCGCTCTTGTTTTGTTAGTGGAGGTCGTACCCCTCCGATTTGCATGGGCTCCACAGCATTTTCTTGCACTCGAGTTACGTTGTCTCTAGATCGAACGTACACAACCCGAGGGTCTATTTTGGAACGATCTGCTTTTCGGTCTTGCAACCGGTGGTCTAGTTGTACAACCAAATCTATGAATTCAGAATAGTCTCTAGGAGGATCAACCACTTGAGCTAGAACATCTTTTAATTCGCCTCGTAAGCCCCGATGAAACAACGTGGTTCTTTTGTTTTTAGGACACCTAGCTTCAGCAACCAATCTGTTGAAAGTAGCAATGTACGTTAACAAGTCCTGGTTCCCCTATCGGAGGGAAAGGAGTTCATTGTCCACTGCTTGTTCTTGGGTATGGCGAGCAAAACGTTTTTCCATTTCCCTCTGAAATCCCCCAAAGTCATGTAATAAAGGATCGTCATGGGTCACCAATGGTACCGACCAATCTGCTGCGCTACCACTCAGGTATGATAAAACAAAGGCTACCCGAGCTTGGTCATTTGGGAATGCTCCAGGTCTGCAAAGAAAGTGAAGGCGACACTGATTCATAAAATCTGCGTATTTCCATGGATCACCTGCAAACATCTCCGGTGGTGCCAAAGGAACTGTTCCCGGTAACATTATTTGTACCGGAGTAGAGGTAGTGGATGGCATGGTAGGATTTTGCATCGTTGGGTGTTTCCAGGTAGAGGCGTCTGTCCTGCTTGTGATTGCAAGTATTGCCTGCTAATTTCTTCAGTGCGCTCTTTAGTCACTAATAAGTCGCTCCGGAGAGCGTTAGTCTCTTGTCGGGCAGAATGAACCTCGGCACGAAGTTCTCCTAACAATTGGGCCAATTGGTCTAATTCTGATGTCTCCATGGCTCCCAGGCGGATTGGTTTGGTAGGCTTTGCGTTCTGTTACGCTCACCTGGTATCCACGGGGATGCCACCCAGCCGTGGGGAGTCTGGTATCCTTCTCTGCGGTTCCCAAGTGTGACCAGTGGGGAAGTTCTGCCTGGAATACAGGTGGGCAATGTTCAAGACTGGGCAACTGGGGTAAGCAACCCCCCACCACCCTGTATGCCCGCAGCCCCTCTGGACCTCTCCTCACCTTGTTGTTAATTCAGGTGTGCTCTCCGTCCTGCCTTCTTGGCATGGGCACGTTGACCTTCGTGGGCGAATGCGATCTATTTACTTCACTGATGCCGGCCCATTTTGAGTCTTTCAGGTAGGTCTTATTGCTGTTGTATATTGTTGTTATTCTTGCATGCCTTTCTTGGTTTAAATAATGTCTTTTTCTCTTCCTTAGGTGCGCGGAAGTCCAATGTAATGCATTTGCTGAATTGGCCTCGCCGGTAAATGATGGCGTATAAAGAGCACTTTGATGCGGTGAGTAGGCGCTATGCGCAACGCTATGATGCCTTGCCTTTGCTAACCTGTTGTCTTTTCTTTCCCATAGATCGTGGTGCTCACCCGGTGTATGAAATCCCGAGGCGGTGCTGGTCGAGAGGCGACTTGTGAGGTAAGCTTTTCGGCACAATTTGTTATTTTGTAAAAGTGTCTAATGTCTTGTTTCTTCCTTTCTTGCAGATCCGCCGGTCCGGGAGACACGCTGATCCTAGGATGCTGTTCGCAGGCGCTGTGGGCAGCTAACGATGAAATTACAGGTAAGCTGCTGCTGTTAACAATGTCCTTTTGTCTCTTTACAGATGCTGTTCTTCCGAGGTTCGTGGGTACAGCTGAACACGATGAGCGTCACGTTGCAGGATTGCAAAGCGTGTTATCCAAGTCGGGTGTGGTTTAAATAGCTTCAAGAAAGTAATCCAGGTAAAGTAGTTCCTAGGCTACCACACCCAAAACACTATACCGCATAGCTTGGTTCCAAGGAGCCAAGCTATGTGGATGCCTCCATGTTGGCCTTCACTTGAAATAAAGTAGTTCCCTAAACACAAGTCTTTATTAAGTATGAGCCTGGCACCAAAGGTGCCAGGACTAGCCCAAGAGGGCCTAGGCAAAGGATGCCTAAGTTTGTTGGAGACCCGAGCCAAGACCCCTCCTGCCAGGGGGGTTTCTGGATGTGGGTCGTGACATTTTATCTCCCGCACCCTATCACTTATCTACAGAAGAAACCTACTCCAAATTAACACAAAGGATTGCTCCTTGACTATAGAAATTTCGCACTCAAGCCTCAAGAAGACTGTATCTGGTGGCTATCGGGACATACCTCTCAAATAATGACAAGCTGGTCTCCTTTGCCAATCCAGCCATCAGACGAAACTTTGGGGGAATTGTCCATCTTTTCCCTCTGACACGACATTCTATTGTGAACTGGGATCTGAATATAGTCTTTATAGCTCTCATGCACAACCCCTTCAAGCCAATTGTGTTATTTGATTTACGTCTGGTGACATGGAAAACATCTTTTCTAGTGGCAATGACCTCAGCCCGTCCTATCAGCAAACTGCAAGTTTCATCCATCTAGGAGCCCTACCTCTCCTTCAACAGAGACAAAGTGGTCTTACTGACCACATAAACGAAGAATGGCATTTTTCCCCAAACCTCAGACAGAAGCAGATACATTTCTCCATTGTTTGGAGGTTCGAAGGGCCTTGTGGTGTTTTATCCCCCATGCTGGGGGAAATTTCAACTGCATAGTAACAGGGTTGACTATAGGAAATGGCCTTACAAAGTCTGGGGAAAATTTAGGATGAAAGCCTGTGAACGTGAGGAAATGAGCGGCCAACCATACCTGCTGACCCACACCAAAATAAAAACACTGAGACCTATGTCTTTCAGCAAATTACTGGTATGTTTGTTTTGATCCATGCAAATGAGGAAAAACCTCCATTTGGATGGATATCAGTTCACATAATGAATGCTTTACAGTTGGTATCAGTGTCGCAGGTGCAATCTTAGGAAATGTTTTTGGGTGAAACCCATATGAGTCAAAAAATGAGGACATCTTAATGGAAGCATGTTGCAGACTATTGAATGCAAGTTCGGACAAACCCATCCAATTGGCACAATCATCCTGGTGTTGAGTAAGAAAGCAGCTAAGGTGCTGCTCTTATGATTGATTAAACCTCTCGGTCCACTCATCCGACTGCGGGTGATAGCTACAAGACTTACAGACCTGCGTACTGTAGAGGAGCAGCTGTATACCTCTGCAGGATACCTCGCCCCGCTTCCTCCCATATGTTGGAAGCATGAGAGTGTGCCGTGTTTCACACCTGCCATTGTGCCAATACAGCAGCTTGTGTTCGAAAGAAGATACCCGTTGAGACAACCTTACCAAATGTATCCCCGAAGTGATGACAACCTAAGGGTGGAACTCGCTGAAGGAATGTGAAAAAGAACAAAGAAAGAAGCTAGTGATGTCACAAGAGATATACACGACATCCTGAGATGCTGGCTGAAGAGGATGAATAGATCCTACAGAAACTAATGACGAAAATAAGAATCAAGTGAGCATTTTAATGCGAATATTACACGTGCACAAAGTGCTACAGAAAATCAACCGATCAATAATCGTACAGACGCTGCAAAGCAAGGTAGACTAAGTTACAATAGACGCTAGCAAAACATAGTAAATTGAATAAGGGCAAAGCCACCATTGTATATAAACTGGACATCAGTATCATGATTTTAGTAAGCTAGGACCCATGAAGAGGGAAGGGAAAACTGTGTCGCAGCAAGAATAAGTAGAATCGGGGAGCTGCATGGCGAGGTAGTCTGGCCTGGAGTCAAGACTGAAGCAGCCAAGGTCAGCTATCTATTCTCGAAAGAAACAAACGTATGGAGGATGAATCATCCCTTCTTAAGGTGCAAAGAAAAAACACCAGGAGTCTCAAGTTTAATTCATTTAGAGCATTTAAAACCTGCAAATGGACCAGATCGTGGTCTCCTGTCACGCGGACCAAGGATGAAAATAGAGTTCGAACTTGGAGTCCTAGACTCGATAGTGAGTGCTCTCACTCACATGCATTCTCAAAGACAAGGATACTTTTGCAAGGGTAAGTACAAAGACAATCTTCATGGCAGAAGGCATGGGTGATGAGAGATGCTGGGCTAATTGGGTGGGGAGATAGTGCCATGCCCCATCTCCTTGCGCCTGGGTCTGGACTTACGTGCCACTAAGTGAATCGAATGTTCCAGACATGGCACAAGCGTGCCAACCAATTATATCAGTCCATATATCAAAGGACCTCATAGTTTGAAGACCAATGAGAAACTGTATATCTAATGTTTCTGAAGATGACATGTTTTAGAGGTACGCATATGTTATCCACCTGATAGTGGACAACCAATCACAATCCTGGTTCCTATAGAAAGTATACTTAGATGTTCCCCTTGGCCAATCCCGCCCCCTGATACATTTTTTATTATTTGCCAAGTAGTATGACATCACCTCTGATGTCTTTTAGATATAAAAGCTATTATTTGTGTAAGGATCGCTGAGAGAACCTGAGCGTACATCCATTGATGTTCGTTGTAAATTCCCTGTTTTAGATAATTGTTCATAAAACAGTACTTTGCTATCTTCATGGTTCGGTTATTTGGACTGTAAGTGATTTCAACCCAGCACTCCACCTAAATCAATGCCTAGCGTGTGGTGCCCAGCTGAAACCCTTAATTATATATTTTTATGTTTAAAGTTCTTTTATTTCTGAATGATGTACCCTTATATCACGCCCCTCTCTTTGAATCCTCCCGGTCTCACTGAACCAAGAAGAAGGTTGTTTTGCAAAGTTAAAAGATTTATTGTATGAATTGAACAATATATATATCACACTTTTATGAATATGAACAATATCTAAATTTCACACTATTAATATTTATACAATGATCAGCTATGGGTGATATTACAATAATCAACAATCTCTTTAATCAATAGGAGTGTGGGTGAGAAGAATAATGTAGCATAGGATAAAACTGTGTGTGGGTTCAATGAAATGCAATGATAGGAAATTAATGCAGCACAGAAATAAAACTTGATATGAATCCAATCAAATGCAATGTAATCACTCTTTCCCCCTGATACTACTCAATCCCCCCTAATATGCAATATAGAGATGGAAGAAGAGAAAACAGGTTTCAGGAATAACACTCTACAAATGCAGCTCAATCCCAATTTCCCCAGCAAGCTTAGAGAGAACCAGGAATGATTTCAAAACAGGTTAATTGCTTTTGAATGTGATTTTAAATGAATGGGAAAAACACTAAAAATGACATTAATTCTCTAAATGGGTTTCAGAACTAGAGGGAGCCGCTTTGGGTAGTTCTAGGTAGACACTAGCAATGATGATTGAATGACTGGCAGATAGGAAACTGAATTCAGAGGTTGAATGCAAAGAAATAGCTATTTTGCATGTGGTGAAATTGAGCCAAATGCAGAATCGCGGCACACTTTTCTTTGCGCGTTAAGCGCGATTGCGGCAAAACTATAAGGAGTCCAGAGGCGCCTCTGTCTGATCTTTGCCCGTTGCGACACTTGCCTTTCTTCAGCAACTATATTAGCGCAAAGATGATTTATCACTACAATGATCACAGGATTATATGGATGAGGGAAAGATTCAGAACAGACAAAAGAGATTCTAAAATGCAGTCTGGATATGTTGGAATGGGTTTGATATGATTAATTAAGGATAAGAGATTGGCTATGGACAAAATTCTATGCTAAATACTCACAACTATGGTTTTGGAATAGGCACATCAGGATCTGGTCAAGGGGGTTTGGACTGGAATCTGCTAGCCACTGGACAGGATTCAGGCGCTTGGTTCTGCTCTCAGCACGGCACTCTGTCTCTGCACGGCCTCCTGTACTGGATCTGACGGGTTGGTTCTGGGTTACAGCTCTGCTCTACTGGTTTGGATCTCTGGGTTCCAGCAAGGGTTCTTGGCAAGAACCAGAAAAACAGCACAGCCCGGCTGTTCAATTTGTTGTGCCCCTTGGAAGTCTGGGGTTAAAATCAGGTTGCAAGATTTTAAAGGCCAGCTGAGAAGGGTTCAGCTTTGGAATGGGCCTTCTGCTTTCAGATTTCTGGAGCCTGGATCTGGGTTCTTCCTGCAGAGCGCTTCGCCAGTAAATCAGTTGATGGGTAAATGTGTGTGTCAGGATTAGTCAGGCGAGTACAAAGGCAGCGAATATGGCAAGGGAAATGTGCACCCAGGAACTACGACTCAGGTATGCTAGAACCCAGGAGTGCAAATAGAGTGTGACATCAAAACCAATATATGAAAAGGGATGTGGGGTAAGCACCTGACCGCGAGGAAAGTCGGCAAGCGCCTTACCCCCAATTGCTGTTACAGGTACTGACAGCGCTAAACCCACGTGGAGGGCAAGCAATGACAGGATCTGTGTACTAACACTCTTGATGGTATTACATAAGGGAACTTAAGAACTGTACTCACGAGGACGAGATAAACCTCTTGAATGTCAGCTAGCCCACGAATCCTGTTGAAGAAACTGGGACCCCGAAAGGCTAGAACAGCAATGGAAGGAAAACTAAATACCTAAGTGGGAATAGTGTTTACAAAATAGTGAGGAAAACATAAGCATTCACACAGGAGCTAGCTACTACCGCACACCACACCTAAATCAAAGGGAAAATAAATGCAGAAGTGCAGTGGAAAACATGGAATGGATCCTCTAGAAAGTAAGGATCAGGAGCAGGGAAAAACGAAATAACCTATGCAAACTTCTCCCTACCCCTCCAAGGAAAAGACAGGAAACTAAACTAAGAGGAAGGCTAAGGCAAACGGGTAACAGCAGCAAAGGACAGAGTCAAAGAAATATAGAACACAGACAAACTGGGCTGCATCTAAAAGGGGAAAGCACTGAGAAATGCTGCCTGCAAACAGAGGAAGACAAAAAGGGAAATCAAGGGAGCAGAAATCAATTAGCGCATGAATCTGAAATTCAGGGCAGAGGAAACAAGAAAACAGGAACAAGGAAGTAGGTACAAAGGCAAGGAACCAGGAACCAGGGACTAGTCAAAAACAGGAACACTGCAATCGATGACCAGCGCTGGACTGAAGTAAGACTGAGGCTTTTAAAGCTGCTTAACGAGCACACGCCTCGGGTGTGCTGATTGCTGCACCTGCCGCCACAGCTGTTACCTATCCTCCACCCAACCTTGTGTTGCAAGGGTGGAGGTGGAGCAGTGGGCCAGGCATTCTGGGAAGCATAGTCATTTGGTTAAAGAAGCATGCTGGCTGCCAAAAACCTGGAATGGATCCGGAAGGGAAGTAGCTGGGAAAATAGGGATTTAGCGCTCCCAAATCATCACAGCACTGGAGCATAAAGTTCGGAGGAAAAGTCCAGTAGGGAATAAACCCCAAATCATGCCCCCAAATGGTGGGAACGGGAGCGAAGGGAGCGAGTCGTGACAGTATACCCCCTCCTACGGCCGGCTTCGGGTGCCCGCCACCCGCACGAGACATCTTCTTTCCATGATGGGAGTGCTTTTTCTTTGGAGGTGGCACTGATGGAAATGGTGGCCTGTGGGCAAAGGCAGATGGACTTCCATGATAGGAGTGCTTTGTCTTTGGAGGTGGTACTGATGGAAACGGTGGCTTCTGGTGAGGAAGAGACTCATGGTTCGAAGAAAGGCATGAAGGACTTGCAGGACCAGAAGCAGAGTTGGAAGGTCCAGGAAGCTCAGTCACTGGGAGTGGACCCTTATAAGTCTTTGAGGAGGGAGGCAGGCTGGTGCAACATGCCTTAGGCAATGGTAGAAGCTCTGTTAGCCTTTCTGCCGAGAGTGGACATGCGGGAGGTGAGGAAAATGCTGGCTTCAGGAAAGGTTTATGCTCAGCCATTAGAGAAGGTGGTGGCTGAGGTAGAGGTTCAGATTTCCTTCTGTCATCCATCTGGGAAAAGGCTTTTGGTTGAAAGTGACTTAGGTTTGACTGCACATGTTCTACGCCTTGGAGACCTGAAAGTCCAATGGGTTGTACAAGGCTAGTACTCCTGGTGACAGTCGTGTAGCCACTTTGTTTCACGTGGGATACCACAGCAGGGATGTTTGGCATCCTGATAGGAGTGATAGACACAGTACTTGGTATTTCAGGCAGACTCGCAGAAGGAGCAATAACAGACACATCTTGAACTGCAGCAGTCATTCCCTTCCTTTGGCTACTAGCACCCGACTGGTGCTTCTTGGCGGAATTCTGTTGCACAAGTCCTGTAGGTAATACGCCGGTCTGCACCACCCCTTGTGCACACCCAAGTGAGTGGTTCTGACTCACCACTTGGTCCAGCTTGATGACTCTGAAGCGGGAGCTGGCAAAAGTCTCAAACTCTGATGCTGCATCTTTAGGAGGCTCTGATGCTAAAGTGAAGCAGTTGGGAGAATCGTCTTGTGGAAAAGGCAGGCATTCTGGTGCTCCTCCTGAAGCAAAAGAAAGGCAGGCTAGACGTTCATCGACTGTAAATGGTTGGGATTCAGGAGGAATCGCTGGAGCAGAAGAAAATACAGCAGAATCTGATGGTGTAGACAGGTATACCTCTGATATTGGCAGCGAGGCTATGCAGGATACAGGCGTCTCATGAACTGAAGGCAAATACTCAGTATACTCCGGGACTGAAGACATGCTCTTTTGATGGACTACCGGAGGCTCTAAAGCTGAAGGATGATCTGCAGGATGAGTCACTGTAGCTGAAGACAGGCAGGTCAGGGGAAACCTTGAGGCTGAAGGCATGCAAGCTGGAGCAATCTCGGTTGCTGGATACAAGCATGTCCAGGTCTTTGGGACTGGCTCTTGAGTAAATGGCAGACATGGCAGCGGTTCATTGGTTGAAGACAGGTGTGCCAAAGATGACTGCAGGGCTGTGGATTGAATCATAGAAGAGTCAATGGTTGTAGGAGGACAGACAGAAGTCTCAGAAGTTGACAGACCCATCGGTGGCTCAGGAATGAAGGGCACCTTTAGGGCAGTAGACTCCTTGGCACCAGTAACCAAAGACTGAGCTGTACCCTTGCAGTCCCTTTCTTTAGTGGGTGACACAGAGTCTTTTTCTTTGTAGAAGTCAAAGTCAATCAGTGGAATCACCATAGTAAAGTCTCTGTTAATCAGGATTTCGTCTATTGTCCATTCCTCTGTTTTAGCTTCTGAAAGAGGCAGATTATCAATCAACAGTTCAGGAACCGCCTGACGGTTCTTTGGTTCGGTATACTGTGGAATGAGTCCATCAGAACATGAAATCTGTACTGTCTCTGACTGTTCGTATTGATCAGAAGTGGCAGAAGGAAGAGTGAACCCAGAGGTAACATTGTTTTCCATATCAGCTTTAACATCTACTTCAGTCTCAGCAGCTGTATCAAGAGCAGGGCCTAAGCCTACGGTAGTGACTGAATCTGTGTATGCCACCATTGTGGATTGTGTTTGGAAATCAGAAGCTTGTATGTGTGCTAGCTCAGAATTATGACAAACTGCTACACAGGGTATTTTTGGTAAAGGAGTGGCTTGTAACTCTTCAGCTAACTGCAATCCCTGATAAACAGCAGAACAATTGTTAGAACCTGTGCCTAGATTAAGCGCTGTGCTAGACGAAAGACCTTCACTCCCAATAGATCTAACATATCGACAAATATCATGGTTTACCAAAGTCTCTGCACTCAGGGGCTGAACAGTGTTCACTTCCTCCACATCAACAGATAAAGTCTGAGGTGTATTCAGTAAAGAGTGTAAGGTTTTATTTTCCTCTTGTGCAGAAATGAGTTCTTGTCTTAACTCCTCAAGTTTAGCTCTTAGCATGCCCTGCATTAACTGTACATCACTATCAGTAGGCACAGGAGGAAGCATAGTGGCATCAGGGCTGGATCCTGCACTAGCAATCTGGATGTGCATCGATTGTACATTGTCCTCTACTGCTTGCAGGTTCTGTGATTTATAGTTTATTTTTCCAACTTGGTCTGTGTTTCCCTTAAACAAACTATTGACATTAGACCTCTTGGCATTAGGGACTACAGTATGTACCTGTGCAACGGAGTATGCGTTAGACTGAGGGTAGAAAACAGAAGTTATGCAAGAAACCCCTCCATTCTTTATGTTGGTATCATGAAACTGTTCTATCTGAGGTGAAGCACAACTGGAATCATGGGGTTCAACAACAGAGGTACTCTCGTATAATAAGTCTAACAGTGTGTTGTTTTCTGCGGCTAAGGCTTGTGCTGACATAGAATCGGGATCAAAACCAAAGATAGAACTAGGATCAGGCCATGTAGGATGTGCCATCCTATGGGAAAAATACTTTGCACGTAAATGCCCATTCGTGACAAGGAGTTCATTGGAGTCAGGACTAGTGATTTGATTGTCACAGGTAAATGTAGGGGAAGCTTTCTGTACAAACTTGTTAGAGGCCTTGCTGCCTTTCTTTCTTAAACTTGCCATATTCAATGGGAATTTTGGGCTGGTCATACTGTCAGGATTAGTCAGGCGAGTACAAAGGCAGCGAATATGGCAAGGGAAATGTGCACCCAGGAACTACGACTCAGGTATGCTAGAACCCAGGAGTGCAAATAGAGTGTGACATCAAAACCAATATATGAAAAGGGATGTGGGGTAAGCACCTGACCGCGAGGAAAGTCGGCAAGCGCCTTACCCCCAATTGCTGTTACAGGTACTGACAGCGCTAAACCCACGCCTCGGGTGTGCTGATTGCTGCACCTGCCGCCACAGCTGTTACCTATCCTCCACCCAACCTTGTGTTGCAAGGGTGGAGGTGGAGCAGTGGGCCAGGCATTCTGGGAAGCATAGTCATTTGGTTAAAGAAGCATGCTGGCTGCCAAAAACCTGGAATGGATCCGGAAGGGAAGTAGCTGGGAAAATAGGGATTTAGCGCTCCCAAATCATCACAGCACTGGAGCATAAAGTTCGGAGGAAAAGCCCAGTAGGGAATAAACCCCAAATCATGCCCCCAAATGGTGGGAACGGGAGCGAAGGGAGCGAGTCGTGACAGTGTGTGTCTAGGTCCTCAACAGTCCCCATTTATGTGTTTCCCAAGGGGGTGGATAGGCTGACTATACTATGCCCACCCTCTAGGAAACTGATTGGTCAGAGTATTCCCTCTCTCTTGATTTGAGAAGGAAACCAGAGTGTCATGATGTGTCATGATGATGCTGTGTTTATGGTCCAGGGAAATACCTCCCCTTTGTTTCTACACAGAAAATATATTTTCATATAAAGCATATGTACAATATCACCAACTTGCTAATAATACATATCCACATCATATAGTTAATAAAGCACATCTCTGTCCAAGTCCCATCTTCTTAAGAGTTTTGGTTCACAATTGACAGTTTTTCGCGCTTTTGGTTGGTTACCCAGTGTCAGATCTGTACAAATATTTCCACATACATGCGCATAACATCTGGGCATACTCCTGTACATTTTCATATTCCTAGCATTATCACAATTGCTACAATATCAACATTTTCGTGGTTCAGTCTCTGAACATCGCACAAATTCCAGAGTAGCTTTAAAACGTGACCCACATTTTCATTTTAACAATTTATAAATTCCAGATTTTTACAAGTTTGGCACAGTTTTCTATGAGTCTTTTTCTCAAAACTATATTTTCTTCAGTTCCAGATACAACTTTCAGTCTAGTCCCACCTCCAAGGCTTTGGCTGGGCCAGAGCAACCTGAGCCTCTTCCTGCTAGCAGCTGGTTTCTGTTACTCACCGGACGGGAAGTATACCAAATCGGTGGCCGGAAGGCACAGGACTGCACTATTGATTGAAAAGCTAGGTCGGGGCCTCCAACCTAGCCTCCTCGCTGTGAGGGCACAAGACCTTTTTAACGATATGACTCTCTGCTGGGTAGGACCAGGCAGAGGGACAGATCGCTCAAAAGGGCGGGGAGGACACGCCGCCAAGAACCCAGCTGTAAAGGAAAAACAAGAGGTGAGCAATTGGAAATTTAAGAAAGATCCCTTTCCCTCGATACTTCTTTCTAGTAGTACCTGGACTATGCCCTCCCCTTGTTTCAAGGCAACCGGAACCACCTACAAGTAAGAGAGGAGAATGTAACCTATCCTGACTATAGTTGTCAATTAGATAAGGAGAATGGGTAATCATACAAAAAGAAAACCCTTACCACTGATGTGCTGTTAAATCTGTAATGTCCAAAGAGTTCATGAAAACGGAAGTGCAAAATAACAAATGGGTAGGTTAGTTAGGGAAACTAAACCCGGGTGGAACGAGGGCTGCACTAGAGTCGGGTAGGTGCACTATCCGCAAAGCGTCCCTGTGCACTACTGAAGAATGTCCAATAGAAGTCTGATTGTGGAAAGAGGATGGTAACAGCAACAATAAAGGACACAATTGAGTTGGAGTGTTGCAGGTGATATAGTTCAGCGGCAAGGTACCAAGAGTACAGGAGATGTGCTTGTTAGCAAGTGGTGAAAAGAAGAGTCTTACCGATGCCGTGATCACAAGGTTCCAAAAGCGGCAGGCAAAGGCAGTCCGTGAATGAGGAAACAGGTTTGGTACACGGGTAAGTAGTTTTCCAAAAGCGGCAGGCAAAGGCAGTCCGTGAATGAGGAAACAGGTCTGGTACACGGGTAAGTAGTTTTCCAAAAGCGGCAGGCAAAGGCAGTCCGTGAATGAGGAAACAGGTCTGGTACACGGGTAAGTAGTTTTCCAAAAGCGGCAGGCAAAGGCAGTCCGTGAATGAGAAAACAGGTCTGGTACACGGGTAAGTAGTTTTCCAAAAGCGGCAGGCAAAAGCAGTCCGTGAAAGAGGAAACAGGTCTGGTACACGGGTAATTTAAAGTAGGATTGAAGACGGAACTTCTAAATACCGGGATGCAACTTTAATCAGAAGCAGCGTTCCGCCCGGTTCCGAGGTTTAAATCGGGAAGGAGAAGGCGGAACCGGACGAAACCGAGGCTCACGCATCATCGCCTCTGAGCTGACAGCGGGAGGCGGAAAGCTGGGAATTGTAGTCCAAACTTGCCGCAGAGTGCTGCGGAGTGAGCCGAAGCCACTATTTTCCAGGGCAGTTGCCAGTGGGCGTAGAATGGGTTTGCAATATGACGCATACCCTTACGGAGGGCAATAACCTTCCTGCGGGCCTGCCGAGGCATAACAGTTTCTGTTTACGCCCGAATTAGCATTTCCTTTCAGTCAAGGGAGTCTTTTGTCTCTTGTCAGAGCAACAGGCCAAAGTCCCTCTCCCACCTCCATTCACACCTCACTGCCAGTTCTTCAGCAGAGAGCAGGGGGGGAGATTCCTTTGTTTGGGAGAAACTGTGGAATGTCTTTGTCTAAAATGGTCTTTTTCTAAAATACAAACAAATATAACCACAAATGTCTTAATTCCAGCCTTTTTCAAACATAGAGATTGAATTGTAACCTATATTGCTTTTGATGGGAAGTCTCTTCTTTTCCATATTTTAATGTACAAGTTTAAATTGACAGGTTAAGTAAATGCCAGCTTCTGACACAGGCGAGCGGTGGTACTGCGCCCATATTTGACATATTTTTCCCATGCAAGTACCTTTGAATGTGGATTTTTCTTATGATGAAATGTGCTTCTGCTGACATTTGTGCTTAGGGGGATTATTTAAATAAACTGATGTTTAACAACCAACAAGGATGTTGGATCTTTTGTGATGTTTGGGAACCATGATTTTTGTACTTTCCACAGCCAAGGAAAAATGGATTTTTAAAGCAGATATAGGTTTCCCTTGCAATGCAGCACTGCTTTTTCAAGTAGTTTCATTTTACTCTGTGGGCAGCCAAATGACAGGTTTTGGCAGTGGTCTGCTGTGTTACTGTTAGGGAGAATTCTCCTTCTAGGGCTAATTTCCCTCACCTAGTGAGTCCCCCAGCAGCTTTGCTGGATTTCTGGAGTTTATTTTTTCCACCTGGTAAGAGTGTACATCCTTTTTCCACTCTTACATGTGTTTTGGCCTATGTGTTTTTACTCATTGTGTGATCTTGGGCACTGGAGCACACAACTCCAGGTGTCCCTGTTCTTGTATGGGTTATACCACACCCTCAGTGTAGTAACCCAGGGTTGTCTTTAAGACTTCCCTCTAACTCAATTTCGCTGGGGCTGACTACTGTCCCCCAGAGAAAGGTAAAGTTGCCATTTACTTTACATAGTCATTTTTACCACAGACCCAGTACACCCAATCTTACATGGAGTACTGGAAAGGGCTAATCTGTACCCCTTTTCTGTCTGTACCTCCCTGAGCATTGTTTCACTCTTTTAACAGTTAGACTAGGCTGGTGGCAGTGGTATCTACCCTAACTTTTCTACCGCGATTATATTAGATCAACGTGGTACTGTTCTTGACTATTATATTAGCCTCGAACATAAACCCGCTTGACCAAATCGCCTTTCTTTTGGCTCCGGTTGGGTTTATTCGCCATTTCTTTTTGTTAAAGTCCTTCTTGTGTTTTACTTTGCGCAGCAAACTAGGTTTGCCTTCTTTGTTCACCGTCTTTTGGTGGGCTTCTGCAGAGAAGCCCTCCTCAAGGCGCCTGGGTGTCTAGGTGGGCTGAACGTGAGGGAGGGGTGTAGTCACCCCCTGCACAGGATATCATAGGGAACCCAAGTCACACTTTGCCATGATTGGTTGAGGTGGTTGTCCCGGCTGGACAACCCCCCTGCTGTGTGATTGACAGCCAGGCTGTATGAATTGGGGTTTTGTGCATAAAAGGCAGGTCTCTTGGGCTAAAAGTCAGAGTCACCTCTAGAACTACAAGAAACTGAAGAGAAGCAGAGAGAACGACGGCTGCTGCAACTACCCCATCCCAGCGAAGTCCTGCTGCAGTCCTGAGCTATCTACCCTTTGATGACTAAGAGGATATCCAGTCCGGAGTCTTCTTCCCTTGAGCCTGGTGGGGATAATCAGCTCATCTTCTTCAGCTAGAGATCTCCGCCGTGGTCGAAATCGCTGCACACTGCTGTAGTGGTCCGGATAGCCACCTGCCGAGCCTCTCCTGTTTTTAAGGAGCGCACCTTTTATTCGTTGTCGCTGCTGCCGGCTTCATTCCTGTGTGGTGCAGACCCCCTTCAGACGTCCTCCTTTACAACGAAGCTCCAGGAATCGTGGGTCTGCGGGAAACCAACAGGAACAACTGCCAGGGTCAGGAGACCCCTGCCATCAGAGACACTGGAGCCAGCATAACTGTGGTTGATGAATGTTTTTTCAAGGTGGAGGATGTTGCTAAGGCACCCAAACACCTAACCAAGTTAGCTGGAGGCCCTGTGCAAATGGTTCCTCAGTTACCAGCTCTCATCCAGTGTAATGACATGACTGTCAGGATACCTGTAAGTGTGCAAAATAACGTACCTGGGAGGGTCCTGTTGGGTAATGACCTTAAAACTCTTGGAGTTGTGTCTAGTACCCCCAAACCCCCAAGTAGAAGGAAGCAGGAGCTCACAAGGTCTGCAAGGGAGAGAACCTTAAGAGGCTCTCATGGGGACATGATAGAGGAAGCTATCACCCCAAGTCCACAGGTCTTACTGCCATTGCAGGGCAAGAAAAGACAAAAGGGAAACCTAAGTCTGCCAGCAAGAAACCAGCAAGCACTCCTGTGCCCAGGAGGACATCTCCGAGACTGTCCAAAGTCACACCTGTGACTCCCCCACCAGCTGCATTATTGGAATAAGGTACTGTGCTCTACTCGAGGAAACTGGGTGAACCCCCTTTTCTTCATCCTCAAGGCTCATCCTTGTCTTCCCTCCTTCTTATAACTTTTGCTTCCGAACATTGACAATATCAAAGTACTTTTGGGCTATGCTGAATCGTGAACTGTCTAACGGTGTGATCTTCAGCAACAGGTCACCGGTGTCACTTAACCCTGGCTCCGACCCTTTGACTTTTGAACTCCTGTTTCTGAGTGTTTCTCGATGCTGTCTGCCTAACCTAAATATTGCCTGTGACTTTTGCCTCCAACTCCCTCTGGGTATCTCAGGTGCTAAGTGTGTTTTTGCCCCGGTAGCATTTCATGTCACGGATACGCGTTTATTGAGTAGACCGAACTATCAAAAAGTGATCGCAACCGTATCTGCGGTATCGTGTTTTATTCATAACACTGGTTCATTCAAACACAGGGTACTTACCTTGAGACATACTGTACAAAGTGAATTGGTTAGTTGTAGTATATTTAACATGTGGTTTTGTTTAAATTTTAATAGAAGTGTTGTGTTTATAACTGATGGTTTAAAAATAAATGTACTTATATTTTTTACCTGAAACCTTGAGTCAGTGTTTGCTTGAGCCACAGTAATTGTGGTCCCTTGGTGTAATCTCTGCTACTGCTCATATACTCTTGAGATAAGCCTGGCTGCTCTGCTACTGCTACCACTATAACTTAGTAGTACAGGCTTGTACCAAAGGTAAAACTGGTATTGCCACCTGTAGTCTTAATTGTGTGTAGTGGTCTCTAAGGGCACTGCACAGGATTCTGCCTAACACTGGTGTACAGCGGTGAGGATTTGGAAGTAGAGTGATTACAATTAGAGTACTGCTGTTGCTTGGGTTCAACTAACCACAAGGCAAACACCACTAATTCTATTTAACTGAGAAATCATTTCAAGTATGGAAAACTACACTGAAGAGAGTATTTTACTCTATACTGCTGAGGTTCTTAGAACCATGTGTAGAGATAAGAATCTCTCTGGTAAAGGAAAAAAGTCTGAACTGGTTACAAAGTTAATGGGAAAAAGTCTGGAGAGTGGATCACAAGAGCCTACCACTCCAGCCAATGTGGATTTTGATATTTCTGTTTCTGAGAGTGTTAATTTAGAAGAAGTAGATGAGTCCTTGCTAGGAAACCCTACAACTCCTTTGCCTGCTCAGAATGCACAACCTCTGTCCACAGGGACCCCCACAGGTCCTACACATACTCCTGAATGTATTGCACTTGAGAAAATGAGACTTGAATTAGAAGTGAAACGTATTGATGCACAAACTGCCATGAAACATCAAGAGTTAAGGCTCAGAGAAATGGAGCTGAATCATGAACTAGAAATGAAGAAACTGTCTCTAGAAAATGCTTCTCTCCCAGAGTCTTCTAGGTCTTCCAGCCCTAAGAGACCCCGTATGCCAAAGGAAATGATTGGTATGTATGAGACTAAACTTGATGTTTTGGATTGGTTAGCACTGTTTAAGTACAATCATGGGATTCAAGGTATCTCAGGGAATCAGTTGATTCCTTGGCTTTTCTCTAGGCTTCCCCCTGTTGCAAGTGATGCTGTAATGGAGTTGGGGGAGGAGGATAAGCAAGATTATGAGTGTGAGAAACTAGCATTAATAGCTAGGTTTGGGAAAACCCCTTCCCAGTATCTTAAGAGGTTTAGAACCCTCAAAAAGCATGATGGTACCCCTTGGGCTACCTGAGTGTGTGACTGTTTGAAAAACTTAGATGGTTGGGTTAAGGGTTACAAAGTGAACAATTATGAAGGTTTGAGGAATCTTGTAATGTTGGAGTCTATTTTGATGCCTGCTCTCCTGAGCTTAGACAGCACTTGGCTTATCCAAAGGAGATAGATCCTAAGAAGTTAGCTAAGGCTGCTGACGTGTGGGTTGCCAACAGGGCTACTCACAAGGATTCTGGGGCAACTCAGAAGAAGGAAGAGGGAACGCAGTCCAAGAAAGACAACAAGGAGAATTCCAATAATTCCAATCCAAAAGATGGCCACAAACATAACCAGGGTAAGCCACAAGGTAAACCGAATCAGGCTAGTGTACCACCTGGTTCCACACCAGATGGAGGTCAGAGCAAGCCCCCATTCCAGAGAGCATTTGGGAAATGCTTTGTTTGTGGATTGCCTGGCCATGTGAAAGGAGATCCCAAGTGTAAAGGTAAACCTTCAGGGATCAACACTGTCTCCTTAGCCTTCTCCCAGGTGGATGGCGTACCTATGACAACTGGAAACTTTCAGCTACTAGCTGATGAGCCCATGAGAGTCTCAGCTAGTGTTTCTTTAGTGTCCTTGGGTCTTTGGGAACAACAGAACTTAGATGTCTATAACTCAATCCCAGATAATACTAAAGAGTATTACAAAGATAGTGTTCTTGTGAATGGTCAGGAGACCCCTGCCATCAGAGACACTGGAGCCAGCATAACTGTGGTTGATGAATGTTTTTTCAAGGTGGAGGATGTTGCTAAGGCACCCAAACACCTAACCAAGTTAGCTGGAGGCCCTGTGCAAATGGTTCCTCAGTTACCAGCTCTCATCCAGTGTAATGACATGACTGTCAGGATACCTGTAAGTGTGCAAAATAACGTACCTGGGAGGGTCCTGTTGGGTAATGACCTTAAAACTCTTGGAGTTGTGTCTAGTACCCCCAAAACCCCAAGTAGAAGGAAGCAGGAGCTCACAAGGTCTGCAAGGGAGAGAACCTTAAGAGGCTCTCATGGGGACATGATAGAGGAAGCTATCACCCCAAGTCCACAGGACTTACTGCCATTGCAGGGCAAGAAAAGACAAAAGGGAAACCTAAGTCTGCCAGCAAGAAACCAGCAAGCACTCCTGTGCCCAGGAGGACATCTCCGAGACTGTCCAAAGTCACACCTGTGACTCCCCCACCAGCTGAGGCTGAGTGTGAGGTTCAACCCTGTATGGTCAAACTAGATGATGAGGAATCAGATCTAGAAGAGGATCTTACCTTGGTAGGAGATCTTGACCCTGCTGACCATCCCGAGCTGCAGTCGTTAATGGCAGAAGGTGGACCCAACAGGGAGGATTTCAGCGAGTGTCCTACCTTGGAAGATCTTCGCCAACAGGCCACTTCTCAGCTCAATGGGACTGAGCCTGGGAAGTATAGGTTGCACTGGCAAGATGTCCTATTCTACAGTGAACCAACTGAGTCAACCCCTGGAGACTACAAAAGACTGGTAGTACCTCTAGTGAACCGACTCCAGTTTCTGCAGTTAGCCCATGAGGTACCTTTGGCTGGTCACTTAAGTTTTAAGAAGACCAAGGAAAGGCTATCTCTGCACTTCTACTGGCCTAAGATGGTTACAGAAGTAGACAAATTCTGCAGAAGCTGCCCCACTTGCCAAACCTCTGGCAAGAGTGGATCCAAGAATGTGGCACCCTTAGTGCCTCTCCCAGTGGCGGGAATTCCTTTTAAGAGGGTTGGGATTGACATTGTTGGTCCTCTTGACCCTCCCATATCTTCAGGCAACAGGTTTATCCTGGTTGTAGTGGACCATACCACTAGATTTCCTGAAGCCATACCTATGAGGACTGTTACGGCTCCGGCTGTGGCTAAGGCCCTACTTGGTATTTTTACCAGAGTAGGTTTTCCTAAGGAGGTGATATCTGACAGGGGATCAAATTTTATGACCCACTACATGCAAACCATCTGGAAAACCTGTGGAGTTACTTACAAGTTCTCAATTGCCTACAACCCTCAAACCAATGGGCTGGTAGAGAGGTTTAACAGAACTATGAAGAGCATGATAGGTTCTTTAGAAGAACCCCTTAGAAGAAAGTGGGACCTTCTACTGCCATGCCTTCTCTTTGCTTATAGAGAAGTCCCTCAGGAGGGAGGAGGATTTAGTCCCTTCAAACTTCTCTATGGCCATCCAGTCAGAGGTCCATTGGCCCTGATTAAGGAGGGGTTGGAGAGTGCTCCTTCCCCCAAGCCAGTCAGAGTGACTGACTATGTGATAGGTCTCTGGAGGAGAATGTCACACATGATGGCAGAAGCAAGTGATAACTTGAGGGCTGGTCAAGCTCTGGTCAAGCATTGGCATGACCAGAAGGCTAACATGGTTGAGTTTACTCAAGACCAGCTGTTTCTTGTTATGGTCCCCACAAGGCAGAGGGCCTTACAGGACAAATGGATAGGACCCTTCAAGGTTGTGGGTAAACTTGGAGAGGTGAACTATCTGGTGGACTTAGGCAACGCTAAGGAGGCTCCCAGAGTCTTTCACACCAACCGTTTAAAGGCTTATGTCTCTAGGCCTGACATAGGAGCTCTGCTTCTAGCTTCAGCTCAGGAGGAGGAGGAGGAGAGTGAACCTCTGCCTGACCTCCTCAGAGGCTTACCTTTAGATGAGCAAGTGGAAGGAGTTAATGTCATGATCTCTGCTTCCAAAAGGTCAGGGTTTTCCCAACTCCCTTGGAAGCAGATCCATAACCCAGGTTCCGAGTGCCAACCAGTCCCAATTGGGACCTTTTGGACCCAGTCCTGGCGCCAGTGGCACCAGGCTCATAAATATGCCCAGTCCCAGCGCTGGAAGCGCCGGGCTCATAATGCTTGGGTGGACTTACCTTCAGCAGACCATGCTGCTTACTTGCCTGCCAGTTGAGCCTCTGATCCTCTTCTGTTTGGAACTACTTTTCCTGTTGGGTGGGGCTGGAGCCACTCCCTAGATTCAGAACACTGGAACTCTTCTGGAAGGCAGGAACTCTTTTCTTACCAGGAACTCTTTTCTTACTTAGGCGTGGCTGTGGAAGGAGGGACCTAAGCACTACAGGAGGCTATTTAAACCACACCCGGTGGATGAATCTTGCTTTGCGTTATTCTGCAACCTCTGCAGCAGAACGCTCATCGTGTCTTCTGCATCCGGTCCTGGGCCTAAGGAAAAAGGCTTACCATCCTGAATCCAGTCTTCAGCAACACCTATAAAGACAAGAAAGAACAGGTTAGCATTCCGGCATCTGAAAGGCAAAGGCTTACCATCCTGAATCCAGTCTTCAGCAACACCTATAAAGACAAGAAAGAACAGGTTAGCATTCCGGCATCTGAAAGGCAAAGGCTTACCTACTCTTCGTGCGCTCCAGAGGTCTTCACACTGCATTCCGGCATCTGAAAGACAAAAGTTTACCAACTCTTCGCACGCTCCGGAGGCCTTCGGCGCTGCATCCCGCATCTGAAAGACAAAACAAGGTGCGTTCAAAGACATTGGGGAACTTTAATACTCACGTGCCATTACTCCTTTCCACATCTAATCCAGTGGGTATTCCGGCACCCTGCAGCCGCTCCGAACTCGTACCTGCAAAATAAAAAGACAGTTAGAGCGCATAGTGAAGCAGGCAACAAGCGCTTACTTACGTGCTTCCAGGCGCTTCTATTCATCACACGGGCTCCATCTTCAACTCACTTCAGCCCGTCATCCGCCATCGCCGGAACCCTGCAAAACAAGAGACATCATTACTAAAGACTTTAAAGACATTTGAATGACTCGAAACTTACCGTTCGTGCAGTAAACGATGGACAGCAGTCCTCTGAAGTCAAGAGGCCTGCGCTACCTATCCAGTGAAGAAACTGGTTACAGCACCCTGCCCCGAGGCAGATGGAGAGCTCGGCATTCACTTACCTAAGGTGAGAGCGTTAACCTTTGGGGGTCTACAGGAGAGGAGAAGAGGAAAGAGATAGGGACACCCCAATAACCCCAGTTCATTAACCCCATATTTTCTATCTGCAGACATCTTACTCTACACGTCAGGCATACAGTGCACAGAGGTCCAGCCCAAAGAGCCAACCGGGTGCTACACATCACCTTTGAAGATACGGTAGTCGCCCAGTCAAGACCGGCGCCTCTGCGAGAATCAGGTGAGCGTTACAGAACGCAAAGCCTACCGCAAAACTCTCGCCCAGGCGCTATTGAAACCTTGGATACTGACCCCCTAGCCCGGTTACTTGGGGAACTAAGGGCAGAAGTGCATGCAGCTCGTCAGGAAACGAATGCTCTAAGAAGGGAACTAATTATTTCCAAGGAGAGAACAGACAATCTTGCTAGACAAGTGCTACAGTCACAAGCCGGACAGACCCCGTTACCCGCATCTGGGGCAAATCTTCCTTCAACATCCTCTATGAATCCAGTGCAGATCAACCTACCTGGGAATGTACCTCTGGCTCCGCCCGAACGATTTTCTGGTGACCCAAAGAGGTTTGCAGTATTTATCAATCAGTGCCGGTTGCACTTCTTATGCCGGCCAGCAGCCTTTCCAACTGATCAAGCAAAAGTAGCTTTTGTACTTTCGTACCTTAGTGGCAATGCGGCAGACTGGTCGATCCCTCTAGTTAATCAAGATGATCCGGTTCTCCATGATTTTCAAGCCTTTCAGCTTAGTATGGAAAAACTGTTCGCAAGACATTCACAGGGGCAGGCCTTGGACAATGAGCTTCTTTCGTTGCGACAGGGTAATCAAGACCTTTTGGCTTATATTGCATCTTTCAATAGACTAATAGTGGAAACTCAATGGCCTGAGGACAAAAGGATTACGCTGTTTTATAGAGGTCTACGCGGAGAGCTCAAAGACGTTTTAGCCCAAGTAGTGAATCCCCCACAAGACTGTTCGGATTATATAGACTTGGTCGTTCAAATAGATCACAGGCTGCAGAACAGGAAGGCCGATCGTTCCAAGTTTGATGCTCGAGTATTTTCCAAACCGCCAACTCCTTCCAAAGGAGTAGACTCCGGGGAACCCATGCAAATAGGGGGTCTGAAAGGTCCTCTAACACAAAGGGAGCGGGAAAGGAGGAAACAGTTGCAATTATGCCTATATTGCGGAAACTCAGGGCACTTTCTTCAAGACTGACCGGTGAAACCTGCCAAGAAGGCAGTAGGAGCTGCAGTTACCAAAGTTACAAACTCTGAGCAGGGAAACGACCTCGCCCGACAAGAATAGAGGTCCTCTTGCCGAGCGTGAAAACCAGTTCCGTGACCTCGCATTTCGTGATACCTATGGTCCTCATTAGCCCTGATAATCCGGATCGATTACATGCAATTGAAGCTTACGTCGACAGCGGTGCCATCAGCAATTATGTGGATCATGAAATGGTTTTGAGGATGAATCTAACTCTTTGTCCCAAGGCTGTAAAGGACGTCATTACTACGGTGGATGGTACGGAGATAGCCTCCGGGCCAGTAACGCATACCACTCAAGAGGTGACGCTAGTAAGTCAAGATGGACACCATGAGAAGATCGTGTTCGATGTGATCAAGGCCCCTCAGTTTCAGATTATTCTAGGAATACCTTGGTTAGAGAAACACAATCCTCTGATCGATTGGCGAGCAAGAACGGTCCAGTTTCCAGAATGTGTCTCTACTTGTCACCCTCCACCTGGTGTTGCACTGGCCGCAATTTCTTCAGAGACTCCCCAGTTACCTCCCGAATACCTAGAATACCAAGATGTTTTCCGGAAGGATCAGGCTAACTCTCTACCTCCTCATAGGTCTTATGACTGCCAGATAGACCTGATACCTGGATCTACTCCTCCTTGTAGTAGAATTTATGCCCTCACCGAGCCTGAGAACCTTCACCTTCGACAATACCTGGATCAATACCTGGCAAATGGGTTTATTCGTTCTTCCAAGTCCCCTGCTTCTTCAGCTTTGTTCTTCGTTCCAAAAAAGGAAGGAGACCTTAGAACTTGTATCGATTATCGCTCCCTGAACCAGATCACCGTTAAGAATAGATATCCGTTACCTTTGATCCCTGAACTCCTGGACCAAGTCAGAAAAGCATGCATATATACAAAGCTGGATCTTAGAGGAGCTTACCACTTGGTACGAGTAAAAGAGGGCGATGAATGGAAGACGGCCTTCCGCACCAAGTATGGGCTATTTGAATATCAGGTCATGCCCTTCGGACTTTGCAATGCCCCGGCCGCCTTTCAATATTTTATGAACGATGTCCTCAGAGAGCTCATAGATGTATGTGTTGTTGTTTACATTGACGACATCCTCGTTTATTCTTCATCGGAATCTGAACATCGGAAACACGTGAAAATGGTCCTCGAAAGATTGCGTCAACACAAACTTTTCGCTAAGTTGGAAAAATGTGTTTTCAACGTGACTGAAGTTGAATTCTTGGGATTCATATTATCACCTGGCGGAGTGCGTATGGATTCAAAGAAGGTCGATGCAGTTCTCAAATGGCCATCACCATCCTCCGTAAAAGGTGTGCAAAGCATGTTAGGCTTCGCTAACTTTTACCGCAGGTTTATCCCCGAATTCTCTCGAATAGTCCAGCCCATCACTGCCTTGTTAAAGAAAAACAAACGTTTTGAATGGTCTACCGAGGCGGAACAAGCTTTCCAGGATTTGAAGACTAAATTTATCTCTGCACCAATCTTAAAACACCCTCGCCCCGAACTCCCCTACATCGTGGAAACTGATGCTTCAAGCCTTGCCATGGGGGCAGTTCTATCACAAAAGGACCCGGTAATCAATCAGTTGCATCCCGTGGCATTTTGGTCCCGCAAATTCTCGCCTCCTGAAATCAATTACACGATTACTGACAAGGAACTTCTGGCTATCAAGTCTGCCTTTAAGGCTTGGCGGCATTATCTGCTGGGGGCCCGACACACCGTTACTGTGATTACGGATCACCGAAACCTGCAATATTTGAAGACCGCAAAAGCCCAATCCTCTAGACAACTCCGTTGGGCATTATTCTTTGCCGAGTTTGACTTCATAATTACCTATCGACCTGGTACAAAGAACGGTAAAGCCGATGCCCTTTCTCGGATGGGAGTGGAAGAACACTTGGTCAACCCTAAACCTGTACCAATCATTCCCGAACAAAGAATTCTGGGTGTAATCGCCACAGAATCCATAGAGGAAGTTAAGGATAAAGCCAGGAAACTTGTAACTCCAGCAGACATACAGAATTGGCATCTGCAGGGAAAGGACTTTGCAGTAAAGGACAACTTATTGTATTTCCAAGAACGATTATACCTACCCAGCACAGATTTACAGAAAAAAGTAATCTCTTGTTATCACGACTCTTTAATGGAAGGTCATCCCGGTATAGCCAAGACCTCAGAAAAGATCAAGCGCTACTTCTGGTGGCCGTCTTGGAAAAAAGATATCAGAGACTTTATAATGTCCTGTGGAGTATGCGCCCAAAACAAGAGTCAAAAGGAAAGACCAGCAGGCCTCTTACGCCCTATTGACATCCCACCTCGCCCTTGGCATACGCTTTCTATGGACTTCATCACCGATCTACCTCCATGCTCCGGATACAATACGATTCTAGTAATCGTGGACTTATTCTCCAAGATGGCGCATTTCATTCCGCTCAAAGGCTTGCCAACAGCAGCAACTCTGGCCCGAGAATTTCTCGAAAACATCGTCCGACTGCACGGTTTTCCTTCGGTTCTAATTTCGGATCGAGGTAGTCAATTTATTTCTCATTTTTGGCGAAGTTGCTGTCGGTCGGCTCAAATTGATGTGAGACTATCGACCAGTCACCACCCTCAGACCGACGGACAAACCGAGAGGACCAATCAAACTCTGGAACAGTATTTACGCTGCATGCTGCAACAAACTGAAAAAACTTGGAAAGATATCCTTTGGATAGCCGAGTATGCCTACAATAACTTTGTCCATTCGGGAACTGGGAAAACCCTGTTTTTTCTTTTGTACGGCAGTCACCCTCGAACCTCGGAGTTGGATCCCCTCCAAGATCTTGAAACACCAGCAGTAGACTACCTGCATTCTACAATCACCCAAGCCTTTAAGGAAGCTGTTTCTCACCTTCAAAGGGCTAAAGAACAATACAAGAAAGGAGCAGATCAACATCGGAAGGAAGCCCCTCACTATCAAGTAGGGGATCAAGTCTGGTTATCCACCAAATATCTATCTCTAAAAGGGCCACGCACATTCAACCCAAGATACCTTGGTCCCTATTCCATCACTACCATAGTAAACCCAGTAGCGGTCAAGTTGGACTTGCCCCCGCACATGAAGATACATCCGGTCTTCCACGTCTCTCTATTAAAACCCGTGCAACCTCAAACCCGACTAACCAAATCTCCAAAACCTATCCTAGTGGATGGAGAACTCGAGTTTGAAGTCAAAAGCATTCTAGACTCCAAGATCTCCAAATCTAAACTATTCTACCTAATTGACTGGAAAGGCTACGGCCCCCAAGAGAGATCCTGGGAACCTGCTGAATATGTGCACGCTCCTCGCCTAATCAAAAGATTTCACCGAACATTTCCTGACAAGCCAAAACCCCCGGAAAAGCCCGGTTTGGGAGGGGCCTTGAGGGGGGGTACTGTCATGATCTCTGCTTCCAAAAGGTCAGGGTTTTCCCAACTCCCTTGGAAGCAGATCCATAACCCAGGTTCCGAGTGCCAACCAGTCCCAATTGGGACCTTTTGGACCCAGTCCTGGCGCCAGTGGCACCAGGCTCATAAATATGCCCAGTCCCAGCGCTGGAAGCGCCGGGCTCATAATGCTTGGGTGGACTTACCTTCAGCAGACCATGCTGCTTACTTGCCTGCCAGTTGAGCCTCTGATCCTCTTCTGTTTGGAACTACTTTTCCTGTTGGGTGGGGCTGGAGCCACTCCCTAGATTCAGAACACTGGAACTCTTCTGGAAGGCAGGAACTCTTTTCTTACCAGGAACTCTTTTCTTACTTAGGCGTGGCTGTGGAAGGAGACACCTAAGCACTACAGGAGGCTATTTAAACCACACCCGGTGGATGAATCTTGCTTTGCGTTATTCTGCAACCTCTGCAGCAGAACGCTCATCGTGTCTTCTGCATCCGGTCCTGGGCCTAAGGAAAAAGGCTTACCATCCTGAATCCAGTCTTCAGCAACACCTATAAAGACAAGAAAGAACAGGTTAGCATTCCGGCATCTGAAAGGCAAAGGCTTACCATCCTGAATCCAGTCTTCAGCAACACCTATAAAGACAAGAAAGAACAGGTTAGCATTCCGGCATCTGAAAGGCAAAGGCTTACCTACTCTTCGTGCGCTCCGGAGGTCTTCACACTGCATTCCGGCATCTGAAAGACAAAAGTTTACCAACTCTTCGCACGCTCCGGAGGCCTTCGGCGCTGCATCCCGCATCTGAAAGACAAAACAAGGTGCGTTCAAAGACATTGGGGAACTTTAATACTCACTTGCCATTACTCCTTTCCACATCTAATCCAGTGGGTATTCCGGCACCCTGCAGCCGCTCCGAACTCGTACCTGCAAAATAAAAAGACAGTTAGAGCGCATAGTGAAGCAGGCAACAAGCGCTTACTTACGTGCTTCCAGGCGCTTCTATTCATCAGACGGGCTCCATCTTCAACTCACTTCAGCCCGTCATCCGCCATCGCCGGAACCCTGCAAAACAAGAGACATCATTACTAAAGACTTTAAAGACATTTGAATGACTCGAAACTTACCGTTCGTGCAGTAAACGACGGACAGCAGTCCTCTGAAGTCAAGAGGCCTGCGCTACCTATCCAGTGAAGAAACTGGTTACAGCACCCTGCCCCGAGGCAGATGGAGAGCTCGGCATTCACTTACCTAAGGTGAGAGCGTTAACCTTTGGGGGTCTACAGGAGAGGAGAAGAGGAAAGAGATAGGGACACCCCAATAACCCCAGTTCATTAACCCCATATTTTCTATCTGCAGACATCTTACTCTACACGTCAGGCATACAGTGCACAGAGGTCCAGCCCAAAGAGCCAACCGGGTGCTACACATCACCTTTGAAGATACGGTAGTCGCCCAGTCAAGACCGGCGCCTCTGCGAGAATCAGGTGAGCGTTACAGGTTCTGGGGTCTCATTCACTCATGCATTTGCTACGCCGGCCACAAGTTCTTTTTCCCCGTTGTTGTCAACATGGTAGGAGCATCCATACACATAGACAGTGGGCATTCCCTCACACTTGTCTTCTTCAAAGACTTTGTGTGGGGAATTGAGGTACGCCTCCATGTTGGCCTTGATTTTTAGACTCTCGTCCTCGAGACAGTTTTCTCTGGCACAATCATTCAAGTCAGCCAGACCTTGCGCGAGGGGACTCTTCTTGTTTTGGCCATATCTGACCTCCACAGGAAAGCCTTGCATTGACAGAATCCAGGAAGTAATTCAGAAATTACTCACATTTCCGGCCCGGATTCTGTCACTTTGGAGATATTGCAGAGGCTGGTGTGGAGTCTCCACTATGATGTGTTCCCCCTGGATAAACGGGCGGTAATTCTTCAATACCCACACCGTCGCCAGGAGGGCCTTCTCACAATCGTTGAATTTTTCCTCCACAGAGGATAAAGTTTTGCTCGCATAGGAGATCACTTTATTGACCTTGTCATGCTTTTGATATAATACTGCAGTCAAGCATGTATTAGAGAACCCTGTCTCCAAGAAGAACTCCTTGTTTTTGACGGGGTAAGCTAGGCAAGGCGCTTGTGAGAGGCTTCTTTTGAGTTGTCTTACTGCCTCGGCTTGTTCTGGACCCCATTCCCACTTGACCTCCCCCCTTCAAAAGATAAATCAGGGGTCTTGTGATCTCTGCATGGTCCTCAATGAACTTTCTACTGTAATTAGTCAGTCCAAGGAGGCTCCTTAGTTCCCGCAGAGTTTTGGGGTCTTTCAATTTCTGGAGTGCTTCCATTTTCTTTTCCTGGGGACAGAGACCCTGAGGAGTAATCTCATGCCCCAAGAAATTGACACAGGTTCTACACCACTGTGCCTTTTGAAAGGAAAGTTTTTCTCCGGCGGCCCTCAACTGCATCAGAACATACCAAGTCTCTGCTATGTGTTCTTCCACAGTTGAGCTTTTGATGAGCACATCATCTACATATGCCAGGTTACCCCTTTCACCCGGATCGGGCATGGCCTTATGCAGAAAAATGTTGGATTAATTGCCGGAGTTGATGTATCGAAGGGAGTCCGGGTCTATGTGTACTGCTGCCTCCCAAATTTTAAGGCCAGCTTGTATTGGTCCTCCCTACTGACAGGTACAGTCCAGTACCCATTGGTCAGGTCTATTGCAGTGAATACCTGTGACCCCTGGATCTGGGCCAGCCCTTGGTCAATGTAGGGAAGAGGCCATCGGGAAGTATGGACCCGTTTGTTGAGCTCCCTAAAGTCGGCACAGAGTCTCCACTGGCCGTTTAGCTTCAATATCCCCAGCACCGGATTATTGAATGTGCTCTGGACTGGACGGATTATCCCACGGGACTCAAGTTTCTTAATTATTTCAGTAAGGGACTCCATTGCTTGGAGAGGCAAGCTATATTGCTTCACAAACACTGGAGTCATGCCAGGGTCCGTGGGAATTGTTGTTGTGTGGATGTCGGTGCGACCACAGTCATATGAGTCCACCGCAAAGAGATCTTAAAAATCCAAGAAAACTTGTTTTGATCTTTGCCTTTGCTCCAGAGTCTCACAGGCATCAGCTAGGTTGACTCTCTCTTCAACCATCTGCCTGAAGGATGGAAAGACTTCTGGTTTTGCTAGCTCAGCGGCCTCCTCCAGCTGGGTGGAGAAGTCCCTGGTCAAAGTGTTGAATTGGACTGGTGGCTTCAGGTGGGAAAGGCAGCCCTCATGGACCTGGAAAATCACCTCATCCCTCCTGAAGTCACAAGTCACATCTTCCTTACAATAAGGGCAGGAAGTGTACACCAGGATGTTCTCCCCATGCCGGGTAAAGATCCTGTCTGGTGTTGCGTTGTCATCACTGTCACTGTCAAAACAGTCCTTGGGAATTGGTCCTACCAGTTCATTGCCTAAATCTATGGAAAAATGTTGGTCATCAACCGCCATTCCAATAATGGTGCCTGCGGCTAGATTGATACTCTTTAAGTCGCTGTTATCCACCTCTATTGGAATGGTGTCATGTTCTATATTGACTAGTGGTGTTGGGTTTACCCCCAACCCTTGCTGTTGGAGAGAAGCATTTAGATGAATATAGGCATCAGGGTTTTTCAGTTTCTGTCCTCTTTTAACTTTCACTTCCAGGGAGAATTGTCGGGTCCTTTCTGGTATGGTGACTTCCTCTCCAATCTGAATTTCAACTGCATAAGGGAGCAGTTGAGCTGACCTAAATGCTTTCTCTGGGTCCTCAAAGCCCATGGGATTATCCGCTAATCAGGACCAAGCTTTGAAGTTGATTAGGTCCAAATTAATGGAAAAGTGATTGAGAATGTCACTGCCTAAGTAAAAGGCGGCAGTGACGCCTCGCACGACCCAACAATTATGGACTATGCTCTTGTTGCCTATGGAGATTTTGAGAATACACCTGCTTGGCAGGAGATGTTTGGAATTGGGTGTTTCCAGATCCATTTCCCATTTCTCTATCAGTCTAAATGTGGGAATGGATGGATCTTTTGGGAGTTGGCGGAACATGGCTTCGCTGATGAAGCTCTTACCGTTGTTCACACACACTCGGGCGAGAACAGGGTCCTTCCCTTAATTTAACTGAACAGGGATGAACAACAGTTCTCCAATTTGCTCAATATCAGCCAGGCTCTGAGCTGATATCTCATCTTTGTGGACTATAGGAGTGGGAATGTCTGATTGTGGATTGGTAAAGAATTTCAGAGTGTTTCCTTCCAGTGTGGAATGCCACCTTAAACTGGAAGGAAGGTTAATTTTCAGAAATAGGGAGGACCCCCCATCACCAGTTTGTTGTCCTACTGCTATTACTGTCACGTCTGGGATTTGGTTGTTCTGGAAGTGAAATTCTAATTGGTCAGATTTTTGTTCAACCATGTGGCATGTGCCGTTTAAACTAACATGGTTGACACTCTGTTTTAATGTTATGGGTCGGCTAGTCTGGGTCAAGAGGACCTTGTTTACGCAATCTATTAGGGGTGACAACCTTCGCAGGAGGTCATTCCCTAGTAAACAAGGGGTGACCTCTGGAGTTACAACTATGACCGGGTGCTTCACCTTGTGTCGCCCAATTTTAATGTCCAAATCTGCAGTCCCCTCAACGGGAATTTCCTTCCCGTCAAAGTTCTGAAGTTGTCCAGGAAGAAGGGTGAGAGGAATTCGGTAGTTCTCCCCCTTCCTGAATTCAGTTTATCAAAGGCCTTTTTGGACAGAAGGGTAGCTTGGGATCCAGTGTCCACCAGTGCCAAAATTGTACCCTGCCCCTGTATTTGTACCGGGGCATAGAATCTTCCCTCCTTCTCCGCAAGGGGGCACATATAATGTACATTTTTGGACAACTGGTGGGTTAGTTTTCTAGTTTTGGACACTGATAGGGAGGTGATTTGGGCAGAATTCAGTGTGGAGTCTTGGGAATCTGAAAAGAAAAGGTGGCAACTAGATATGGGAGAAGTTTTGGGTTCCTCTGGTTCCGGTGCTGGGCTGCCCCCCTCTTTTTGGAGGCAGTCACCAGGATGGGTTTGAACCAGGGGATTTTCATGCTGTTGGTTCTGGGGTAGGATGATTGGCGGCGCTAGCTCAGTCCGCACATCAACCCAGTCTGGATTTGAATCCTTTGGGACCCATTTTTCTTTGGGAGGAGTTCCCCCATCTCTGAAGGAGAAGATCCTTTTCCCAGGATCCTCTGAGGATCCCTCTCCTTCAAATTGGAAGATTTGTACCTCCTCCTCAAAATGGGCCTGTTTGGGTTCTTTGTTTCTCCTACTCCCCCCTCTGCTCCTTGGGTGGCAGACTTTCAGGGGCAGGAGATTTTGGTTCCGGTTCCTGGGTTTCCAGGGGCTTTTTACAAGTGGGGAAGGAAACTTCCTCCAAGGCTTTACACCCCCCTTCCCCTCGTGCCTCCTCTCTGGGAACCGGTGGGTTGACAGGGTTCTGCCCCAGTCATTGTTCTGGAGCACCAGGTCTGGAGTTTGAGGCATTCTGCGCCGACATGCTCATCTGAGGGCTCTGTTGAGCCCTCAGCATGCGACCCAGATTCTGTGCAGGTTTTGGACCTGGCGCTCTAGCTGTGACACCCGCTCAGGCTGATAAGGGGTTCTCATTTCTCCCTTGGGCTGATCCCGGGAAGGGTAGCTATCCCTTCTCTGAAAATACCCCGGGTTTGGAAAATTTGGGTACCCCTCCACCCTTGGCCTCCCCTCTCCCAGATTAGGTTGTCTGGGCTCAGGAAAGTGGTGAAAGAAGGATGGATTGTTCTGGGGTTGGAAGATTTGTAGGTACCTGGGGAAAAAGTTCTGTCCAGGATTTGGGTAATTTCTACCCTCCTGGGGGAAGTGAGGAGGGAAATTCCCTGGGTTAGCTGGTGCTTGGTTGGATACCCCCCTTTAGGCTGGAGGAGTCCACACATAACCCAGGATGGGTCTGTTCCCCTTGTAGCGGGGACTTATGTAGTCAGGGGAGTGAGGGAACCCATTTGGGGGACTTCCTTCTTGGCTCCCTGTCTGTGACTGGCCCGAGGGCCTTCTGGGCTTGGGATTGCTCTGATTTTGTGCAGGCGGGTTTTTAGCCCCCCCATCTCCAAATCAAAAATGGGGGCAACTTTCACCTCTGCAGCAGCAGGGGTGTTGGCTGGTTTGGGACTTTTTGCATTATTCTTGTTTTCTATGGGCTTTTGCACCTCATAAATTCGTGTGGCCTGTTCAATGACCCAGTCTAGTGATCTTTTCTTATGAAAATCTCTCACTAGCTGGGTCATGATGTACTTTGGTAGAGCGTGGAAAAAAGTATTGACAAATTATTTGCTGTCCGTGCTCACCCTTCTGGTGGTCTGCGCAAAGGAACGCTTTAATTCCTGCACAAATTCTTGTGGGGCCTGATCCTCCCCACATTGCAAGTTGTAGGCTGCCTTGCGAGCCTCCTGAGGATTTCTGTGTACAGAAAAATGCTTCAAGATGCCCGCCCTATAGGTGGACCATCTAGAATGATTTTGGTCGTCCAGCCCCGCAAAGAAGCTGGAGTATTCCGGTGAGAAGGTCCATTTCACATATTGAATACAGCTTTGGCTGTCCTTCAAATGGAAAGTTTCCATCATCTGCTTAAAGAGCTCTAAGTGCTCCCAAACAGAATACTTAGCGTTCTTATGATAGGGCATAATGACGCTCCTTATCGCCTTGATTTGCTTTAAGGGTTCCTTAAGCAAGGCCCTTTTTTGCCTTATTGGCCTTCTTAGTTCGGGTAACCCTAGTCCATTCCTCCTCTGACTCAGAGGCACTGCTCCCAGAGGTGCCCGTCTGGTCTTCTAGGATTTCCCGGATTCTGCAAGCAGAATGTGGGGATCTAGTCTCCTGTGTCCTGGGGCGCTCAGAGGAGTCTTCTGATTCCTCCTTGCTCCCAGGATCCCAGGATTTGATGGGTACCGCCCCCCCCCCCCACTGTCCTAGCTGGGCAGAGGTTTTCAGGATGCCCTTAGTGGGCCTACTCACATGAAGTTCCCCACTAAATTTCACAGTACTTGGGTACCCATACCCAGATGCCCGCCCATCCATTCCTGGGAGGTGCTGGTCTATGAGCCCCATACTTCTGATTGGATTGAAATCTGCCATCCCCGTGGCCCTGGGCTCATGTGCGCCAGTGGACATGGGGGTGGCAGAGTCCAGGGATTGGGAGAGAGGAAGGCCTCTGGTACTAGGGTTCCTGAGCATAACCTCAGGAACCCTAGTACCAGTGAACCTCATCTCTATCAGCCCCTGCTTCCTGTTGCCATGCAAGAACCTTCGCTTTCTGTTCCTCAATAAAGGCCTTACTAGTCTCTATCATCTCTCTTGCATGGCTACCTGTCTGTGGAGCCTGTCATTGTTCTCAAAGAGAACCTCATTTTCTCTCTGTGCTTCCTTGGTTGTTTTTGAGTACTGGGCTAGTCTTTGCTGCAGGAGGGTTACCTCCTGAGTCCTGTCCAAACTGGCCCAGTCCTTCCTTGCTAGAGCCTCTTCCACCCTCTTGGTGTGCTCTAACAATCTTTCATGCTCTTTTTGGAGGTCACCCAGTCCCTGAAGGGCCAGGTGATTTTCTTCTACTTTCTCTTTTAAATGACAGACTTCCTGGCCTAAGGTGTCCCTTTCCTGAGCAAGAGCCTGCGTCTGTGCCGCCAGGTACTCCCTCTGTCTTTGAAGCGCACCAGCTTTCTGGCGCTCTTCATCAAATTCTGCCTGGTGTCAAGATGTGCGTCCCGAGGACGCTGCGTACCTGTGTTTCCTGAAGGCTTGCGTGCCGGGGTCGCCAGGACGTTGATTGTAGAACGAAAGATGACAGGGTAACGCCAAGAACCGGCCCAGGTCCCGTCCTGATTTGCAGGATTGAAAATGGGTCCGATTCCTGACGCCACGGATGGACACTTCCCTGGATTTACGTGGCGCCAGAACAGTGCGAGCACTGAACAGGGAAGGTCGGTAGATGTTAACAGCAAGCTTGAGTGCGTTGCTTGTGATTCTGCGGAGACCCTCCTGAAGATGGTGGCAGAAGGCAGCTGAGACTGTAGTATGGCAGCAACTGCAGGCAGCAGAAAAGGCAGAGTAAAGGCACCGTAGAGGCACTGGTACCCAAGCACAAAGCAGAGGAGTATTCAGGCAAGGGAAGGTGGGCAGGCAGGAGAGGGGTAAGGCGGCAAGAAGGGAAAAGGAAGGGACAAGAGACTCCAGACCAAGACCAGACTAAGCCCAACCCAGGGAAGCCAGACCCCCAACCAAGGAACCAGACCAACAGGACAGGGGAAGGCAGGGCAAACTGGAAGGGAACAAGGAAGGCAAGCGGAGTAACCGACTATGGACAAGGTAATCCAGTAGCGAGCGGGAGGTCAGGACCAAACCGCGTTGAGACGCGGCGAGTACAAGACCAGGAAGCTCTTTTATAGAGACTCGGCATGGAAGCGAGGCTTGACCCGCAATCTGAGTCGGCGCATGCGCGGAATCAAGGTATTCATGGAAACGAGGCTTGAACCACAAGCCTGTTCCCTGCCGCTTCCGCGTATGAACGCATGCACCCCGACTCGCCCGGAGCGGGCACGCACCCCAAATGAGCGATGACCTCGGAGAATACACCTTCGGCCAAGACGATACCGCGGGTACAGCTGCCAGGCATCTCCCCGCCCACGAGGATACGGACGTTCCTGTTCCCGGGTGAGTGTCCTAACACCTGGGTGTCCAGGTCTTTCAGAATTATTTTATTGCTCTCCTCTTTTTCTCTCTCTAATTGGCTTTGCAGGGTGACTACCTGCTTTGCGCATGCTCAGTTAAGGTTTATTTGTTGCTCCAGCTTTTTCTGGCTCTGCAGTAGAGAGCCAAAACTTTCTTGGTACTCCTTCTGCAAGGCCCGAATTCTGGTATCCTGTTCTGCCTTTTCCTGCTGCAGGAAACCCATGTCCTCCTTTATTTTGATTATATACTGCCTACTTTCATTTTCGGACTCCTGGCTCCTATGCAGCCTCTGCTCAGAGGAGTCCAATCAGTTTGGGCCTTTCCTAATGCCTGCAGTTGCTTACTTGCCAGATCTTGGCCTTCAGTATATTTATACTGTATGGCTCCTATAGATAGGTATAGATATGCCTCTATTTTGGCAATCTTGTTTTGTTCTTCCTTTGCCTCAGGGGCCATATATAGTTCACTCAGGGCCATGTGTAACGGATCCTGATCTTGCCATGTATCTAATCCTGTTGCAGTGATCTGTTCTGTGATTGCCTGCAACCACACATTCTGATCCTGCTCTGTCCATTCACCCCTCACAAATAACTTATGCAAAAGGTGTTCTCTAGCCATATTGATGTCTACCAATGTCGCCATTCTGGAAATATTACTTTCCTTCCTGATTTACAGAAGTTTTCTTTTATTTTTGCAAAACAGGCCGTTTCCTTACAGCGTTCCCTTTTGAGGGGTGCTTTTCACAGTGTAACACAGCATGGTAGCCCAACAGGATTTATGTACCCTGTCAGTTAGCACACTGTATTAGACTGTCACAAGTGGTATATTTAATTCAGAAATCCCGGATTTGAGCCCCCAATCTGTAAGTGGTTTCAACCCAGCACTCCACCCAAGTCAATGCCTAGCGTGTGGTGCCCAGCTGGAACCCTTAATTATATATTTTTATGTCTAAAGTTCTTTTATTTCTGAATGATGTACCCTTATATCACGCCCCTCTCTTTGAATCCCCCCGGTCTCACTGAACCAAGAAGAAGGTTGTTTTGCAAAGTTAAAAGATTTATTTTATGAATTGAACCATATGTATATCACAGTTTTATGAATATGAACAATATCTAAATTTCACAGTATTAATATTTATACAATGATCAGCAATGGGTGATATTACAATAATCAACAATCTCTTTAATCAATAGGCGTATGGGTGAGAAGAATAATGTAGCATAGAATAAAACTTTGTGTGGATTCAATGAAATGCAATAATAGGAAATTAATGCAGCACAGAAATAAAACTTGTTATGAATCCAATCAAATGCAATGTAATCACTCTTTCCCCCTGATACTACTCAATCCCCCCTAATATGTAATATAGAGATGGAAGGAGAGAAAACAGGTTTCATGAATAACACTCTACAAATGCAGTTCAATCCCATTTCCCCCAGCAAGCTTAGAGAGAAACAGGAATGATTTCAAAACAGGTCAATTGCTTTTGAATGTGATTTTAATTGAATGGGAAAAACACTAAAAATAACTTTAATTCTCTAAATGGGATTCAGAACTAGTGGGAGCTACGTTCGATAGTTCCAGGTGGACACTAGCAATGATGATTGAATGACTGGCAGATAGGAAACTGAATTCAGAGGTTGAATGCAAAGAAATAGCTATTTTGTGAAATTGAGCCAAATGCAGAATCGCTGCAAACTTTTCTGCGCGCGCTAAGTGCGATTGCGGCAAAACTATAAGGAGTTTGAATGTTTGGATTTGTTTGAAAGCTGAGGATGTTAGCTTCAATTTGACACTTGAATTTCGTTCCTAGCATGTACGATTCACAGGTCGATTTTTCTAAAAAGAGTCAAGATTTCAAATGAGAGATGCGCTTTTGAAGATTACAAACAAGGATTGGCTTTACACTAAGGGGCTATGAAGTTGCGAGATACCAACAGTACAGCCACCAGTTTAGAGGCGCCTCTGTCTGATCTTTGCCCGCTGTGACACTTGCCTTTCTTCAGCAACTATATTAGCGCAAAGATGATTTATCACTACAATTATTACAGGATTATATGGATGAGGGAAAGATTCAGAATAGACAAAAGAGATTCTACAATGCAGTCTGGATATGTTGGGATGGGTTTGATAGGATTAATTAAGGATAAGAGATTGGCTATGGACAGTTCTATGCTAAATACTCACAACTATGGTTTTGAAATAGGCCCGTCAGGATCTGGTCAAGGGTGTTGGACTGGAATCTGCTAGCCACCGGACAGGATTCAGGCGCTTGGTTTTGCTCTCAGCACTGCACTCTGTCTCTGCACGGCCTCCTGTACTGGATCTGACGGGTTGGCTCTGGGTTACAGCTCTACTCTACTGGTTTGGATCTCTGGGTTCTAGCAAGGGTTCTTGGCAAAGAACTAGAAAAACAGCACAGCCCGGCTGTTCAATTTGTTGTTCCCCTTGGAAGTCTGGGGTTAAAATCAGGTTGCAAGATTTTAAATGCCAGCTGAGAAGGGTTCAGCTTTGGAATGGGCCTTCTGCTTTCAGAGTTCTGGAGTCACGATCTGGGTTCTTCCTGCCGAGCGCTTCGCCAGTAAATCAGTTGATGGGCGAATGTGTGTGTCTAGGTCCTCAACAGTCCCTATTTATGTGTTTCCCAGGGGGTGGATAGGCTGATTATAATATGCCCACCCTCTAGGAAACTGATTGGTCACAGTATTCCCTCTATCCTGATTTGAGAAGGAAACCAGGGTGTCATGATGTGTCATGATGACGCTGTGTTTATGGTCCAGGGAAAGACCTCCTCTTTGTTTCTACACAGAAAATATATTTTTCATATAAAGCATATTTACAATATCACCAACTTGCTAGTAATACATATCCACATCATATATTTAATAACGCACGTCTCTGTCCAAGTCCCATCTTCTTAAGAGTTTCGGTTCACAATTGACAGTTTTCCGCGCTTTTGGTTGGTTACCCAATGTCAGATCTGTACAAATGTTTCCACATACATGCGCATAACATCTGGGCATACTCCTGTAAATGTTCATATTCCTAGCATTATCACAATTGCTACAATATCAACATTTTTGTGGTTCAGTCTCTGAATATCCCACAAAATCCAGAGTAGTTTTAAAACGTGACCCACATTTACATTTTAACAATCTATAAATTCCAGATTTTTACAAGTTTGGCACAGTTTTCTACGAGTCTTTTTCTCAAAACTATATTTTCTTCAGTTCCAGATACACATTTCAATCTAGTCCCCCCGCTTCCAAGGTTTTGGCTGGGCCAGAGCAACCTGAGCCTCTTACTGCTAGCAGCTGGTTTCTATTGACGCCCGAATTAGCATTTCATTTCAGTCAAGGTAGTCTTTTGTCTCTTGTCAGAGCAACAGGCCAAAGCCCCCTCCCACCTCCAGTCACACCTCCCTGCCAGTTCCTCAGCAGAGAGCAGGGGGGAAGATTCCTTTGTTTGGGATAAACTGTGGAATGTCTTTGAAGCCCAGTGTGGCTGGCTTTAGCTCACTTTTAAAACATTGTCTAAAATAGTCTTTTTCTAAAATACAATATACATTTTTAACAAATATAACCATAAATCTCTTAATTCTAGCCTTTTTCAAACATAGAGATTGAATTGTAACCTATATTGCTTTTGATGGGAAGTCCATACTTTGATTTTAATGTACAAGTTTAAATTGACAGGTTAAGTAAATGCCAGCTTCTGACACAGGCGAGCGGTGGTACTGCGCCCATATTTGACATATTTTTCCCATACAAGCACCTTTGAATGTGGATTTTTCTTATGATGAAATGTGCTTCTGCTGACATTTGTGCTTAGGTGGATTGTGCTTAGGTGGATTCTTTAAATAAAGTGATGTTTAACACCCAACAAGGATGTTGGATATTTTGTGATGTTTGGGAACCATGATTTTTGCACTTTCCAGAGCCAAGGAAAAATGGATTTTTAAAGCAGTTCTGGGTTTCCCTTGCAATGCAGCACTGCTTTTTCAAGTAGTTTCATTTTACTCTGTGAGCAGCTAAATGATAGGTTTTGGCAGTGGTCTCCTGTGTTACCACTGACATAGGCAAAATGGATTGGCGGCCTATTTTTCAGGTTTCCCTGCGCAATTCTCAGCGATTTTTAGCACATGTAAGGCTTTTCAGCGGCCATTCTGTTCTTTTGATGAAAGCAGCGCACAGTGATGTTGCAGGGCATAGACTAGTGGGTTAGAACATCCCACAGGACTTGGAGTTATTCCATTACATGCACGTTCCTAAAGGGCCTTAAGCTCAGTACCAAGACATTTCCATGGGGTTCCCCAAAATCTGACCATAAATTGAAACCATGGTCTGCGGGACTCCACTCAATCGTGCTATTTCCTTGAAAGGAATTTTTGCCACCATTATCGCTGCAGGCAATGAAGGAAGAAAAAAAAGGCCCCAACTTAGTAGATTAATCCACAATTGCCAACACCACTGTGTATTCCCTGGAAAGTGACAATTCCACAATGAAATCCATAGACAACTTTTGCCAGGGCCCTGTATGTGTTGGCAAGCGATATAACCAACCAATCAGGGGTCCTCGTCTAGTCTTGGCCCTAGCACAAACTTCACAAGAGTCTACATAATCTAGTGCAGCTGTTTGAATCTCTGCCCACCAATATTAGTGTCGTAGAAACTCCAGGGTCCATCTGATCCCTGGATGACCTGCGACTGGTCTATCACAGCAGAAATACAAAGCCTGCGCCTGCTGGGCTGCCATTGGAATAAACAACCAGCCATCCCGAAACAAAACCCCATTGTCACATCGCTGATGAGCTGGCTCATGGCCCATCCATACTTTTGACTGAATGCGAGCTTGCTGTATATAAAATTGCAGTATAAAATCCACCTCAACCCTGATGACATTAACAGCCCTCATTTCTATGAGGTAAAATAAAAGACTCCACCCCCACCTCAGTAGGTTTTCCTGTCCTAATCTAGATAAAGCATCAGCCTTTATCAGCCAGTCCGATAGCTCACTTTGACATCTGTGCAGAGCCTGCTGATGCAGGTTCGAATCCCGGCAAGGCCAAACTCAGCCTTTCATCCTTCCGAGGTCGATCAATGAGCACCACACACCATGGGTAATAATAAGCAGCGCTCAGAACCTGAGGGTTTGTAGCGCTATATAAATGCTAAATTATTCTTATTCTTATGACTCTGCCTAGGTCTACAGATGAGTAGAAAATGAAACTGGGGGAGGAGGGAAAAACATTCACATAGAAAGATGATGGTTGGCACACACTGCATTGATCAACAAAAAAAAAAAGGTTCTTATGGCCTGTATAAACGGTTTCAGAGCTTTCAGTGCCTTCCAAATAGTGCCGCCACTGTGCAAAGGTGTTTCTCATTGCCAATAACTCCTTATCACAGGTAGTATAATGTTGTTCAGGGATGGATAAAACTTGCTTTTTTTAAAGTCACTAGGTGAGGCATCAGTTTCAACAATAAAAGGCGCTCTAGGACATCCAGATATCTCTGCATAGGAGCAGATATGAATGCCTTTTTTAGGAATGTAAATGTGTCACTTTGTATCGCCTGCCAGTGAAAAGAAATACTGTCACAGGTTTCCCCTTTTCTCACCTGTTTTCTCTGTTTTGCGGAGTCCTTTGTCAGAGTTTTCTTTCGAGCAGTTCGTGTCTTGTACAAGCCCGCTCGGCCATCTTCGGATTCCAGGATTCGTTCAGCTTCTTTGTCCGGGATCTAGGAAACTCCAGGAAGCTTGGAATGGAGACAGCACATGGAGGCGGTCTGCAGGGAACGCGGAAGAGACAGGATCAAGGAAGGTAGTAGGAAAGGAGAAGGAGGAAGGTCCGGGCACCAGGAAGCAACACAGTTCAGGAGAACGAACTACGGAGCACGTCAGGCCACAGCTATCGGTAGCGTTGAGACGCGTTGAGATGCATGGAACCGCAGGGGGGTGTCTAATTTATAGAACGTGCTGCATAGGACGTAAAGGTCGATAGACCGCGTTCCGTGTATACGGCCATGTTGGGTGTACTACAGCGAGTAACCCCCGACGTACCAGGGACCAGGAAGACCAGAAGGGGCATGATCGATGGATCATGACAGCATGCCCCCTTCCAAAACCCGTTCCACTGGGTTTACCTGGATGTATTCGGTGGAACCTTCTGAGCAATCTGGGGGAGTTTAAATTCGAGACTGGTTCCCAGGTACGTTCACTGGGTGGATAGCCCTTCCATTCCACCAGGTATTGAAGTCGGCCTTGTCTATATCGGGCGTCACAAATACGAGAAACTTCATATTCCAGCTGGTCATCGACAATCACAGGACTAGGTCTAAGAGTAGTCCGGGTGGTTTGGATGAATGACTTCAACAGAGATTTGTGAAAAACTGGATGTATCTTCTTCCAGGAGTCCGGAAGTTGGAGTCGAAAGGCCACAGGATTAATGATTTCTTTTATAGAGAAGGGCCCATAATACCGGGGAGCCAACTTATTTGGTCTGAGATGTCGGGGCTGAGGTTTCGAGGATAGCCATACTTTATCCCCAATAGAGTAAGAAGGTCCTGGTCTTCTCTTTCAATCTGCATAGTGCTTGGTTTGGATTCACGCACTCTCAAGATGTTCCTTGCCGATTTTCTGTTCATTGATGAGTGTTTCGATCCAGGAATCGACAGTTGGAACAGGTGTTGGGTGTGGAAGAAAAGAAGGTAAGACCGAAGGGTGGAATCCTTGGCTGCAGAAAATAGGGCTGGTCTTAACAGCCGAATGATCCGAATTATTGTAGGCGAATTCGACCACTGGTATTAAAAGTGACCAATCATCCTGGACTTTGGTAGAGAAGCAACAAAGATATTGTTCAAGGGTTTGATTCACTCGTTCTGTGATACCATTGGTTTGGGGATGATATCCCGAGGAAAGAGCCCGTTGGATCCTTAATATCCTGCAGAGGTGTTTCCAAAACTGAGAGATATACTGTGGTCCTCTGTCCGATATGATCTTGGAAGGAAGTCCATGCAGTCGGAAGATGTGTTCCAGGAAAATTCTAGCAAGTTCTGATGAGGATGGTAATTTATACAGAGGAGTAAAGTGAGCCATATGAGTGAATAGGTCAATGGTGACCGTAATAGTGGTATAACCTCTGGAAGGCGGCAATTCCAAAATGAAGTCTGTAGCTATGATTTCCCAAGGTCTTGTTGGTGGAGTTGGCTGTAATAAGAGACCTGCTGGCTTCTGGTTATCATGTTTGTTCTGATTACAGATGGAACAAGATTGAATATACAGCTGTACGTCCGTCTTCATCTTGGGCCACCAAAATTGTCTTTGTATTAGACGGAGGGTGTTGGAAATACCACGATGACCGGAGTGAAGAGTATCATGGCAGATATTTATTATCCTTTGTTGTAGTTTCTGTGTGGGGATGACCAGGTTAGTATCCTTGAACAAGTATCCGTCCTTGATTCTTAAGTCCCATTGATTCTTCTTTAAAAGTCCTTTCCAAAGTTCTGAAGTCTGAGTTTGCACGCAAATCTTTTCCAGGAGGTTGTTTGCTTGAGCTACAAATATGGTATGAGGAAACATCTTGGGATATGTCCGATCCTCCGGAGGTTCATAGTCTGGACGACGAGAAAGTGCATCAGCTATTACATTTTGAGTTTCCAGGGACATGGTGAATCTGAAACTGATATTGGGCAAAAAAGAAGGCCCACCGAGCTTGGCGACTATTCCTACATTCCAGGGCTTGCAATACTTGTAGGTTTCGATGATCCGTGCGGACATGGACCGGAAATTTGGCTCCTAGAAGTAAATGACGCCACTCTGTGAAGTCTTGATGGATGGCTAGCAGCTCTGTCTCTAGGACGGAGTAATGGGTTTCACTAGGAGTTAATGTCTGAGAAAGGTAGGCAATGGGATGTTCCAAGCTATCCTCAAATTGCTGTTTTAGAACGGCTCCAATGGCGTAATTGGAGGCATCCGTCTCCACTATGAATGGGCGAGTAACGTTAGGCTGAGCAAGAATGGGAGCTTGTGTAAATTCAGACTTTAACTGTTGGAAGGCTTTCTCTTGGGCCATGGTCCCATGAAAGGGAACATCTTTTTTCAATAAGGCAATTATTGGTTGGACAATCTCGGAAAAGGAAGGTATGAATTTCCTATAAAAATTAGCGAAGCCCAGGAAGGATTGTATCTGTTTCACTGAGGCGGGGCTAGGCCAGGATAAAATAGTCTTGACCTTTGACTGATCCATACCGATACCATCGGGAGTAAGGACAAACCCTAGGTAGTGAACAGTAGAAGTATGGAAGATGCATTTCTCGGGCTTCGCCAGGAGTTTATTTTCGCGTAAGCGTTGTAAAACTGCTTTCACACGTTCTTCGTGCTTGAGAGGGTCCTTCGAAAATATTAGAATATCATCCAAATAGACAATCACAAAAAAGGAACAGCATGTCCGAGAACACTCGATCCATGAAACGTTGGCACACCGCTGGGGCATTAGCAAGTCCAAAGGGCATGACCAAGTATTCAAAATGCCCAAAGGGTGTTCTAAAGGCTGTCTTCCACGCGTCACCTGCCCTGATACGAATCAAATGATAGGCGCCCCTGAGATCCAGCTTGGTGAACACAACTGCGCCTCTTACTGCCTCCAGGATGTCTGCAATCAAGGGCAACGTATAGCGGTCCTTGAGAGTACATTGATTTAGACCTTGATAATCCAGACACGGTCTGAGTTCTTTAGTGTCTTTTTTAGGAACGAAGAACAGGGAGGTCCCTGATGGAGATTTAGATGATCGTATGGTGCCATTTGTGAGATTAGTATCCAGGTATTCACGAAGGGCTTTCTTTTCTGGTTCTGATAGGATGAACATCCTTCCAAATGGAATCACCGCGGAAGGTTCAGTCTCAATAGCACAATCTTCAGGTCTGTGGGGAGGTAAGGCCTGAACAATGGCGGAGGAGAAAACATCGGCATATTCCTGGTAAGCCTCCGGGACCCGGATGATGTTTGAAACTGAGATTGTGTTCTGATGAGTTGTAGGAAATTTCTTAGATGGTGTAGGATCAAGGTCTGGATGTAAGCAGTGGGACATACAAAACTCAGAACCCAGGAACAAGGATCCCGCTGCCCAATTGATATAGGGGTTGTGTCTTTGAAGCCAGGGCATTCCCAAAACCATGGGGTAATAGGCGGTCTTGATGATGTCAAATCTTATCCTTTCTTGATGTTGATTTATAGCAAGTTCGATCTCCTTGGTCTGCAGGGTTATAGGTCAGGAAGAAAGGGGTCTTCCATCAATTGCTTCCACAGGTTGCATGATAGTCCAGGATTCATAAGGAATATGGTGTTTTAAGACCCATTCATGATCTATGAATACCCCCATAGCTCCACAGTCGACCAGGATGGGATATATTTCTTTCTTGGATGTTGTCAAGAAGGCCTGTAAGATTACCAAGGAATTTTGTCCAGGAGAGTTCAAGGATGGAATAGGGGTGGAGCAGACATCTCTCTCCCGAACCTGCGCTCCGTTTAGGATCGGGAGCTGGCGTTTCCCGAGCGCTGTGGGGGGGGGCAATCGGACATTCTCTTACTAAACGTTTATCGGATGCACAATGCATACATAATCCAGTATGAATCCTTTGCATCATCTCTTGTGGTGTAATGGGTCCACGGAAGGCCCCTAATTGCATAGGTTCAGGCTCATTGCTTGGAGTAGAAATGCCTTCTGAGCTCGAAGAGGTTCCAATGGGGTTTTTCTAGAGTGGTAACTTGGTTTTCTTCTTTTCTGCCTTTCTCTCCTGAATGCGAAAGTCAATGTGTAGAGCGAGATCCATTAGGGTTTGAAAGGAACCCGGGCGTGCCACCCTGGCTAGTTCGTCCTTGATCTCTTCGTTTAGCCCTCTTCGAAATAAAGTAAAACAAGCTTCAGAGGACCAATCCGCTTCCTTAACCAACTGTTTGAAGCGTGTGACATACGTGAGCAAGTCCTGGGTACCCTGATGAAAGTCGAATAGACGTTCCTGGGCACTGTAAACTTATTACGGGCGTTCAAACATGGTCTTGAAGGCCTCTATAAAGCCGTCGTTGTCATCCAGGAGAGCATCACCAGAGTTAACCAATGGGGTGGCCCAGGTCAAGGCATTGCCGGAAAGATGCGAGATTATAAAGCCCACTTTAGCCCTGGGCGTAGAAAAATAATAAGGCTTAAATGTAAAGTGGACCAAACAAGAATCTAGGAATCCACGAAGGCTCTTTGCTGAACCGTCGTACTTATCAACGGCGCTGCCTAGAATTACACTCCCCTTCGTGGCGGAATCACGGGATAACACCAATTGTTTTAACGCAGCGTTTTCCGCCTTTAAGTTTTGCACTTCAGTCGTCAGCTCTTGCATACCATGCATAAGATCCTGGACGGCCGCTTCCATGTCTGTATCGAGATTGGTCAGGTGGCGTCTCAATCTGTCACAGGTTTCCACCTTTTCTCACCTGTTTTCTCTGTTTTGCGGAGTCCTTTGTCAGGGTTTTCTTTCGAGCAGTTCGGGTCTTGTACAAGCCCGCTCGGCCGTCTTCGGATTCCAGGATTCGTTCAGCTTCTTCATCCGGGATATAGGAAACTCCTGAAAGATTGGAATGGAGACAGCACACAGAGGCGGTCTGTGCGGAACGCGGAAGAGACAGGATCAACGAAGGTAGTAGGAAAGGAGAAGGAGGAAGGTCCGGGGACCAGGAAGCAACACAGTTCAGGAGAATGAACTACGGAGCACGTCAGGCCACAGCTATCGGTAGCGTTGAGACGCGCGGAACCGTAGGGGAGTGGCTAATTTATAGAACATGCTGCATAGGACGTAAAGGTCGATAGACCGCGTTCCGTGTATACGGCCGTGTTGGGTATACTACAGCAGTAACCCCCGACGTGCCAGGGACCAGGAAGTCCAGAAGGGGCGTGATCGATGGATCATGACAAATACCCTTTGAATTAAGCACTACAATAGGTTGAACTACTGTGCAAAACGTTTCTATGAAGCGCCTTAAGAAAGTCTGCGAATCCTAAAAGGTGCTGTACCGCCTTCACACTTTGGGGAACAGGACATTTTTTGTATTCAACTCTCTACAGTCCATACAGGGCTTAAGCGGGTCTACTAGATTTGCGAGAAAAAAAAATCAGCGCATCTGCTGGAGATACCCAATTTTTAATAAACCCTTTCTCTAGGTTTTCTTTCAAATATTTGTGTGGTTCCTGTTTGGTTGTAGGAGCATAATCCGTGCATGGGGTAATTTGTGCAATCAGTATCAGTTCGATGGGACAGTCGAAATATCTATATGAGGATGGAACTCACTGCTTGTTTTTCTGAGAATACATCAAGAAAATGTCAATATCTTATTGTTTTGCCTGGTTAATTTGGCACAACCTGTTTGGGTTATAGGGGAGATGGGTACTTGCCAACTGTGCTCCCTACAATGCTTAGAGGGAAAGGTGCTCTCAGCTCGGGCCCAATCTATGCAGTTTTAGCAATGGTTTCCATAAAATAACAGGGAAGTACTATGATTTAATGACATCCAAGACTACCTTTTCTAGATGGCCTGCCGAGGTCGCCATCAACATGCGTCCTGTTTCCATGCACACCTCCCCTGAAGACAAGGGTGCCCCATCTACTGTACACATAGGTGTGCTGTCTTTGGAAATATGAGAATTCCCTGTTGCAGTGAGAATTGGTGATCCCAAAAATTCCCTGATGCTCTTGAATTCAAGAGAGCAGCTAACGTTAAAGGTCCCAAAATGCAGGTCAAAATGACTTGCAATAAAAAATGGGCATGCCCTCTGACGAAAGACTTGATTTGGCTCAGACTATCTCCATCTCTTGTGAATGAGCCATCGAGTTTCCAGATCCTTAGGGGGCACTCTCACAAAAGGACTCGCCTGCCCACAGCATAGACATCCATTTTCCTTCGTCTGTGCTCTTTTTCAGCAGCTGCAAATGTACGTTTAATGTTTCCCACCTGTATAGTCTCAGGCGTATCTGAAGTCTGGGTACCTAACCTGCTAAATCTAAGAAAGAATGGAACTTTCCTATTTTCCCACTCCCTCTCGCTTTTTCTTGTTCAATTTGTAACATCATTTCAATCACTTCTTTTACGAATGTTAGTGCATCCTTTAAATCCTCCGTCAAACCTTGATCTGTCCACTGGGCTTCTCCCTATGACTGCTGAAATCACGTGATATGTGTAATAAGGTCTGATGCCTCTTGATGTACTGTTAATAGATCTAAATGAGTATTCTGTTTAAGCATTTTCTTTTCAAATATTGGTTTACATTGGACTAAAAATAAATCATAGTTTTGTCAAATCAGGTCTTTTTCCAAAATCAAAGGCGTTCCCCACACCAATGCATCATCTGAAAGGTAGGACAGGATAAAGTTAACATTTGCAGTGTCCCTTTCAACTGTTGTTGCCTATTTAGGAAGTGTAACTCACATTGTGCAAAATAAAGTCTATATAGTCAAGGATCTCCTCTACATGTATCTGCTGGAGCTAGGGGAGTGGAAGACCACCCTGTCATGCCATCCTCTCACTTGGGGGTGCTGGAGCCATGATCTAAACTACCTCTGAATCTAAAGGTTTCTGCAGTAGGGAAGGGAGGGGCCATTTTAACCTGCAGCTGGTGCACTCTGCCCAAGAGAATGGGCTTTCTATTCTGGCTATTTGCATTCCCCCCCCCCCTGAATTTCCTGTACAACGTTTGCAATTTCTGCCATGGGGTTTACCATTACCGGATGGCCTGGCCCACTGTCGGTACGTATGATAGTACGATGGTACACTCTGGAGGAATGCGGTAAACACTCCTGAATCCCCCACAGAGCTATAGTCAAGGGACCGCTACTTGCTTCTTCCCATCTCGGCGTCCTGGAGGGGTGACTCCCTATATGCTACGGGAGGAGAACAGTCAACTAAGATGGGCTTCAATACATAAAATCCCCCTTTACCTGTCCCCCACACTGTTCCGTACCCAATCCTGTTGACCTGCTATGGGATACTGTAGGTTCCAGCACCCCTTTGGCAATTCTATAATTCAGACAGGATGGGTGGGCAGGTCCCCTCTGTAGCATAGAATATACTAATGCTTGAAACAAAACCTGCAAACCGATCCTCGGCCTCCCTTTCCCGCTCACCTTGATGGCGGGGACCCAGGCTCAAATGGGGTAATGGCAGGAGGGTGAGGAGGTCTAGCGTACATGAACTCCTAGGATCACGCAGAGGCTACGGATCATCCAGACTCCCTGTAGCAAGGAGGCGAGATTGCAGAGTGCTTGCTCGTAACATTTTTGTTATATATTTATTTAAATGTTATTTGCGTTTTAAATACAATCACCAGATCGCTAGAGTGTTTCGAGGTGCTGAGGTCATCTGGTCGCATCCAGGATGTAAACGCCTGCACAGATCTTTCACATTTAATTTGAGTTTGTAAGAAAATACTTTCAAGGCATAAGAGAGCACATTCCGGAATTGCTAAGAAGACATTAAGGGGAGAGGAGAGTAGGTGTGCAGGGCGAGGAGCAATGAAGGAAGGGTAGGGTTGGGAGGAAATTAAGTGTAGTTTACTGAAGAGGTAGCCGTGCTATGGTGTCTGAAAGTGCATACCAGGTAAGTGCTATTGCAGTAAAAGGTAGATGCTTTGGTGCGGTCTGAAACTGGACTGATTGTTGTGGAGGAAGTTGTACATTTCTGTGAAGTGGGTGAGTTGGTTGCATGCAAGTTTCTCCTTGATGTGTGCTATGACTGGTAGATTAAAGATTGGTTTACATTTGTCTTTGTTATTTTCATCAAGCCTTTTCTTTTTCAGGAGTGGTCTATCTAGCTTTGTGGGGTACAAGCCTTTGAGAATGAGGCATTGCAGAGTTGGGTTATGTGGGGGCTAGTAGGGATCAATTTCTTTGATTTTTGGAGTCTGGGCAAGGGTTGGTTTCAGTGGAGGGAGCTCTCAATTCCATTTTGATCTTTTCTATTCTGTTCAAGTAAGCATGATGGCTCTCAATGTAGGTGGGCTGATGCTGGGGTTGGATGTCGGGGTTGTCAAAGGGTTGTTAGGGTTGAAATTGCCCCTAGTGTTTTTGATTTTCTTTATCTTGGTTTGGAAAGCTAGTGCTATATTGTCAGCCAGGCAGGAGTCTGGAGGTTGATTAAGGTTTCAGGGTTGGGTATTTGGCAGTATTTATAGTTTAGCTCTTTGGTATTGAGCTCTGGTGATAGTGGATTGGAAAAAGCATTTCTTTTCATGAGAATCACAATGCAGGGGGCAATGCATAAGGGGAAGGGGAGGAACAAGGTAGAAAATGAGAACTTGTAAGGGTGGGACATGGTTTGGGGAAAACGGACTGCAGAGGAATGGACCAATGAGCAGGGGGCCCACGGGAACTGTTTACATACAACGCCTATCCCTCTTCCTTCTCCCTGTATTGCCATCATTCCTAGCTCTTTTCCTTTTCCCTCACCCTACCCTACCTCTTCCTTGGCTGCCATGTCACAGTGTATTTTACCTCTATTCAGCCCTAATGTCCCCGAGTAATGAACAGCCTTGTTGGCAGCTGCCACTGCCCCGCTTGCCTTCTCCCCCTGTCCTATGATGCCTGACAGTTAAGCACTAGAATGTCCAATAACTAGTGCCAATCAGGAGTAGGTCGAACAATGGCAGCAGATGTGGACTTAAATATGACCGAAAGAGCACCGCTTCTTTTATGAGATCAATGTAAGCATTTAATATTATATCCTTTGGGAACTAGATTGAGTAAGATGGGAGATCAATACCATGTGAACCTTTAGCATCAGATTAAATGCACCAAGACTTCTGAAAACAACAGTGTGTCCCTTCCAATTTAATAAAAAAACAAGCTTTGATTGGAGGCCCTTAACCATGCGCTAGCTTTCACTCTTGGGTTGCACCCCAACATTTGGCAGTGCCCGTCCTGATCTGAGTGAAAGATTTACAATGGATATCAGATCCAGATCATTCCAAAATTCCTCTTTCCTTCTATAGATTAAAATAAATGTGACTAATGGTTCAAGCCACTACACTGCATCTATTCGTGAGGTATGTGGAGCATTCCAGTGGCAACATCCCTTTCGTGGAATTAATTGCCAGACACAAAACATCCCAGCTGACAGTTCTATAAATAATCAGGCTTTGGGTGTGAGACAAGCAAGAATCAAGGGATGCAGATACCAGTGGAACGCATGGATGAATGGTGCAAGCACAATGATCAGAATAGTTGCAAGGTACTGCCCCCCTTACCCAACAGCCCATTAATCATATTAATTAATCATGCCACAGGAAGAAGCTTTGTAATCACTATAATGATTTAGCAAGCTCCCATTGCTCATGCATGCAAGCAAATCAAAGTGAGTAATAGCTGGCAAGAATCTTGGAAGGACCTTAATTACAGATTACACAAACAGCTGCCTGTGTCCTGGACAGAGAACACAAAGGAGATGCAAACCCAAATTTGAAGGCAAGTGCAGCACACTGTTGTGGTTTTCCCAGGTACAGATCCCATGAAAGTTAATCGCATGCAAACCCTTGCCAGATCACTCTTGATGTCTGGGTTGTTCAGATTATTGGGATGTGCAACAATGGTCCAGGTAACTTTCAGCTAGGGGTGGACAATAATTATTTTTCCATTTAGAAGATGCAGAGAAGGGGCTGTATCCATGGTAGATAAATCAATGGATTTAAGACATTGATTTGAGTGGCAGACTAACAATAACAAATGGAAAACAGTGGAACAAACTATCTTCTGTACATTTTGAAATAGGAAAATGAGCCTCGTGTATGTTGATGGAACACATACTTCCACCTTCATTGAGAAATAGAATGATGAACAGTTCTTGCATTGGAAAAAAGATCCTTATGTTGAATTTGAGGCTCCATAAAAAAATGGGAACCCAGGATGCGTGTCTCCAAGTAAAAAGACTAAAATAACAGCATCATAACTGGGTAAGATCAGAAAAACAGTAGATGTTGCAGCAAGATTTTGAAAGAATGTTGAAAAACAGTGCGGCCAAAAACACAGATGAGATCTGGCAAACGATCAATTCCTTGAATGCCCCACAGGAGGCACTGTCGACTAACACTGTCCCAGCAAGTGCATGGGTCGAGCATTTCTCCTTGTTATTAGCAACAAATGAGCTAGTAATTCCAAATGACAGGACCTTGCGATGTGACGCATGGACCTTTTGTACAGACAGAGAAGATATTCTCGACTTGATAAATAAGGCAAGTAAATCGAGTGCCCCTGGCCCGAATGGTATGACCAATGCTATGCTGAAAAAAAGATCCGGAGCTATGGGCCACCTTCCTGTGGGAATATTTCGACCATGTAAAAAAAGACCAGAAGGGTCCCTATGTCATGGAAATCCTCAGTGGTGGTTGCTATTTTGAAAAAGGGTATCAATTCGGACCCCAAAAATGATCGGCCTATCGCCCTTTTGGATGTAGCAGGGAAGATCTTTGCTGCCCTGATCTTAAAGGTTCTTTCGAAGTGGAGTACAAAAACGAACAATTTTGACAGGAGGCAGTCGTGCTTTGTAAAAGGAGTGGGCATAGCTTTAAACATCTTTGTGATTAACACCTTGACAGCTTGAACCAAAGAGAATAAAGACGTTAAAATCTATTTGGCATTCATTGATTTAGCTTAAGCTTTTGACACGATTGATCGCGTCAAGCTTTGGGCCAAGCTAAAAGGATGGAAATACCCCAACGACATCATGGAAGCAATACAAGATTTGTACTCCGGAACATCGTTTAAGGTTAGACTGGATAGGCGTGGCAACCTCTCTGCGGCAATACCTACAGGTAAGGGATTGAATCACGGTTGCTCCCATCGTTCCAGCTCTATTCAACTTGTTCATTTCTGATGTATGGAAATCCTTTGAAAATGCGAGAAGCTTCCCTCCGAAACTTGCAGGTGAGGCCTTGGATAGACTTCTGAACGCGGATGATTTGGTGTTAATAGACCAAACCCCAATCTGTCTGCAAACGTGCTCCAAGAGTATGTTATGGCGAATGGCCTTGAAATGAACACAAAAAAGTCAAGAATAATGACAATGGCACCTACGTGCATCAGGAAAAACAGCAATGAATCCTGGTTTCTGAACAGTGAAAAATGAACTATGGTCAACTCACTCATTAACCTGGGAATGTGTTTAAATGGCAGCGCAAAAGATGCCCCTAGAGAGGCTATGCTACGAAGCAAGGCCAAGAACCTAGCTGTTCAAGCCCGGATACTTTTAAAAAGATACTGTGGATTCTCTATGGTCCCAATGATATCATTCTACGGCATGAAGGTGGTACCAATGCTCAACTACGGTGCAGAGGCTTTCTTTGCATTACCGGTGGAAGTTTGGCCGGTCCTGGAAGGCCTTTTTTGGAAATGAGTGCTGGATTTACCAAGGGGTACACCAATTCAAGCTAGAAGAATGGAACTTGGATTGACTTTTATGCATGCGACAGTGGTTTGGAAGTCATTGCCCTTATACCGCAAAGGCATACAACCGAATCCACCACTTGGCTTCAGAGCTCTGTAAGAAGCAATTAGTGACAACTCTGAAGGAATACCTAGAGAATGGAAGTGTATCTGGTCGACAGTCCTATCAAACTTGGGAACCTCCGAAGAAATCTTGGTCAATAGCCCAACATGGGTCAAACGCAAATTGTGGACCCACGATTGGACTGAGCCGCAGCAGGAAAGACACATTGACAAACTATATAGGAAAGCCCCCCCGAAGACCAGAGACATAACTCATTGCCCAAATATTTGGTCAAATTTGCAAGCAGATATATCACCATACACAGTCTTTGCAATTTCGTTTGAACTCATATCTGACAGCAGAAATACTGGGAGCAAGGATATGAATGAGAGGGACTTCTCTGACTTGCAGATTGTGTACGTGTCAAGACTCCATAGAATCTCTTCAGCACCTAGTACTGTTCTGCCCTGCATTAACAGACACAAGGACCAAAATACTGGGTAAATTCATTAATGAACAACCGTCTGTATCAGCTTATGAATGGTAGTATACGCTAATACACTGCAACCAAGTTTCCCTGACTTTGGCACTGATCAATTTTTTAAAGGAAATGTTTATATTTATCGACAGATCTGGGACTTCAAAGATTGTTTAATTGACTCAGGAACTGTTGCTTCTATGTATGATGTTGTTTAATCTTTTGTGTGTGATTAACTATGGTAAGTTTTTCTTTTTCTTGTATTTATTACTATGAATGTGGAACTTTTAAGATAATTTTATGAATTGGTGGAAGTTTTTTTTTAAGCCAAACACTAATTTTTAAAAAAAAGATTGATCAACTGCAATAATTCTTTCCTGCGTGAAATCAACTTGATAAATGTCTTGAGTTGCAAGAAGATGATGCAATAAAGCCCTGTCACTTCTTCTACCTCCGGGATATCTAACAAGTCACTGTTGTAAGGGATTCTAGAGGCACTGAAGCAGGGCATGTATCTGCTCCCAAGGAATTCAAGACCTTTTCCATCGGAAATCGCCTCTCACCATACACAAGAAAATGCTGAGCATAGTTTTCCATCCAAGACGATGAACTGGCATAGACAGGAATGCTGAGCGTGCTGGGCCAACAGCACCACTGGAAACTGGCATAGCCAAACATCTATGACCTATGCCCGGGTGCATTGAAGCTTTTAAAATCCCTGTTTAAGATGACGACACAAGCAGGCCCCATGGCTTATGTTTCCCATAGTCTTTTATTATGTTGCCATTTCTTGGTAAATGTTTATCAGTGCGCAAAGTACATTACTGTACCTTGCACTGGGCTCCTTTTGTTTTATGGACCTAAACACCCTTTAAGGAAATTTTGGGAATCGACAAGTGTGCCTAGGACGAACTGCTGGCAGCAGGTTGCTGTAATGGTATTTCATACTTTTTAGCGAACCATTCCGTGTTTATTGCGGATGGCTCATGACTGTGGCCAGTGCTGAAAATGACTGTGTCATGAATTCTTTTGTTCAGTCCTTTGGCCATGTTGTCCCTTGGCCTTCCCCCACGTCGAGCTGACCCAGGACTTCCTTATTTGGGCATGCAGCCTCCCGCGAAAACTATGTAGTAGAGTCTAGAAGGAAGCGCAACGACATAAGAAGTGCAGCCTGCATTGATTCAAGAAAGTCATGAATGTCTTGGGGTCTCCGTTAAACCTCTCCGGTGGGGCCAAAAGAAACTGGGTGGTCATGTGGTCCGGTCCCGTGTCCTGTCGAGGTGGGAGCACACCTGAACTGGAAACCATGGCGGGCGGGGATGCTACAGCACCAACGGGTTGAAACCCCACCTGTAGCTCATCGATGCAGCATTGTGTAGCAGAATGAGCAGCTGTCATATAACTACACAACTCAGCCCCTAGTTATACAATAGTGGCCAAAGTCTTGTTGGCATCCATTTGATAGGGCTTCTGATTATGTCAGATGCTGGTTGTACACGTAGTGTAGTGGATGAACTCTTCCTGCCAATGTACCCGACTGGTTGAGAAAGGATATAACTAGAAAGGTCAATTAGCGGAAAAATCGGATGCTGGACGAGACACAGGCGCTGCAGGAAGAGACGCTGGATACACAGGAGGAGGCACAAACGACTGCAAGGAAAACAATGAGTTAATACAATGCAGTCCATGGCAAATAGAAAACAATGGTCAGGCGTGCACTACCAACCGACCTGTAAGTCACAGGACCATGCAGCAACCAGAAAGCGACACGTGATACCAGATGCAGGCCAAAAGGTCTTCTCTCAAACAAGAAAACCCAATAAGGTAAGCAAAGTTCCCAATAGAAGCCTTTTGAAAAGACACAAAACTACTATAAGGCTTACCGTACAGGAATCCTAACTGTATACAAGGGTAGAGGTGTAGGAGTTCAATAATCACCAGCAGGCCAGCGTTGCCGTGCCAACTTCCAGGCACCTGGCTGCAACCTCTTTAATGAGTCAAAACACACAAGTGTTACAAACATAAGACAAGTGCTTGCTACATGAGTGGCGTTCCCTAAAGCCTTGCGCTGCGTAACGCCGAATCCTGACACAAGGGCGCTGAGTACTTGCATAACTTACTGGTGGCCCCTGGCTCATCGAAGAAGGAAGCGAGCGGCTAAGGTGCAAAACGTAGACACGCAGGTCAGGAGGCAGTCCAAGGTCAATATGAGGAGGCCGGCAAATTAGTTTGTAGAACGTAGACGAAGGCAGGTCTGAAGGCAGTCCGGGTCAAAAGCTTGAGGCAACCAGCAGAGGAAGGGAAGGTGAGAGGAGGGCAAGGATTCACGACGAGAGCAAAAGGACGAAAACAGCAATATGAGGTTTCCAAACACCAGTGATGCAAAATCAGAAGCACCGAGTGTGAGAATGCGAGGTGCTTATGAGCGCGAAGTCACGTGACAACTCTACGCATCGTTCAGCACTGGAGGCGAGACAGAGATCTGTGTATATGATGCCAGCGTTGCCATGCCAACTTCCAGGCACCTGGCTGCAACCTCTTTAATGATTCAAACGTACGAGTGTCACAAACATAAAACGAGTGCTTGATACATGAGTGGCGTTCCCTAAAGCCTTGTGCTGCGGAACGCTGAATCCTGACACAAGGAGCGCTGAGTACTCGCATAACTCACTGGTGGCCCCTGGCTCATCCATTTGTTTTTACGCACAAGGGTTCCTTGGGATTCTCTCTTTCGCTGGGATAGCCTGTGCTCCCTGGCCTGTTTCGAAAGTCAGAAACTGCTCTGTCTGTGAGGGCAGACCCTTCCCTGACAATTGCAAACTTCTACTACCCCTTTCAGGACCCTTACCTAACTATCCCAGCATCTGGAAAAGGTTGTGTCTTCATTTTACGAACAACCGCGCTTTATTATGCACTGCTGTACATTGAGCACAAGGCTCCCAACTTCGTAGGGCTGGACTGAGTAAGTTAGGGTTTCCATCCTGAAGACCACCTAATGCATAATTCATGTTAACCCCCCCCCCTTCTGTTGCAGGTTGTAAATGTTTTACTCCCTTTATCGCATTAGGCTACGGTAATTGTATATATGTTACATAGTGATATGCTTGTGTGGTAACTGATTAGTTTGGTTATTTGTGTTGTTTTATTGGGACTAAAATAAATGTATATGTATTTTTGATATTCACCTGTCTAAGTATTCTGTAGTATCCTTACTGTGTGTGCTCACTGTGGGCTTCTGGTTACTCTCGCCCCTCCTGAGACTTAGTCTTGACCTGCCAATCTACCGTTATTGGTCTGGCTTTTCCAGAAGGTTCCATGTTTCACTAAATTAGGGTGGCTTCCTAAAAGTCTGTCCATCACGCCAGATTTTAGAAATCCATTCTAACAAGGTGGAAGCAGTAGTGAGGGAGTAGTTGTGGGGAGAAATGGGTAGTAGTTGGAGGAGACTGTAGTTATATCAAAGGGTGGAAGGGAGTTCTAGAAGGAGTGAAAGACATCTGAGGGACAGAGGAGGGAGATGCATGGAGTAAAAGGAGCGAAGGTGGGAGAGCTTTGTGCAGAGGAGTAGTGAGACAAGAACATCAGTTGAAGGAGCACTGAAAGAAATATGCGAGCATCCCGGGAAGGAGCATACACTAGGAAAGTGTCTGAACGGCGCAATCAATTATCACCTTTAAGCCACTAACCACTGAACAGTGTAGGGGCAATACAAAGTCATACAGAAAGGTTAGATGGATAAAACAATGGCCATTAGGTACTTCCCTTCTAGCATAAGGCAGAATCTAGTTGGCAATGAGAACCATTTCGTTTATACTAATCTGGTTAGTAGGGATGCCTGGGTTAGGGTGGTATTGGTGCATTTAGACAAGAGAGAGTGAGAGGAGTGGCCCTGGAGCCCTGGCAAAAATTGACTTAAAAACCCTTGAGCTGACTCTGAGTGTTGGAGTGTTCTTTGTGCCACCTGAGTCACATTGTGTCAGGCGTGGGATTTATCCGGCCCCAATACAGAGACTACCTGCGCCGAGAGAACTGAAGTAAAATCTAAGGCCAGAGATTCCTGAGTGATTGACAGGTCTGAGCCGTTTGGTCAAGAAATCTGGCAGCTAGGAGTGGAATTAGAATTCCTAACTCATGATACAGTAACAGAAGACACTGAAGACCCCTTAGAACCTGCTGAATCAGAACTTAACCAAGCTGAGATCAACAGACAGGAAGAATCCAGCATCTTGGCAGACAAGGCCAAGAGAAGTCTGCTAGATCAAATAAGGGAGGCCCGAGAGAAGAGTAGCCAGTAGAGGGCGGTCCAAGGCAGTGGAAGTGGACTGCTAGACTTTCGAGCAGTAGAGGAGCCCAAATATGTTGAATGAGGAAGAAGAGGTAGAAGTACCATCAAGGCTTGAAAACATCCCAGTTCTTTAAGAGCCCACAAGTACATTGCTCACGGCCCTGTTGAGAGCCATGTTAGATGGCCAACTGGCCATCAGTATGCAACACCAAGAAGCAATCATTACACTACATGGCATGATTACTGAGAGAGGAGAGCAACACATGGTACTCCTGGTGATCCTAATAAATGTGGTACTGGAATAGACCACTGAGCTTTTTCCATCAACTTTGAAAGGGTTGCCAAAACAGCAGGGTGGCACAGTGATCTTTGGGCAGATGCATCGCTCCATTGCTAAATATATTAGGGAGTATAGAGAGTGACTGTGCAGTGAATGTGTGTGTAAAAGGAAGATACTTGAGTAGAAATATGGGCGGAATGGTAGTTGTAGTTTGGAGGACGGAATTCTAGTGTGCAGGAGTGTTAGGCAGAATCATATGCAGTTCCCTTTGGGAACACCACACACAATTAAGACTACAAGTGACAGTACAAATTCACCTTTGGTACAAGCCTGTACTACACAGTAAAGTGGTAGCGATGGCTGAGCAGCCAGACTTATCTCAAGAGTAAAGTGAGCAGTACCAATAGTTTCACAAAGGACAGCAATTACTGTGGTCCAACCAAACACTGACTCAAGGTTTCTGAGTAAAAGAATATACATTTATTTACACATCAGTTATAAAACAATTCACTAAAGTAAAGCAGTAGAAAAATCACACTCTTAATATACTACACACCACCCAATAGATTCTGGACAAGTTAAGGTCAAAATGAAGTGTTAGAAAAATGGCACTCTAGCAATTTAAAAGGGAGGAAAAGACATGGTTAGACAAAATATGAGCAGCACCAACAAGTAAGTAAGCAGGGCTATCTAGAAAAAGTAACTACGGTGAGGAAATCAAATAAAGAGGCCTGGGCCAAAGTCAATGGACCAAAGTCTCTGCAGAGGATCACACAGTTCAGAGTAGTTTGCGGTTAAGTCTTTGCCAAGAGTTCGGAACAAAGTTGGTCGGCAGAAAAGTTACTTTAAAGAATAGAGAAGGACAAGCCCTCCGATTGGCGAAAGATATCAAACACTTTCACCACGGTCGGACGGAATGAACAACCGGGTTTGAACAGAGGCAGACGTTCCTGGCAGGTCCGGCAGGCTCACGGTTCCTGAAGCAACTGTCAGACTGACACGAAGTAGGAAGACTGGAGGATCCTGCAAGGCCCAGGGAAGAAACCAGCAGCAGACCAAAGCAACAAATAAAAGGTGCGCTCCTTTAAACCCAAGCAGTGTCTGGTCCTTCTGGCTATCCGGTTCACTGTAGCTGTGCACAGCAAATTCAACCAGAGGGGGAGGCCTTGCTTGCAGTTTGGTGAACTGGTTGGTCCCACCAGCTCAAGGGGAGAAGATTCCTTGCAGATCTTCCCTGTCATCGAAGTGTGGAGATTCGGACCCGCAGCAGAGCTTCACTGGGAGGTTCAGTCGTGGTAGAGGTCCTCTTCTGTCAGCTTATCTTCGGTTCTCTCGATCCAGTGGCGACTCTGCCTTCTCAGTCCCAGACACCTGCTTTTTATGCAGTTTGCCCCCATTCACACAGCCTGGCTGTAAATCACACAGCAGGGTGGCTGTCCTGGCGGGACAATCACCTAGCCGATCAAACAGGAGTGCGACTTGGGACCCCATGGCAGGGGTACTAAAACCCCTCCCTCACATCCTGCCTAACCAGACTTTCAGGCACCTAAGGAGGGCTTCTGTGCAGAAGCCTGCCAAAGGACGGTGAACAAAGGAACCAAACCTGGTTTGCCGAGCAGAGTAAAACACGAGAAAGACCTTTACAAAAAGAAATGGCGAATACACCCAGCCGGAACCAAATAAAAATAAATGTGGTCCAGCGGATGTAAGTTTGAGGCTACTAAGGTAGCCTAAAACAATACCAAGGCTATTTAACATAACCGCGGTAGGAAAAAGTAGGGTAGGTACCACTGCCACCAGCCAAATCTTAATGAAAAGGTGTTAGGAAATATTTCATAATTGTAAGTCATTTTCCCTCCATGTGGCAAACCTCAAACTTCTTGCTGTTGTTTTACACCCTGATCTCGACTTTGCCAGAGAAGCGCAGCCTTCCGCCGCACTCCTCTGGGCTTTCGCTCAATTCTTATGGGGAAACTGACATGCCCTTAAGACAGTCAGTACTGGGAGACTTCGTTTCCCTTAGTCCTTTCCTCCTGTTGCAGCTTTTGTGCAACATGAAACAAGAGTGCACCGTAACTTACATTATCGCGCTCTTGGGTCTCTGGTCTTTCCAAAGGCCCTAGAAACTCTCGCTGGACTTATTATGAACTGTGCAAGTGTGTCACGGACGGGACTGGTGGCAGCTATCGTTTCTCTTGTGTTTTGAACCCTTTTTTGCCATGTTATCCGCGCTTACCGCGTTTGGCACAAATGAGTGGCCTGGCTCCAAAATGGCCATGCCACGAAGTTCTTTGTCCTGTCCGCTGACCGTCTTGCCCCTTCACCTTCCCCGAGGTCAGGCCGACCCGGGGCAGTCCTTATTTGGTCATGCACTTTCCCGCGAAACACAACGCTTTCGCGGGCTTCTGCATGCCTTGTGTGTGCCTCCAGGATGTGGGCTGGGATGTCTGTTCCCAATACACATCCAGGGTGCCAGAGAGTCTGGAGTGTCCTGAATGCCTGGGACCACCATGGTCCGTGATAGGTCCACGTATGGTGTGAGTGTTTGTGAGCAGATCTCCCATTGGGTCCTCTCAGTTTTGGCGCAAAGGGAACTTTGGATAAGAGTAGGCTGAAAGCACCACTACCATGTCGATCTCCTGAGTTCACACCGAACAAGGGATAAGGAGCCAAGTATCCTGCAACAAGAAGCTGAGTCGAGGAACCGCTGGTGACCCGCTGAAGGTTTGGCACCCTGAACTGCTGTCGTCCTGCGAGACCCCTCTGCATCTGATCGTCCTAGAAGGTCTGCAAAGGCGCTTCGACCCATTGGAATAGTGGGATCAACAATTCCCGGCACCTTCATCAAACCCTGCAAGTAAGACTCTTCGGAAGTGTCCCTGGGCCAACCAGTGGGCTGACCAGTTTATGCAAGATGCTTTGCTCTGTCACCGCGGCCGTTTCGGGGAAGCCCTTGAAACTTGGTCTACTGCTTGCTCTGGGTCCACGGCACCCTCACACCGAATTCGTACCCTTGGCATCCCCAGGTCTGGAGTGAGACGAGTGCGCCCGCACCAGAGTAAACGCGGTTGCCGTGTTGCCTTGCTGTGGTAACAACCTGTGCACGTCCGCTGCATTTGGGACACCTTCGACCCTGCATCCTGCTATGCGGAATCTACACAGTGTTGAGACATCCTGATCATCGCAGCTGAATCTGCCAGCAACGTGACCTGAACTGGAGAAGTCTGGGTCTGCCTGCGTCGGGGACCGGTGAGTAGTCCGTACCCCAACCGGGGGCCCCTCGCGCAGGAGCCCGTTCCTTTTCTACCGCTGTTGCGAAATAGCGACTCTATCCCGCACTCTCACCCTACCTATGCCCACAAGTGGAGGCTTTGCTTGAGTAGTGGGGACTTGTTCTGCATCGCTTCATTCACCTTCCTGAACTGCCTGATATCCTGGAAGAAGCCCTCTTTTGTCCATTGGCATCAGCGCGTGCAGGTACTTTTGAGCATAAGGCTCCTCTCTTCGTAGGGCTCGGACTTCCTCCTAGTTAGGTGTATTTCAGATGTCGAACTGGATCTAATGATTACTTGCACTGCCTGTTTTCCTCCCCATCTAGGTGGTCTACATATTACATGCTCCTAACTCATTAGACCCCTCGGTCTGGTATATATATTGTATTGATTAAGATGTGTTGGTTTACTTTACTATTAGTGATTCTTTGCTATGGTCGATCTTACAAAGGCCTTGTAATAAATGTGTCTATATGTTTAATATAACACCTGTCTGAAGTAATTTGTAAGTGTCCTTGCTTTGTGTGCCCATTGAGGTCTTTCTGTCACCCTCACCCCTCTTGAGACTTAGTCTTGACCGCTGCCATCGCTACCCTGATTGGTCTGGCTTGTCCAGAGGTTACCCTGTTCCAAGAAACTAGGCTGGCCTTCTGAACCTCTGCCCCTCCAGGTCAGAGTTCAGAAATCCATCTTAACAAAAGGGATCGAAACAATGTTCTATGAGAGACAGACAAAGAGGGATAGCCATTAACCCTTTCCAGTACTCTATGTAAGATAGTTTGCACTGGGTCTGTGGTTTTAAAAAGACTAATAAGGGCAATGGCAACTTTACATGTTCTGGGAGACAGTAATCGGCTTCAAGAACATGGAATTTAAAGTGGGAAGTCTGAAAAAGACAACCCTGTGTCGCTGCACTAAAGGTGCTGTGTGGCACACAGTCAAAAGATGATGCTTATGGAGTAGGTGGGGCTCCACAGTCTATGAACACAACAAATGTTAAACACACACAGCAAAACACTTGTAAAAGTGGGAAAAAAGGCTCACACTCTTACCAGGTGAAAAAAATAAATCCTAGAAATCCAGCAAAGCTGCTGAGTAGGTAAGGGAAATTAGCCATTCTGGAGAATTATCTCTAACAAGGAGGGAGTTGTAGTCTGGAGGAGTGAGTTGTAGTGTGGAGACGTGTGTAGTAGTGTGGAATAGGGAGTAATAGCGTGCAGGAGACTATGGTTACATAAAAGGGTGGAGTCACACCGTAGAAAGAGTGAAAGGTATCGGAAGGACAGAAGAGGGAGGTGCAGGGCATAAAAGGAGAGTGCAGGTGGAGGGAGCTGCGGCAGAGGAGAAGTGAGAGGAGAACATCAGTTGAAGGAGCTGGGGAAGGAATAGGTGAGCATGCCAGGAAGCAGCGTATACCAGGGAGCTTCTGAACAGCACAATCCACTATCCCCTTTAGACGATTAACCACTGGATAATGTAGAGACAGTTCAGAAGTCCTGTGGGAGGATAGATAGATAAGGCAATTGGCCTTTAAGTACTTCCCTTCTAGCATAAGGCATATACTAGACTGTAGGGATTAACATTAGGTATGTAATAACCTGGGGAGTAGGGACAGCTAGGTTGGATTGTAATTGGTGCATTCAGAAAAGAAAGCTAGAGAGAAGGATAGAGGGACCTGAAGCCCTGACAAAAATGGACATAAAAACCTTTGAACTGTCAGCATTGGAGTATTTTTTTGAGCCATCTGTGACAAGTGGTTCAGAAATGGGATTCATCAGACCCTGATACGGATGCTGTTTACTCAGAGAGAATGGAAGGGACATCTAAAGCCAGAGCCTCCCGGGTGACTGCCAGCTTTGTGCCCCTCGATCGAGAGATTTGGAAGATAGTGTAATCAGAATGTGTAACTCTTGATCAAGTATCAGAAGATGCTGAAGACTCATGGGAATCTGCCTAGAACATAACCAAGCTGAGATCAAAAAACAGGAAAATCCACCATCCTGGCAGACAAGGAAAGAGTGAAAGGTATCGGAAGGACAGAAGAGGGAGGTGCAGGGCATAAAAGGAGAGTGCAGGTGGAGGGAGCTGCGGCAGAGGAGACGTGAGAGGAGAACATCAGTTGAAGGAGCTGGGGAAGGAATAGGTGAGCATGCCAGGAAGCAGCGTATACCACAGAGCTTCTGAACAGCACAGTCCACTATCCCCTTTAACCACTGGATAATGTAGAGACAGTTCAGAAGTCCTGTGGGAAGATAGATAGATAGATAAGGCAATTGGCCTTTAAATACTTCCCTTCTAGCATAAGGAAAATACTAGACTGTAGGGATTAACATTAAGTATGTAATAACTTGGGGAGTAGGGACAGCTGGGTTAGGGTGTAATTGGTGCATTCAGAAAAGAAAGCTATAGAGAAGGATAGAGTGACCTGGAGCCCTGACAAAAATGGACATAAAAACCTTTGAACTGTCAGCGTTGGAGTATTATTTTAGCCATCTGTGATGTGTGGTGTCAGAAATGGGATTAATCAGACCCTGATACAGATGCTGTTTACTCGGAGAGAATGGAAGGGACACCTAAAGCCAGAGCCTCCCGGGTGACTGCCAGCTTTGTGCCCCTTGATCAAGAGATTTGGGAGATAGTGGAATTGGAATGTGTAACTCTTGATCAAGTATCAGAAGATGCTGAAGACTCATGGGAATCTGCCTAGGGTATTGAAGGGTCCTATCCATTTGTCCTGCAAGGCCCTCTGCCTTGTTGGCACCATAACTAGTGTAAGCTGGTCTTGAGTAAACTCAACCATGCTGGCCTTCTGGTCATGCCAATGTTTGACCAGAGCCTGACCTGCTTTTAAGTTATCACTAGCTTCTGCCATCATGTGTGACATTCTTCTCCGTAGACCTATCACGTAGTCAGTCACTCTGACTGGCTTGGGGGAATGAGCACTCTCCAACCCCTCCGTAATCAGGGCCAATGGACCTCTGACTGGATGGCCATATAGAAGTTCAAAGGGACTGTATCCAACTTCCACCTGAGGGACTTCTCTATAAGCGAAGAGAAGGCATGGCAGTAAAAGGTCCCACTTTCTTTTAAGGGGTTCCTCTAAAGCACCTATCATGCTCTTCATATTACGATTAAATGTCTCTACCAGTCCCTTTTTCTGTGGATGGTAGGCTGTAGAGAACTTGTAAGTGACACCACAGTTTTTTCCACATGGCTTGCATGTAGTGGGATATAAAATTGGATCCCCTGTCGCATATCACTTCCTTAGGAACCCCTACTCTGGTAAAAGTACCAAGTAGAGCCTTAGCCACAGCCTGAGCCATAACAGTCCTCACAGGTATTGCTTCAGTGTACCTAGTAACATGGTCTACTACAACCAGGATAAACCTGTTCCCTGAAGATGTGGGAGGGTCAAGGGGACCAACAATGTCGATGCCCACCCTCTCAAAAGGAATTCCCACCACTGGGAGAGGCACCAGGGGTGCCACATTCTTGGCTCCACTCTTGCCAGAGGTTTGGCAAGTGTGACAGCTCCTACGGAATTATTCAACTTCTGAACCCATCTTAGGCCAGTAGAAGTATAAGGAGAGCCTTTCCTTGGTCTTTGTGAAACTCAAATGACCCGCCAAAGGTATCTAATGGGCCTACTGTAGGAACTGGAGTCTGTTGGCTAGTGGCACTATATGTTTCTTGCAGTCCCCTGGCATAGACTCAGTCGGTTCACTGTAGAAGAGGCCATCTTCCCAGTGCAACCTATGCTTCACAGTTTCCTGCCCATCGAGCTGAGAAGCTGCCTGTAAGCGAAAACCTTCAAGAGTGGGACACTCTCTTTGTCCTCTGCTGTTAAGTCTGCCCTGTTGGGACCACCTTCTTCCAGTAAAGACTGCAGCTCAAGATGGTCAACAGGGTCTAGATCTCACACTAAAACAATGTCTTCCTCCAGAGCTGACTCTTCAGAAACTGGATCAACCACACAGGGTTGTACTTCACACTCTGCCTCGGCAGGTGGAGGAATCACAGGTGTGACTTTGGACAATCTTCGGGATGTCCTTGTTGGTAGCACAGGGGTGCTATCTGTCTTTTTCCTTGAGGTGTTTGGTTTTCCCTTTGCCTCTTTCTTTCCAGAAATAGCAGTGAGCAACTCATGTGGAGTGGGAGTGATAGTTTCCTCTATCAACTCCTCTGGAGAGCCTCTCAACGTCCTCTCCCTTGCAGGCCTAGTGAGCTTCTATTTCCTTTTACTGGGAGGCCTCGGGGTACTAGACACAACTCAAAGAGTTTTCAGGTCATTACCCAACAGGACTTTCCCAGGCACTACACTCTGCACACTAACAGGTATCTTGACAGTCCTTGCATTACACTGGGTGTGAGCTGGTAACTGGGGAAGCATTTGCACAGGGCCTCCAGCTAACTTGGTTAGGTGTTTGGGTACCTTAGCAACATCATCCACCTTGAAAAATGTTTCATCAACCACAGTTATGCTGGCTCCAGTGTCTCTGATGGCAGGGGTCTCCTGGCCATTCACAAGAACCCTATCTTTATAATACTCTTTAGTATTATCTGGGATGGAATTATAGACATCTATATTCTGTTGTTCCCACAAGCCCAGGGACACTAAAGAAACACTAGCTAAGACTCTCATGGGTTCATCAGCCAGTAGGTGAAAGTTTCCACTTGCCATAGGTACTTCTTCCTCTGGGGAGAAGGCTAAGGAGACAGTGTGGACCTCTGAAGGTTTACCCTCACATCTGGGATCCACTTTCACATGGTCAGTGACCCACAAACTTAACATTTCCAAAATGTTTTGATGAATGGGGCTTGTTCTGACCTCCATCTGGTTTGGCTCCAGATGGTACACTAGCCTGATTTGGTTTCCCTTGTGGCTTACCCTTATTGTTTTGTTTGGGGCCCTCTTTTAGATGGGAGATATTATAATTCTCCTTGTTATCTTTCTTTGGCTGCTTTTCGTCCTCCTTCTTCTGAGTTGCCCCAGAATCCTTGTGAGTAGCCCTGTTGGCAACCACAAGTCAGCAGTGTTAGCTAACTTCTTAGGATCTATCTCCTTAGAATCAGCCAAGTGCTGTCTGAGCTCAGGAGAGCAGGCATCATAAATTCACTCCAACATAACAAGATTTCTCAAACCTTCATAAGTGTTTACTCTGTAACCCTTAACCCAACCATCTAAGTTTTTCAAACATTCACATACCCAGGTAGCCCAAGGGGTACCATCATGCTTTTTGAGGGTCCTAAACCTCTTAAGGTACTGGGAAGAGGTCTTTCCAAATCTAGCAATTAAAGGAATGGTTTGCCCAAAAATTTTTATTGGCCAAAAAGATGGGCAATAATAAAATAAAACATATTTGCACTTTTTTTTTAAGTCCCTATGTAAAATTTTGAGCAATTGAAGCTCAAAATGTACAAAATGTACAAAAGCAAGCACATGGGGGCATCCATTTTGTGAAATGGATGCCCGCCTGTGCTCGCTTTTGCTTTTGCGGCACTAATTAAGGAAAAGCCAGCCAGCTGTAGTAAACAAAAGCTACCACTGGGTTGCTTTTCCTTCATTGGTGCCGGGACTCGCAGGACGGAGACCGGAGACTACAGGCAGAAAAGCTGCAGCTGCATCTCGGTAAGTGCTATTTTCTAAATGAACAAAAACACTAGCTGTGGGTTTTTTTCTAAGTTTTCCGGGCTGGTGGAGCCCGGAAAACTTAGAAATAAAACCACAGCTTTAAAAATGTTGTATTTATGTTTGCAGTAGCTTTTGAAGCTACCGCAAACATAAATACAACGTGATTGTGTTTGAAAACGCTGCGGTTTTTCTTTCTAAGTTTCTCAGGCTCCTCCGAGCCGGAGGAGCCTGAGAAACTTAGAAAGAAAAACAGCAGTGTTATTGAAACACAACCGCGTTGTGTTTCTGCCTGCCGTGGCTATCACTTTGGGTCTCCGGTGCTCACCCAGGGGAGCGCGGGGACCCAAAGTGAAAGCCAAGGCAGGCAGAAACACAACGTGGTTGTGTTTCCATGCCGCAGTGTTTCTGCTTACAGCAGCTTTCCCATTTGTGGCTCTCTAGAGCCCCAAATGGGAAAGCGGCTGCAGGCAGAAACACAACGCAGTTGTTTTCAGAAATGCTGCAGTGTTTCTTTCTAAGTTTCTCAGGCTCCCCCGGTTCGGAGGAGCCTGAGAAACTTAGAAAGAAAAACCAATGAAGGAAAAGCCACCCAGTGGTAGCTTTTGTTTACTACAGCTGGCTGGCTTTTCCTTCATTAGTGCCGTAAAAGCAAAAGCGAGCACAGGTGGGCATCCATTTCACAAAATGGATGCCCCCATGTGCTTGCTTTTGTAAATTTTGAGCTTCAATTGCTCAAAATGTTACATAGGGACATACAAAAAAAAGTGCCAGTATATATTTATTTTATTATTGCCCATCTTTTTGGCCAATACATTTTTTTGGGGCGAACCATTCCTTTAAAGCTAGCTTCACACACTCATAATCCATCCTATCCACCTCCCCCAACTTCATCACAACATGAGATGCAACAGTGGGTAGTCTAGAGAAGAGCCAAGGAAGCAACTGATTCCCTCTAATGTCTTGAATCGCATGGTTATATTCAAACATTGCCAACCAATCCAAAATATCAAGTTTAGCCTCATACATATCAACAATTTCTTTAGGCATACAGGGTCTCTTAGGACTGGAAGACATAGAAGACTCTGGGAGAGAAGCAGTTTCCAAAGACAACTTTTTCATTTCTAAGGTATGGTTCATCTCCATTTCTCTGAGCTTAAGTTCTTGATGCTTTTGTTCAGTTTGAGCATTTAAATGTTTAAATTCCAATTCAAGCCTCATCTTTTCTAGAGCAATGAATTCAGGACCCTGTAGGGGTCCCAGTGGACAAAGGTTGAGGTTGTTGAGCAGGTAAAGGAGCAGTGAGGCCTACATTGTGAGACACATCTGCCTCATCTAACTTATCAATAATAGACACATTTTAATCCTCATCATTTTTCACATTTGCTGAGGGGTTAGGTATTTCAGACCTACCCTCCAGACTTTGTTTCTCTAACAACCTTTCAATCAACTATGACTTTTTGCCTTTCACAGAGAGATTCCTATCTCTACACAGATTTTTCAGATAGTCCACAGTGTAACTAAGTTGTGTCTCCTGACTGTAGCTTTGATATGATATGATATGATATGATATGGCATTTGTAACGCGCCTATACACAAGTGTTTCAAGGTGCGACGAGGCAGGGGGGGGAACAAGGGGAGACAGACAACGATCCTACTAGGCCAGGTGTCATTGAGATCTGCCAAGTGCAAAGGGTAGAGGGTAGAGGGGAAGGGAAAAGTGCAAGGGGGAAAGGGAGAGGGGAAAGTGCAGTACAGGGTTATTAGCATACAGCATACAGGATAAATAACAAGGGCCAGCTGGTGGCAAGTGCGAAGTAAGTGCAGACGAGTGCTGGGAAGGGGGGCTGTAGGGATACAGACACAGTTCCGTAGTGCAGGGGTTGCCAGGGAGGCAGTGCAGGGGAGAGTGGCTGGGCCAAGGACCGAGAATGGTGAGTGGCCCAGTTGCAGATTCAGTGCAGTTTCAGTAGTATGAGCAGGGGAGAGGGGGGGAGAAAGCGGAGGCAAAGAGGAAGGTTTTGAGACTCTTCCGGAACCGGAGATGGTTCTCCTCAAGTTTCAGGGAGGCAGGAAGGCTGTTCCAGAGGGAGGCCCCTGCAGCGGAGAGAGATCTGCCCCCAACTCGTTGTTTGGAGAAGCGGCTGACCCTGAGGGAGTTGGAGGCGGAGGAGCGAAGAGCTCGAGAAGGAAGATATTTAGGAAGAGAGAGTTGAAGGTATTTTGGCCCAAGGCCCCAGATGGCCTTTCCATATCAGACATATCAGACATGATTAATATTGCTTTTCAGTGATGTTTAACCTTGTGGTTAGTTGATCCAAGGTAATAGAAGCACTCTAAGTGTAATCACTATACCTGATCCTCACCGCTGTACACCAGTGTTAGACAGAATCATATGCAGTACCCTTTGGGAACACCACACACAATTAAGACTACACGTGACAGTACAAATTCACCTTTGATACAAGCCTGTACTACACAGTAAAGTGGTAGCGATGGCTGAGCAGCCAGACTTATCTCAAGAGTAAAGTGAGCAGTACCAATAGTTACACAAAGGAAAGCAATTACTGTGCTTCAAACAAACACTGACTCAAGGTTTCTGAGTAAAAGAATATACATTTATTTACACATCAGTTATAAAACAATTCACTAAAGTAAAGCAGTAAAGAAATCACACTCTTAATATACTACACACCACCCAATAGATTCTGGGCAAGTTAAGGTCAAAATGAAGTGTGAGCAAAATGGCAATCTAGCAATTTAAAAGGGAGGGAAAGACAAGGTTAGACAAAAGTTGAGCAGCACCAACAAGTAAGTAAGCAGGGCAATCTAGAAAAAGTAACTACGGTGAGGAAATCAAATCAAGAGGCCTGGGCCAAAGTCAATGGACCAAAGTCTCTGCAGAGGATCACACAGTTCAGAGTAGTTTGCAGTTAAGTCTTTGCCAAAAGTTCAGAACGAAGTTGGTCATCAGAAAAGTTACTTTAAAGAATAGAGAAGGACAAGCCCTCGGATTGGCAAAAGATTTCAAACAGTTTCACTGCGGTCGGACGGAACGAACAACCGGGTTTGAACGGTACCTTAAATGGAGAAGAAGGCTGTAGCTGAGGCCGACGTTCCTGGCAGGTCCCGCAGGCTCACGGTTCCTGAAGTGACTGTCGGACTGACACGAAGTAGAAAGACTGGAGGGTCCTGCACTGCCCAGGGAAGAAACCAGCAGCAGAGCAAAGCAACAAATAAAAGGTGCGCTCCTTAAAACCCAAGCAGGTTCCGGTCCTTCTTGCTATCCGGTTCACTGTAGCTGTGCACAGCAAATTCGACCAGAGGGGGAGGCCTGGCTTGCAGTTTGGTGAACTGGTTGGTCCCACCAGCTCAAGGGGAGAAGATTCCTTGCAGATCTTCCCTGTCGTCAAAGTTTGGAGATTCAGACCCGCAGCAGGGCTTCACCGGGAGGTTCAGTCGTGGTAGAGGTCCTCTTCTGTTAGCTTCACTTCGGTTCTCTCGATCCAGTGGCGACTCTGCCTTCTCAGTCCCAGAGACCTGCTTTTTATGCAGTTTTCCCCCATTCACACAGCAGGATGGCTGTCCTGGCGGGACAATTACCTAGCCAATCAAACAGGAGTGCGACTTGGGTTACCAAGGGAACCCATGGCAGGGGTACAAAAACCCCTCCCTCACATCCTGCCTCACCAGATTTTCAGGCACCTAAGAATGGCTTCTGTGCAGAAGTCCACCAAAGGACAGCGAACAAAGGAACCAAAACTGGTTTGCCGCATAGAGTAAAACACGAGAAAGACCTTTACAAAAAGAAATGGCGAATAAACCCAGCCGGAACCAAATACAAGTAAATGTGGTCCAGCAGATTTAAGTTCGAGGCTACTAAGGTAGCCTGAAACAATACCAAGGCTTTTAAAATAACCGCGGTAGGAAAGATAGGGTAGATACCACTGCCACCAGCCAAATCAATGTTCCATGAGAGACAGACAAAAAGGGATAGCTATTAACCCTTTCCAGTACTCTATGTAACATAGTTTGTACTGGGTCTGTGGTTTCAAAAAGACTAATAAAGTCAATGGCAACTTTACATGTTCTGCGAGACAGTAGTCAGTCCCATAAAATTGGGTTTAAAGTGGGAAGTCTGAAAAAGACAACCCTGTGTCACTGCACTAAAGGTGCTGTGTAACACACAGTAAAAAGATAATGCCTATCGATTAGGTGAGGCTCCAATGTCTATGAACACAAAAAGGTTAAACACACACAGCAAAACACTTGTAAGAGTGGGGAAAAAAGGCTCACACTCTTACCAGGTGAAAAAAATAAATCCTAGAAATCCAGCAAAGCTGCTGAGGGACTCAGTAGGTAAGGGAAATTAACCATTCTGGAAAAAATGTTCCCTAACACGGAGGGATTGTAGTCTGGAGGAATGAGTTGTAGTGTGGAGATGTGTGTAGTAGTGTGGAATAGGGAGTAATAGCGTGTAGGAGACTATGGTTACATCAAAGGGTGGAGTCAAGCCGTAGAAAGAGTGAAAGGTATCGGAGGGACAGAAGAGGGAGGTGCAGGGCATAAAAGGAGAGTGCAGGTGGAGGGAGCTGGGGCAGAGGGGAAGTGAGAGGAGAACATCAGTCGAAGGAGCTGGGGAAGGAATAGGTGAGCATGCCAGGAAGCAGCGTATACCAGGGAGCTTCTGAACAGCACAATCCACTATCCCCTTTAGACGATTAACCACTGGATAATGTAGAGACAGTTCAGAAGTCCTGTGGGAGGATAGATAGATAAGGCAAATGGCCTTTACGTACTTCCCTTCTAGCATAAGGCATATACTAGACTGTAGGGATTAACATTAGGTATGTAATAACCTGGGGAGTAGGGACAGCTGGGTTGGATTGTAATTGGTGCATTCAGAAAAGAAAGCTAGAGAGAAGGATAGAGGGACCTGGAGCCCTGACAAAAATGGACATAAAAACCTTTGAACTGTCAGCATTGGAGTATTTTTTTGAGCCATCTGTGACAAGTGGTTCAGAAATGGGATTCATCAGACCCTGATACGGATGCTGTTTACTCAGAGAGAATGGAAGGGACATCTAAAGCCAGAGCCTCCCGGGTGACTGCCAGCTTTGTGCCCCTCGATCGAGAGATTTGGAAGATAGTGTAATCAGAATGTGTAACTCTTGATCAAGTATCAGAAGATGCTGAAGACTCATGGGAATCTGCCTAGAACATAACCAAGCTGAGATCAAAAAACAGGAAAATCCACCATCCTGGCAGACAAGGCCAAGAGAAGTCTGCTAAATCAAATAATTGAGGTCCGAATGAGGAATAGTCAGTGGAGGAAGGCCCAAGGCAGTGGAAGCGGATTGCTAGATTTCCCACCTAGCCCTACCAGTTCGGACGAGGAAGAAAAATTGGTAGTACAATCAATGCTGAAAACATCGGAGTTCTCCAGGAGCCCAAGAGAACATCGATGGAGGACCTGTGGAAAGGACTGTTGAATGGCCACCTGGCCATCAGTCGACAACACCAAGAAGCAATCACCATGCTACAGAGTGCGACTACTGAGAGAAGAGAGCATCCCACTTCACTTCTAGTGATTTTACAGAAACCTGCTACAGAGGAAGATCCTCTGCTTTTTTCATCAGCTTTGAATGGACAGCCAGAAAATAAGGGTGGAACAGTGATTGTTGGGTCAGATACATTGCCCCTTTGCTAACTTGGGAAGCACAACAAACTTTTCAAACCTCAATCCCAATGGGAGACTTCCCTATGATGACTGGAAAAGAGTTTTCCTTGACAGACTGGGACAAGACCACAAGCACTTCAGATTTTGCCTTTGGCAACTGCAGATACGGCAAGGAGGAACATCCTGCAAACTATCCAAATGTTTGGAAGAAAAATGTTCCTTAACGCCTTACCTTTGGAAGCTTATCTGGTCACCTGGCAACTACCACCCCAGAAGAGGCCATTCAAATATCTAATGCCCACCATAGAGCCATATATGTCAGAGAGGCAAGTGGGGGATCCAAGACACCAAGTGACATGAAAGATGTAGTCTGAGGGAGAGAAGAGCGTCCAACCATGAAGAGACTGTGCCCCAGTGTTCCAATCCCTGATATCAAGCGAACCACCCTGATTCCCACATATTAGTGGAAACCCAGACCTCCACACCGTTTGGAGATTATAAGAGGTTATGCCTGTGGGAAACCTGGACACCTTGCCAGATTCTGCCCAGAAAAGTCCAGGGACGAGCCGATGTAAATTGGGCTACTCCATACAGGGCCTAATCCTATTTGGAGGAAGAAGACTCACCCATGTGGACAGAAGAGGAGAACAAACCCAAATACCTTGTGCATCTGTTCCAAGAGGAAGATGTAGGGCCAGACACAAGCTCTTAGTCAGTGAGCACCATGGAAGAAACAGATCACAAACAACAATCAAGGACGATCTCATAAAAACAGAGGGTCTCCACCCCGACTCCGTATCACAAATTTTATGCATGCAGGGAGATGATGACCTCTATCCGCAGGAGAAAATTGATAACTATATCAAGGACATACAGATGCCAGTAGCTATTATAGTCATGACAGGACACAGAGGTCATCCTTATAGGGCCAGATTTTCCCTTTATGCCTCCAAGAGGCAAAGGAGTGCCAAAGGTCTTCACACAGGTGGGGGGATAAATCAGTTAGTGAAAAGGAAGAAAAGGAGAAGTTAGAGGGAAGGGTGGAGGCGTGTCACAAGAGCAGTACCATGGCCTTGTCAAGAGTGGATTGGAAGCCTTCTCAGCTGGGGGTGAGGGGTCTACCAGGGAGAAATGCAGAGCCATTCCTACCCCTGGGGAGGAGTGTGACAGTTGAAAGCCCAAATTCCTACCCCCTTATGCCAGCCTGTTTTTTGCAGGACCCTGTTATCTCACAGCATTCCTTGTGAATACTCACCATATTCCATCTGCTTTCCCCAGAGCTAACTAGTCAGATGAGGAAAACAACAAGAGCATATTGAGAAAGAAGAAAACTCCAGTGCCACACACTGTGTGAATGTGGACCTCGACCCGATTGAGTGAAAGTAGCCCTGCAGGACTCTACCCTGAGCCTATTCAAGTGACCAACGCAGAGAGCAAACATCGGGCAAAGAGGTGGTTGTGAATAAACTGCTGTACTTTTGAGTCTGTCAGGTAGAATGCTCAATTCTCCCCAGATTTGACAATGAACAGCCGCAGAGCATGGTGAATTCCCTAGACCACCAAGGAGTACAAAAATGGGCAAAGACTCCCACAAACACTGGACCTTCCCTAGGGGTGCCAAGACCCAAACTTGGACACATTATTTCCTGGGCCTCTGTCACTATTCTGTGGTGGGCCCCACAAAGGAAGTTGGTTGGTCTTATCTCACTATTTAATGTTTTTGTTAATTGTATCACATGCGGGATAGGAAGACAGAGCAGGATTGGCCAGGGCGAGTGGTCCAATGGCAGGAGAAGGGGGAGCATAAAATGGGCAGCAAGAAACAGAAATCTGTGGGTTATCGGGTGAGGTCAGAGGTGAAGCAGAGTATGGGGGTGATTTCTGTGGAAGGTGAGGTATTGGTAGTGAGTGCAAATCGTACTGTTTTGTGAGTATGTGTAAATAATTGGAAAGTGTGCTAGTGAAGTGAATGTGTGTGTGAGTGGGGGGTGTTTAAGAAGAAAGGTGGGTGGAGTGGTATTCGTAGTGTGGAGGAGAGTTGTTGTTCAGTCTTGATGGTCGTGTAGATAAAAATATCTCCGTCCCCAAGTACCGCACGGGTAAAAGTAAAACCACTACCCGTGCAATCTTTGAGGCCACAGGTGTAGAGTGTCATCAGCCTGGAACTGGGAACGCCGGAAGGATCCCATGACCGCTGCAAGGCAAGGAAGGGTTATATTATACAGTGACAGTGAGCAGTACTTTCTTGTGACAAGGGTTGACCCAAGAGGCTATCCTAACGGGAACAGGAAGGGACCCTGAAGATGGAAGCAGGAAGGCAACCAACAGTGGCAGCAGGCTGGCGGAGATCTGATGGCACTCTGAAAACACACCTGAGCCAAGTAGAGAGCAGTATCGTGATTTGTGAGCAGTCCAAAAAAACAGTCCGAGGTCGACAGCCAACAATCCAAACCAGAGCCAGGGAAAAATGATTCAATGTCCAGTATGCAAGCCAGAGGTCAAATTTCAGATAATCAGAGTTTGTGCCAAAGCCAAAGATGATCCAGAGACAGTCCAGGAAAACGTTCCGTAGTAGTGATAACACCAGAGTAGCAAGAGAAAACCAGACGCCAAACAGTCCTCCGAGGAAGCAGCTGTGAAGCGTTGCTTCCGCGTCTGCTAGATCCATTTGAATGCAAGGATATCACATGACGCGGATCACGTGACCATGGGCAGCGTATCACGTGTCCCGCGACGAAGGCAGTGATAGGGAATGTCCCACGTGATGCTGCTGTCGTCTCCTGATCACGTGACGCGAGGGTTTCCAAGGGCCCGTGGAGTACCGCTTAGTGTGGAGGAGTCGCCACGGCAACCGCCAATATGGAGAAGGCCGTATGGATCCCGGTCCACCAGCTGGGAAACCCTGTCTCCGGCTGAGTCGCTGCAGCTGGGTATGTGAGCGAGGCTGGGGAGCGGCGGTGGGTGAGTGAGTGTGATGGGTCGTGACAGTTGTAGTGTGGAGGAGGGAGTTGCAGTGTTGACAAGAGAGTAGTAGTGGTGAGGAGGGTGTAGTGGTGTGGAAGAGGGAGTGGCAGCTTCTAGGAGACTACTCTAGTTGCATCAAAGGTTGGAGGGAAGCACTAGAAGGTGGGCAGAGGAGGACGATACTGGGAGTACAAGGAGTGAGTGGGGGCCTGGGGACATCAGTCGAAGGAGCACGGAAAGAAATACCTGAGCATGCCATGAAGCAGCGTAAATTGGGTGAATGTTTGAAGGTCTAGATCCACTGCCCCCTTTATACTACTAATGACTGGATAGTGTAAGGACAGTTAGGAATTCCCAGAGGGAGGAGAGATAAATAAGGTACTGACCTTTAGGTACTTGCATTCTAGCATAAGGGAGAATCTATACCATAGGGAGAGAAATACACTAATCCGTGAAGTAGGGCCACTGGGGTTAGAGTCGTATGGGTGCATTTGGATGACAAGAGAGAGGGACATCCATGGAGTCGTACCAAAAATTGACATACACACTGTTTGTTTAATTGCCTCTCAGCATTAGATAGTTCCTTGAGCCATCTGTGAGAGAATATTATTTTGCATGCAATAAATTCACAAAAAATAGGAAAGAACAAAGAGAAAGAAAAGTAATATAAAATGTGTGAAGATATATACGTTTTTTTTCTCTTAGTCTTATCATTTCCTTATTTTCCAGTAAAAGACAACATTTTTGGTTCTTTAAACCAAAATTGTTAACGGACATTGAGAAACAGTTGACACCATTCAGATTATCAGCAAAGTACTTGTCATCTCTTCCATTTCTATGGGTGCTCATTGATACTTTTAACAATTTTTAATAGTTCCGACATGCAATATTCAGTATTTAATGAAAGAACATAATTAAGAAAGAATAATCTGATTTCAGTTCAGAAGAATGGAACTCTGCCTTAAACATGGCCTCTGACACTATACTGTGAACAATAGGAATCACTCGTACTCACCTTCCACTTATGGGTGGGGTTTGCTTGGTGTTTAAATGCAAACCCATCGGAAGATGAGAGTTTTTGAGAAAACATAGAAGCAGGGTAGCCCATCGACAGAAGAGAAGCAGATTGGATTCCAACTGCATGCAGCTGATGGTGACATCTCTTAAAACAGGCTTTATCCATGCTGCACTGAATGAAGAAGTCTTTCCAGAGCAGGACCATATTACCTCCGAGGGATTTTAGAGCAGGTGCAAGGTGAGAGCTTACCTAAGGCACGTCAGTGTCCTTAACTGTCCTGGGTATTTGAAAGACAGACAAAAAATAAATACCAATGCCCCATGATTATTTAGATATTTTTCCCGGAAGTTAAATAAATCCCAGATTAGATTTCAGAGTATTTTGGGAACTCTATTTCAATGTTATACCACTAAAAAAGGTAATATAGCTCAAGGTCTATGTGTTTTATGATTTATAACTAAATCTGAAACCATAGGTAGCATCAGCATATTAGGACTACTGGGCCCAAGCCTGGACGACTCCTACATGGTGATACACCAGTACGCAGATGATACATAGTTCTACATAAATTCAAGGGTCCACAAGATGTCAATCACCTGTGCTCATGTCTTGCAACCATTCAAATGGGAATGGAAAGTGCCTACTTAAAGCTTAACCCCACTGTGACAAATGACTTTGGTCATGCATGAGTACAAGGATGAGTAGTGACTGAGGCACCTGCTCATCCCTCACACTGCTACCAATCAAGAGTGATCCAAATCATAAAGATGAAACAGACACAGTTAAGAGATATACCTCCTTTGCCTTTTGTGGTAACATGGGCAAAGGGTAGTCGGCATGCAGTGATTATATCAAATCACAAAATAACGAATCCAATTACGACAAATCTAAAATAACTAATTCCAAAATAACTAATTTGGAAATAAACTAAAGAAGGGGTTAGTAGTGAGAATAGTGGTTTTGGCAGTGGGGGAAAAGCATTAGGAACAAAAAGGGGGGGGCTGTTAAGGGAGTACCCTCCCAAAAACAACAAAAAAGGAATTTGTTATTTTGGAATTTGTTATTTTGGTATTAGTTGTAATTGGATTAGTTATTTTGGATTCGATGAAATCACATGTAACCAGGGAAGTCTATACTCTCAAGAGGGACGTGAAGGTGATTCAGTAGCAACCCAAACAGCAAAGTATAACAGTTCAAAATAAAGGGAATGTCCAATCAAGGTTCTATACAAATATATATACTTTAAATAAACACACCATCTGCAATAATAACCAAATAGAAAAACCCTATGCAAAAACCACTCCTGAGGAGAGCACAGAGAATATGAAGGGCTAGACAAATGCAGCACTCTGAGTAGTGAATCATGGATCAAAAGCAAGTAAAAACCACATTGTTCTTTAAAATGATATGTTCTTGTGTGCAAAAGGGACCTAACCAGCTATTAGGGGTTCCTATGAGAAGACTTGGCATTGCTGTTAAAATGGGGTTAGGATAAACAGGCATTGATTACCATGCCTAGCTGAGACCTCTCCTTTTTTGGGTTAAGCTTTGGACCTCCATCAAAATGAAAGTGTATAAAGACGCAATGATGGATGTCCTTACAACTAACTATATGAAAACGATGGGTGTGGTCTCTCCATGTGAAGAACGCCATACTTAGAATTGGCCTTGGTTCTTTCTGGTGTAACCCAGAGCTATTGGTCTTGGCAGATACAAGGAACATCTTTTGGGAATGGGTACAGACGGAGCTCATGCACAATAACGAGCAAAAAATAAAAGTTTCACAAATATTTAGGGTTAGCCAGGCAGGGGTAAGACATCTTTCACCAGGTTATAAATGGTTATATTGCCTCTTAATTCTTATGCAAAGAAATGCTCTGTTGAAGGAAACCCATCTTGCCTGATGTGTATGGCTGATGAGGAGGACGAATTCCGCTTCCGCTGCGTCTGTCCCGCTCTCAGGCATTTGGGAAGAAGGTGGTTAGTCCTGCTCCTAAAAGCAAATAATACTGATACCTTGATGAGGGCTTTGGAACTTTGCAAACTCCTAATTGTATGTCCATAGTATTTGCAATCACTAGTTATGTGCTTAGAGCATGCAACCTCCATAAGAAACACTGCAAATAAAACATTGTAAGAAGTTTTATGTCACGTGATTTTCTCTTACAAGCATGCGGCTTTCTATTGCTTTGGGGGGTATTAATTTCTGTATTGAATGAATCATTCTTATTTTTAACATGATCTATCTTTTTTGTGTATCATATGAAATGTTTTTAATGCTGTATTTATTACGGGTGCTTTTATGTTTTTTTAACAGAAGTAAAGCTCTCAATCAATCAATAACATTTACCAATATGCAGGATTTTGTTCAATTTTGCAGGAAGAGTCTGTGAGCAGGATTTACTCAACATACCTGCTTTTCCTGCTGTGCCAGACAAATGCAGCTGCATTACCTCCAGCATGTAATGTTTGTGCTTGCAGTGATGCAATGGATTCCTATTGAATCCCCCTGAATTACACTGTCGTAAAATAAGGCAGATAGCATAGAATCCATTGTTTTTAAAAATAGCATTTTTTTTATTTAATGTGATATAGTTTATAAATAAACTTTACACATAAATCACAAATAAATCGTAATCATAATCATCACAATTCATTACAATATACTAAAAAAAGTAAACATTCACGTTGTTTTTATATTATAGCTATAAAATATATGAGGTCAAATATAATTTAAAGAAATAAAATTCATCCTAACATGTTAAAAATGGAGTAAATAAAATAAAATTAAGTCCTCTTTGGGATAGCCTAGCTTGCTACAGCCCATTCGTAAACACTCTGTCGGGGGGAAATTCTGCCGGGGTCGGCCGGGCCGCCCGCAGACCTCCGGGCAGGGAGGCCCCAACTCCTCCCGTGTATATCTCGGATCGAGACAGAGTATGAGGCACACACAAGGAGCAAAGCAACTTCTGCTGTTTATTATGCAAACGGCAGGGATGGGTCAAGGAGCGTACGCGTTCGTCCTGACACACACACGATCGTGGGGCTCGCAGGCCCTTTTTACTGTAATATGACGCGCTACTTGCGTCACTTCAAAAAGTTAACAAAAACCTACCGCCACTCTTAATTGGTTGCTCGAGTGGTAGGGTTAGTATAGTACACATATAGAGAATGATATTAGTGGTCAAGGTGTAGTCAGGTGGTATATCTGGGTTGTCCCTTCAATTAGATACATAAGAATTGTTACATGAAGACCCCTGAGGATTGGCTAATGTTACTGACGTCTGAGATAAGAGCCCCATGTTCTGATTGGTGCACCCGTGAGCTCCCCAGCCTGGGACCACCGTTGTTCCCAGCTCTCGGTGTACCCGTGTTTGCAACAATGTTTCAATATGGGTACATGCAGACAATGTGAGGATTTATTCATAGGTGGGAGCTGACCGTTCCCACTGTAGCAGGTGTCCATTGAGCCTTTCAAGTGTCCCGGCCTGTGTCTCGTAGTGCGGGACCCAGACGCCCTGTCTCTCCTGGGTTTTGGCATCTCGTCAGGTTCGGCTTGGTCACGTGAGGCGGGACCGTGTTTGAGGCAGAATTCTGCACAATTAATATTGTTTTTCCACTGTGTGTCTGGTTTAATTTGTAGATATGATTCTAACGTTGGTACGCGGAGTGCGAGGTTGCAACATCGTGCCTTTGATGATTTGGTCTTGGATGTGGGTTTGCAACATTGCGACCTTGGCTGGGTGCTCCACCAGGCTCATTCTGCAGGATCAGCAACCTGACTTTTGCTTTGTTAATGTCCACGGAACTCTTGCTTGAGGCCTACTTGGGCCTGGTGCATAAGTGATCCATTTCGTGCATGGGTGCTTTAGATTATAGTGGCATATATTTCCATGACCAATATCGTGTTTCCATTATACCTCTCACGGTGGTAACGGGTTTCAAGGGAAGCATGAGCAAGCGTTATAGATGAGTTCATGATGCGTCTTGCGTTTCTGTACTCTGAAAGCCTATGTAAAAATAATAAAGATGCACGTCCGTGAATATGCCTGTCGCCTACGTCAGAGCACTGAGTATATTCTTCGTGTAGATTGGTGTGGGAATGTTAAGTGTGTATATTTATACAGATGTGCTTCCCGTTGTCTAGGTCGTCATGGCATCTCTAACGACGTGTGGTTTTTAGTCTAGCTGATCCGGGCCGCAGGTGTCGGCACGGCCAGTGCGGGCTGCTGGGCAGGCAGGTGGACACATCCGTATGTTCCTGTACCATGGTACCTGGTCGTCTGGTAACTGGACGAACTCTTCTCGCGGCGGGTGTCTGGGCCGTGACCCTCTAGGCCAAGCGCGAGAGGTGAAGGACGGGAGCCTGGTCTTCCATTCTCCCACTTCAGTCCCCCCTCTGGTCGACTTGTCGACCACAAACATATCCTTCTCGTTATCTCCTCTTACCCTCCATATCTTAGTTATCCCTCCGAGATGTCCATAATGGTTTACATGATCTTCAAACGACCAATACATGTATTCACATGTTCTTCCAGGAGTACAGTATACCCATCTTCCTATGTAGCTCCTGGGGTTCCTTGGGTTCTCGATCTTCACTGATGGTGGATCTAGATGGTTGGCGATGATTTGTGTGCGCAGCTTCTCCCTCTCTTGTATTATCACCCCTGTATGCTGACCATCATCTGCTGGCATCAAGGGGTGCATTCCCACCATTTCCAGCAACTCGTCAGTCGTGCGTGCCTTCCGGGCCTTCCAAAACCTAATTATTATCAGGGCAGCTCCAGCCAAAATAGCACATCCCACTATTATTTTCAGTCCATCTGACAGCCAAGATGGCATCCATGACCATAATAGTGAAAACCAGCTCTTATCCTTGTTCACACCGTTACTTTCGTCCATCATTTTGGAGTGCATCTGGGCCAATTGTGAAACTGCTTCTGTCAGCGTACCATTGTCAGCATCGTTGGCAGGTATGAACGTGCAGCAAGATTGTCCTATCTTTGCACAAACTCCTCCTTCCATTGCTGTGAGGAGGTCCAATACATATCTGTTCTGGAGTGCAACCATCCTTACAGCTCGCAGCTCCTCTTTAATTGCGTTGAACCCATTTACTGTTGAATTGATGGTCATCATTAGTTCCCACCTTGTTATTTGGAGCCATTTTGCGTTTGCGTATGCCTGCAGTCCCGGATGTATTATTGAGGAGAAGAACATTGCTGCTCTGCTGAATAGTCTATGTTCTGGCGGTATTGATGTTAGTTCCGTTTCCGATCTTCCCCACAGGTAATTTCCTGTCAATGGCTCTCCTTGTCTTTTTCTCCTGTTTAGGACAGTATCATTGCTGTTGGTCCTGTTTCCTTGCTCCTTCTGGAGTGGTGCAGATCTCTTTCTTCTCTTATCCCCTTCATCCATTTTAGGAAATTTCGCCACATCGACATGCTTCTTAGGTACCACTAGTGATGGTACATTGACGTGTACCATTGTGCACACACCATTCCACAGGGGAGGCAATGTATGATATGCCTTTTCCCCACAGGCCCAATAATGGTCCATTATTACTGCTGTTCCCGCTCCCCCCTCAGGTAACTCCATCACGTTTGCACAATTGGTGTTATATCCTACGTCCACCTCTCCTTTATGCTGGTAGCATACTTTGGGTGCAGTCAATGGTAGTATAGTTATCGGGTCTTCATCTTCTTCTACCCATGTGAGCATTGGTACATACTTGATCCACGTCGTCCAACATCGATGATTGTGTGTCTCGATAGTTGAGATAGTTTCTTTTGTTACCATGTTGCTGCCAATCACTCCTATCTCCCAGCTGTTGCCCAGGAACACCTTTCCTGTTATCGTCAGTAGCGGCCTTTCCCAGCATCCTTGTTTACCCGGAACTTCAGTGGCGTACCAATCACATGGTAGGTACTGCAGTGTTACCTTCTTTGTTTCTCCTTTTGCAGGGCCACTTGTTATGTACCTGAATGCTTCAGCATGTAAACTGGTCTTGTGATAACTTAGATAGGTCTTGAGGAAGTTGTTTTCATATGGGTATGAGTCTCGTGTTTTCCATGTCATGTGCACTACTGTTCCTTGAAATCTTCCTTTTGTTTGGAACAGGGCCAAATATATTACGCACTGTGCTGTTTTTTCATCTATTTCTGTGGCAACAAATGTTCGTGAAGCGCTCATGGCGTATGGTATTAATGAGCAAACGTAACAGCTATCCTCAGTTGTCTGCTTACCAATGCGGGTCATGTGTTGGTACCATATGTTGTTTGTGACGTGTGCTGAATCTTGTACATAATTATCAATACCTTTATTGTCTGAGTATGTGCTGCGTTTAACTCTATTTTGCTTGGGTGCAAAATTACTATTACCACCTGACGTAACACCTGTTGCAGCAGGGGACGGGGGTATATTAAGGTTGGGTGCAGCAATAAAATCAATAGCATAGCTGTACTGCCAGACAGAAGCAGCCAAGAACCCGGTGATCATAAAAATCCCTATTATTTTTATTACATATGCTAATTTCACCGGCATTTTGCTCTTACCTTGCTGCGGTCCTGGCAGCTTATTCTTGCGACGTTATAGTTGCCCGCCTGAAAATTCTCAAAAGTGCTGGTTATTAGATGTTAGTTTTGTTACCTTTAAGCTCTCCCTATCAAGTAGTCATTCAGTGCCCAGGCGAAGAGCTGCTCCCACGCTACTCTAAGTGATGGGTCTCTTAGGACTGGCAAGTATGGGTGGAGGTGGGGCATGTGATATTCTATGGCCAGGAGGAAGGCTGTGTAGTATACACGTACCCTTCTCCTTTTTAAGTATGTTGGCCTCTTTATTTCGTATACAAATTGGTGTGACAATTCTTCTGGGTAGTTATCGTCTGGCAGCACCATCTACGCCTGTACACTGAACTTGTTAATTAACTTTTCTTAACAATACAATATTACGCAGTTCCTGTATGTGCGAGAGAAAAAGAGAACATTCACGTGTTTACATGTGTATTAGTGCAAGCATGTCCTTCAGTTTTAGTTACAACTGTACTTAGCAGTCAATGGGGGGGTTTGTGCTCAAATGGCGGAAGTATTTTTACTCTTTGAGCGAGTGATCATGGGGTGGGCAGTATGGGGATCACTTCCTTCTTGGTCAGTTATTGTCTCCGAGGGAACAATTGGGTCGTTGTCTGTGGTTGAACTTTCTTCCGCTGTAGGGGATGTGGTTGCTGTTCTTCCAATTGCTCTGTCGTTGGCGCTGGGGCGGGTCTGCAGTTTGTAGATCTTTACGTCATGTAGGTGGTTCCAGGCACGCTTATCCTTTAGTTTTACTGCTCTTGTTGATACGTCCTCTACCAGATGGGGGCCAGTGAACCTCTTCTCATGCCACCTTCTATTGAAATTGCGAAGTAGTACGTGGTCACCTTTGGCAAGTTTGCAGGAGTTCTCCTTTCCCAATTCCGTACTTTCGTCTTTTTCTTGATTGCTGGTGGACCCGCCCCGTGTGCGCTCGAGCTGTTGAGACACAAACACGACACTAGTAATCAAAGAAGACACATATTGATACATTTCATCACCTAACACATTCGCTGAACTTTCGTGGTCGGTGAATGCCCTTGACGTTGGTGTTAGGGGAAGGCGCATTTGTCGTCCAGTAACCACTTCGTGTGGGGTGAGGTGGTGGTCGGACCCTGGCCTGTTTCTAAGTTCAAACAATGCTAACGGGAGGCAATACAACCAACTTTTCTTTGTTGTTTGTTGTATTTTAGCAATTGCCTCCTTCAATAAGCCATTCAGGCGTTCACATACACCATTAGCCTGTGGGTGGTATGCACATGCAAATTTGTGTTTAATGTTCAGCAGGGATGTGATATGCTGGAACATTTCGTTTGCGAAATGGGGCCCGTTGTCTGATCTTAACACCTCACACACTCCCCATCTGGGGAAGACCTCCCTTACTATGAATTTGGCTGCTCTAAACGCATCAGGGTGTGAACAGGGCCCTGCTTCAATCCACCTAGAAAATGGGCATACTACTACAATCATATACCTATTGCCTTGACAGATGTTGATCATATCAACATAGTCAATGTGAAGGTGCCGAAAAGGTCCTTCTGGCCGGGGTATTGTACCTCTTATCACTTTTAAAGTATGGCCGGCCGTAAACTGTTGACATGTGAGGCAATTGCTGATAAAATTTGACACATGAGAGGTTAGCTCGGGACAAAACCAATCTTCTCTAATTCGTGCTGCAATTATTTCCTTGCCTGTATGGGCAGGGTGATGTAATTGGCTCAGGGCGGTATTTAACAGTGCCAACGGTATTACAACTTTCCCAGTGCCACCCTGGCGCCATAGTGCGTCAGTTGGTGACATTGTGCATCCTCTTTTCACCCATACTTCTTTTTCGGCCATTGGTGCAGCCGCTTGTAGCTCCATAATCTGTGTGGCTGGGAGATGGGTGTACCCTTCTCTTATTAACATCTCCCTCGCTATTCCCCTCCCTCTCCCTCTCTGTGAGTCGGTGGGGTTCCATATCTCACCAAAATATGCAGCATATTTCGCATGTGCGTCTGCTGCTGCATTTCCTTTTGATACATAGTCTTCTCCATTGGTGTGTGCGGTGCATTTTACTAGGGCTAGTTCTTGGGGATCGTTTATTACTTCAATTAGTTCAGCCAACAAGAGGGCATGTTGTACTGGAGTGCCATCAGCTCTCCTAAACCCTCTTCTTCTCCATTTTGATAGCCCTGAGTGGACAGTGGATGTAACATATGCACTGTCGGAATATATGGTTACTCTTTTATTAAAACTTTCCTTTAATGCCAATATGAGTGCAACGAGTTCCGCCGCTTGAGCAGAGTAATGCTGTGGTAATTGTACACACTTCATAGCCACACACACCGGCGCCTCCATCATTTTTACTACAGCTGCCCCAGTCCTTCGTATCCCATCTCCTTGATCAATAGTTGATGACCCATCAATAAACAAAAGCTCACCTCCCTCTAGTGCGTTTTCTTCAACTTTCCTAGTACATGAGTATAGTTCAGTTACTTGGGTGCAGTCGTGGGCGTAATCTCCTTCTTCAATTACTTCTGCTAGGAACCTTGCAGGGTTAACCGTGCTACATCTAACAATTGCTAGTTCAGCTTTAGACAAAATAATCTCATAACCTGATGCCCTCTGTGTTGTTAGTGTGGACTTAGGTTTATTCAATATCGCAAATAGTGCATGTTCCACAAATAGTGTAGTTGGACACCCCATAGTTATTGCTGATGCTTTTTCTACTGCAAAAGCAGCTGCAGCGAGACCTTGTTCACAAGAGAATTGGCCTAACATTATAGGGTCTAAGTGACCGCTGTAAAATGCTACTGGTTTATAGCCCATGCTAGTTTTTTGGGCCAATACTGCTTTCATCACTGCTGAGTCGCAATGTGAAAATATAAAGAAGCGCCGCTCATAGTCTGGGGATGCCAGTACTGGAGCAGTTGATATTGCGTCTTTTAATTCGTCAAATGCCTCCCTCATTTCCATAGTCCATCCCAACTTTTTCTCCCCTTTATTTGCTTCCTTCAACCCCTCAAGCAGGGGTCCTATGTATGAGCTGTAATCAAATACCCATGCTCTACAGTAGTTGCACAGCCCCAGAAATTGCTGTAGTTCTCTCACAGTCTGTGGCACGGGAGTGCTTGAGATGGCCTGTGCTCTTTGTGGTGCAATCCTTCTTCCATTTTGGGATATCAGTTGGCCAATGTAAAGTACCTGTTCCTGACAGTATTGTATCTTTTCCATGTCTACCTTGTACCCCTTTTCTGCCAGTATCGTCAACATTTTTAATGAGTCCTCTCTACATTTGCTTTCGTTTGTACTACAAATTATTATGTCATCCACATACTGTAACACTGTGCTTTCCACCTCAACGTTACCCAAATCCATCTGTATTACTCTATTGAAAATTGAGGGTGATTCACAATACCCCTGTGGTAATCTGGTATGTTTCCACTTTGTATTTCGGTAAGTAAAGCTTGTCAAATCTTGTGAGTCTGGGTGTAATGGTATTGAGAAAAAAGCATTTTTAAGGTCAATCACTGTAAAACGTGATGCTTCTGCCGGAATGCCACACAATATTGTGGCCGGGTTTGCTGTTACTGGATACTCTGCTTCTACTATGTTGTTCAAGGGTCTGAGGTCCTGTATGAAGCGCCAAGACCCCCCTTTAGCCTTGCGCACCGGGTACACAGCTGTGTTACATGGTGATTCTGAGGGGACCAATATGCCATTGTTTATAAGGGCCGTTATGGTTTCATATATGCCCTCATCTGCCTCTTTTGACAATGGGTACTGTTTCACTCTTGGTAATATGGCACCCTTTTTCAACTTTATCCTTACACCCCCTATGCTTTTTATGCATCCTACGTCATAAGGGCTAATAGTCCATAATGATTTGGGCACCTTTGACATATCCTCCTTAAAAAATGGGACTGGGGTGCCTGCGGGTGCCTCAAGTGCCATTGCAATTTTCTGTGCTACTTGTTTGTGAGCCACTCTTAGCCATATTTCTACGCTCATCATGAACACCATTTCATTTTCTTCCTTTTCTTCTGAGAACAGCTCTTCATCGGACACCTGGGTCAGCCTACACCCTTCTGCTAGTGCTATCACCGCCCTCCAAGCTCTCCCTTCTTTATCTTGGGCGTGCACAGCAACATAATCAGCTGTTGCAATAATGCTCTCAATGTCCACTGCAAACACCTTCCCTTCCAGTTCATTAGCTGGTGTTTCTGGTCGGAATAGATAGGCTGCTGGTCTCCTCCATATTTTCCCTTCTATCCCTGGCATCCATGCAAATGCCATGTCAGTGCCATATTGAAATATCTCGCCATCTACTGGCTCCGCCCTAATCGCTGTCTGTCCACAGTATGCTTGCAAAATCTGTCGTGCTGCGAGCATGTTAATCCCTGGAGTAGAGCAAATTATGCCATCCTCTGTAAACGAGATCGTCATGTTCAACCTGTTCATTATGTCCCTCCCCAGTATATTTACTGGTGAGGCGCTATAATACAAAAGTGGAACTGACAGATCATAATCTCCAATAGATAACGGAACGTTATCAGTAAATTGAACCAACCCTTTAGCCCCAGAAAATCCTTGGGTGTTCATGGCTTCACCTGACATCTTAAATTTACCTTCCCTTATGCAAGACCGGGTTGCCCCGGTGTCAACAAGAAATGATAATTTTTTGTCACCTATCTTTACCTCTATGCGTGGTTCCTCCGCACTATTAGGTGTTACTGACAGGATGGGACACACCAAGGCCGTCTGTGGGCTGGCCTATTGGGGGTACAATGATTGGCCATTCCCTGTGTAAGGGTTGTGTCCCAACACCGTCACCCCACCCAATTGTGTTCGTTCATTTTGTGGTGGTGGTTGTATTAACGCTACTTGTTGTTGTGGCGGTGGCAGATACTGTGTTATTTGTTGTTGTGGCAGTGAATAGGTTTGTTGCTGTTGTGGTTGTTGTGGTTGGCCACTCCCTTGTTGTGACATCTGCTGCTGTTGTATGCCCTGCTGTTCTTGTGATGTCCTAGGTTGTGCTTGTTCATTCCATGCTGGTGTTCCTGGCCTGACCCTACATGTACGTGACATGTGTCCTAATATTCCGCAGCTCCAACACACGGGTGGTTCCCTGTTTTGCCATGGGAAGCTCCCTGCGTTGTCTTGGTATACGGGTTGCCCTGTGGAGTAGTTATTTCTGAGTCCCCCAGCCTGTTGTTGGGTATTATATCCATATCCTCTCCCTCTCATAAACCCTCCTCTCCCTCTGTTATAACTATAATACCCAGTTCCTTGCATTGGGTACCCTCCTCCCATGTTCGGTGTGTGTAATTGCAGAGGCGGCACTTGCTGTATTACACCTTGTGGGGGCGCTATTTGAGCTTGATCTTGTGCAGCCACTACTTGCGTTGGGCTTTGGGTCATTGGTGTGGGCGTAGTTATTAGTGCCCCTTCCATTGTGTATTTAGTAAGTTTTTTCTGTACTAATTTGGCCTCTTCTGTTTTCCTGTCCTCCTCCTTTTGTTTCATCTTTCCTTGCCATGTCCTGCAGTGATGTACTATAGTCAGTTGTATTTCTGGCCATGGTTTTGCTTCCATTCCTACTACTTTCTTTAGCTGTTTCTGAACTCCTTCTGGGAGCCCTTGTACTAGTATATGATAAAATATGGCTGGTGTCTTGTCCCATTGTTCTCTAGTCTCCATGCGCCACTTCTCTTGAATGTCCTGGATATAATCAACAGGATCCTCATTTTCACCCATCTTACGGGAAGTAATGGCTCCTATGTCTGAGGTGTCTGGGTACTGCACTCTCAGTGCCTGCCATAGCGCATGTCTGCAGTTTGCAAATGGTGCCCCATCATGCGATGTGTTTGTTATTGTTACTCCATGGAATCCCGCTCTTTTCCAAATGTCATCCGCTCTATCCCCTAATATTGATATTAACAGGCCCTTCACATCTCCTACTGCTAGTTTCTGTCCTGCGGTGTGTTTTTCCATTTCATATATCCACTTACCCGCACCTCCACTTAGTGATGGGAGCCTACATTTTATATTTTCCTTATCCGTATGTTTCCAAGGTACATACTGTGGTCTAACCCCTCCTCTCTCCAGCAGTGGCATTAAATTCTGTCTTTTTTCACCCTTTACGCTCCATGATATTGAGTCTTCACACCCCTCCTCTTCCCCCATTTCTTTTACTACTTCAAATTCTTCCTTACTACCTCTTCCCCTACCTCCCTCTTCTTCCTTTCCCCTTCTTTCATCATTTCCTGTGTTCAATATGGGTATGTTTATTTGTCTGTCTTGCCTGCGACTAGGGAGGTCCCTAAGCCGACATGCATACGGTGTAAGTTCGTTCATGAAGGGCGCGAGCTTTATTCTGTGCAGAGAGCGTGCGGTGGTTGAACACGTAGGTAGTGACGTGGGAGGGCGGCGTGATGGAGATGTGGGTGGCGTGGTTTCATTGGTTTGTGTTTCCCCTATTCTTTTCGTTTCCTCCTTACTTCTCTCCAGCTCCTCCCCTCTTCTACTTATCCAGGGCGAATCTATGTTTGTTCTAGTGAGGTACAGTTTATCTAAGCTTTCCCTTTCACTCTCTCTTCCATCCTTCTCCACTCCTTCTTCCTCCTCACTGCAAAAATTATTTATAAATTCCACCCCCCACTCTGCCTTTTTTCCTTTTATTGTTACTGTTTTTAAATCTATTAAGTCTCTTTCTCCCCTTTCGTTGTTACCAACTGTCCCCCCTAGTGCTGATGTCGTTGCTACCTCCCTACTTTTGTATACATCTCCCCATCTTTCACTCTCCCTACCCCTCCCTTCTCTTCCTTCTTCACTTCTCTCCTCCATTTCCCTACTATTTTCCTCTCTTTTCCTTTTTAATTCCTCCATTACTTCGTTGCTCATCTGTTCCAATATCCTTTCATCCTCCCTCTTCCTTTCCCATTTCACCCTCTCTCTTTCTACTATACTCTCTATTACCTTCCCCTCTTCATATTTTTTAGCTGTCTCAGATATTATCCTCCTCCTCCATATTTCCATTTCTTTTTCCTTTTCTTCTTCTTCCTTCTTCTTCTCTCTCAGCACTACTCTTGATACCCTATCTGCTGCTGCTTTTACCCTTTCAGCTTCTCTCTTTTGTTCCTCGCTTCGTTCCCTTAATCTTTCCAATTCGTCCTTACCTTCTTTCCTTCTCCTCACTCTCTCTCTTTCCTCCCTCTCAAGTTGTTTGATCAGTTCATTCTGCTCTTCCCTTAGTTTTGCTAATCTTTCCTCCAAAATCTCTTCCTTCTGCCGTAGTAGCTCCTCTCCCCTCATTTCACTCTCTCTGGCACTATCCTCGTTTGTTCTCCTTACCGCCTCCCTTTCTTCTCCAGTTAGTGAGCCTCGTAATTTCAACAATATCTGTGCAGCTACCCACTCATCGTCTCCTATCTCTACAGTCTGCTCTTCTCTAATCCTCCCTTCCCCCATTGGTATCTTCCCATGAGCTACATATGGTGGAGGGCTGTATGCCGGGTTTGAGTATCCTTCAGCCGCCCTTAACCGTCCTTCTATTTCTCCTAATTCTCTTAACGGGTACAACCCTCCTCCCTCTGTTTTCACTCCCGGTGTTATGGGTATCTCATTGCTCGGTTCCTTTTTTATGTCGTCTGATTTATCAACATTTTCTCCTCCCTGTCTTTCGATCCCCGTATTCTTTGTGCTTTCGCACTCCTTTTCCCCACCCGTTCCTTCTTTCTTAATCTCCTTTTCTTCCGGTGTTTCCCCCATAGTGAACATTCCATTTGGTCCTGGTCGAGACCCCTGGAACATCCTCCATAAGTTAAACACCTCCACGTGGTTTGCCAACTTCTTCCCCTTGTATGTATTGTGCAGATGGTTCAGTAGTGAGTGTTGGGCATATGGATCGAAACTACCATTAGGCGGCCATGGTGTTAACATTTTATTGTCGGTCCCCTGGGTCCACTCTATGCTGTACTTAATTAACTTCTCCCTGTGTGGTGGCAGTGTGGTGCATATGTGCTGTAGTGGGGTAGTGAGGGTGTTCCCCCACCCTCCCGACCCTCTCCCGTATGACATGGTTGTACTCCCCTTGTTACCCTTCCCCTTACTACCAATTTACAATATACAACCTTGTATTGCTTACCTCGCCCCGCAAGTGTGGGGACTTACGACAATCCTTTGACAAATTATGCAATAGTAATAAATGTGATGTTATATTATATTCCTTCCCCTACGGCCCCCTGCGGCCGAAGCGCACGCAGCCCCCTGCGGCTGCGTACCCCTTACGACGATCTTATACAGTTGTCCTGTTTCTCCGTTCTCCTCCCCCTTTTACACTTGCCGTGGCCGGCGTTCTCCGTGCGCAGCCACGCCCCTTTCCCCTTCTTCTTTCGATCCACTGGTTTATAGTTTATCTCCGTATCAGCTCCTTTATCATGCTTCTCCTCCCCACCACTCTCGAACCCAAGGTTCCTTGTGCTCACGATATCCTATTAAATCCCTACTGGTGACGTCACCGATTTCTTCGAGCTACTGGTATATTCATGTTATGTTCTTTAAATTCAAAATACACTTGTAATCTACCCCGCTAACCCTACAGCTGTCTTCCTGTCTCTCCTGGAACAAGGTAATCTCATCAATACTATAACCGGACTGCGCACGCTGCGTCGCCTCGCGTGTGATACGCCCCTCAACAGGAGGGCTTAACCAGCCAATTATCTTCCGTTTTGGGCAACTATGTAACTAGCCACCGCCCACAGGGAAACGTCATCTACCTATCGAGTTTCTTGCTCGAACAATAGGGAACCTCATCTACTCATTCAATAATAAATATCAAATCGTAGGAAACCACACACCCACCCTCACACGTATCCGCGATTCAGGCCAATCAGTGTCTTACGAGCGGCTGCACGTGATGTTTTCGTACCCCGCCCCCCTCTTTCGCGTAACGTTAGCTCACTGTTACGAGCGGCTGCACGTGATGTTTTCGTGCCCCGCCCCCCTCTTTCGCGTAACGTTAGCCGCCTGCTTTCGCACTCGTTTCGCTACCATTCATTCCATTTAGCAACACTCAATTAAACCCTCGCCACTTTACAATTCCTCCCTCCTCCCTTATTTACTTCCTCCCCCTCCCTCACAATTTCGCATTGCTTGTTGTGCGTGTCATGCTCACCAAGTTCTCTCGATGCAGGGCCGCTCGACTGCGTGCACCCCTCCAAGCGGCTCGCCACCTCCCCTCGTCTGGACCACGTCTGGACACTCGCCGACCGCGGGCGGGATACTTCTCAACCGGCTCCCGAGGGCCAATATCCGGATTGCGCTGTCCGGTCCTCTCGCAGCTCCGCGATGGTCCTGTAGTCCTCAGAAGGGGGCAACGGCAGAGGGGGCCGCGCCGCCGGGCCTCCTCGCAACGGGAGTGCCTGGAAAAATTAAAAATAAAAGTCGATCTTAAACAGATCTCAGCAGTGCCTCCAACTTGTCGGGGGGAAATTCTGCCGGGGTCGGCCGGGCCGCCCGCAGACCTCCGGGCAGGGAGGCCCCAACTCCTCCCGTGTATATCTCGGATCGAGACAGAGTATGAGGCACACACAAGGAGCAAAGCAACTTCTGCTGTTTATTATGCAAACGGCAGGGATGGGTCAAGGAGCGTACGCGTTCGTCCTGACACACACACGATCGTGGGGCTCGCAGGCCCTTTTTACTGTAATATGACGCGCTACTTGCGTCACTTCAAAAAGTTAACAAAAACCTACCGCCACTCTTAATTGGTTGCTCGAGTGGTAGGGTTAGTATAGTACACATATAGAGAATGATATTAGTGGTCAAGGTGTAGTCAGGTGGTATATCTGGGTTGTCCCTTCAATTAGATACATAAGAATTGTTACATGAAGACCCCTGAGGATTGGCTAATGTTACTGACGTCTGAGATAAGAGCCCCATGTTCTGATTGGTGCACCCGTGAGCTCCCCAGCCTGGGACCACCGTTGTTCCCAGCTCTCGGTGTACCCGTGTTTGCAACAATGTTTCAATATGGGTACATGCAGACAATGTGAGGATTTATTCATAGGTGGGAGCTGACCGTTCCCACTGTAGCAGGTGTCCATTGAGCCTTTCAAGTGTCCCGGCCTGTGTCTCGTAGTGCGGGACCCAGACGCCCTGTCTCTCCTGGGTTTTGGCATCTCGTCAGGTTCGGCTTGGTCACGTGAGGCGGGACCGTGTTTGAGGCAGAATTCTGCACAATTAATATTGTTTTTCCACTGTGTGTCTGGTTTAATTTGTAGATATGATTCTAACGTTGGTACGCGGAGTGCGAGGTTGCAACATCGTGCCTTTGATGATTTGGTCTTGGATGTGGGTTTGCAACATTGCGACCTTGGCTGGGTGCTCCACCAGGCTCATTCTGCAGGATCAGCAACCTGACTTTTGCTTTGTTAATGTCCACGGAACTCTTGCTTGAGGCCTACTTGGGCCTGGTGCATAAGTGATCCATTTCGTGCATGGGTGCTTTAGATTATAGTGGCATATATTTCCATGACCAATATCGTGTTTCCATTATACCTCTCACGGTGGTAACGGGTTTCAAGGGAAGCATGAGCAAGCGTTATAGATGAGTTCATGATGCGTCTTGCGTTTCTGTACTCTGAAAGCCTATGTAAAAATAATAAAGATGCACGTCCGTGAATATGCCTGTCGCCTACGTCAGAGCACTGAGTATATTCTTCGTGTAGATTGGTGTGGGAATGTTAAGTGTGTATATTTATACAGATGTGCTTCCCGTTGTCTAGGTCGTCATGGCATCTCTAACGACGTGTGGTTTTTAGTCTAGCTGATCCGGGCCGCAGGTGTCGGCACGGCCAGTGCGGGCTGCTGGGCAGGCAGGTGGACACATCCGTATGTTCCTGTACCATGGTACCTGGTCGTCTGGTAACTGGACGAACTCTTCTCGCGGCGGGTGTCTGGGCCGTGACCCTCTAGGCCAAGCGCGAGAGGTGAAGGACGGGAGCCTGGTCTTCCATTCTCCCACTTCAACTCCAATATTCAGATGGACTTTCAATTTAAGATAGAGCGTAACAAATGATGTTCCCAGGGGTTTTGGGTTCTCAGCTAGATTCAGCATAGTTCAGCATACTGTACAAATTTTGATTAGTTGTTTTCATATAGATATCCCCAGGAGGCTCTCCATGATCAACCATACATTATATACTGCTATAAAAACCTTAATGTTAGCTATATTAATACAGCTCAGCCAAAAAGTTGTCTCAGCTAAAAAATCCTCATCATGTACGTATCTGCCATAATGTGTCTTATAGGTCTTTGATATATTTGGGCATCCAGTCAATACATGTTTGCCTGTCTCTATTATTTCTTTATTTTCACATAACCGGCAGTAACGTTCTGACAGAGGTAAATGATTTTCTATTCCAGTGACAGCCAAAACAGGTAAAGGTAAATGATTAATCCTTGTTAGCAGTATAAATCGTCTTATTCTAATTGAGGGACCTAAGTTTAAATATTGCTGTGGGCTCTTAGATGTATAGAGAATATATGAAAACAAATTGATAACTCTTCGAGCTCCTAGAATGTGCATAATTTTCAAGCCAATCCCACAGGTCAACACGTTTGGACAGTGCAAACTTTGTTGCAACAGTAACCCCCCCCCACCCCCCCAATCTAATCGTCCAACAGATCTCTCTAAAGTAACTCTCCATGCTCTTCTTTAGGAGAGAATTTGTGGACTCCTTTGATATTTATTGGTACATAGATGCCAGAATCTGATTGTCCGGTTTATTGTGCATTTTCAGGTACATCTCCGCTCGCTTCTTTAACACTACAGATTTTAATGATAACATCCTCAATTCTATCCTGATAATGGCCCTAGGTATTCATGCAGGGAGGCCTAATATCCTCGTCCAGAATGTGCCTTCAACTACCTGCAGCCATTTGAGGTCGATCTGCTGGAGAGATTCAAGGCCATAAATTATCATTGGGACAAGGACCTGTTGATAAAGCAGGCGGGCGGCCCAAATAGTCTATCCAACGTGAGTAATAGTGAAGTGGTGGACCAGTGGTGTAGTTTGGGCAGCCCTAATTATTCCAGCTTGTTTACAGGAAATATAATTACCCCTAATGTTGATCTCACCTAGATATTTATATTGAGAAGTGTGATGAATCTCCGAGTCTTGAACCATTAATCTTGTGCAAGTGATTGTTAAGGTGTACGTCACGTGGACGCTGCGTACCTGCGCTCCCAGGAGATGTCCGCACCGGAGTAGCCAGACTGTTTAATCTGTTGGCAGGGTGATGAAAGGCAACGCAAAGAACCAGCCCCGATTCCACTCTGAAGACACAGGGTTGAAAAGGGACCATCTCCTGAAGCCACGGATGAACTCTTCCCTGTGGATTAACGTGACGCCAGAACAGTGCAAGCACTGACATGGGAGGTTGGCAGCTGTTGGTATACTAGGCAGGATGTGAAGAATAGTCCAAGTTTGCTGTGTTGTAGGCAGGAATGTCCGCAAGGCGCTGGTGTCCAGGCAAGGGAAAAAGCAGGTGTGGTAGAATGGAGATGATGTCGACCAAGTGCTGGACAAAAGAAAAGGATCCAGACCAAATGGGAAACAGGACCCAACCAACCAAGGAACCAACAAGGAAGGACCCAAGACCTACAAGGGCATATTGGGAGACCGGGAACCATGAACCAGGAAGTGGAACAGGAGCGGACCCAGAAACAGAGAGGGAGAGGAGAAGGGAATGGGGAGCAGGACACAGGCACAAGGCAAGGAGTCAAGAAACAGAATTTGGGCAAGCCAAAATTCTAGGAGCGATGCGGAGGTTCAGGAACCAACCGCATTCAGACGTGATTGATTCCGGACACGATCGCTATTTAAGTAACTTGGCATGAAACCGAGGTTTGGCCCGCAATCCGTGCCCACACATGCACGTCGGCATTGGAACACAAGCTCGTCTCATCGCGACCCGCGAGGCCAGCGCATGCGCACAAGCCCGTGCGCGAACGGGACGGAAGTTTGCAAATCTGGGAGCGCATCTCCCCCAGAAGTGAAACTGCGGGTACAGCCGCCAGACCTGGGAACGCCACACGGGACCAACCCAGGTGGGTGTCCTAACACTGATCTTTCTACCAGTATGCACCATCAGTTGAGTTTTCTCATAGTTAATTATTAAACCGTTGGTTTCCGCATTTGACCATAGTGCATCAGCAGATCTACGGAGCCCGCTGAATGTATAGTCCAGGATGACTAAGTAATCCGCGTATGTGAGTACTGGGCAGTTTACCGTACCAATTGTAGGGGGGCAGTTATGTGCTGCTAGAATTACCACAGGAAGATCGTAGACAAAAAGGGGCCGTGACGCAGCCCTGTTTGACTCCCCTGTTCTGCTCTATCTTAATCCATGTTAAATGCCACCATCATGCATTAATTCTAGGAGGAATTCATAATATTCCAGAAACCTGGTGGAAAAGTAAAGTGCAAGCGTGATTTTGCCTGTGTTTTACACTTTACCTTTTAACTTGATGCTGGAATAGTTCAAAATCGCGCAGAGGAACGTTTCTGTTTAATTCACGTTAAAAAGAAAATCTGTAGATATGGGGTTGATTTGATTTAAAATATGGTCAGATGTGTTGCTGTGAAAAATGTACAAGAAATATGTACAAGAAATATGTGCAACACTAAAAAACTATGTTTCATCTTTACCTTAGACAGAAGGGACTGTAGAAATTCATGAGGATTACTTCTGTTGCTTTAGATTCTGTAGCTCAGAAGCAAATCAATCACACACCTTTTACCTCCTGTCTGCCTTTAAACAATACTAGACCCATCGAGGCTCATTTTACAGATAAAAGTAGACGCACTGGAGCTCATTTGAATGAAATGAGTAATTTGACGGCGGAGAGCCCTTACATGTTGACATGCATGTCAGGCAGCATTTAATTTTCAATGTGAACACTGCTTACCATGCACGCATGGTAAGCAGTATTCACAGTTACAAATAAATGCTGCTGGTATGCCGTTCATTGTTTAATTGTAATTTTACACGCTACCTGCCATGCGAGCAAACCAAAAATCCAGTGTACATCACAATGTATTGACATGGCCATTCATCCGCCCTCCCTTGCATGCCATCCGTACAAGTACCTGCATGGCCACATTGTATGCAGATTAAGGTGCGTTCATGCATGTTCGGAGTCCATATTCTGAGTAGGCTATCAATCCCACATCATGACATTCCCCATCGTTTGGATGACTGTCACTTTAGCAACTCTTCACAAAATAGAAGTTGTAGAATGCAAAGTGATGGGCAGAAGATAAGGATGGCAAATGGGTCTTCGTGTAGGCAGTTTCCCAAGAAGCGTTCACACTATATATGTGTTTCAACCACAGTCTACCATATGTATACTCCTGAGTAAGAAAATGATTGGGAGGAAGAAGCTGAGGATGATGATGGTAACCCATAGATGGGGCAAGCAATCCAGGTCCATACCTGGGTGAAGAAATGGAGGCTAATTTGGACACAATGACAACACCCATCTATTCACCACATTGCGACTTAGCTTTCCGGGATGCACAGCCATGGTGAAAAGGAGGCCTCTGCCTCTAGAATATCTATGGAAATTGTCATGATGGTTGAACAGGACAGGCAGCAGCTGAGGGTTGGTGGCATACTGGGAGCGCACCAGAACTCACACGGGGCAGTCTCTTCCCATTCAAGTAGGGAGCTTGAGGCCCCCTCCAGGCACACAGGGATGTCTCCCAAACCAGGAAAAGAGATCGACTTTTCCACTCCCCACCTCACCCGCTGCTCCAGTCCCTGTGTCTGACACTTTCTTATCAGAAACTGTTGAGAGTGTCAGCCATGGAGGCTTCTAAGGCATAGGAGGACAAGCATGCAATGGAACTGGTGGATGTCTGTTCCTTGTTGGGGCCAAACATGGCTGACAGCAACCTGTCCCTGGAGAAGATGCTGTGAGAGTTGGAGGCAGAGAACAAGCTCAGGGCAGAATTGCTGTGGCAGGTGCCGGCAACTTTGCAAGAGGCTAGGGAGAAGGTCTACTTGATCTGGAACAGGCTTCAGCTGCATCATCAGAGGCCTGTGCTCAGGCCCAGGAGGTGGTCCTTGGATGGAGAGCAGACCTCCAGGGAGCATGGCTGCTTGTCGTGTTGCCATAGCTTCTCTGTGGCAGTGTGCCAATTGGCCCCTAGCACTGACACCCTATGCGGCCAGATGGTGGAAGCCTCTCTGTGCCACTCTCTGTCCCAAATAGCATTGATTGGCTGTAGACACACCAGGTGCACTCCCTTCCGCACATGCTCCTGGATAAGCACAGCAGTCCCCCTCCCATTCTAGCTACTCCCACCATCTGCATATGTTGTGACTTCAAACCCCACAAAGTAGGGCATGGGGCCAACGCAACTTTGGTGGGGGAAGTAATCCCACACACCCATCTTACTCCTCTAACCCTTTCTTTCTCAGCAAGATAGCCACATTATTTTGTTTCTATCTTTCAACATCCTGGGTTTTGTTCTCCGCCCCTTGAACTTCTTTTTCTTTAGACACACCATGTGCTTTTAACTTATTTTTATAAACCTAGGTTTTCCTTTAATTGAACTCTCCCTGGAAACTTTTTCCATTTGAGACACTCCACTCAAAACCTCAGCAGTAACCTTGTGGACCTTCCTGACACAGTTGTTGTAGTTCTTTTGTTCCTGCAATTTGAATAGTATAAAGAAGAATGGGAAGTTGATCAGCATGTTATTGTCCATAATGATGCACTAACCTCTTTTGGAAAAAGGTGTTAATGATTTCCTGTTGCAGACTAGACCATCAATGGTGTCCTCTTTCTGCTGAGGCCCGGTCGCCCCACTGACATGACCCTGGCCACCATTAATGAAGTCCAGATCATCTTCCTCATTGGAGATGGGTACATTGGGCCTCATTATGAGGTTGGTGCAAAAAATCATCCCTTACAACATGTCCGTCTTGGCTTGAACCCGCAAACAGCGGGTGATTAAGAGTGTGCGAGCATGCGCACCCCTGCATGCCGGTAACGGCAGTACCGGTGTGCAGGTAACGACCCCCAAAACCCCAGAAAGTGGCATCAAAGAATGCGCACATAACGCCTCCGCCCTCGGCAACCCTTTAATAGCGGTACCTGTATTAACATAGTGCAAACAACGGGCCCGTTATTATGGGGACCCGGAAGTAACGTCATCGCGCCGGAATGGGAAATGCACTGGCGGCCATCTTAAAAAACACAATCCTTTGTCATCCTCCACAAACTGGATCTTCACCACCAGAACTCCTAGCACACCACGGACAAAATGTCTAAGTCTACCCAGAAAGGCACTGCCCGCCTGCGTAAACCACGGTTCAAGTACAAGGAGCTGAACTTGTTAGCTGATACCCTAGTGGCGGATGATGATTTTGTGTTCTGCAGCGACCTCAGGCGTCCAGCAAAGCTGAAGAAGAAGGCCATGTGGGAAGAAGTAGCCCGGAAAGTAAGTGCAATCGGCACCACCGCACACACAGTGCGCGATTGTAAAAAGCAATGGGATGACCTCAGGCTGAGAGTCCGGAACATCTTGTCGGCCAATCGGAGCCAGGCGCTGGCAACAGGTGGAGGACCGCACTCACCAGTGAAATTGGCCAGATGGGAGGAGACTTGCAACTCAGTCATAGATGTGGAGTTAATTGAAGGAGTCGTTGAGCTTAGTTTGGCATGCCAACATTGGCAGATGAAGGTGAGTGTCCCTAACAACACACGACAACCAATCATCACCATTGACTCCAAATGTGACAGCAACGCCAGCCAATACATGGCCCATCATGCGCACCTACACATATCCATATACACATGCTGGGCTCACCACTATCACATCCCAATGAATGCTGCATGCCTTGCCCATACACAAATACACACCCGACACACAGATGACCTGCACGTGTCACACACACGTCAGTCACAACACACATCAAGGCCCAACAGCAGCCACCATGGTGTACATGTGAACACATGCACGATTGCAAACAGCAACCTCCCAACCTTGCATGTACCCAGTACGCTGCAAAGCCAGGCATGCAACTGATCACATGGCACCTACTGCACAAAGACAAACGCATGCATGATGCAAGCACCACCATCACTGTTGCCCTGCCACTCTCTGTCCCCCACAGGTTCGGATGCAGACACTGAAGAAGCAGAGGGAAGTGAACAATGCACAACACCGTCCAAAAGGGCAAGGAGCCAAGCTGATGGCACCAGACCATCTACCTCGAGTGCACCAAGGATGAGCCAAGCAGCACGCAGGACAACAACCAGTGCCCTACCAGCCACACTGCAACCCACACAGGACCAGCAGACACCTGCCCCTGCACTCCTGGACACACAATTGACACAGGCTGAGGACACATCTGACATGGACAATGATGGCACACAGTCTGCTGCTGCAAGCACAATTGGGGAGATGGCTGCATCGGCACAGCATAGTGCCGATGAGGAAGCTGACCCCGATGATTACGGCAACGCAGGACTCGTCCACTCAGGTCGAACATCAAGCCCGCAGGTCACCCCACAGGACACCCCTCGACAGGATTCATCCGAACAGGGCAGCCATGGAGAGTGGTCTCTGGCATTGCACAGCCCCATATTGCATGCAGTGTCACCACATAACCCACCAACCACCACCCACACTGCCATACGGGACCTTGAGGGACGTCTGTCCAGGATGGAGGGCCGGCAGGAGGAGATGCAAGGCTATGTGAAGCAGTACCTTGCTGAAGGGGAGTCAACACACCCTGTCATCCATGACAGCACTGCGGCCGTAATCCAGGCCATCAACTCAAGTGCACAGCAAGGGCGCGATGGCTTCAATGCCTTGGGACAGATCCTCACCAGGATTGCTGACAGCATGGAGCAGCGGCAAACTCCGGCTTAGGCGTCAGAACCATCTGGCTCATCCACATCGACCACGCCAGCGAGTTCCAGGCAGACCAGCCCTGTGCGCAGGTCCCTGCGAAGTGCACGGTGCTCAGATATCCAACACCCACCTCCGAAGGGGGCTCCACAGTAGCAGGGCCACCCTGCAGAATCTCTTTTGGAGCACATCCAGACACATGTTGTGCCATTGTTGACTTTGGGTGTTAGGGGGAGGGTGGAGGGTGGTGGTGGGTGTACTACTGGGGGTGTTGGTGTGTGTTGGGGTAGCGTGGAGAGGGTGTGGGGGTAGGGGGACGGGTGTATGGGGGCGTGGATTGTTGAATCATGTTGTACAAAACTTCACTTCAATACACCTGTTGTGTACAAAACTTCACGTGAGTGGACATTGCTTCTTTGGTGTTTGTCAATGTATTGCTTCATAGTACACTTTGCCCATATACCCACACACCCAGTGGCCACAGTTCCCAACACATGGCACCCTCTGCATCCCTGTACATCAGAATGACTGGTCTATGACCAATTGGCGCACTGTGCAACCCTCAAGTGTATCATGTACTGGCCTATGTCCAACATCTACTCCTTCCTCTCCTTCTACTTCATCAGGTGGTGGCAGCTCCATCAATACACAGAGGAGAAAGATTTGATACAAGTACATCAATATCCCATTAAAAAAATGGATGTCCTGCACACCTCAATTTCAATCATAATCATCAATTAAATTTATTCAAAAAATTATTACTTAAAAATATCTTCATCATTAAAGATTTTTACATTTTTTAAAAAAACACATCCCACACATTGACCCTTGAAAAACATACAATGGAAGAAAATAACCTCTGGTAATCATGAGCGCAGCACATGTAACATACTGTAACATACAAAACCAAAAAAATGAGACATAAAATCCTCAACAAGTGTCTTTGAAACCACTATCCCCAGCTCCATGTCAGGTGGCAGGGGTACGTTCTGCCGGATGCACATGTTATGCAGCATTGCACATGCCGTAATGATCTTGCCCACCTTCTCAGGCCCACATATGAGTGCCCTTCCCGACCTGCTGAGGCAGCGAAACAGTGCCTTCAACAGCCCAAAGGTCTGCTCAATGACCACACGTGTGCCTGTATGTGCACGATTGAAGTCCTCTTCCTGCCTGTTCTGCGGATTCCTGAAAGGGGTGAGTAGCCACGCCTTCAGAGGATAGCCAGCATCACCTGCATGGGAGCAGAAGGGGGTGTGTGTAAGGATAATGTTCAGTTGCCATGTGTGCCCAGCCTGTACATCTTACAAGTACACAAGCACTATCCTGTCAATGGCAGCCACATCCACCTAACAGCCCTGTACAGTACGTGCCAATGCATGGAATGAGCCTTGGGTGACATACATGACTTAGGGGTCTGGACATTTAAATCACCAGGCACCACAATGCATTTTGGCTAGGTCCATGATGTACGCACATGTGAGGGCTGTGTGGCTGGGGATGACTCAAGATACTTTCAGGCCCCCCATCCCTCTCCTCCCATGGCCCAGATGGCATTCCCCTAACATATGCATATAGACCCCATCCCTCTCCTCCCATGGTCCAGAGGGCATTCCCCTTGCATATGCATGTAGCCCCCTGTTAGGCAGAAACCTGTGCAGTTCCCTTGGGGAACACTGCAAAAGATTTAAGACTACAGGTAGAGCAGTAAACCCCTTTGGTAGCAGTCTGTACCACCCAGATTTACCTGGTAGCTGTGGCTGAGCAGTCAGACTTCTCTCAAGAAGAGTTAGGCAGTATGCAAAGTATACACAATATGTACCAAAACACAATAGCACAAGCAAACACTGACCAGAGCTTGGTTTCAAAAGTATATAGTTATTTATTTAAAAACACATAAATTAAAAACACTCTAGCAAAATATAGTAAACACTTCAAACACAGTTATAATGAAAGTAGATTCAATCCTTTCTCCTATCTAGACAACTCTAGGTTAACACCACTTAATTAAAACAGAGGTGAGTGCTTAACGTTAGATGACACTCTAGTAGTTTCCAAGAAAGGGAGAGAAAAAGCAGAAATGGGTTAAACACACCACTCTAAGGTCCAGAACACTTGCAATAGGCTCAAAGAAGCACAAAGTCACAGGTGAGCAAAAGTCACTAGGCAGGGCCCACTCTTAGAGTAGCCGGAGCGAAAATGTGCCCAAGATCACACTGTTAGTTAGAGATTCAAAGTCTTGCAAGGAGTCAAAAAGAGTTTAGAGTGGCTCAGAAAGTTTAGCCAAAGTGTCCCAGGCACTCCCAGGTTCGAAAGCCGGGGACTAAATCTACCCCGTACAGTCGGTGGCAAGGGAAGCCAGGCGGAACACAGTACCTTAAGCGGAAAGGATCCTCCAGCGGGGGCAGTTGTTCCAGGCAGCGACAGCAAGGCTCGACGTCGGTCAGGGGAGAAGAATATCTCGCTGAAGAGCAGAAGAGAAAGGTCGTAGCACTGCCCGGGAAGAAACCAGCCGCGGAGTCCTCCGGTTAAAGGGTTGGTACCGACTTTCGCGGTATGGGGGTAAAGTGTGGTATTCCGGATGCCGGGGTGCTTGGCACAGGCAAGGCGGCCACGAGATACCTCAAAGAACGGAAAGAAGGCGAAAACTGGTTGTCCCCACCAGTCAAGGGAAGGAGCCACTCCGTTAAGAGTTCTCCTCGGTCGTCGGGAAAAAGTGGTGAGACGGTTCAGCAGGGCTCCACCGGGTGGTGTCGTCGAAGCAGGTCGGCTCAGCTCTTCCCTCGTCGGATTCTTGGTCCTGTGGCGACTTCTGAAGTCCCAGTCCCCAAAGCCCTGCTTTTATGCAGCAAACCCCCATTCACCCAGCCTAGCTGTCACTCAAACATGCTAAGTGGTGAGCCGGGCGGCTCACCACTTGGGCCAATCAGGACGGAGTGCGACTTGAGTTACCAAGGTAACTCAGTCCAGGGTGCCTAAATCCCCCTCCACCCCTCCTAAGTACCCCAGACAGAGTGGCACCACTTTGGAGGGCTTCTGTGGAGAAGCCCGCCAAAAGTGGAACAAAGGGCTCCACTTTGGGTCAGAGTTACAGAGGCGAACACCAACGCCATTTTAGAATCAAGTTTTGGCAAAAAGTCCCAACCGGAGTTATACAAATAAATATATAAACCGGCGGTATGTTTAAGGCTACCGTAAATAAATAATTAAATGTGTTAGCCTAAAACAATGGGAAATCCCATAGGGAAATATTCGCGGTCGAATATAAAAAGTAGTTTCCACTGCCACCAGCCAAAACTCGATCAGGGGGGACGGAGACGTGCCCCCTCGACTAACAGACCCTGGGGCAATCGAATTGCCCCAGCCAGTACGTCCACAATATGATGGTTTGTACTGGTTCTGTTCAGGATTCAAGACTAGCAAAGTCTTTGGTGACTTTACATGCCCTGGGAGACAGTAGTCAGTCCCAGGGTATGGAGTCTATGTTGGGGAGTCCCTAGGACACCCCTGGGTCACGGCACAGAGGGTGCTGTGTGACCCACATCACAAAAATACATGAGGCCCTATGGAGTAAAAGACCCCATAGCCCATTCAACACAAGGTTTAACCAAGAAAACACACTTCAACATGTCCAAGAGTGAGGGTAAAAGAGTCTCACTCTTGGCAGGAGAAAAAAATTAAACCCCAGAAATCCAGCAAAGCTGCTGGGGGACTCACTAGGGAGGGAAATTCAGCCTAAACAGAGAATTCTCCCTAACACTCGCCCCCCCCAGACTAAGGGACAGGAGGATTTAATCCACTCCTGGATGAACCTCATACCTCTAGTCGATGATATACATCCTAGAGAGTCCATCAGCATTTTGATGGTGACACCTTGACCTATGCTTAAGGGAGAACTCAAAGGTTTTCTTTTGCAAGCTAAAGGACCTACAAACCCTTTGAGGAACATCAGTCTTTTTGTTATAGGGGATCTGGTTGACCAGTCCCTCAGAAGTTGGTACAACTTCTGAACCTATGTTAGGCTTTTTGAAGGGGTCCTTATAAAGGATTCCCTTAGATCTAGAGGGGCCTCCAAGGTTCCTCACCACCTCTCTTGTGGGAGCAGGTTGGGTCTTAGGCCTCTTGGTTGGAGGGGTTGGGGTTAGGCAATGTACCTGCTTCCCCTTCCTCTTAGATCTACCCTTACCTATTTTAGGAGTTCCCCCCCTAATATTAGGATTTGAGTTGGGGTCTTCAGTAGAAGGTCCAACAGTCTGAAGGTTTTTGGCCTTAGACTTTTCTTTTCTGGTTTTCCACCAGCACTGAGAATTACCAGTTCTCTCAGGTCCAGATAGGGGCCTAGTTGGTCTATCCACCTCTTCCTCAGAAGCAGGGGGAGTCAGAGACTCTGAGACTAGGGGAACAATGATGGAGCTTGGTTGGGGCTCCCATGTTCCTAGCATACTATCCTGAAAGGTGCCTGGGTCAGAGGTCAACTTACTAACACCAGGGCTTGTAGTGGGGTTCTCAGTAGAGGGTCCCACAGGCTTAGAAGGGTCCTTCAAGGTAGCCTGTCTAGCCAATTTGGTTAAGTTCTGCTTCTCCATACTGGGAGGCCTGGGGGTATGTGACACTACTCCTAGAGTTCTTAGGTCATTCCCTAACAGGACCTTCCCAGGTACCTCAGTCTGAACACTGACAGGGATCCTCACTGTCATGTTGTTACACTGAATGAGGGCTGGTAGGATAGGAACCATTTGGACAGGGCCTCCAGACATCTTAGTGGGACCTTTGGGTGCTTTGGCCACATCCTCAGGTTGAAAGAAGCTTTCATCCACTACTGTTCTGCTGGCCCCAGTGTCTCTCCTGGCAGGAGTATCCTGGCCATTGACAAGAACACTGTCCACATAATACACCTTAGAGTTAACAGGTAGGGAGTTATACACAACCCTATTCTGGGGACTAACCAGACCCATAGGCTCTAAGTTTACAGTTGCTTGAAGACCCAAGGGTTCTTCAGCAAAGAGTTCAAAGTGGGCACTAGCCATCTGTACTTCATCCTCAGGAGTGAAGGCTAAGGAGACTGTGCTGATCCCTGCAGGTTTACCCTTGCAGTTGGGATCTCCTTTGATATGGTCAGTACCCTGACAGACATAGCATTGTCCAAATGCTCTCTGGAAGGGTGGCTTGTTCTGACCTCCTTCTGGCTTGTGGCCAGAAGGTACAGTAGCCTGACTAGGTTTCCCATGTGGCTTACCCTGGTTATTTTGTGGTTTGGGGCCCTCTTTGGGATAGGAATTATTAGAATTCTCTTTGGAGTCTTTTTTTGGCTGTTTCTCCCCATCCTTCTTCTGAGTTACCCCAGAATCCTTGTGAGTGGCCCTGTTGGCAACCCACAAGTCAGCAGCCTTAGCTAGTTTCCTAGGATCCAATTCCTGTGAATCAGCCAAGTGCTGTCTGAGCTCAGGAGAGCAGGCATCATAAATTGACTCCAACATAAAGAGATTTCTCATCCCCTCATAAGTGTTCACCTTGTAACCCTTAATCCATCCCTCTAAGTTTTTCAAACATTCACTCACCCAGGTAGCCCAAGGGGTACCATCATGCTTTTTGAGGTTCCTAAACCTCTTAAGATACTGGGAAGGGGTCTTCCCAAACCTAGCTATCAAAGCTAGTTTCACACATTCATAGTCCTTCCTATCCTCCTCCCCCATCTCCATTACCACATCAGTTGCAACAGGGGGAAGCCTAGAGAACAACCAGGTGAGTAAGTCATTTCCTGTGATGTTCTGGAGCCCATGATTATATTCAAACAGAGACAACCAATCCAACACATCCAACTTAGGCTCATACATACCAACCAATTCTTTAGGCATCCGGGGTCTTTTAGGACTGGAACTTCTAGAGGAGCCAGAGAGAGAAACATTCTCAACAGATAATTTCTTCATTTCTAAGTCATACTTGAGCTCCATTTCCCTTAGCCTTAGTTCTTTGTCAGTTTGAGCATTAAGTTTCTTATACTCCAATTCTAGTTTCATTTTCTCCAGTTCAAAGTACTGAGGACTAAATGTGGGACCTGGTAAAGGTCCAGTAGGCACAGCAGGCAGAGCAGGCAGAGGCCTAGGGGGGACAGTTACAACAGCCTCACCCTCCTCTTCTGACTCTTCCTCAGAAACATCAACATTTTGCTCCATGTTAACTTCAACACTGTCATCTACAGTTGCTGGAGTGGTAGGTTCCTCTGAACCATCACCCAGACTTTGGTTAGCTAACAATCTTTCAATCAGCTCCATTTTCTTGCCCTTAGTCAGGAGATCCTTATGTTTACAGAGCACTCTTAAACAATCAGCAGTTTTGGCTGCAAGGGACTCTTGACTATAGCTTTCTATAACTGACATGTTAGAGGTTTTACTTTTTCAGTGCTAAGCTTTGTGGTTAGTTGCACTAAGGTATCTAAAGCACAATAAAATGTATACTCAATACAAATCCCACCGCTGTACACCAGTGTTAGGCAGAAACCTGTGCAGTTCCCTTGGGGAACACTGCAAAAGATTTAAGACTACAGGTAGAGCAGTAAACCCCTTTGGTAGCAGTCTGTACCACCCAGATTTACCTGGTAGCTGTGGCTGAGCAGTCAGACTTCTCTCAAGAAGAGTTAGGCAGTATGCAAAGTATACACAATATGTACCAAAACACAATAGCACAAGCAAACACTGACCAGAGCTTGGTTTCAAAAGTATATAGTTATTTATTTAAAAACACATAAATTAAAAACACTCTAGCAAAATATAGTAAACACTTCAAACACAGTTATAATGAAAGTAGATTCAATCCTTTCTCCTATCTAGACAACTCTAGGTTAACACCACTTAATTAAAACAGAGGTGAGTGCTTAACGTTAGATGACACTCTAGTAGTTTCCAAGAAAGGGAGAGAAAAAGCAGAAATGGGTTAAACACACCACTCTAAGGTCCAGAACACTTGCAATAGGCTCAAAGAAGCACAAAGTCACAGGTGAGCAAAAGTCACTAGGCAGGGCCCACTCTTAGAGTAGCCGGAGCGAAAATGTGCCCAAGATCACACTGTTAGTTAGAGATTCAAAGTCTTGCAAGGAGTCAAAAAGAGTTTAGAGTGGCTCAGAAAGTTTAGCCAAAGTGTCCCAGGCACTCCCAGGTTCGAAAGCCGGGGACTAAATCTACCCCGTACAGTCGGTGGCAAGGGAAGCCAGGCGGAACACAGTACCTTAAGCGGAAAGGATCCTCCAGCGGGGGCAGTTGTTCCAGGCAGCGACAGCAAGGCTCGACGTCGGTCAGGGGAGAAGAATATCTCGCTGAAGAGCAGAAGAGAAAGGTCGTAGCACTGCCCGGGAAGAAACCAGCCGCGGAGTCCTCCGGTTAAAGGGTTGGTACCGACTTTCGCGGTATGGGGGTAAAGTGTGGTATTCCGGATGCCGGGGTGCTTGGCACAGGCAAGGCGGCCACGAGATACCTCAAAGAACGGAAAGAAGGCGAAAACTGGTTGTCCCCACCAGTCAAGGGAAGGAGCCACTCCGTTAAGAGTTCTCCTCGGTCGTCGGGAAAAAGTGGTGAGACGGTTCAGCAGGGCTCCACCGGGTGGTGTCGTCGAAGCAGGTCGGCTCAGCTCTTCCCTCGTCGGATTCTTGGTCCTGTGGCGACTTCTGAAGTCCCAGTCCCCAAAGCCCTGCTTTTATGCAGCAAACCCCCATTCACCCAGCCTAGCTGTCACTCAAACATGCTAAGTGGTGAGCCGGGCGGCTCACCACTTGGGCCAATCAGGACGGAGTGCGACTTGAGTTACCAAGGTAACTCAGTCCAGGGTGCCTAAATCCCCCTCCACCCCTCCTAAGTACCCCAGACAGAGTGGCACCACTTTGGAGGGCTTCTGTGGAGAAGCCCGCCAAAAGTGGAACAAAGGGCTCCACTTTGGGTCAGAGTTACAGAGGCGAACACCAACGCCATTTTAGAATCAAGTTTTGGCAAAAAGTCCCAACCGGAGTTATACAAATAAATATATAAACCGGCGGTATGTTTAAGGCTACCGTAAATAAATAATTAAATGTGTTAGCCTAAAACAATGGGAAATCCCATAGGGAAATATTCGCGGTCGAATATAAAAAGTAGTTTCCACTGCCACCAGCCAAAACTCGATCAGGGGGGACGGAGACGTGCCCCCTCGACTAACAGACCCTGGGGCAATCGAATTGCCCCAGCCAGTACGTCCACAATATGATGGTTTGTACTGGTTCTGTTCAGGATTCAAGACTAGCAAAGTCTTTGGTGACTTTACATGCCCTGGGAGACAGTAGTCAGTCCCAGGGTATGGAGTCTATGTTGGGGAGTCCCTAGGACACCCCTGGGTCACGGCACAGAGGGTGCTGTGTGACCCACATCACAAAAATACATGAGGCCCTATGGAGTAAAAGACCCCATAGCCCATTCAACACAAGGTTTAACCAAGAAAACACACTTCAACATGTCCAAGAGTGAGGGTAAAAGAGTCTCACTCTTGGCAGGAGAAAAAAATTAAACCCCAGAAATCCAGCAAAGCTGCTGGGGGACTCACTAGGGAGGGAAATTCAGCCTAAACAGAGAATTCTCCCTAACACCCCCCCATCCCTCTCCTCCCATTGCCCAGAGGGCATTCCCCTTGCATATGCATATAGCCCCCCCATCCCTCTCCTCCCATGGGCCAGAGGGCATTCCCCTTGCATATGCATGTAGCCCCCCCATCCCTCTCCTCCCATGGCCCAGAGGGCATTCCCCTTGCATATGCATGTAGCCCCCCCCATCCCTCTCATCCCATGGCCCAGAGGGCAGATTCACCCAACAGCCAGCCACTTCGTACGACGTCTCCTTCCATGTAGCGGGGTAGTGAGGAGTTCTGCAGCACCATCGCATCATGCGTGAATCCTGAGTATCTGGCACAGCAATGTGTTATTATCTGGCTGGCATCACACACCATCTGCACATTGATGGAGTGGTATAGCTTCCGATTGTGGTACACTGCCTCAACGGCATGTGGGACTACCAACTCTACGTGGGTGCAGTCAAGGGCACCAATTACATTGGGCATGCCTGCCAGTGCATGGAATGATATTTTGGTGGCATTTACCTCATGTGGTGTCCGTGGTAGGGATATGTTGGCACTTGTGTGCTTCAGTAGTGCATCCAGCACTTGATTCAGCACAATGGAGAAGCAGGATTGCGACATGCCATGCATTTGGCCCACTGTGTGTTGGTAAGTGCCTGTGGCCAGGAAGTGGAGCACAGATGCCACCTTCAGCAGAAGGGGGATGGCTGTGCGGATGTTGATCAGGCTGACCCGGTCTTCCTGTAGTAATTACACTATGTTGCTGATGGTGTCCCTGTCCAGCCGGTGCAGGGTGTGGATCTGTCCTGGGGTTAGGTCAAATGGATTGGCCCTTATACGTGGAGTTGATAGCTGTCTGTGGGGAACAACTACCTGCACTGGTGGGATTTGCTGGCCCAGTCTCACCCTCCTTCTCCTCCTGCGTCTCCTCTGTGTTCCCTGTTGTACTGCCTGCTCAAGGAGTAGCAGTGCAGGCATGTCCTCCAGCCCCAGTATAGCAAGTGCAAGTGGTAGCATTTCGGTTTGGCAAGCAGTGTGGTGTGTGTGCTCCTTTTGTGCTAGCCCTGATTCCATCGCCTCCAATTGTGCTGATTGTGTGCACCTGTGGCACTTGGTTACACAGCAGATTGCTGTTAATGGGTGATCTGCGATGCCGGTATTGCCGGCATAATGGTGGCCTTTCTTACCGGCATCTCGATGCCGGTATGTTCATGTCTGAGCGACTCGTGGTGTCCTCTTCGTTGCGGGATGCCGGTATTACGGGCATGCCACCCGCATGCCGGTACGGTGGTGCACGGCCACAGCAGATCCTTGTCGATGCCGGTGGGACCGGCATCTACGGTTGTAATACTACGGACCGGTGATGGAGGCCGGTATTGCCTTACCGGCTCTGTTATTACCGGACCGCCAACCTCGTAATGAGGCCCATTGCGTTGGATGGCGATGTTGTGCACCATGCAGCTCATGTCCACAATGAGGCATACCTTCTATGGGCAGAATATGAATGCACCACCTGTCATGTGCATGCACCATATGTTGCTCTTGAGAATCCCAAATACCCACTCAATGGGGGTGCAGGTGTCGGTGTGGGCAGCATTATAGCGGCGTTGTGGGGGGTTCCCAGGATTCCACAGAGCATCATCAGCTGTGGACGCATGGGGTATCCGGCATCACTGATGGAGCAGAGATGTAAATGGGGTAATGCCAGTTACACCCTTGTGCTGAAAAGTGTAGCTTGCATGCATTCCATTGGTAGTTGGCATGCTTGTTCCCAGAGACTGCAGCAGTGCAAAGAAGACTGGCGAGAATCGGGGGGCGGAGGGTGTGTGAGAGAGAGGGAGAAAGAGAGAGAGAGAGGAGAGAGAGAGAGAGAGAGAGAGAGAGAGAGAGAGAGAGAGAGAGAGAGAGAGAGAGAGATGGGCAGGACTTCCATGTGTAGTCCTGTAACACAGTGGCGGTTAGAGATGGTGAGGGTTCCCATGCCATGAGGCCCAACCAAAGAGCATGCATCTGAGCTCTCCCATGACATTCCTGAATGGGAAGCCAAGTCCTCTATGTGCCCTGCCATTTGTTATATTTCATGCTGCCTTTGTGATGGCGAAGGGGCACTACAGGTCACTGAGTGCAGAATAGTATAACTGCTCTGCATGGCCTACCCATACATGGCACTGGGAACACAAAGGACGCCTGACATCAGAAAACCCGGACTGCTCAAGGACTCAAGATAGAGCCTCTGCCTGTTGCCTCTCCACCACACCCTCCCCAAAAATCCCTTGATCCCCTTTCCCAACCTCTCCCTCCATCCCCACTTACCTGCGGGACCAGAGCTCTGTGCTCCCGTCCCGGCACTCCTCCCGTCTCCTGGCCGCCATAGACATGGAAAAGGGACTTAGTCCCTTTTCTATATGGTGGTGGCCATCTTTTTTTTCTTTACCATCGGGAGATCGGCTGGGCAAGCAACACACATCTCCTCAGGAAAAATAATGAAAGCCATACTCACCCTGAATGAACCCTGGGGTGCTAATGGCTATCCTGCCAGCTCAGGAGGGCAGACATGGCCGGTAACAGCCCACAGCCCAATGTCTGCCCTCCTGAGCAGGCATGAATGCCATATTCTTCTTCAACCTATACGCCTTCCTCAGACATGCAGGCACCTGGTTTCACAGCAAAGGCAATATGAGTTGAGGGAAAGGTGCATTTGTCCCTGTAAGGGACTTGTGGGTCCTTTGCCCTCCAGTTCTGGCCATGCCCCCACATTCAGCTTACCTGCACCATACTACACTGTACTGTGGCACCTTTGTTGGATGTGCATTGTGCTATTGATCTGTTCACATGGCTCTTTCTGTTCCTCACCTGAGTTTCCTCTGAGTATTATGTTTCATTCTTTCTTCGGTAGCCTTACACCATCTGCCTCACTGCATCCTTTTATGTCTTCTGTATTCCCCTACACTCTCTTCTCACCTACCCCTGGCCACCACTGTGCACCCTCAACTGTTCCCGCTACTGCACTAGTACTCTTGCATGCTTCCTTCTATCACCCACTGGCATTATTTGCCCTCTCTTACCATGTTCTCATTCCTTATGAAACAGATTCCCTTTGCCTATTTCTTTCATCTCTTCTCCCATGTCCTCCTCTTCTTCCTATTGTGACCTTGCTCTTTGCCTAACCTGCATTTTTCCTCAAGGCCAACATACTCTCTCTTCTCTTAATTAACCATTGTGCCTCCTCTCCATCGCCTGTTCCCTCCCTACCTCTCCCATCACTTTCACAAGCAGGCTATGGTTTGCAAAATTGACTTATACCAACAACTCGTTCCTCTCAGATCAGTTGGATCCTCGAAAGAAAACCTGACAGCTGTTGCCATCACTGGGGGTTCACATCCACCTCTTGATTCCTCTAAGTCTAAGCCTACTGCCTTACACATCAAATCGGGTGGCTTTTCTCACTCCTCCCACGCTCCAGATAATTGAGGTGGGGTTGGGGCGGAGATCAACAATGCCCTTTCTGTCCTTGCCCCAGACAGTTGCCCTGGTGCTAATACTGTGCAAAATTGTTTCTGTGAAGAGACCTGTGCAACATTATTGTGTTCATATTAATTCTGTCATTCTTGTGAGTGCTTGGAGGTTAACAGCCTGCTAACCTGAATTTTGCAAGGATTCAGGGCTGTTTGGTCATGAACACAGAAATGAATGCAATTAGCAACCCTGGCATCCTGTGTCTGGGGTCCTGATAGATTTTTAGGGAACGCATTACTATGCAAGTCCGATTTTTGTAAAAATAAACTATGAAACAAGATGTCTGCCTCATGAAATAACAAAGGGAGTAAGTCTCTTTACTATTTCCATCATGACTGGGCGTGGGCATGATGAAGAGGAGTAAGCCAGCACCAAGGGCAGAGAGGTAAGTTCGGTAAGGTAGTGGGTGTGGACCGAGCAGTAGGTACATGCAGGGGTATGGGTGGTGGAATAGGGAAAGGGGGCAGGGACTGAGGGAAGGAACATTTCGGCCAGAGTCACGGGAGGACGTTAGGGAATGTGGGCATTCACTGCTAGTTAACACCCTCATTCAGTGTCTCTTTATTGGTCGGCGCCTCCCCTCAGTGCTAATAAACATTTTGTTTTGCTAATTGGTGCCATTGTTATTCATTTGGCAGCAAAGCAGTTACTTGCCCAAGTCCTAAACCCCGCAATATTGCAACAGTGAACACGTTGTCCTTTTTTATTTGTACTTCCTGACCTTCACTGTGCGTATTTGCTTGCCTCACATTTGCACAATATGTGACTGAACATGTGAGGACATTTTCTCATACTCTTCACTTCACTTTGTGTCTGCGTGTACGTGTTTTATATATTTGGAGGAAATTGTGGTAAATTTTTCATTTGTACTTCATACTTCACATTGTGTTTGTGTGTGCGTGCGTGCGTGCGCGTGTGTGTGTGTGAGAGACTATTTAACATAATTAACCTGTGTTGTCTTTTTATTTGTGTCTTCTCCCCCCTTGGGGACAGTAGCAGTTCACCTCCTCTGTGAGCTCTTTCATACTTTGGTTGGGCCAAATTAAGTTAACCCCTTACAAAATTGAGGTGCTTTTTCTGTGCCCAACCACAGTGTTTGCAAACCTTTCATCTGGCACTCCAACGTGATCATTGCCCCATTCCTAGCACACACATTAAAAATCCTCGTCATCTTAATTGATCAGAACTTGACCATTGATCCTCAGGTCAACCCGATGGTACAAGTGCGTTCAATAAACTCTGACTTACTTGGCCATACCTTAGAGCAGGAGTCTGCAGCCTGCAGCTGCCAATATGTTTTGAACTACAACTCCCATGATCTCTGACCATTCACCATGATGGGGAAGGCTGATGGGGGTTGTAGTGCCAAACATCTGGAGAGACAATGGTTGCAGACCCCTGCCTTTCAGTGAAGTAGGTCTAGTGGTGATAGCGGTCCTCTGAAGATTGGATAACACTAAGCCAGGCTTCCTACTGATGCATCTTTGGAGTCTCCAAAACCAGGGCTAGCTTATCAAACAACAGATCTTGAAGCTGTGCCCATCTATAACAAACCTCTGTTATGCCTCCCTTACGCTGGGAATAGTTCAGGTTCTATTACAAATTTCTCTCCCATCCCCAAGAAAATGGATGCCGACTCCACAGTATTAGTAAACTGTAGACCTATGGTTAATTTACCATTTAAAGTGAACATTCTTTAAAAAGTGATACACTCCCAAGTTCTCAGAAGACATCCACCTCAACCAGGAAGGCCTGTCGGGCTTTAGTCCAGCCAGAGGAAAGGGGAGCAGAGACAACTCTCCTTGACATCTGAGAAACATCTTATAAGAAAACCTGCCACACTCATCATGTCTGACCTCTCCACAGCCTATGAGTCAGTTGACCACAAAATCCTGCTCACCGTGTCCAACATCTGTGGCAATGCCCTCAAATGGTTTGTGCCCTTTCTGAATGACAGATCCTACTAGATCGGGGAGGGCAGACCTAGTTCCTGTTCCATCTCCACACACTACGGGGTCCCCCATGCCTCTGCCAAATCACCTCTGCAATTCAGGAGGTACTTGCAACAACTCACCACCCTCCTTGACGCCATCGACAAGAACTTCCAATGATATGCAGATGACCTCCAAATCCTTTTCCACTTTGATCGCAAGACACCTCCCTAGCTCCAACTATTTCCTAATTGCATTTCCCAGACTTTGATTGTAGGTCCGAAGGTAACCTATATCTTAATACATATAAAACAGAAATAATCATTTACAGCCAATCCCCTTTCTCCAACCTCTTACCATTCTGGCCTCCACCCTCTGACCTCATCATGAGCCAGCATATAACTTGGAGCCCCCTGTTTTTTAGCCCATGAGCACACGATTGACATCACAGCAAGGATTAACAATGGGATTTTTTTAAATGACGTCATGGGGGACATCTGGGGGGACTCCGAGATAAGATATTCATCACTTCCCACACAGGCTGAATTTTATGGGTTTTGTTTGCGATGGATCACATTATTTTAAACTCTATTCCATAAAGTCTTTTCACTGTAAATATACATCAGAAAGGTTTTTGATGACACTCGGCTTTGTGGCAGTCTGGATCATTGTTGGAACTCTGAGGTGGAGATCACATACATGGCAAGTACAGGCTGAATGAGTGGCATTGGATAACGGGGAAGGATACTGCGGGGGTGAAAGTGCCCCTCGCCTCTCTTCCCTCATAAGTCCCAAATTGACAAATGCTGTGGCCTACCTGCTTGACATGATTGGGGGCATGGGGTCAGCCCTAAACCACCAGGTGCTCAGTGAGCTCATTACTTAAAGGGCCTGTCACTGCGAGTGATGTTCGTGCTTGTTCACCTCTGTATGAGAAGTGGGAATGTAAAGAGTAAATAGAACATTTCCCGTGAAGCATGGGCGTTTCTATCTGTGGCAGAGAAATGCTGGAGGAAGTCTGAGCAGACCTCTGGGCGCTTTTTGTGTTCCTCTGTGTCTGGCTTACGACGAGAAAGGTAAAGCACGGGGTGGGGTCTCTTGTGAATTGGGGTGTGCTTTGACCTGCTGCAGGGGCTGCCCTGGAAACCCCTCTTCCCTTGGCTGCATGTGAGTCGACTGTCAAAATATAATTGCAGACACACCTAGCATAAAGACACTGACCAACACATAGTCGATTTAAAAGAAATATATATGTGCAAAGAACAAAACAGTTAAAAGTGAAACAATGAAAACAAAGTTAAGAGATGGGGAGGAGGTTGAAGGGGGATGCCTGGGCTCTATAGTAGGGTAGCCATGCTGGGTAGTAGCTTTAAAAAAACAATGGGCCTCATTATGAATGTGGCGGAAAGGCAACAACGGCGCCAGTAATGCTACCGTTGCTGTTGTTACCTCTCCACCACATTACGAGTTCTGCTTGCCGGTGCCGAACTGCACGCCTGGTCTGACCATCATCTCGTAATGGGCTGGTAATGGCCCATTCGCGAGTGCCTGGGCCAGTAGCGAGTTTGGCGTTAGCCGTGCCCTTAATGAGGTCCAATGGCTAGATTCAGTCTGTGTTCTTGAGAAAGGCATTTTTGCAAAGGATATTACTACACGGAAAAGGGCCGATTGAAGGAAGCAAATCTCACCTTGCACAGCATTTATTTTCCTGCTCAGAGTCTTATTAAGCAATCGTGGAACCCACAGAATGTGGGTTTTTTCTCCAGAAAACTTGCATGTGAATGGCTCCACTCTGTTTTTAGAAACGGTATCGTAAATGGACATGGGCTCATTACAGTGGTGGCGGTAAAACCCGCTGTTAGGTGGCCGTAACACCCTTACTGCCGCCTGATATCCTGGTGCCATGGGCATATAACAAGCGGCGGCGGTGGTAATGGTTAATCCCCAATTCCATGGAGTCCCATAGGACGTAATGGAAATGGGGCGACTGAAGCACTGCCACATTACTAATGTTCCCGTTGCTTCAGTGAGAGTAATGCCGGTAGGTGCCTGAAAACCCAGCAGGTCAGGCCTGCCGGGGGATCCGTGGCCCCTACTGGCCTTCTCGTACTATGGGCAGTCTGGAAAGGGTGCCAGTACGTTGCTACCAGCATCCTTATTTTCTGACCGCCATACTTAGAATGAGGGCCATGGTCTCAGAAGTGAGCCACTGAGAGAACAGTATGGCTCTTTGTCTCCTGGTTGGTCGCTTTAACACTTAACTGCAGGAGTTGGTGTGGCTTACAATGATTTCTGAAAATTCAGGACGAACATCGACGCCCATAGCACTATATGTATACTTCTTGGTAAATCCTCTTTGGAGAGACTATGACCTGATGAGTGGATCTGTTACTTTCTCTAGGAAAGCAAAGTGCCATGCAACCCCCATCTACTTGAGGGCACTGTCCTGGGAAGGCCCCAGCGCTCCGAGGCAATGAGACTTCCGAGAGTCCACTCAGTTTGGAGCAGGGGAATGAACGGGACTGACCAGAACTCTGGTTTCAGCAGATACGTAGACCACTTGGGCAGTCCGAGCAATGTAAGTTTTACTGATTTATTTCAGCCTTGTTGCCGATATTCCACGTTTCGGCCACCAAATTCTGGCTTTGCCCATTTCCAGTTTCAGGTCCAGCTGCAAGCAGGGTGGATGCTAGACTGCTGTCATAAGGAAAGAATGCAGAATTGCTCTGACTTGCATTATATGGGATGACACCCACATTGCTCTACCATGCATGGCGCAGCACTGCTTGTGAGACTGCCAACCAAGGGAAGCCTTCAACTGACTCCTAAGCGCAACAATTTGCAATTCTATAAAGTTATGGGCAAAAAATTCCACAACAAACAGCGGAGTTGTTTAGAGTCATACACCACTGCGAAAGAGCCCTGGGAAACTTACACATCCCTTCCACTGAAATATGAGACTGGGATCAGAGCCTGACCCCTGGCTTAAAGTGCCAAAATGCCAGTCCTGTCACTAATACACATCGGGATAACCATGGACACAGTCATTATGCCATCACTGCTCTTCCACTAGGCCAGTGGTATTCAAACCTTTTCATACCGAGCCCCACTGAGGACAAATATTGTATCTGGGGCCGCCGCCTAGGGGTTGCCCCCTGTAAGGAGCCCACAGGATATCCAGGGGGAGACAGGCTCTTTAAAATATAAGCAGCTTTTTTACTGCTTATATTTTCTATTAAAAGCAGTCACCTTAATCCTTTTTCATGTTAAAAACAGTCATCTTAAACATCCCTTTTTGAAGAGTCTGCGACTCCCCCTGCACATCCTTCACTCCCATCTTTGGGGGGCCATCCCCCCAGTTTGAAGACCAGGGCACTAAACCAAAATTCTGGCTTGCCCCACTGATGGCTCACAGAGCCCTTATTTTGCCTCCACGTCTGACTTGCTGCACCACATCTTCTCACTGTGTGGACTCTGCCAGATCCTACGGCTGCAAGAAATGGCTTGCACCCAGGATAGCCACTGCAAAATGGGCAGTCGGGTAAGGGTATGCAGGCCGGGGGAGGTGGGTAAAGTCATCTATTTGATCATTGTGCTGTGCCGTAATTGGGCTCCACATTTTCAGCGGCGCAGTAACGGGCGGCGCAGTGATCACATAGATTCCAGCCAAGCTAAAAGAGGAGCACTACACATGTGTGCGATCATACGTCATCACAGGTACATGTACAGCAGAGTCAAATTTGTTCCATTCTCTGCCACCAGCTGGCGTCCAGTTTTTTTCACATGTTTTCCTGTGTAAGAAGAAAAATGGACACTTACCCCCAGAAGTATCGGCAAAATTAACGGAATACTGGCAGGCCCAAGGCTCAACAAGTGTGGTGATTGCCATGGGTGATGTGAGGTCATAGGCAAGTGGGGCCTCGGACAAGCCGCACGGGCGGTAATACTCCTCCACTGCCAGAAACAGAGGGCTCGTCTCTGAGGTGCATGCCAAAACACGGAAGTGTTCATTCATGAAGGATGAACACTTTCTTTAAAAGCACCCTATTCTGATGAAGTGCTGAGGTGGCGGTCTGGCATCAAAGCCACAACTTTAGCATGGTTCTGATTTACTGCTTGACAACAGCCTTAGCAAGCATGAGACATGCAGGACTGGCACTTGAAGGGGATTCTGCTCTCCAGAGCACAGCTTCAGCACCTCAATAAGAGGAGTTAAAATACGACACCAGTGAGGTGCCATTAAATGCTGCTTCACACTTTTTCCTTTATAAAAATGGCATTTCCGAGACTGCAGCACCACTTTTCTAGTTTAATGAAAGCTTAAGAAAACTTTCTTGAACTAGCAAAGTGGCAGTCTTTTAGAAAATGCTTGCAGTGCCACTGGTACGCATGTTTCTATGTAAACAGTAGATTTATGCAACTTTTGCTGCTGGGAAGCACATTTCTCCTCCAGCATTTCCACCCACCCCAGAATGTTGGTCCTGGAAACTGGAGGGGAGAAGGTCGGCTTTCAACACTATAATTAGCACAAGCTCAGAATCAGGCCCAGAGTCACCTGCACTCCCCGAAAGCAACATTATGTCATTGACAACACGTTTGGATTAATAACAAAAAGGGCAGAATCGGGCAATGAGTCTTCGTTCTGGCCCTACAACACTTGCATTATGCTAGCCTCAAAGTTCTTACACTTGGGGCACGATTCTGAGCTCTTGGTAAAAGTTAGTGATCAAAGCAGACATTCTCCCTCCAGTTTCCAGCACCACCATTCTAATATGTCGAATTGGAGGGGAGAGGTTGTGCTTTCCAGCACCGGAAGCTGCTTAAATCTGTCATTTTGATAGAAACATGTGGCACTGCAAGCATTTCTTAGTAGACTGGCACTTTTCTAATTTACGCAAGTTTGCTCAAACTTTTATTAAACTAGAAAAGTGGTGCTGCAGTCTTGGAAATGCTATTATTATTAATGTAAAAAGTGTGCAGTAGAGTTGAACGGCACCTCAAAGGTGCTGCATTTTAACTCCTTTTTTTGAAGTGTAGAACCAGGACTTTTGAAAGGAGATAGTTGCTGAAGCTGTTGTCAAACCTTAAATCAAGCACACGCAACAGGCGTGTCTTTGATGCCAGGCTGCCACATTATCACTTTAACAGAATATGCTGCTTTTAAGGAAAGAGTTCATCCTGCACTTTCCTATTGTTGGATACTCGCGTGACTAAAGGGAAAACCCCTCTGGGTTAGGACCTAGGATTTGGTAAATATATTGTAACAAAAAAGGGGCTTCCTAACCGTTCAAATCTTTATCAATCGGTTCTGAATCAATTTTCAAAAAGGGTTCACAATAAATGTTCATACGTTCCCAAATCTAAGCATCAGCAAAAGAATAGTCACTTTTTCTTTTGTAAAATCAGATAGTGGGGGGGTATTTATTTGCCCACCTCTTCCACTGTCTCTATTTTATTTGTTCTTTTATTATTTTAAAATGTAGAAAAACATATTACTTATTTCAGTAATAGAACAGGCGTAGGGGGAATCTGGGTAAACTGCCAGGTGCTGGGAGGGATAGGATGTGAGGGGAGGAAGAGGGTGGGCCTGATTCCGAGATTGGAGGTAGCCATGGCGCTATTTGCGCCATGGCTGCCTCCAATAACGGGTCCGGCACCGGTCTAGTTCAATGGGGACTTACCGGTGCAGTCCGACCCTGGCAGGTCCGGTAAGTCCCCATTGAACATACCAGTCCCCATTCCCATTTGAGCCCCTATAGGGCTCAATGAGAATGGGGAGGGCACTAATAATGGGCTTGCAAATGGCAAGCCCATTATTAGCGCCCTGGTCCCTTAGCGGGACCCGTAAGGGACGTGTGGTCAAATCACACGTTCCTTATGGTTCCCTCCAAGGGACCTCGGAATCGGGCGGTAAGGGATTACTGGCACCGGTCTCCTTACCGGTGCCCGGTATCCATTACCGCCCGACTCGTAATGACCCCCGGTGTCATACAGAAAAAAGCAGCAAATAAGATAAAATTGAAGAAAAGAAAATTGGCCTTTGCTAAATCTAAACAGGATTCGCCCAAAGTGTGTATGTATGTGTGTGGGGTGGGGGTAATCATTTCTTGGATTGTGATGTCATAGCCAGCCCATGGCTCGAGCACCAGCAACGGGGATGCAATTAAACTTTGCCCATTGATTTAAATTCTGTAGTAGCAAAGAAGGGGAGTGTTCCATTATCCCAGAAACCTCCTGTGGCCACTGATAATGCCCCGGGTAAGCAAACCAACCCCCCCACCCCCTCTTATATGTTTTATTAATGAAACGGTTCCCACTGCTAACCACTTTCGACCTTTGGTAGTGCCTATGCCACCAGAAAATCCTACTAGTAGTGGAGATGAATCCCCCAATAGGCTGGGAAACAACATGAGAGCCTTTGAGGCTGAGGGGAAAACACCAGGTATATACAAGGCTACTAACACATCTATTGTACCAAAGGAGGCCACCCATGGCGGATGTCACCCTTCTTTAGACTGTCAGTTGGTGAGACAAGAAATGGTTGCATTGAACAATTTAGTGCTGGAAATGAAAACGGAGATGGGGTCGTTGAGTCAAAGGTTATTGGAATTAAGTAAGGCATGTGTACCTATTAATCATATCCCACGGGCAACCAGGGAGGGTGCCGCACCATCTAATGTGCGTCTCTCGTCAATTAGGTGATTGAGAGACATGTTAAAAATCACCATTGCCACCCGTGATATCCCTAACAGCCCATCCAACACAGCCAGCCCTACGCAGCAGGCTAGTCATGTACAGCAAGTCAATGATATTTTGACAAATAGTCGTGAAAATGGTCAGACACAACCAATACACTGGGTTGCGGACAATAGACATTTTCTTAATATTACGTGGCCAGTGGCTAATGGTTCGGTTTATATGTTCCAAAAAAGAGTACCCATTAGGAAAAATATAGCCTATTAAATAAGTGTTTACACTGGACAGAGCACAACAAATAGTGTCTCTCCTTGGTCAGAGTGGACATTGTTGATGTTTGCTGTATCCATTCTGACAATTTGGAGGACCACAATTATGTTAAGATTACTTTGCTTAATCAACACTTAAAATCTGGTTTGTTGTCAATTGAATTTTAGATGCTCCAACAACCAGATGTTCAGATTGAACTAAGGCAATCCCCTCAAATATATTACTTCATTAGATTAATGTCATTTTTATGAAGTACATTTTCTTTATTTTCAAAGAAATATGATGTTTGATTTACTGACTGTGATACTTATTAATAGTAATATTCATGTATATTTCTTTAACGGGTCATAGGGACAATCCAAAAATACCTTCTTGTATCGTTTTGGGTTGCACTAATAACAGCCATGCTAAAAGCCAGATTACAATCCTGCATGTATTTCCAAAGAATTTAAATTTAATAAGAAAATGGCTCTTGAGTTGTGGATTTCCAGTGTCTGAAATTGAAAGCAGAGCCAATGATGTCCTGGATGACGTGAGGGGCAATCGATTCTGCGTCTGCAGCATGCACTTCTCAGAAGTACGAACAATCACAGTACATTAAGAAGCGTCAACCAAGACTCCTTCACAAATTACTTCCCAATGCAGTTCCAACTGAATTTCAGCACACGCTGACCCAGGTGAGTAGTGGACGCTGAATTTTTAATGCATTTTACCATTTTCTAAATTTGCCTGTATAATATGTCTTATAAATGACCACTCAATATGTTGAAATAGTCTGTGAACAGGTAACATAATGAACAGGTTTCAGTTTTTGGGGAATATTTCCATTGATATTTTATTACACAAGTTTCCTTCATGACACGGTGTACTGTGGTTTGTACATTTTGAACTTTAGAGTACTTTCTGAGTCCCTACTTTAGAGATACTCGAATAGTTTGGTGCAATGGGAGGCTTTACAAACACACACTCACTTTGCGTCCTTTATATAATTGATGGAATTACTGACTGTTACCATGGAGGAAACCATAGAAACGTCCAACATCCTAATGGTGAGGCCAAGCAGCTTGCACACACATTTTATTTAAATTGTTTTTAATGTGGTCTAAATTATAATACTAATGTCCATTTTCTATTGAAGAATGGTATGAATATATACATCGATTAAAGGACTGTGATGCTACACCAAGCACTATTCCGGAGTCAACAGCAACCAATCTCAACTTTCAAGTAATTTTTTAGAATATTCCTTCAGATGCGACTATACAAAATATGTATTTGTTCAAGGTGTACTTAAAAAATATTGATTATTGTTATGTATAATATTTGCTTTTCATACAAATTGGCTTGTAGGCCCATTTGTTAATATCAACCATCTTTTACATTTAATTTTGTTTTATTTAGGTAAACACAGGCAGTAAACATTACAACCAAAATAAAAATTGGGGCAAAACAAGGCAGAGAGACACGGTTAAATCCACATCATAGTGTCAAAAGCGGGACCAGTCAGATCAATGGGCAGGAGAGCACAGGCCCCAGAATGATAGCCCACCATCCACCTCGTAGTGTAGGTTTTAAGCCGGATGGCTAGTCATCTCCCTGCTTCCATAAGGATATATCAGCCACACAATATCCTCAGGGGGGGCTGATCATCGTAGCGTGGGAGCATAGCTTTTAGTAGAAACTGCCAAGACTCCAAACATTCCTAGACCATTCCAAGGTTTCAGCCATGGACCACCTCATCCAGTCTGTCCACCATGCAGAATAGCATGGGCCAGCATTACTTCTCCGTGACATGGCAATTCTATGTTTTTACAAGAGCATAAGCCAAATCCATGACTTTAACTATGTTTTTGGATTCATCTGAGCAGGGGTAAATACCAAGCTAACATTCTGCAGGGGTCCATTTGTATCCTAGTATCTCTGCTTTCTCCAGTGTGCCCTGGACTTGGAGCCAAAAGGTATGACCCTAGGACATAACCAGAACATATGTTCAAAATCTGCAGGTTCTCCCCCCACGCCCCATGGGCACGCAGGAGGTGTCCGTTTACTGAATCGTGCCACTCTCTGCAGTGTCATATACATTCTATAGAGGATGTTCATTTGTGTCAAGTGAAATCTTGCATTCCTAGAAACCCTCTTGATAAACAACAATGCAGAGTCCCATTGCCTATCTTCCATCGCAAATCCCTAATCCTTCTACCATTTATCCTTAATTCGCATGACTCAAGGGCTTGCTTTTGCGGGCAGGCTTTGGTATATGCGAGGCTTCCAACCCTCATCCACTTTGTATAATATATTCAGTATGTCTGCACATTCGGGCTCCTCAGGTCATTCCTACCATTGCCTTTGTCGCATGTATCCTAAAAAATGTCCATTATGGATCCCATACTCCTCCATCACATTCAAAAAGTCTTTAAACACACCTTCTCTAAAAACATCTCCCCAAGTGGCAAGGCCCATCTCCTCCCATTTTCTAAAACAAGAGTATGTCACCTCTATTTCAGCACACTGTAGCTGCCAGGGGTATATTCGTAGAGTACGCATCTCCTATATTGAACACCTTCCCGATCCTGCAGCATATTTTCCTGTCCACATCTAGCATAAGTGGAGTATCTGGTAGGCAGCCCTCAGCAATTCACAGAGATTGTTTCAGAAATATTAGTCTGATGGCACCTTGCATAAGCGAGGTGTCCAACGTTTCTCCGCCAGCCAGCCACTTAGCGACATGCTGTGCTTGTGCCGTCAATTAGTATAACTCAAACCAAGGGAGCTGGATCCCACCATCTGTGTGTGGAAGTTTCAACGCAGAGAATGCTGCTTTCCACTCCAGAAATATCAGTTTACAGCAGCATCTAAAGTCTAAAATAAAGAGTGCTGGATCATGTACATGAGATTAGTAAAAAAAAAATATAACAGTCGTGGTAGTACCACCATCTTAATCAGTGCGGCTCTTCCCATCAGTGAAAGTGCCAAACGGTCCGAAAATTTCATAGACGAATCAATCCCCTGTGAGGCATTTATATTACATCTTTATTATTGCAATTTCTGTTATATAGGCAAAGCCTGGAACTTCAACAACATACTATTCTTCTACTGCAACTGGTCTGGAGGATGAGGTGAGAAGTGGTAATTTATTGATTTATACTAATAGATATTGATTAACAATATCTTTTTTACATTTAAGATAACTTATTGTTTGCAATACTGACAGCAAATTGCAAAGCATTCGATCAACAACCTCAATGTATTTATCGCTGGAACACATGCAACAATGAAAGTAAACCTTCAGAAAAATGTACTTTGTCAATAAATAACATAGATCCTTTCACTATATAAATGGTGTATGTATGTTTTTGATTATAAACTTTAGCTGCTTAGCAAAAAATTGAATTGTTGAAAAAAAATTACATTACAATGCATGAAAGGGGCCCCAATTTAATCAATATTTTTAGCAGGATGATCTGGCACCAACTCCCTGCAACATCTCTGAAGGTTATCAGGTACAGTTTTCAAATATGTCTTTTTAGAATGTTACATGTACACAGTGTTCGACTTTATGTCAATACTAATTTAAACATTTTAATCAGGTGATTAAACATATCTTTTCAGATAGTTTAACTTAGATTGTAAGGTCGACAATCATTAAATCAACTTTCTCAAGATATACTTTATGAGATCAAGGATTTTAACATTAAATTGTTTAACAATTTAATCAATTTTCTTTGAATTTGTTATGTACAAGGAATGTACTACTGAAGCGGTCGAAATTGAAGAGACACGTGGACAAGAGTTATACATAAGATATTGTAAAATATCAGTTATCCATTTTAACTGTGATGTAATATTTAATATGTTCTAATGATATATTGTTTCATAAGTATATATGTATATATGATTCTTTAAGTGGAAGAGCACATTTCAAGGTCCATCCATTATTAAAATTCTGTTTTTCAGCTTGCTCTGGTAGTCGGCAAATCCAATTTGACTGTTTCAAGGAACATTTGGAAAAAAGTGTACATAACAGAAAGGTTGTAAAAAAAATGTTGTTTATCAGTAATTTCATTGATATTACATTTTCATGTTGTAATTCATGTGTTCTGTATTTGCGCTATAAAATAAGCATTATTTTCTATTCAATTATGGGCCTACGAAGAAGAGGAGCATAAAGACTCGAACAACTACTACACTTACTAATGATGTCGCGTGTCATAACATTATCACGTGGGAGCAGCTACATTTTGAGGCTCAGCATGGTCCTCACAAGATTCAGTGTTGTGATGCAGATGTCCAGTGGCCGGAATCTGAATTGAATGTCAGCAGGAACCCATGGAAAGTAACCATGGATCATTGTTACAGCACACAAGGTCACCCAGAAGAAACAGACAACACAGAAGAGGTTACAGAATTGCTTTCAGAACCATTCACACAATCCATACCCTTTATAGAAATGCTAAGAAATAGACAATGTTCCCTGTTTCCCCAATACATGTAGACACATTAGAAATATCACACACAGAAATAACCGAAGCATCTTCACTACTGATTGACGATTGTGCTTGTGATGTGGACTTCCCTCTTCCTAGTGTTGAGGACTTATCCCCCACCTTGGAATCGCAAACCAGTATACTTCTGGACGATTAGCTATTAAAGGAACCAAAATACATTGCATTCGACTGCTGCTTTATCGATATTATGAAAATGATTAAATGTGATCATGAATTGCATAGGAGGATTTGCGGGGAGCCATTGGTGAAGTTTAATCATTTAGTCAAAGGCAAAAACCTGAAGATCAAGGGTAGCTTTGTACACAGCCATAACTCATTTTCATGGTCTGCTCAACCTATACTTGGAAAGGTGCCTGCTGGAAATGTATTTGGTTCATCTGCTTTGTTGTTTAGCAGATCAATGTACAGTACTATTGGAAGTTTGTCTAACTTTGTGGGGCTCAAGTTGCTTTAAAAAAAACATAATACAAATAACAGAAAGATTTCTTGTTCCTCATTATTAGCCAGGCATGGACTCTCAAACAGATGTCAATGGACAATGCTCTCGCTGGGAAAAGGCTCTGGCTAGCTGGTGATGGACAGTGTGACAGTCCAGGTATTTCTGTTACTAAATACTATCTATTGTGGTTTTTGTATAGCGCCATATCGCCTATAGGCCTCAGAGCGCTCACATAGACAAACAACATAAAACAGATACTTCAAAGAGAGCAACGGGAACTGTTAGATTTCTCCTTCATCAAATAGGTGTGTCTTGAGCAATTTTCTTGAAGACAACATGCTGTTTTTAATCAGAGGGGGGATGGCATTCCAAATCATTGGAGCCCAGTGAACAAAATTAGTGCCACTTACTCTTTCCAAGAATTTTCGTGGTTGCTGAAGGTCATGTTTATCATTGGATTGAAGGTTTCTTCGAACGGGTGCCTTAGTTAGTCTTTTGGCGAGATAGTTAGGAGTGTTACCAGCTAGGCTTTTAAAGACTTAACAGAGCATTTAAATGTGATCTGCTGTTGGACTGGCAGCCAATGGAGTTTTCTCCCGACGGGTCAGTCCTAAAACAGCCCTAACCGCACCATTTTGTATGGTTGGCAGTTTTTTAGTGCTGCTCTTGGAAATACCCATCAAAAGACTGTTACAATAGTCCAGTTTTGCGTTAATTATTGCTCCCGCAATCAGAGCTAGGTTTTGCTCTGTTAGGTACGGTCAAATTCGCCATATTAGGTTAGTATAAAATGCACATGTTGATTTTAGATAGGACACATGTCTCTTATAAGAGAGATGCAAGTCCATGAAAACACCCAGGGTTTTAACATGATCTGAAACCTCGATTAAACTATTATTAATCTTAAAATTTTGTATTGTTGATTTAATTTCCCTGTTTTCTGAGGAGTGCCAGGTATTAAGAGTTCGGTCTTTGCCTCATTGAGTGCAAGAGAGTTAGTCGCCATCCTATTTTGGATAGCATTGAACACTTTATTAACTCTTTGCGCATCTTTTTCATAGGAGCCTGACAGTTCAAATATCAACTGGGTGTTGTCAGCATAATTCATAAACTGGACACCCAGGTTTTCAAGCATGTCACACAGTAGTTTCGATAAAATGTTAAAAAGCAACGGGGACAAACAAGATCCTTGCGGGACGCCACAGGTCAACATCATTTTCAAGGAGCAAACGTTTCCCTTTACAAGTGCGGCCATCTTTGGGCCCAAAAATGATTTAAACCCATTAGTTGCCAATGGAGAGCATCTGTCAATAGTTCTCAATCTCTCTGCCAAGAGATCATGATCAATAAGATCAAACGTCGAGGAGAGATCAAGTAGCATAAGTAAGGCAGTGTTTCCTTGTTGGATAATACCAGCAATATTGGCCTGAAGGTCCAAAAGAGCGGTCTCTGTTCCGTGTTTAGCCCTAAATCCGGATTGCTCATTAGTCAGTAGTTCATTTGTATCTACACATTTTTTGTAGTGTAAATAAGCAATCCTGCCAATGATCTTGAGCAAGAAAGGCACATTTGTTATGGGCCTAAAGTTGCCAGGTATTGACGGGTCCAGGTTCTCCTTTATTAAAAGAGGCGTAATCCATGCTTCCTTAAGGTCTACGGGAACATAGGCTTATTCAAATGATAGATTCACAAATTGCACTACCGCTTCAAAGACATGGGGCCTCATTAGGACCCTGGCGGTGACGGTATGAACGGTGCCGGTAAGTCACTGGCACTGTTAATTCCATCCCGCCGCATTACGAGTTCTGATCGCGGGTCCTGACAGCCCGCCTGCGGCACCCGCGAGCAGAATTCGTGATTGCACCGGCACCGTTATCCATGGTGCCAGTGCAACCATGCTCCCCACCCCATTCTGCCATATGGGGATCAGGAGCCCGGCATTACCTCCACCCACGAATGGACAATTACTGGCCCATTCAACTCGTAATGGGCCGGTTATTGCCCAGTCGCGGGTGGCAGGACCGGTAGTGAGCATGGCCGTAGCCGTGCCTGTCATACAGGCACAGCTACCGCCATGCTCGTAATGAGGCCCATGGAAACCCAAAAAATATGGAGTTCAGTCGTTGTGCAAGAATCTTAATGTACATCGTCTGTTGCCATGGAAAAATATAGTTTCATTAAATCCATTCAAATTCTGCAATCCAGAGGAATGCAATTAGACCTGATAGCCACTGACAGGCATGCTTCTATAGCCCAGGCCGTGTGACAGCAGTTCCCAGACATAAAGCATCAATATAATGTACGGCATGTTGCAAATCAATTTAGAAACAAATTACAGCTGCTGGAAAAAAGGCTACAGAAAACATTTTAAATTGGTCACAGTCTATCAGAAACCATCTTTGGTGGAGCTCAAAAACTTGTGATGGATCTGTAGATATTTTGCTTGAAAAATGGCGTTCATTGATGCATCATTGTTCTAACATACACTCTTGAAAAGAAGATGAACATTTCCACGAATGTGCACATGGACCATTGAGCAAAGAGCAGGAGTGTAAGAAAAGGTGGTAGGTTCCAGGCTCCCCTCATCACACAGCACTTGAGAAGATTGTGTACAACAAAATGAGGCGACTCTCTGAGTTCTGCCACACTGGAAATTTGGAGGTGTTCCATAATAATTGTCATAATTGTCAATAATAAAGCCAATCTTCCAGAAGATGGATTTTGAATTGGTGATCGATCTGACATTGAATATATGGCCATGCAAAAGCATGGAATTGATTCAAATGTTGTTTCCAGTGCCCAGTCTATGCCACGGAACATTGCAAAAGAGGTTTGCACTCCCAAACTTAAACTTGTTGAAAGGTTGACTTCAAGATTCAAATAATGTGTGGCTCTCTTCGCAATGTATAACAAAGCCAGTTTAAAGCTCTTGCACAGTGTTTGGAAACTTTTTTCATTGTACAATAAATGGAATAGTATGTCAGTTGAGATGCAATTGTTAAATCATTCATTTTTAATTAATTACTGCTTGTGAAGTAATGTCACTCATACGCCTCAACATTTCTATTTATCTTAGATGTTTGTATGTATTACCATCAATATGATTGACTTATATAACGACAATAAATGTCAGTTTGATTATTTTCAGTATGTGACTCAAATAAAATCACATGTAGTAGAGACAGGTGAGCTTAAAACCAACAGTTACCAGGCGCTACCTTCGGCTCCCCAGGCCAACTAATGTAACCCTATAAACTAGCTCATTGTTCCCTAGTGGTAGCGCCTGGTGACTGGTTACTACGGATACCCAGGCACTGCTTGTAATTCCTGCTTATCCAATCCTAATTTCAGCCCCGTTTGTAATGAACTCATAATAGTTGAAGAATCTAAGCAGAACATTGGAGCAGCAGACATACAGAAACTCAATGTCTTCAGAGCTCTGGTCCTCTTCAGGCTGGACTACTGCAGCAGTCACTTCCTCAATGTGCCTAAATCCTTCCTTCGCCCCCTTAAACTAATCCAGAATAGGACTGCAAGATTTAGCCTTGGATTCAAGGCCAGGGACTGCAACTCTCAAGCCCCAAAATATCTTCACTGGTTCCCGGTGGCTGGGAGGATCAAGTTCAAGACCCTCTGCATCATCCACAAGGCTTTCTGGGGGCAGGGACCCTACTATACCTGACTCTTTCCCTAAATACATCCCTCGTAGAGACCTCCAGTCATCTAGGTGCAATTTTCTGCTTATCAGACGTTATTCCAAGTAGAGAGTGTGAAATAGATCTCTTGACTAGGCAGGAGCACCCCTCGGTACTGGCCTGCCTGCCCCTCTTAGGCTTCTGTCTTATCTCCTTAAGTCAGACAAAGACAACAGGGTAAATTATGGCTCAAAGAGCCAGGATGGCAACTGCCTTCCCAAACCGTAGGGAATAACTGGTACACAGGGAACGGTATGCTGGGGAAAAAATTCATCAACTTGCCGGTAAGGGCAAGACCAAACAATTAGTGATATTTCTGTGGACCGTGGTCCTGTCCTCTTGGACACAGGGTGTGAAGCTGGTCTGGTGCGGGGATGAAAGTGAGGACAACCAGCACAAATATGCAAAAGTGCGAGAGGGGAATTCAATCTCGCATTTTTAAATCTAGGCAGCTGGCAATCAAAACTGCGAAGATTGAGGCATTGGAATAGTCATGTAACTTTATTTTAACACTAATGACTAGAGAGTTCCTTGCAAAAAGGGTGGTTGTCCAAGAGGGTGATTACCAAAGTACCGAATAATCGCTAAAAAAATGCACTGTCCCACTTGGTGTGGGATGGGAAAACCAATACTTTTTGGGTTTTCTCTCAATTTCATGCAGTAACCCCTATTGGTCTTGGGGGTATCATAAAATGTTGTGGTGGAGCCACAACAGGTATGGTCGACTGGTTTCGATGGTTCATGACTGATTACCGACCATCTTCTTCAGGACAAGATCAATCTTCATGTGCTATTGAATAGTGTCTGTCCTCTTAGTAGGGCAGCGATGACAGGCTGCAAAGTGGATCACCCTACATAGTGTACGTAGAACTCTTCCCGGCCTTCTTGCTCGTTCAGCCTGGACTGGATGACTTCTGCGGAATCTTCATTTAAAGCAAAAAAACGGACTTGAAGTCCCGCCCACATTGTCATCGCTGCCCTACTAAGAGGACAGACACTATTCAATAGCACATGAAGATTGATCTTGTCCTGAAGAAGATGGTCGGTAATCAGTCATGAACCATCGAAACCAGTCGACCATACCTGTTGTGGCTCCACCACAACATTTTATGATACCCCCAAGACCAATAGGGGTTACTGCATGAAATTGAGAGAAAACCCAAAAAGTATTGGTTTTCCCATCCCACACCAAGTGGGACAGTGCATTTTTTTAGCGATTATTCGGTACTTTGGTAATCACCCTCTTGGACAACCACCCTTTTTGCAAGGAACTCTCTAGTCATTAGTGTTAAAATAAAGTTACATGACTATTCCAATGCCTCAATCTTCGCAGTTTTGATTGCCAGCTGCCTAGATTTAAAAATGCGAGATTGAATTCCCCTCTCGCACTTTTGCATATTTGTGCTGGTTGTCCTCACTTTCATCCCCGCACCAGACCAGCTTCACACCCTGTGTCCAAGAGGACAGGACCACGGTCCACAGAAATATCACTTATCTCCTTAAGTTCCAGAAGATTTTCATGACCCAATTTCTCTCTTCTTCACCCCCCCCCCCCCCGCCCCTGCTAATGCCCCTCTCTGTTGCATTTACTGGCTGCCTGGTCCCTTCTGAGCTCCACAGGGTACCAGGCCCTCCTCATCTAGTATACCCCAGCACCATGTCTTCCTGACCCCACCCCCTACAACCTGCACTTGCCCTTCTGGTCCCCTTTCACCTGACAAGCCTGGTGGGGTGTGCATCCCTACCGAGCCTGGTCCACCCCGTCCTCACACTTTGTATGTGGTCCTCACTACCTGCTTCACCTGGCACTTGCCAGAAACATTGACAGAAATGTCATCAATGTACTTTTTTTTTTAATTTTTTTTATTTTTTTTATTTTTGTTTGGCTGAAAAAATTCAACCTTTCAAAATATTATTCATTACAACATATACAATTAAATACTTTTTACATAGTTTACAACGGATGATAATCTTTCTCATTAAAAATGTAGAAATGTAAATATAGATAGACAGCAAGTTTAGCCAATATTAAAAGTAAGTTGTTCTCGGTTTTCACAAAAATGATTAAACAAATGTTAGCGAAACATAGATTAAAAAAAAAAAGAAGAAAAGAAGAACAACCTATATCTTAAGAGAATTCGTAAAATTGTTAATTAAACATAAGAAAAGAATTTCAAGGCAAGACTGTTTTTATGAATTGCGTAAGAGCGATATGAATGGCAGTTCGATTGCTCGTCATTAGTAAGCTCCATATATGATTTGAGGAGTGATTGCAGTTTAATTGCAATAAATTGTGAAAGTAGTGTTTGCGTAAGCCATTCAAAGCCGGGCAATCAACCACTATATGTGCTAATGACTCTAGTTGTTTATAGTCTTTACAGAAGCGACAGAAATTTTCATTTTTTGAAATTAGACCACGTCTTGCCAAAATTTGATTTGTTGGATGAAGATTCAGGCGCATTCTTAGCATTTCTGCACGTACGTAATGTGATGGAGACTTTACAAGATAATTGGCCATTTGTTTGAGCTTCTTATGTGGAAAGAGATTTAAATCAAAATCCACATAATTTGAACAAAGTTCTTGTGTTACAATCCAGTCGTGCCAGTATAATCTTTTTTTTTGCTTGATTAGGGTTTGTAAGTAGCAGGTCAATGGAGATGTCAGCATTTACTAATACTTTCAAAATGTCTTTTACGGGGGCGTGGCCAGCGGGCACGGCATGGAGACGTGATTTCTCACTGCTCCCGGGCCGCCAGCAGAATCCTGCAAAATCCTGATGAAAACCATGAGTAGGGAAGCATAAAACGACACCTACCAGAAGCGCGAATCCGCGGCTACAGATCGCTGAAATTGGAAAGGGAATCGGCGGAGAGATCCAGGGAAATCTGTCTGGGTAAAATACAGCGACCGGCATTGAAACAGATTCAAGATGGCCACTGGGCGCCGAGAGGGAAGAAACGCTGCACATCCTGACACGTACCGAGGCCGGCAGAGTGGAGGCGACACAACGGAACTCTGGCGTTGAGGTGAACGCCTCTGAGTTCGGCAGTGGTAAATGTGAACTGACTCCTCCGCTGCACGCCACTCTCGGAAAAGCGGCCACCGAGCGTCCGAAGAAGGAACTAATAACCTTGGGAGCAGACAGAGCGGATGAAAGGCACGGGAGACCAGGCACAGGGCTGATCGCATCGGACGGGTGCGCGCTGATCTCCCCGCCACGCATCACAACCGGAGGGTGAGGACGGAGATCGAGGACGACTCCGAGAGGGAAAGGCTGCCCCTGACGGCGGGCTGTGACGCAGTCCCCCGACCTCCGCTCCACGAAGGAAACAAGTACCCGCGGGCGCTCCGTATAACGTTGAGCGCCCGCTGAACAACAGCCGACGTGAACACAACCGAGGCGGTAAGGAGAGAGGGAGGCGGGGAGTACGCATCAGTTATCGGTGCGGACGACAGACCAGCGGCAAAGAAACCCCCCCCCCCACCGCTCGCCTAACCACAAAAACAAGTAAATAAGAACTGTCGCATGGGGGGGAGAGGGGAAGGGTGAGCCCACACCTACAACAGAGAGCCTCCATAAACGCCCCAAAACCACCAGGTGAGAAGGCGTCTAACGGAGTTGGCAAACCCAAGCAGAAACACACGGAATGCAAAGGGGGAGAAGCACGCTTAAGGGCTGGATAGACAGGTCCAATGAGCGATAAGGAATCAAGCAAAGATAGAACTCCCTCGCAATCCTGACAATTGGACAAGATACCCCTAACTAGCCCCCAAAGCCTAGGAGCTGAATCAATCCCCACAAGCAATCCAATGCAATAGGTCTGACTACAAGGGGGCTAGAGGAGAGTACAGTACGAACCTGTCATCACCCCAACAGACAGAGGTACGCATAGCTGCATGAGCCGAGCCAGCCACGATAAGTCGAATGCATTGACGTGAGATATTAAATAAACAGAAGCGCAACCACACTGACGAACAACACGGCTGGGACACTAACCTCTCCACAAACCACAGGCAGCACAGAGTGAACTAATCTCACACTCTGAACTGCGACACTAAATCCTGTACCCTGCAAGGTGGTAACGAGTCGACACATAATCGCTGTAATGGGCAAAGAAAAGACCAAGAAAGCACCCAATCAAAGTACAATGGAGCAATACACTACCTCCACCCCAGCTCAAACAACGGAGCCAAACATGCCTGAAGAAACTCAAAACCCGGATGAGAATATATCCCTAAGGGATGTGATGAATGCCATCTCCAACTCGCGAGCGTCCATGGAAGTCAAAATGGATGGCATCAGCGCAGAGGTCTCCCTACTGCGCCACGATCTACAAAAGCTCTCATCCCGCACTGGAGAGGCTGAGACCCGAATATCAGTTGCGGAGGATGAATTGAGAGGAATGGGCCAGCAAATGAACAGGGCACTGGAACGAATTAAGGTACTGGAGACCAGAGTAGAGGAGGGAGAAGGCAGATCAAGGAGAAACAATATTCGTATTCTTGGCCTGCCCGAAAAGACTGAGGGGGGAAGCATGGAAATCTTCTTGGAACAATGGCTTGCCGACCTATTTGAACCCGGAGCCCTGTCAAAATTATTCTCGATACAAAGAGCACACCGAGTACCGACGGGCAAACCGACACCTGGGGGACAACCCCGAACAGTAATAGCAAAGATCCTTAACTACAGGGACCGAGATGCAATATTACAGATGGCAAGGGCAAAGGGTGAAATAACATACAACGGCTCCAGGATTGGCTTCTTTCCAGACTTCACAAGAGAGGTACAGAAAATGAGGCAATCCTTCGACCCTCTCAAAAAACGACTCCTAACACTGAACGTGAAATATGGTCTACTGTTCCCAGCTCAGCTGAAGATATATCACAATGGCACGACCATACACTTCACTGACCCCAAAGAAGCATGGACCTGGGCAGAAAGGAATCTGGAGGGGGACTGGAATCCACGCAAACGCCGTGAACCAAAAAGAAATAGACCACGACTAAATGAACCACCAGAAAGACCACAGCATCCAGAAATGGACGCTATACCACAAGAAGTAAACGACTGAATAGAAAGCTGAATGAATAACGAAAACACACATAGCATGAAACTAAGTAAACTTAGCCTGCTGTATAATGTAACCGATAAATGAATGCTGGCGGCCCACAAACCAGCACGACACAACCCCCCCCACAACTGTTGGTGCACGTCAAGGTATCACAATACCGAAGAACGCAACGCACTAAAAATTAGTTAGTTTGGTTAGATGTTTTATTCAAAGGGCGACAGATGCTTCAGTTGGGGATGGAGTATAGGGAGGGGGAGTTGGATGTTACACAGGTATTCATCAGACATCTGGCACGATAGGGTTACAGCAACCGTAGCAGACACGAAGACTAAAAAAAGAAAAAAGAGCACTTCTGCAAATAACACCGAACCCAGGGAATGATGGCGGCAACAAGAAATAATGCAAGAAAACTAACATTCATGACGTGGAATGTGAATGGCATGGGAAACAGTATAAAGAGAAGACTAATAATGCAATATGTGAATCGGCAAGACCCAGACATAATATTGCTCACCGAAACCCATCTAGCGGGCACAAACTGCCAATTCTTCAAGAGAACAAAATATAAGAAGGCAGTTCATGCGGGGTTCTCTATGGGCTCGAGAGGAGTGCTCATATTGATAAACAAAAGAACACCGATAGACATAACCAAAGTAACTCAAGATCCGGGAGGACGATATGTCTTCGTGCAAGGCACATTGTGGAACCAAACAATAGCCATACTGGCGGTCTACTCACCTCCGACACTCATGACAGCCTTAACTGAGGAAATTATACCAATAATAGCAAATAGTCCGGCAGATACACTAGTAATCGGCGGAGACTTCAATGAGGTCATGAACATTAGTGAAGACCGCACGCATACAAGAGGCAGAAATCCGGCATTGCCAACTAAGCTTGCTACCTTCACGTCAGCACTGGGCCTGAGGGATGCGTGGAGAGACCTTCACCCAACAGAGAAACAGTTCTCTTTCCACTCGAGTGCGCATGCGTCAATGTCCAGGCTGGACTACTTCTTCCTCCCCAGTAATAACATACATAAAGTAGTAGAAGCGACCCTCCATCCCCGAGGAATCTCAGATCACTCCCCGCTCACAATACTGATTGAGACAGAGAGACCACGGCCTCCACCGACGTGGCGAATGAATGCATACTACCTGGGCTTCCCGGAACTGATAAAAAAAACCCAGGAAGCAACTGCAACATACTTCGAATTGAACCAAGACACAGTGAACGATGCAGGGATAGTGTGGGAAGCATACAAGGCAACTCTGAGAGGTGAAATCCTAAGCTGGACAACGGCACACAAAAAAACGCATCAGCAGGATGTGAAAGCTGCAGAGGCAGAGGTGACACGAGCGGAGGCAAACTTCACGCTCACAGGAACGATAAGAGACAACACGACCTTACAGGCGGCACAGAAGAAACTACATAATGTGGCACTGACATGTGCACAACAAGCCCACAGAACGGTGCGAGCCAAAATATATGAAACAGGGGATAAAGCCGGCAGGATGCTAGCATGGCTGGAGAGGAGAGAGGAGAAACACCTACAAGTGCGCCGGATACACACCACAAACAATGATTGGGCCTCAACGGACTCAGACATAGCGGAGGCCTTTGCAACCTACTATGAAACATTATATACCCCACCGACGACTTTGCCGGACGCCACCATTCTAGACCCAGTGACCATCCCAGCTCTAAATGAAACCCAGAGGCTGGATCTGGAAGCTGCAATAACAGAGGAGGAGCTGACGACAGCCATTTCACAGCTACAGAATGGGAAAACTCCGGGGCCAAATGGCCTTCCAGTGGAAATCTGGAAGAAAATTGGCACCGGAAACATAGCGCCACACATGCTCAAAATGCTCCTGCAGGCAAAGGAGAAAGGTATCCTTCCGCCAGATCTAAGAAAAGCCAGCATAGTAGTAATACACAAAGAAGGCAAAACTCCAGACGCATGCGGCTCGTATCGCCCAATATCTCTCATCAACACAGAAGCTAAAATATTGGCCAAAATACTAGCAGGCAGATTGCAAACGGTGATAACCTCCCTGGTCCATCCGGACCAATGCGGCTTTATGCCACAAAGATCCACACGAATGAATATACGTAGACTCCACTCCGCCATTGAAAGATCGACCGCTCTGCAGGACCCATTAGCAGTACTTGCCATTGACTTTGAGAAGGCCTTCGACTCGGTCCACTGGGAGGCCCTGTGGCTTATCATGGGCAGAATGGGGTTCGGAGAGCAATTCATAAACTGGGTCAAACTCCTATACAATGCCCCAATTGCAGAAATCAGGGTCAACGGCTGGACCTCACGACCCATAAAACTTGGGAAGGGCACCAGACAGGGATGTCCCCTCTCAGCAATGCTGTTTGCACTTGCGATTGAACCATTGGCGATAATGTTAAGAGAGTCCATAAATTGGAAAGGGTTCCACTGGGCACAGGACTGGGAAGACAAGGTGTCCCTATATGCAGACGATCTCCTAATTTATCTCAGTGACCCAGTGGTCTCCTGGCCCATTGTAACCAATACACTAAGCACATATGGAACCTTTAGTGGGTTAAAAGTAAACTATGATACATCTCTGATCTTTCCAATAAAGGGTATTGATACAGTGGCCTTAACTGCTAGCCCGTACAAGATAGAGAACGAGCAGTTCCGATATCTGGGGATACAAATCTCAACTGACCTAAAACAGTATATAGGACGAAACCTACACCCAGTAAGAGATAGATTTGGAAATGATGTCAGGCACTGGATGGCCCTCCCGCTCACCCTACTGGGAAGAGCTGCTTTATTCAAGATGCTGGCCCTACCCCGGTTTCTATACGCCTTGCAGAATACACCAATACACATACCCCAAATAGAATTTCACAAAATAAATGGAACACTTAGGAAACTCCTCTGGGGAGGGGGCCACCCACGAATTGCTCTCGGAACCCTTCAGCGCTCAGTGTGGGAGGGAGGAATTGGACTGCCACACCTGCAGACGTATTACTGGGCTGCCCAAATGTCGGTGGTGGATGATAGCCTGCACGCTGACCCAATGATGCCACACAACAGAGCAGACGCCAGAACGAACCATGGAGTCACCCCACTAGAAAGTCTATACCAAAAAAAAACCCGACAAGTCACACCCACAATGATGGCTCAGAAAACGCAGGTTTGGACAGAGGCACATAAACACCTGGGATGGGAGGGAAAGCTCACACTGAAGCAACCCTTATGGTGGAATAAGCACCTCCCGGAACTTACAGGCATCCCCAAATGGACATCCTGGGAGGAGGCGGGGATAAAAACACTAGAAGATCTGATACAAGATGGTGAAATCAAGACATTCCAAGACCTGAAAGATGAATTCAAACTTCCCAACACGGAACACTTCCACTACTTGCAAATAAGGCATGCACTCAATTCAAGCGAAATAGATCTCACAAACGTGCCAGAATGCACCCCGATTGAGAGAAACGTGGTGATGGAACGAATTGGGCACAAAGTAACAACCACAATGTACAATGCCATCAACTCGTTTGCCACGAAAGAACTCACAGGCCTTAAAGAAAAATGGGAAAGGGATGTGGGGCAAATACAGGCAGAGGACTGGACATTGGCACTGATGCACCCCCGAGAATCAGCAATCTCAGCTAGAATCAGACTGGTGCAACTAAAAATCCTACATAGGATTTACTATCCTAGAGAGGCCTTGCATCAATGGGGAAGAGCGATGGATCCGAACTGCTTAAGATGTCACCGTCTGAAAGGAACCTTCTTCCACATCCTGTGGGAATGCCCGAAGATACAGGACTTCTGGCAACAATGCTGTGATAGGCTCACAACAGTACTTAACCGTGATATACTGATGGACCCCAAACTCCTGATACTGGGAATAGACTCGGATATAGAACTATCCAGATACGAAAAGCTCATGTTTGCAACAACCACGAGTCTGGCGAAGAGAAACATAGCTCAACTGTGGGGCTCGCCCACGTCACCACAATACGCCAAATGGGTGGCCGACGTGGACATGTGCATCCCGATGGAATCGAGGGTGTACACCACAAGAGGATGTCCAGAGAAAGTGGCCAAGGTATGGAGTAAATGGGAGGACAATTGAGGGCAAGCAAAGAATAGACAAGAGACACTGAGTGCCGTACAACGAACTATTTTGAGCTACTGAAACGCTATCAAGTAACTCTAGATGTAGCACTGCTGTACTATGTATAAATCTAATCCAAATGCCGGGATGAGATGAATACCTGTATGTTTATATGTTTAAATGTTTAAATGTTAAAGAATTATGTGTAATGACTAAATGTCGGCTACCTCTTGGTGCCGTGTTTGTTTATGTCCAAAAAAAAACAATAAAAAAAAATATTATATCAAAATGTCTTTTACCCATTTTTTCGGAAACACATCGTTGGAAGAGCAGATATACATTGCAATTGGGCCTATTAAATTCTTTGTGTTAATTTCTAACAGACATTTGCGATAAAAGTTACAAAATTTCCAAAGGACTAGTGCAGATAGAGAGATGAGGCCCAATTCATACCTCAGCATACAGATAGGCGTACACGTAGGTAGACAAAAAACTGCTTTCCAAAAATTCCCTTCATGTCTGTCCCAATAATATCTTGATTGTGGAAGCAATGTTTCAGCTCCATAGATTAAAATAGGGACAACTTTTTGATTAAAAAAAGTGACAACATGAGCTGAGGTAAATTTACCATACTTATGTAGGCTAATTTTTGCTTGAGATAGAAGAGTCATGGATTTTGCTTTCAGGGTATCATTATAAATTTGATTTTTCACAGTGCCAGAAAATGGTAACCCTAGATATTTATAGAAGGGTACAATCTTTAAAGGGGCTTTCTGCAAATACCACTGGAAATTCACCAATTTTCTGTGCCTCTTTTTTTGACAAACTACTATCTGTGTCTTGTCCACATTAATGATCAAATTGTTAATGCAGGTATAAGTGTCTAGTTTGTGCAGTAATTCTTGTAGTCCTTTTGGAGTTTGAGAAATAAGGACAAGATCATCGGCATAAAGAAGCCATGTGATCTTTTGAGATCCTAGTTTTGGTGAATCAGATATTACTTGTTCAAAGAAGACACCTATGTCAAGAATGAATAAATTAAACAAAGTGGACGCCAGAATGCACCCTTGTTTCAAGCCTCTCAAAGTCTCAATGTGCGCAGATAGTAATCCATCAACTGATAGTCTTACTTGAATAGATGTTTTTGTATGTAGTTTTTTAATTATAGTTAATAGTGAAGGAGGGCAACCATACTTCTGTAGTTTCTGGAAAAGCAATGTTCTGTCGACCGAATCAAATGCTTGGCAAAAATCTATAAAGGCCATATATAACGGTTGATTGACCTCTGCATATTTAGACTTTAACATGTTCAGGGTGATCAAATTCACTGATGTTCCTAAGCCAGCAACAAAGCCGGTTTGAAACGGGTCTCTTTTGAGCTCGTTTATGGTCCATTTGTTCAATTCTTGTAGAATGATACGGCTATAAAGTTTCCCAGGAGCATCTAGTAAGGCGATGGGTCTATAGTTCTCTGGGAGACTCCGATCACCTTTTTTATAGATTGGAACAATCAGCGAATGTTTCCAAGATGCAGGAATCTCTTGAGTTTCATTGATATGTTCATAAATTTGGTATAGTATTGATGACCATATTACTGGATGTTGTTTAAAAATTTTATTGGACAGTCCGTCAGGACCCGGAGCTCTGGACCGACTTATTTTATTGATGAAGTACAATATGTCAGATTTAGAGATGATGATATGAAACCGTTTATGAGGAAAGGTGCTAAGAGTTGGTTCAGAATTGGGTGGACTAACGTAAACATTAGAGAAGTGATTAATCCAACTTGCTTCCGGCACACTCTGTAGTTGCGACATAGATTGTACAGGGGATATGGCATTAGTTAAAGCTTTCCAAATTTGTGCCGTGTTATGGTCGCGGATGGTTTGCAGCATTAGTTCTCCATCTCGTTGGAATAGTCTACTGCGATGGTGTCTTCGCCAATTTCTGTATGAGGTTTTAACTTGAGTAAGAGTAGTAAACCTAATGCTTAGTGGGAGTTTCAAGGCCTCTCTTTTTTGGGATCGAAATTGTTTTTTTGATTTTCGCTTCTATATCGAAATTATGTAAGCCTCTAAAGGACTGTTTTTTACGCACCCTATTATCTGCAAAATGTTGTATAAGATCGTAATAGGGTACAACAGTGGAGGATGTTTTTTCACGTGAGTGACGGAAGGCAACATGCAACGAATTATTTAAATCATTTATTTTGTTCTCATTCCAGATTATTCGATTTAACTGATTAGAAACAGTTATTTGACCCAGATGTGCCACTGTGTTGCATTTTGTAGAAGGTACATTGGTCAACCACTTAATAGTGAGCAGACGATGATCACTATTTGGGTTGGTTTCTAGATTAAAGGAATGGATTTTCGAGTACAACTTGTCATTCACATAGATGTAATCAATTGTGGCTTTTGCAGCACCTTGTTGCCACGTATGAGCTGAGACACTGATGTCAAATTTACTTCCATTCATCATACAAAAGCCTCTGGAAAGCATAAGTTGTTCCCACATTGTGCGTCTCGACTCTCCTAAAACATAATTGGTAGAAAAACAGTGCAGATTGAGGTCACCGGCAACAATTGTGTACTGTATTTTAGGGGTAAATACAATGAAGTCCAGCATCGTTGCAACATCATTCAGAAACCTCCGATTTTCAATGCTCTTGGGATTCCAATATAAGTTGACTAAAGCGTACAAGGTTGACTCTATTGAGGTAACAGTTAGTTGGGCAAAAGGATTTGGGGAGTAGGAGTAAATTATACTGGCATTAGTACTTAATTTCGTGGCCGTCAAAAGACCAGCCATTGGTCGCCCCTTTTCGCCTTGTAGTGCTGGTGAAAAGTGTATGGCATGATTGTCCCAAGAGGGAAAGCTTGTAAGCCACGTTTCTTGTAATAGAGTCACATCGTAATTATTTAGAGTGTTTAGTGTGTTATTTATCAGATGACTAAAACCTCGGGTGTTCCATGAGGCGAGGGAAATAATACGTTCATTCTTAACCTTGTACGATAGTTAACTTCTGGAGTCACAATTACAGCAGCATTTGGAGGTCACGTTATCTTTTAGGTATCCTTCTGTACAGTCTGAGTCCTTGTTGAGTTCGCTTAGGGCTGAACTAATCCATGTTTCCGCCCTGAGTGATCCGTCAGAGGAGCTGGTTGGACCCAATAGAAGTATGAAACCCAAAGCTAGGAGTTGATTCTTTGCTTCCCATATAAGATTCCTAACAACTCTGGACTTCAACCAAAGGCACGCCGTACTTACTGAATTATCATTAACGAACTCTACCTGCGCTATATCTGAAGTTCCGATGTCCTGCAACAATGGAATATCGGAATAAATCTGTAGGATACTATGACGGTTTAGCACATATTGTGGATATGGTGCTGGTCGACAACCGAGTACTAAGGCAATATTTTTTTCCTTACCTACTTTTGTCTTCAAGATTGATTTAACAGGTGGATTACTGAGGGAAGTTGTTGTTGTAGAGCAAGGTAGATTGCTTGCAGGAGGGCGTAAAGATTTCAGCAGAGAGGCAATTTCAGCATCATGATCAGACAAGGGAGTGGACGCTACTACTAGTTTCTTGGTGTTGTCACACTTGAATGAGACCGAAGGTTTAGATCCAGGTCGCTGAGTGGATGGAGTATCGGGGCTGAGTGGTGCAGGTAAGGGCCCTTTTAGTATCGGTAACGAAGCAAATCTGCTCATATACGCATCAACCTCCTTTCTAATTTCTGAACGACAATTCGCCAACATCTCTTGTTCGTGTTCAGTCGATGTGCAAGGTTGAGAAACTTTTGGTTCTTTTAATGTGGAGCGTTCGGCAGTCAAAATCGCAGTTTTTTGCACTGGGGTTTGTTTATCGCTGGGTTCAACAGCCAGTGAGGGAGGATGCACTTCCAGACTCACTTGTTGTTTTTCATAATTTTGAACTGCGCGGACCAGATTGTCCAACGGTGCATATGAAACCGGGGGTGCAAAATTTTCAGTTATGGAGTTAAGTTTTAGTTTGCGAATTTGACTTAGTTGCGTATACTTTTTTGTAATAGCGCAGGCCGTTTGCTGACTGTGCTTGTTAGGGAGAGTAAGTTTGTTGAAAAATTGCTTCGAACTTGTTGGTGCACCAACTTCAGTTTTCTTTACATTTTTAGATTTTTTTTTTACCACCTCTGAATTTTTCTTTTTTAGTTGGAAATTTTTCTCAGAGGATAGAGCTTTAGGGGGTAATTGAGATTTAGTTTTAGAAAAAATGGTGTACGGTTCAAGAATTCGGTCACTCATGGACTCCCCACCTGCACCTTTTTCAGGAACAGGCGCAATCTCTCTGATGACCTGACCAATATACGGGAGAGAGCACAATATACCTGAATTATCTATGGTGATGGGAGACAATTGCGTTTCTGTTTGGGAATGCAGATTGGACATTTCTAGTGCATTCAATGGTACTTTTACAAGAGGACTATTATGAGCCAAGGTAGAAGTCATGGGGCAACAGACGCCAGTTTAAGTGGCTGCACGATTGGCTCATTAGTCAATGGTCGTTGATGCGCCCAAAGTGTTTCTTGCTTCGCCTGCCAAGCTAAGATAGATAACAACTGCGCACCCTGTACATCCATTTTAGTATTCAGTGTGTTAAACAATGTGATGATAGTTTGTAGAGTTAAGTTCATTGCTCCCAAAGTTAGTTCAACTACTTTAGACACATTTTGTAATGGTTGGGGCTTTTCATCTGAAGGGCATTTACGAGGAGTGGGAAATAGAAAAGAGGAAGTTACATTAGATTTCGTATAACCTCCATTTGAAAACATTTTAGGTGAGAAGGAAAAATTACCAAGTGTTTCTTGTACCGTAAAATCAGAATTAGGGGAAGGTAGGTCAATCACAGCTACATCCTCTAGCGATTTTACTGGAGTGGGACTGAGTTTAGTATCCGTGATTTGAGCTATAGATTCCCCTCTTAAAACTGTGCTGTCAGACAAGGAAACATGTAGAGTGGTGCTGCACCCCGCTTGATTATGACTAATTATATTTGGGGGAGGCTGTGAGGTGGCTTTAGAATTTTTCAAGGTGGAGCTTTGAGTTGCACAGTTCGGATAAAAGGAGCGTATATCTTGGGTGCTTGGAGTTTGTTTCAGTGAGCTAGTTACAGGAAGAACAGTACACTTGTTTACAATGGGAAGCTTTGGAGGTTCTACTCTGTCTAGACGGGGTGTCGAGACACATGGAACAGTTTTGGCTTGTATTTTGCTAGAATTGAACAAAGCACTTTGTAAGGGAGGCATCCCAGTGCGAAGTGTATGAAGATTTCGTTTCATTTAGGTTAAAGATTAGGTTAAAGATTAGGCAAGAACCCGTAATCAGAATGTTCCTAAAAAGTAGATTCTATAAACGTTTAACACTCACAGTTTGGGGGCTCTCACAAGCTCTCTTTGTGGATGGAAACGAGAGCAATTTTGGTAAAGAATTGACCGCTAGCCCGCTAGTCCGCGACGCTGCGGCGAAGCGGCAAAGCGGGACTTCACGGGGCTTCCACGGGTGTGCGCGCGCGCGGTGCGTGCGCGGCCTGTTCTTATAGGCCCGCCTTCCAATCAAGAGTAAAGGCTATACAACAAAAAAAATTAAACAAATATAAGTGTCAGTGCACTTTTAAATTATCTTAAAATTATCTCGAAAGTCAATGTGGTGAGTTAATTCACCTCCTGGTTGTTGTAGTCCAATGTAATCCAATAGCAGAAAATCAGCTTGCAAGTGAGTAAGCAGCAGAAAAGCGACTCCGGGCAAAGCGGGACTTCACGGGGCTTCCACGGGTGCGCGCGCGCATCCTGTTCTTATAGGCCCGCCTTGCAATCAAGAGTAAAGGCTCCTGGTTGTTGTAGTCCAATGTAATCCAATAGCAGAAAATCAGCTTGCAAGTGAGTAAGCAGCAGAAAAGCGACTCCGGGCAAAGCGGGACTTCACGGGGCTTCTTCATCAATGTACTGTAACCCCAATAAGTCTCTTGTCTGCCTGGAAGAAGATGCAATCAACTCTTCCAATTTTTGCATAAAACAATTAGCATGAGCAAGGCAAACCATGTGCCTCTGATTTACTGGAAAAATGTATTGTGAAATCTGAAATAACTGTTATATATCACAAACTGTAAAATATGACAGATGAACCAAAGATGGACTTCTGTCACGTGATCTTTTAATTATGCCTCTTTCATGCTTGCCAATAGGTCTTCTGGGTGGATTATATAAATCCTTGTGAATTTTTGACAAACAATAAAACACAGGAGTAGTTGGATGCTTTTTAAAGAGATATTGTTGAGTCTCTTCACTGATCAATCCATCTTCAGTTGCTCGCGCCAAACACTGCCTTGAAACGGTAGGATCAATTTCCACTGGTCTATAAGTTTACAGATCATACCATTGTCTCCATGATTCTTGCATGTATGACACGTCATCCATTATAACAATGGCCCATCCTTTATCGGCGGATTTAATTGTTAATTCTTATTGTTACTTAATGATTGTAATATATCATGTTAATTTCATGTGAACTATTGGCCATGTATATGCCACATAAGATGCTGCATTTATCGATACATTAGAGAACATGGGTTTTATTGTAAACACCAAGTGGATTTCTGTCTAAAGTCTAACGCCAATGAATGGATAGTTGGGGTGGCCATTTCACCAAGCGTTCCAAGACGACGCTCTGAAACGCCAAGATAGAACCATTTGTTATGTTAGTCCTTTGCTTGCTTGCTTGATGTATTTACGAGCTGCAGCACAGTGATACGGTTCTGAACACACCAACACCTGCATTTAATGTTTACACAGATGGTGCCTTTGCCACACAGTGAACAGCTGACCCTGTACTCCATGGGTAAGTTAGATGACTATTCGGGTTTGCTCTGAACTTGTATTTAAAGATATGAGTGACATGTATAGCCTGTTGTGTGACAGGCTCACACTTTGAACATGACAACGTTCCCAGCGAACGCTCACATACATGATGATTCTATTGGACTGTTAATAGTCTGCATTGTACAGTTAAGGTAAAGTTGTTTCATTTGTTAGTTTTACTTTTTCACTTGTACTTGATGACTGAAGTGGGATCTAAAGTTTGTGGTGCTAAGCGCAGGTTTGAAATGCACTCATTATTTATTTATAGAGGCATTTCATGAATATTATGGTAAATTTAAGTAAGTGCTTGTACCTAATATCATCCTTAGTTAAACATTGCCACCAAAATGTTGTATTCTTCCAACACCTCGTGAAATAATAGATAGGTCCATCAACATACATGAAAGGTACTTTGAATGGTTAGTATAATTATGAACGTTGTGGAGACGTATTGGTGGGGGCAGGATGGAGAAAAATGTGATTTATTTGATAGTAAAAGTACATCTCAGTTGGTGTCTTACCCTTATATGCTTAAGTCGAAATCCCCCTTTCCCGGGAAATAGATGTGTGATCGGATTAATTCAACGTAGTTCTAGGGTTCAATCCCTCCTGGAAAACAGATCAATTGGTCTGTTAGACTAATAATAGGCATTCGGTTCACACCCTATCTTTATCTGGATTTGCCTCTATTTACATTATCGCTTTCCCAACTTAATATTATACAGTTCACGCATTTTGTCCTACAGGTTCTATTTCGAAAAGCCCCTTTTTTATATTGTTTGCTCGAAATAGCAAATTTGAAATTATTAACACTCCTATTCCCGTCGAAACAGCCGGGAAAGCACGTGTTTTGTATCTCTTGTTTGTTTACAATAGCGTCATGTCGCACAAATTCGAAAAAACAACAAATAAATGTGTGTATCGCTCCACACAGAATGTGTTTGTTCCCAATAATATGCACGCATTAAATCGGTGGTCTTCCCTCCCTCTCTTAGGGCTTACCTACAAATTCTCCTGCTTAAGCCTCACGCGTCGGGGGTCCCGTCTTAGCTACAGGCGGCTCCTTGTTCAAGTAGAGTTTCAAGCTACTAGTCCCTTTTTCGTTTCTCTACTACTCAGTTTGGCGGCCATATTTTGAGTTGAACGCCAACTGCAAACATAATTCGGCGGCCATGTCTAACAATTGTCGCCTGCATTTGGTTAAGTACCTCAGTGGTTTACCGATACGTAAAAGAAAAGTGTTATTATATTGGTTACATGATACTAATCTTGTATTTCTAGAAGTTCTCCTAATATAAGAGAGCTATGTTTGCGATATGTTCGTTAGTCGTGGGTTAATTGCTAACGATTGTGTGGGCTTACAATATAGCACTATATTATGAGTGAAGCATTATGGTTGACGTAGTTCCATATATTGTTAATTTCGGTATTCATTTTACCATAAATCTACTAAGGGATCTCTACATGAACCAGGCCTTAGTGGTGATGTGTATTTAAGTGATATTCCATATACATAATAATAATATTTCTTATTTATATCCTCACGTTGACACCGTGATCGTTACATGAACCTCTGGTCTAATATATATGGTTATATATATCATACTTTCCGAAATACACATTTAGTGCAATTTACAGGCATTCGCACTATTAAGCAGATCTTATACATATTCACTCTTCCAGTTTTTCTTCTTCCATTGCTTTCTGTTACTCATTATTTTCCACCTATCCATTAATCATCAACACATTAATCATCAACACAAATAGGAAATGTGGTTTTTGCTCAATGTGCCAATATGCGGTACAAGAAACAAGTACTTTCATACACCAAAAAGGTGTAAAAATTAAGATCCAGGAACAAATCAATTGCAGATCCAAATACGTGGTCTATGCAGTGATATGTGTCTGCAATCGGCTATACATCGGGAGTACTATCAGAGAGTTAAGAACAAGAATTAGGGAACACATTTCGGCTATTGGAAGCCAGGATAAGAACCTCCCACTGTCCGCACACTGGCAGAGTCAACATCAAATGCATAACAAAAAAGACATTAAATTCATAGGTCTGAGAAAAATCAGGATGGGCAATCGAGGAGGAAATCAAGAACTCCGTTTAAGACGAGAAGAAGCCAGATTAATTTGTCGTTGCAAAACAGTAGAAGAAGGATTAAATTCAGACAATGAAATGATTCATTTTTTGTGATGATGATTAATGGATAGGTGGAAAATAATGAGTAACAGAAAGCAATGGAAGAAGAAAAACTGGAAGAGTGAATATGTATAAGATCTGCTTAATAGTGCGAATGCCTGTAAATTGCACTAAATGTGTATTTCGGAAAGTATGATATATATAACCATATATATTAGACCAGAGGTTCATGTAACGATCACGGTGTCAACGTGAGGATATAAATAAGAAATATTATTATTATGTATATGGAACATCACTTAAATACACATCACCACTAAGGCCTGGTTCATGTAGAGATCCCTTAGTAGATTTATGGTAAAATGAATACCGAAATTAACAATATATGGAACTACGTCAACCATAATGCTTCACTCATAATATAGTGCTATATTGTAAGCCCACACAATCGTTAGCAATTAACCCACGACTAACGAACATATCGCAAACATAGCTCTCTTATATTAGGAGAACTTCTAGAAATACAAGATTAGTATCATGTAACCAATATAATAACACTTTTCTTTTACGTATCGGTAAACCACTGAGGTACTTAACCAAATGCAGGCGACAATTGTTAGACATGGCCGCCGAATTATGTTTGCAGTTGGCGTTCAACTCAAAATATGGCCGCCAAACTGAGTAGTAGAGAAACGAAAAAGGGACTAGTAGCTTGAAACTCTACTTGAACAAGGAGCCGCCTGTAGCTAAGACGGGACCCCCGACGCGTGAGGCTTAAGCAGGAGAATTTGTAGGTAAGCCCTAAGAGAGGGAGGGAAGACCACCGATTTAATGCGTGCATATTATTGGGAACAAACACATTCTGTGTGGAGCGATACACACATTTATTTGTTGTTTTTTCGAATTTGTGCGACATGACGCTATTGTAAACAAACAAGAGATACAAAACACGTGCTTTCCCGGCTGTTTCGACGGGAATAGGAGTGTTAATAATTTCAAATTTGCTATTTCGAGCAAACAATATAAAAAAGGGGCTTTTCGAAATAGAACCTGTAGGACAAAATGCGTGAACTGTATAATATTAAGTTGGGAAAGCGATAATGTAAATAGAGGCAAATCCAGATAAAGATAGGGTGTGAACCGAATGCCTATTATTAGTCTAACAGACCAATTGATCTGTTTTCCAGGAGGGATTGAACCCTAGAACTACGTTGAATTAATCCGATCACACATCTATTTCCCGGGAAAGGGGGATTTCGACTTAAGCATATAAGGGTAAGACACCAACTGAGATGTACTTTTACTATCAAATAAATCACATTTTTCTCCATCCTGCCCCCACCAATACGTCTCCACAACGTTCATAATTATACTAACCATTCAAAGTACCTTTCATGTATGTTGATGGACCTATCTATTATTTCACGAGGTGTTGGAAGAATACAACATTTTGGTGGCAATGTTTAACTAAGGATGATATTAGGTACAAGCACTTACTTAAATTTACCATAATATTCATGAAATGTGTTTAAAACTATGTTAGAATGTAAATCTAAGTGATCTTTTAATTCTGTTTTGTTTGATTCTTATTTTATTTTCTTTGTGTATATAACCAGCCCGGATTTGAAAAAGGCGCATGAGCCGAAACACGTGTCATCCATTAAAGGGCGAATAAGAAAACAAATAAATCAAGAGTTATTTGTACAAAGAAATTTTGGCTCTGGAAATTTATTTGACTGTCATAAGAATGTGGCGCAAAGGAGTGTAGGCACAAACCAACTACTGTCTAATTTTCAAACGGAGTCGAGGAACTCTATGTCTCCGTGTGGACTTACACCCCTGCGACAATTAATCAATTTAACAAGAAAAATTAAGTCTAACACGACATCGGGAAGATATCATTAGCCTCATCATTACAGGTCGCGAGTGTACACCTCAACATCCCCAACCAAAAAAGTTCCTCCATTAAGTTGTTTATTTATAGAGGAATTGGCTTTGCCTAATGGAGGAATGCCTCAGCAGTTGATTTCAATGTTTACATATTTGATAAGGTGTCGTGTGTAAACATGATAGATAAAAACAGTTAAGCATTATGCTGTAACTTTGATTTATATACTCAAGTGTATTATTTGGTTCGGATAACAATCACATGCTTACATTGTTTTATTAGTATTGTTGTTTAGCTCAACAGCCACCTGTGGATTATATTTTCAGATCGAATCTTGATAAATATGATATGTTGTACTTATGATCCAGGACCTGGATTGAAGTTTGAGACGGTGTTGTAAAGCTTTGAGTGCACCTGGGCACATACGGTTTGGTTTACTGCCTTTACTTAAAAGACTGATGCCAAAATCGGAATGTACATGGCCTGTTCGCAGCATTTTAACCCAAACTCATCCTAACTCTTTGCTGGAACTCCTCAAAAAGTTTGGTGAAGCTCAATTCTCACAAGATATTTCACAGCCATATGATTGGGAATTTGCCTGAAAAAAAGTTCACCAGAGCTTACAATCCACAGTGTTGCTGAATCGAATCTCTGTTTGACAGATTAGTGTGGGGTCCTAATGCAGAAATGTGTTGTCTCTAATTATTTGTATAATGTTATATTAATTTAACTCGTAGCACATGGAGACATGTATTGACCTCCTCTCAGCCTATCAGATTGATTACAGTACAGTTGATAATCAAAAGCAGGCCGGGAAACAAAAATGCAATTTCCAGGCAAGATCTATTTCAAGAACTCACTTCCTCTTGGGAGGACGTTTTTTGCTGTAACACACAAAAGAGAAAGTAAGAACATGGAAAATCTCATCACTTTCCTATAGAGAAACTGTTTACTTTTACTTGACTCCACAGCTAAAGCTGTTTCAGTGCAATCAAGTTTGTAATTCCAAAATGCATAACTTATGAAGAAAATAATGTTATTTATACTACAAAGTAAAATATCATTTAACTTACTAACTCAGTTTTTCTATTTACTGGTTATTAAAGTAAGGCTTCTTACTCCACCACCAACACTCCAACGTATGTATTGATACTGCCACCATGTGCTAGTGGCCTCATAGAGCTATGGAGGGGGCATTATCACTTGGGTTAATGACCCTTCCTCAATGTATGGCCGATTCTTGAAAATGACACCTCCGTTTGTCTTTAAGGCTATACTATTGTCTCCTCAAATGGAAATGGAAATGCAAAAGCACAAAAAAATAATTCAAAAATTAAGTGAAACTTTGATCACCAGCAGATTACATGGCTAAACGGTTTCATTACTAGGCTTGCTGAAAATCATGATGATTTTTGCAAACCCTAAGGAACTCAGAGACCTAGGGTTTAACTCTCCTGAGCCCACTGTCACATACTCCACCTACAATTAATGAATGAATCATTTATAGAGCTCCTAACACCGCAGACCAGCCTCTAAGCGCAGGACCAGGATTCGAACCTGTGTTGCTCTGTGTTGCCTTGTTTTTAAGGCAAACATGTTTGCCCCTGAGCTATCCTCCCAGCATAAGATACAAGACTGAGCTCATGGTCCTTCAGATCAATGCTGTATTGTTCCTTATCTATCACCCTGCCACTCTCTTGAGCGCTTCAAAGATGCATGAACTATGCAAGTGATTCGTTGTCACCTCCTTTCCTAAAGCTGCTGGTGCAAAGGCCTTGTAGTGGATGTCAGCAGAAACTGTCAGGAGCAGGGTGCCACTTTTTCTATGTATTGCTGTTAACAGTTAGACTACTTTCAACGAACATTTTCACCACAGATCTGTACATTTTAAAGTTAAAGCATACCACTTCATTTCAGTGTACCACCCATTAGCAGTTACTGATAAACTGTAACATGTTCGACCATTCATTTACTATGCCTTGATGAGAGCTCAGCCTGGAAGAACTCTAGCTGGAGTCACTTTAGCCAGTAGGAGATGGATGAAGTCCCAATAACACTAAGAAAACATTTCTACTCTATCCCCATACCCCCCTGATAATTGGAAAACTTGCTAAGTTGTCATCTCAGGTTAAATGCTTTGATGTTACGTCTGATATAAGTCCAGGCCATTTGCAAAGGATATGATATATTTTATTTGTATCAGGCTCAAACACAAGTGTTTCAGAGCGTGACGAGGCAACGGAGGACAAAACAACGATCTTACTAGGCCCAGTGACATTGAGAACGCGCAACTTCAGGGGATAGGGAAGGGGGAAAGTGCAAGGGGGAGTGGAGGAGTGGAAAGTGCTGAGCAAGGCATAATAAACAACTGGTAGTGCAGCCAGCAAGTTAGTGCAAGGTTAAAGCGCAGACAAGGAGTGTCTAGTAAGTGCAGGTAAGGGGGCTGTAGTGTTACAGATACAGAACCAAGTGCCAGGGTTGCCAGGAGGCAGTGCAGGTGTGTGGCAGGGTGGGCAGGGACCTGGGCCCGAAAAACAGAGGGTAACCAGGTGCCGATGCCAAAGCAGTCAGATCAGGAGGGGAGAGGAAGAGCAAAGGCAGAAGCAAAGAGGAAGGTCTGGAGGTGCTTCCGGAACCAAAGATGGTTCTCCTCAAGTTTCAGAGAGGCAGGGAGGCTGTTCCAGAGGGAGAACCCGGCCGAGGAACGGATGCTATTTTAATAGAGGTGGCTATGTGGGATGTGTCCCTTCTTGAAACTTGACAAGTGTGTAGCTGTAGTGGGAGCCCTGTAGACTAATCCCTTGGACTATTTAAATGCATTTTTGGGGGTACTTCAATTAAACCTATTAGCAGAGACCAGATGCCTCAAAACTGATTGTTTTTGGGAGACAGGTGAGCATGTGCAAGCAGCTTTCAGGAATCTGCCATGGCTTTCAGTAAAGTAGAGAATTCAGCTGAAAAATCTCTGCATCGTCTTCCAATGGATCACGTGGGGCGGCTAGTGCGTACCTTAAAAGTAAAGCATCACAGTATATCGCAGATTAGAATCTTTGCTCTTTGCGGGATCAGACTATCCACCCCTAGAATCTGTCAGTCCAAAGGAGAAGACTTTTATTCTTGGGCAGGGGCGTAGGAGACACATACAATCTGGGGGGGGGGACAGGGGACATCTTGGGGACTTTGTTTTATTTATTTATTTATTTATTGTGTTTTAGTCAAATAACTCGACTTTTCACAAAAATAGAATTAAAATAGCAGTACGTATTAAATTACAAATATCACTGTATAAAGCAAGAGAAAAGAAAACAGAAGAAAATTAAAGGATGCAGCAGCAAAGAACATGTCTTTGTATGTTGCATTTCTGGATTTTTCATCCGACTATGAGCTCATGATAAGAGAGAGGAAATAACAATTACTTCCAGTGGGCCACAGCTAGGACACCAGCTCGTTAAGAGGCAGATCACCTGTAAGTGGACTCCTGCCAATTAAAGGAGTTTCAGCCTTTTCTACCAACTGCAAGTTGCTACGTTTTTTGTGTCGGGCAAGGAGACGTGTGTGTCTCTTGGAATGGAAGGATGGGGGTTTGAAAGAAAGAGGAAATCTTGTTTGTACCTCTGAGTAAGCCCTGTTATGGGAATAGAGGGACCAGGTGTGTGATGTTGCTGCTTTGACTGTCCTCTGGGGGGGTGGGAGGGGGTACAGCAAACAAGGAGGATGAGCGATCGCAAGCCCACCCTCTTATAAGCACTCCCCAGGTCCACAGCCAGATGTGTCGGACCCGGGGAGTGCCTAGTAGGTGGGGTGTATGTGGACCCAGGGGGGTGCCCGGAGGGGCAGCCCGCTATGTGGGCTGCCCCTGTAGCGCCCCTGCGAGGGCCGGGCCATCCTTGCACGATGAGTCTGATCCCTCTTATTCCATCTCATGCTGGCTTCAGAGCCTAGCCTTTCTTTGCCTTGAATGCAGAGCTGGACTCTGTTCCTTTCTTGTTTAACATTTGCTGTAAAGCCTGATCTATTTGATTCTCTCATATGTTACTAGGACGGCAGGGCATGGGTCCTCTGCCCTGTTACATTATTCAAAGAGCCCCTCTGGCCTTTCTTTGCCTCTCCCTTGTCTCACTGCTTGCTTGCTTAATACATACCTCCTTGCTTGAACACTCAACATATTCTCCCTAAGCAATGGCAGCTGCAGTCTGTCTTAACTTCTATTTGTTCAGTGTCTTGAATTGGCCTCTTATTTCCGCTTTTCTGTCTGCTGCAGGGGAAAGGCCTTTGCCAGTCACTGCCGTGAGGGTTCTACCTGGCCATAAGAGGGCAACAGCTAGCCAATATTGGAAGAAAATGGGCATATTATGCCAGAGGCTGGCAACTGCCTTCCTAATGCCTACACAAGAGTCATAACTCTTGCCTTTGTTTCTAACAGTATTTCAGTGGATGAAGAAATGCGAGAACACACATATTGCTTATAAATGAAGGGGATGATGTCGCACTTGGTTAAGACATTTTGATCACGCCAGGAGCTAATTTCCAGCTGCAATTAAGCGATTACCTTTCAGACTTCTGGCTTTAAATAACGTTAGTATCACCTGGAAAGCACAGAGGTTGCTCAACAGGGTTCCTGGAGCACGAGGGGTACCCTACTCGTGGGCATGGATTATTGGAGGGCATTCTTGCCCTGGTTTGGAGCCTGGCCCCTACAGCCATGATGGGGGGAGGGGCCTATTACTTTTGGTTGTACGTACCCTTTGAGGGTGGGCGGACATTGCCTCCTGCTTTAGCCCACTAACAGCTCTGCTTTGCAACTTTATCATACATACCTGTCAGGTGGCATGTAACTCAATGCTACTAATGTTATCAGCCTCAGAAGTCTGGAATCCTTTGCCACATCAACTAGGGTACAGGCTTGCCACCTGAGATTTTACCAATGTCTGAGTCGGCATCTGTCGCCCTGTGGGGAAGACACACACAGAAAGAGCAGGGCACAGTGCCCTTGTGGGTTTTTCACACTACTTCCTCGTGGTGGGCACAATTCACTCCACAGAGAAAGTGGCACATGCTGGGCAAGATTCTCCCACTTTGACAATGTCACCCAAAGAGTGAAATTGGCCATTTGAAATACCTATGTCGACTTATTATTGCACAATCCACACTGATGGGTTTAAGCACCTGCTTAACGCGAGATGGCAATTAAGGGCATTTGCCAATGCACTCAAGAAGCATAGGACACCCTCTTACCGCGACATGCCATGCTCACTCATTCTGATCACGAATTGCCAATTATCTGGGGTCATGTTAAATGTATTTATTTATTTGTTTATTACATGTGTAACATCACGCAAAACCCCCAAGCATCAAGGCGCAAAGTAAACTGCATGCAGTGGACCACTTCCATTGGCTCACGTTTTTACTTTTCCGCCACAAATGGAAGATTTTAGCGTAAAAGGCAGGTGAAATCACATTGCTTTTCCACTTTGGAAGAGTGTAAATACCTTGCGCAATTAGTGATGGCTGGCGGAATTGACAATGGCTTACTCTGGACTCTGCCCGCTTTTACCAGGTTTCATTTACAAGCAGATCCCAGAGGAATCCCTTTCCTTATTTCCAGCATGAGAATCCATGCTGGCAGTAAGGCCGCATTTGTCTGGTGGAGCGGGAAATACAGGGGGTCCTAGTGTGTCCACTCGGCTCCCGAACTCCACCCAGAAAATGCACAAAAACCTGGCCAATTAGAAAAAGCAACCGTAATAGTGTTTTCCACCACTTTATCTGAACCAATTGACCTGGAAAATGCAGTGTTGCATTGGAAGCTGAATGCATTCACTCTGCCTATTATCCCACCGGAAGATTAAGCCAGGTACTGAACACAGGCGTTATATATTCCTGTGCACAATCTGCATTTGGACCATTAACTAACTGAGCTACCTTACAAATGATATCTCCTCTGGGGCTTTACCGTCTTAACCCCTTAACTGCCATGGGTATTTCCCCCCAGTGCCAAGGCCTTTTTTGGTGATTTCGGTATGTCGCCATTCAATCCCTTGTAACTTCTTTGTTACATGAGATATCTCGGCCAAAGTTGGCCCCTTTTTTCCCCACATGGAGGCGTTCTTAACGCCACCCAGGAATCCTAGTTTGGGGGGTGAGAGAAAATAACCAAAAAGGAGAACATTTGGGTTTTTTTCAGAAAATGACAATAAAATGTTGTACAAAGAACCCTGTGGTGTTTTCCTTGTAAGAGCTAGGAACAAATGTGCTTGCTGTGCTGGATTCGCCATTTTCCAGGCTTTCAAGAACAGTTTGAGTGGAAACCAAAATAACATTTTGATATGCTAATCAGCCGTTTTGTGAGAGGTAGGCGATTTTGGAGTTTTTTGTCCAATAGGACAATAGGACATGCGTGGACGGAATGGAAGAAAAGGGTAGGAAAGCTGATTGGGAAGTCAGAAAGCCAACAACACATGACCTACCTTCCCGCATTCCCACAGGTTTCCCGACGCAAACGGTAAGCACATGTGTGGGTGCACCTACCTGTGTGCAAAGGGAAAAGCCTAAAACACTGGTAACCCCAAGTCTTTTCGCACAGCAGATTTTCAGGATTTTGCTCATGTGGACAACCTACAGATTTGGGCCTCATAATTTATGACCCACAATCCCTGACAAAGTCTGAAATTTGGTGGAAAAAACACAATTTTCACTTTGTCTGGGATTGTGGGTAATACATTCTGGGGAGATTCGCGCAAGTCAGACCTCTGTGGATTCCCACGGGTGTCTTCTTTTCGGAAATACATGGGGTACCCTGTTTTCCTTCGTGGCTTCGACACCCTAGGCCCAAATCTGTAGGTTGTCTCCCCAAACCCTTTGGGGTTTATCAGTGGTTTAGCCTTTTCCCTTTGCGCCCAGGTAGGTGCACCCACACATGTGAGGTACCGTTTATGTCGGGACACCTGTGGGAACGCGGGAAGGTAGGACATGTGGTGTTGGTGGCGTGTTTCGGTGGGTGGCAAGAGGGAAATATCTGAAAATTGTCATTTTTTCACCAAATTTCAAACTTTGCCGGGGATTGTGGGTAATACATTCTGGGGTGATTTGCGCAAGTCAGACCTCTGTGGATCCCTACAGGTGTCCTCTTTTTGGAAATGCATGGGGTTCACCGTTTTCCTTGGTGGCTTCGACACCCTAGGCCCAAATCTGTATGTTGTCCACATGAACAAAATTTGCTCTGCCGAAAGGCTTGGGGTTACTAGTGGGTTAGCCTTTTCCCTTTGCGCCCAGGTAGGTGTCCAGACAAAAACGGTACCTCGCATGTGTGGATGCACCCACCTCAGAGAAAAGGGAAAAGGCCTACCCACTGACAACCCCAAGCCTTTCGGCAAAGCATATTTTTCTCATGTGGACAACCTACAGATTTGGGCCTAGGGTGTCGAAGCCATCAAGGAAAACAGAGAACCCTATGCATTTCCGAAAAGAAGACACCCATGGGCACCCCCCTTTCCACTAAAAACATCCATGGTGGTTTAGTAACCCCCACACCCACCCAAAACAAGTTATAATTTGTTTTATTTTTGTTTTGCCCCTTTCTTAGGGGAAGATTGTGCTAGCAATCTGCCCCCAGGTAAGGTTACATAAGGTGCCCCCATCCACTTAGGGTGGGGTGGAGGGCCACCCCCCTTTCAAACACAACAAATCCTGGTGATCTAGTGGGCCCCCACCCACCCAAAACAAGTTATAATATATATATTTTTGTTGTGCCCTTCCCTAGGGCCAGATGGGCACATGTGTGTGACCATCTGCCCCCAGGGGGGGTCAAAACAAACTGCCCCAGGCTTGGGAGGGGTGGCTCTGCCAATATTTGCAGTGGCCTCTCCCCTCCACCCCAAATAGATGGGGGCATCTCATGTACCCCTTCCTAGGAGCAGAAATCTGCCCCCAGGGAGGGCTACATAAGGTGCCCCCCATCCACCTAGGGTGGGGGGGAAGAGGGCCACCCCCCTTGCAAAAATCCCTGGTGGCTAGTGGTCCCACGCGCACCCACCCCACCCAAAACTACGTTTTATAAAAAAATCCTTTTTTTTGTTTGCCTCCCTTCCCTGGGGGCAGATGATCATCCATCTGCCCCCAGTGTATTGCCCCCATGCTTTAGGGGCCAGGGGGGAGAGGGCAGCTTAAATAGTAAGCAGCCCCTCCCCCCACTTCAAAAACAGATCCCTGCACGACTCACCAAACACATTCGGGGGGGATAAATGATATTACATCCCCCCTCCCCCCCATGTCCTACGCCCATGTTCTTGGGATGATATGATTGGCTATTCATGACACGCTTAATAGCTAGAGGTTTCTAAGTGCAGACCCTGGTATTGAACCTGTGTTGCTCTGGGTTGTCTTGCGTCTAAGGCGAGCACGTTGCCCCTGAGCTATCTTCCTGAGCCAGGCTTTGGAGTAAATTACCAAACTATTGATGACAGCGCAGGTTTGTCTAGTCTTAGGCGCCTGGTGAAGAGGTATCTCTTCAGGTAGGCGCTAGGTAAGGTTCCAGCGGAGTTGAGATCAACGAGTAGATAGGTATATAAACGGTGAAACTTGCAGACCGACAGAGGAAAAAATAAAAACATACAATAGTGTCCTTCTTTCCTTCTTATGTCCCTTCTACCAACTTGGTTTTCAACTTGCCCAGGCTGACAACCCCTTGACACGTGTTGACAACCTAGCCCGTCCCCACTGTGGTCACTCCTCTTTCTGGCACACTTCTACAACTGGGCAATGACCCCGGTGTCTGGCAGGGGCTCGTCCTGAGAACGCTTGCAGTGCAAACATAGCCACATTTGCTGCTGACAGTTTCCCTGGCCTGGAGATAAGCTTACGACTGTTGAGTTTAGTGTGTTACATGAGCACAAAGCGACACTCTTGTTCTCATGGCCTAAACACCTGTACCGATCAGCACAGAGACCTGGCGCCAGTAGGAAAGCAAGGTATAATGTCTGCCTGGGGGAAGGGGCTATGTTTACAAAATAAACAGATATGGTTTGTGTGATTACAAGTGCCTGCTGCAACAGCATTCTTGCTACATTCGGGTCAAAGTGCCCTCTGCAGGTGGGATTACCCATTGACAGGATAAATTGAGTGAGACCTAGAAGACATGCCATGTGAAATTGCAAAGTGGAGGAACTAATACAACCATACCCCTGTAGACAGTAGGGTTCAGTGGGGAAGGTCTGGCCATTTGGATTTGTTGGTTTGTGTGTAAATGTAGGCAAGTATGTTGGTGTGTTTGTGACTGCAAGGGGTGCATATTTTGTGCACCTAAGGTGCATGCTTAACTATATGCTTTCTGGGGTGAGGATGAACACCCTGGCAGCCTACCTTCTAGTCACAGGTAAGGAGAGAGCGCGTCTGCACATCAGCACCCTGGGGAGTGCTCCCCCTTAGAGCCCCAAATGTAGAACAGTGGGGTACATTTCCCAACCATCCACTTTTATGAGCTTCTCCAACTTTATTCAAAACATATTTCTATTTATAAAACGTTCTTCAAAGAAAACAACCCTCCAGACCCCTCTTTCCTTGTCACCCACATATCTATCTTTCATTCCCACCCCCAGGTCTGAGGGCATCCCCTTTAGGTGGAGATATGTAGACAACTCAGCGTGTAGTGTGTGCATAATGAGCAACCAACATAATATAACATTGCATAAAACAGAGGCTAGCACTCCCTCCACCAGACGCTCACTTAGTAGCCAATGGTCCTTCAGATATTCTGATATGTTATATATGAAATTATATTTTATTTATGGCGCCCCTATACACAAGTGTTTCAAGGAGCGAGAAGGCAAGGGAGGGGAACAAGGGAGGACATGACAACAATCTTACTAGGCCAAGTGACATTGTGATCGCGCAAGTGCAGCAGAGAGGCAAGGGGAAAAGCAGAAGGGGAAGGGGAGAAGGAGAAGTGCGAGACATAGGAGAAGAAATACAAATAAGTGCAGCCATCTAGTGGAAGTGCAAGGAGGGGTTAAGTGCAGACAGCAAGGGTTAGATAAGTGCAAGTAGGGGGGCTGTAGGGTTGCAGATACAGCCCCAGTGCAGGAGTGCCAGAGGCAGTTCAGGTGTGCAAATGGAGGGCAGGGACTCTGTGATCCAGAGGGTCGCCAGGTAGACCAGTACAGTATTGGACAGGAGATCAGCAGGGAATTGGAAGATGGAAGGCAGAAGCAGAGAGGAGAGTCTGGAGCTCCTTCCGGAACCGGAGGTGGTTCTGCTCAAGTTTCAGAGAGGCAGGAAGGCTGTTCCTGAGGAAGGGGCCGGCAGAAGAGGCAGATCTACCCCCAGCGTATCCAAGGACATCTGACATTACACTCAAAAGACAAAACATATGTTCAAGTGATCATTACATAGCTCTCCTCAGACCATCTCAGCGCCCTCAAAAGATACAACTGAGTCACCCCACTTTAGCCACTGACAAAATACCACTTGCAAGGCACAATCAAGCTCAAATAACCCTCATGAGCCAGATGTATAATGTACAACAGACCACCAACAGAGCCCTACCATTGCCACCAACAGACACTTAAAGTCGTTTTTAATAAACTCTGTGACAGTCCCCAACAGTCCACCTCTCGAATCGATTTTGCCATATGTCAAAAAGCATAGGAAGATCTGGCATAGGCCTGACACAAAGATTGCTCTCTACCTGAATTGTTGCAGTTTATCCCACTAATATAGGTTCACCTCCCACAAGGCACAGGCTATAGGTGTGTAAAGTAAACAGGCAAAAGAGCCCCACTGCCTGTCAATCCCTGGTCGTGGCTCTTCGGGCGTCACAGAACAAAACAGTGCTGGGCTAATGTGCAGGATTTAGCCACAAAGGGAACCTGAATAATTCCACCTAGAATATCTTTTAAAGTCTCTGTGTGAAATATTTTTCTTGAACTTCTGACTTTCTTGACTGGTTCTTTAAAAAGAGTGCTAGTTTGCCTCGAGTCTGCACCAATTGTTGTTTGTGAATCACCCTTTCTTGAAGTCCCAGAACCTTAAGCAAACAGGAGGCATCTTTGTGTTTTCCACTGGCTGTACACTATGCTTCTCACAACTTCCCTGGCTCAGGGTCCTTCCCTTAATGCCCCCCAACCCCCATCTCTTGTCTCTTCCTTGGTATCTCACCACAAGCTCCTACTTTATTGTCCTTCTCTTACCCCCTTCCCCTCGCCCTCCTGCCGTTGACACTTCAACTGAACCTCCTAGACACTTTGCCACATGCTTGTTCCTCCACGCAACCAAGGCTTCTACTTATTTGACTCTGGTTACATGGTATCACCGTAGTCTTCATTGGCCCACCTGTGCCCTTCCCTCCAATCACCTTCTCTCTCCTTCTGATCATATTCCACCTTCCTCTCCTCCTCATTTCTCTTATCAACATCCTCCTCCCCTCTGTTGACACTCTACACTACTTCTTTGTAATTACGCTCCACCTCTATCATATTGTCATTTTCGTCCTCCTATCCAATCACTCACCTTCTCTATCTCTCTCCAACTCCTGGTGTTCCTCCTCTCCTCCTTCATCCCCTCCTCGCCTTCTCTCTAACTCCTTAAGTCCTGCTCTCACTCTGCTCTCTCACAAGCCTCCTCCGAAGGAACTCCTATTCACCCACAAACTCCCAATGGCTCTGCCTTACATGGGTGCCTGACTCCATCTTAAATGTCTTCCCTGGCCTAAGGGGCTTTAGGTGTGCTTCTCAATGAAATGCGATTGGGTCACTGTTTCTACTCCAGCCTCCTGGTCGTGTCTAAAGCCATGCCCCCATTTTTGTAGGTCGGACATGGGCGTAGGACATAGGGGGTACGGGGGCATCCAATGACATTTATCCCCCCAGTTTGTTTCCCCCAGTGTGTCTCTCTCCTGACTGATGCGTGCAAACTTCACACTCTGAAGTGACTCTGAAGTTTGCACGCAGCAGCCAGCAGGTGCGGGCCGGTATCCGGTGATGGCAGGGGCACAAGATGACATTGTGATTTACGCACTTATTGTGAAATTCGGTCCCAAGGCAGCGCCAGGAATTGGAAGGCTTTCGAAACCGTTCCTTTCCAACTTTCCTTTTTGTTCAGCTTAACAAAGACAGCTTGGTGAGTTTACGTGCCTACTGCTGTGACCTGTGTGCTATCTGCAGTGGTGTCTGTAGAAATCAGTATTGGGAGGAGTGGCCAGGGGGAGCCACTAATTCAAGGGCACTAATAGAACAGGGGGGAGGAGGTGTGGTGTGATGGCACATTAGATGAGGTCAATAGGCCAAACTGGTTTAAGTAAACCTACATTTCACCAAGCTGGTTAAAAGTTTGACATTTTGCAAGTTATTAATAGGTTTAAGACAATACAAGTTTTGCTTCAAATTAAGGCGCACTAAGAAGTTAAACTCGGGTTCAACGGTTGGAAAAATGCCTTCAATAAAACGCCCAAAGGCATTTAATCTTAGAAGTGATTTACTTTGTTTTTCATTGAACACATGTTATCATCATGTGTTGCTCTAGTTTTAAAACATTTAAGAACAATTACCCAACAAAAAAAATTGCCACTCTGCAATCTTACCCACTCGTCAGGCCACCCTCGCGGTCGAAACCCCAGCACCCTGAACGTCACCCAGCCAAACTTGCATTTTACAACTCCCAACAGGACAGTTCACCTGTTTCCCATAAAGGGCTCACTCAGTGTTTTAAACAGAGAACTCCCTAACAATGGTCCATCTAACCCTATGCCATTATTTCACGTGTAACAATAATAACAATGAGCACCCTTGGTGGGGAGCCAGCCAATCCGGAGGCAAGGAACGCGAGCTGAAACTTGGGATCTCAGCCCATGTTCAAAGCTCCCTGATGGCCGGTTCGCACACCATCTTTCCCCCACCCTCTGTTCCCTTTTCTTTTACTCCCCCCTCACTACTTACCTCATTGTGGTGGCATCCAGCGCTGCCGCTGCAGCTGCTGCCTCTCCTTCAGCTCTGCTCCGGCTGGCCGCCATGGAAAGGGAAGAGGGGCTCTGTAGGGAGCCCTGCCTTCCCATTCCGTGGTGACCATCTTTGTACAGTATTTTATTTCCATTCACGGAAAGAAAATACTTTGTGTTAGCACCGTCCCTGCCCTTGTGATGTGTGCTAATGGCGTTAACAACCCGTTTCAATGGCTGGAATGGGTGGTAACGTCCGAGTGACCTCGCTTCGCTTGGGCCTTTAACTAGGGCTGCCAGGACGTTACCACCCATTCCAGACCTTGGAATGGGTTGTTAATGCCATATCCTGTTTGCATCTAGCGCTTCATGGCAGGTACCTCCCTCTTCTAAGTGCTGTAAACAATATTAGTATTACTCAAACTACCGGTAAGGTATTAGAATATAACGTGTTCTTCTATAGCAAATCTTTAAATATGTGGTGGTCTTGTGGTGAGTGGTTTTGCCAAAACCAAAGACGTCTTGGTAACAAGAGGAGGCATGTACTAAATATATGGAAATCATGAGTGCGGGCCAGAAATACCACAGTCCTGAGTGCTGATATGGCTATGTGGTTGGTGGCATTGATACTTGAGTATGTGTTCTATTTAGAAGGAAACACTCAAGACTTATTAGATGACAGTGCTGGGACACAGAGAGACACTGGCAGAACGCATTATGTTGTAGGGTTGAAGGTGTAGCAGGCTTTGCAATGAACTATGAGCTGCTCCCCAAGGGTCCTGTGGTCAAGATGGTGTTAACAGGCATACAGTCTGCTGTGTGTGGTATAGTCCCTGTGTGTGGTACAAAGGGGCAAGCACATTAAAAGGTTTGTGAAGGGGTAAGTGGTTTGGGGCTCACAAGGAGTCCTCTAAGAATGTTTACGGTTATACAGAATTGGTACAGTTCAAGCTGTGTTTTTTCAATCTTAAGGTGTTGTTACCGTTTTGGGTTCCCTTTTATGATGGTTGTGGGGTGGTGTCAGTGTCTTAAGTGTGATGGGGAGAAATAGTAGTTACCTGCCCTTAGTCATTGTTTGAAGTCATGCAGGTTGAATTGTTTGAAGGTAGAGTGACACGTTCTAGAGTAGAAAGTTACCAAGGTAACTCAGCAGGTTGAGTGACTGTTGCTGAGATGTTACATGTTTAAAGCCAGGTGTACATCTTATGGCTTTATGTAATTCCTTCTAAAAAAACATGGTCTATGAAATGCATATTGTCAGGGTATTGGTTGGGCTGGTCACTTGCTTACAATATGATATTAAATTATATGATTAGACATTATATTATGCACCTGTACACAAATCTTTCTAGGAGCGACAAGACAAGGAGGGAGGACAGAAGGAGGACAAAACAAAAATCTTACTAGGCCTTGTGTCAATCTTATCATGCAATTGTGGCGAACAGGAAGGGTGAGAAGTGCCAGAGGGTGGCTGATAAGTGCAAAGAGAAGGGACTGTAGGTTTGCAGATACATACCCTTAAGTGCTGGGGGAGCCCGGAGGCAGTGCAAGGGCAACTGGATATGCAGGAGCCTGTGCCCGAGTTAAATGGGTGGCCAGGTGACCAGTGCACAGAGCACTAAGGGACATCAGCAGGGGAGAGAAAGCGGAAGTGAAAAGCAAGGTCTTGAGTTACTTCCGGAACCGAAGGTGGTTCTGCTCAAGTTTGGGAAATGCAGGGAGGCTGTTCCAGAAGGGGGGGCACAGGGAGCTCTAGTACTGTGCACAGGGGACCACAGGAGTGTTGGGACACAAGGAGCACTGGAGGCGTATAGAAGGGCCGGAAGACATAGTGGGGGAGTGCAGTCCACCTGTGCATATTTCCATATATTAATACTAAACTGCTATGAGTAGTGCATCTGATCTGCCTCTTGTGGTCTCGCACAGCCAGTGTCATTCCCAGCATTGTACTCCTGGTGGAGAGGAGTATCTAATGCTCCCACATTCGCAGGTGTTCAGTCGTGTTCTTCTATGCGGACATAGGACCTCAGCCTCTCTACTGACAACAAGTAGGCTTGGAATGTGGGCTAGCCTATTGCGCTTCTCCCAGTTGCCAAGTCTCCAGGGCAGTTAATCACGGATTGTCTTCCGCGGAACAGGTGTCACTCCCTACCCCCTTCTGGGATTAGTCATTAGTGTGTGTGTGTTGAGAGCTTGCACTGATGTTACTCCTCGATGCTTCTCTGCAAAATGTGCATTATCAGCAAACTTGGATGGTGCCGAAATTCATCTTCATGGCTGTGCTTGTGTCTTGCATGCATGCCCATTTTGGGTAAAGGCCACCATGTGGAAGTTTCTGGGGGCCTCCAGATAGGGGCTTGCTGTTACGAGTGGCCAGAAGCACAGAAAGTAAATATACCAGGACAACATGCGATTGCTAAACAATGTGCAGATCATTTGAAAGTGATTGACCAACACCCACTCATGCGTATTTAGCAGGCTGCATGTTTGTCCATCTGTTTCCACATGCAGTGGTGTAATTGTGGATAGATCTAAGAAATCTGAAGGTTTGTCCATATTGGTCACATAGTTACATATATGTGTGTGTTTGTGTAAAAAGGCATATTCTGGGGGGGCATGCTGTCCCTGTTTGCAAACACTCATGGGAGTAATGTGTCGGGAGTAATATTTGTGGGAGATGCTTCCTTGTGGTTTCACCTTCACACTATCTAAAGTGTGGGGTTTGGTCGTTTCAATTTTATATCTGGTTGTACGTTGTTTTGTTCTCTTTTAAAATGGGGGTCACCCCATACACCCCTTCCCTTGGCCATGCCCACTCCCTCCTGCCTTAACTCGCTCCAGCAGTCACACACCCCCTAGATATTTGTTGCTGCAGAGATCAAAATGTGACGCCGAACTATCCACTTTCAAGATTGTGTGGATGAAATGTCTGCATGGTGCACACCATATCTCGCCACATTTAGTGCCTATAGGTCATAGTAGAGGGGTGCTTTTTAAGCACCCCTTTTAGGCTCTATGATGATTCTATCAGTCTCTACACTTGTGTTGTGGAGTAGGATGGCGGAAGCGGGAAGCTGCAATTTAGGTGTTGCTTCAACACTTAGATGCGTTTTCTAGCACGTTAGTAGTCCAATGTCTAGCCCTCTTGTCTCGGGAGGATAGGTCAGGGGCAACATGATATTATATGATATGGCATTTATAACACGCCTATACACAAGTGTTTCAAGGCACGACGAGGCAAGGGAGGGGGAACAGGGGAAGACAGACAATGATCTTACTATGCCCAGTGTCATTCAGATCGCGCAAGTGCATGGGAAGGGGGAAAGGGAAAAGTGCAAGAGGAAAGGGAGGGAGGAAAGTGCAGTACATGGGATAGTAGAATAAATAAGATAGTAAACGGCCAGAGGTGGCAAGTGCAAGGTAAGTGCATACGTAAGTGCTGGTAGGGGGACTGTAGGGATACAGAAAACAGTCCCCACGTGCTCGCCTTGGAAGCAAGACCACATGGAACAAACACAGGTTTGATCCATGGGTCCACGCTTAGAAACCTCTGGGTATTAAGCCCATTATAAATAACCTATATCATATCAATGTACCAGTATGCAACCCATTTGGGTATTAATGTACATTTTTAAGTCCTACTGCCATTTTGTTTTGGGCCATCCCTTTGTGAGGACCACAGTGAAGGCCTAAATGGCTCTGAGTCCAGCTTTGAACCACTCATTATGGTTTAGAGTGGATTAGGAGGGTTTCCTGCCCCTGAAAGCCCAGCACACATCTTTGTGGGTGAACCAGAGTGGCATTTATTTTCAGGACAGCATCATTTGTTAACCCCAAAACCTTTTATGTCATTCTGGTGTGTGATTGGAGGGCTGACAGACAACACATGTTTCCAAAGCCATATGCAGTGGGCAGTAGCTACTAACTGAGCGCAGGCAGCAGGCAGTGCCAGGTGTAAGGTTTAACCCTATCAAAACACCCAAGAAGTCATCAAACCCCTCTCTCCTGTGCTAAGTTATGTGTTTCATTTCTTGATGATTTGCAGCTACCAGTGCTTTTAAAAGAGTGGTAAGTTGTAACAGGCATACTTGTTCTTTTAAAACATTCAAGAAATCTTCTGTGGCACCTCTGAGAAGGAACAAGTTACTTACCTGTAACTGTTGTTCTCCAGCATGGGTCTGGCATGGATTCACATGCTCATGAATATTCCCTGTAGTCAGGCTGGGAATCCTCGGTAAAGAAAAATCAGTATCAGTTTCGTTTCTGATCTGTCTTTCGTAGTAGTAACCAATCACTGATCTCTGCGTCATACTGACCACAGCCAATGACTGCCATCTCCCTAAGCCCCGCCTCTGGCAGCCATCTTCAGATTTGGTAGCACGTGAAGTGGCAGTATGACCAAGTGAAGAGCCGCAGAGGGGTAGGCGGGAGGGTTCGCATGTGAATCCATGCCAGACCCATGCTGGAGAACAACAGTTACAGGTAAGTAACTTGTTCCTTCTCCAGCATAGGGTCTGGCATGGATTCACATGCTCATGAATAAAAGAATACATAGCAGTACACACATGCACAACCACGGGAGGTGGCAAAGGCTCAACATTAAGCATTACATCCAAAACTCAACATTAAGCAATTCTTACCTCCTCACCAGGCTCACCTTAGGCGAACAGATTGCGCAGCACTGCTTGGCCGACCCTGGACTCCTCCCTGAAATCCCGATCGACGCAGTAGAATTTCGTGAAGGTGTGCGTCGACCTCCACGTAGCAGCCCTGCAGATGTCCAGCAAGGGCACACCAGATAGGAACGCCGTGGTAGCTGCGATCGCTCTGGTGGAATGGGCGCTCGGACGGCCAGGCAGCGGTCGGTTTGCCAACCTATGACAGTACATGATACAGCCGGAGAGCCATCTGGAAATGGAAGCCTTCGAGAGAGCCTTCCCCTGATTGACAGGTCCAAAGTTCACAAAAAGTTGTGACGTCTTCCGAAAACTCTTTGTGCGGTCCACATAGAACTTCAGCGCTCTAGCCACATCCAGCGAGTGCAAAGTCCTTTCAGCCGGTGACGAAGGCGACGGGAAGAAAACGGGCAACACCAAGGGTCCGTTGAGGTGGAAGTCCGACGGCACCTTGGGCATGAAGGAGGGGTGCGTCCTGAGCACTACCCTCGTGTCGTGAAAAGTCAAGTACGGGGGCTTGCAGGAAAGGGCCTGGATCTCTCCCACCCGTCGTGCGGAGGTGATGGCCACAAGAAACGCTGTTTTCCACAACAAGAATTTCAACGGAGCTGAGTGCAGAGGCGCGAACGGAGGTCCCATGAGCTTGGTCAGCACCACATTGAGCTCCCACGCCGGGGCCGGGGCCTTCACCGGCAGGAACGATCTGAACAGTCCCTTCATGAATTCTTTCACCAGACGATGAGACCACAAAGACGTCCGTCCCGTAGTTCTGGTGTATCAGGAGATCGCAGCAAGATGAATCTTGATGGACGCGTGCGCCAGTCCAGCCTTGGCCAGCATCAGCAGGTACGGCAGTACTTGAGGAGCCGTAATCCGTAGAGGGTTAATCTTCTGTGCGTGGCACCCGACAGAGAACCTCTTCCATTTGTGTCCGTAGCATTTAAGAGTTGTGGACGCCCTGGCCTTTGCAAGAACCTCTCTGCAGTCGGCCGGTATGTCGTAGCCTCCAAACTCTAACGCTGCAGGGGCCAGGCCTGCAAGTTCAGCGACTTCGGGTCGTGATGGAGGATGGCACCTCCTTCCCTGGAGAGAAGATCCGCGTCCACTGGCAGCTTGATTGACGGGGACGCTGACAATTCCAAAAGGTCCGGGAACCATATCTGCCTCGGCCACGCAGGTGCGACGAGGATCATCCTGCACCGTGACCTCTTGAGCTGGTTGATGAGCCGGATCAGCAGCGGCAAAGGAGGGAACGCATATAGGAACAGGCCCTCCCAGGGGAACGAGAAAGCATCGCCCATGCTCCTCGGCTGGGGAAACCTGCTGGCGAACCTCCGGCACTTGGAGTTCGTCGCCGTCACGAACAGATCGATCTGGGGTGTGCCCCACCGTCGGAAGAGGCGGTCCACTAGATCCTGTCGTAGTTCCCACTCGTGGCACGAGCGCAGCTCTCTGTTGAGCGAGTCGGCGAAGGTGTTTTTTAATCCTGCCAGATGAAACGGCACCAAAAACATCCCTTGGGCGACGGCCCAATGCCACAGATCCTGCGCCTCCTTGGACAGGGCTGGGGAATCTGGTACCGCCCTGCTTCCTGATGTAGAACATGGTGGTGGTGTTGTCGGTGAAGTTCCTCACCACACCTTGCCCTTGAGGGACGGAAGAAAGGACCTGAGGGCCCAAAACACTGCACAGAGTTCCAGGATGTTGATATGGAGGGACTTCTCTGTCGGCAGCCAAAGGCCCCTATCGTGCAGATTTTCGGTGTGCGCTCCCCACCCTTCCAGGGAGGCATCCGTGGTCACTGTCTTCTGGTGGCCCGGGGTCTGGAAGTCCATGCCCGCCGTCAGATGCGCGCGGGTGCCCCACCACCGGATCGCTCATCGGAAGCTCTCGCCGAGTGTGATCCTGTCCTCGAAGCTGCCCGTCGTCTGGATCCAGCGAGCGTCCAGGAACTCCTGTAGCGGGCGCATCCGAAGCCTGCACAGGCGGATGAGATAAATGCAAGAAGACATCATTCCGAGGAGGGACTTGATGGACCTCACCCTGGCCACGTCCGCAACCAGCATCCGCTGCACCTTGCCCAAGATGGCCCTCGTCCTTTCCTCTGACGGAGAGGCCAGAAGCGCCACTGTATCGAGCTTCACTCCCAGAAACAGTGCGTCTTGCGCGGGCACCAGGTGGGACTTGGCGTAGTTTATGGAGAATCCCAGGTCCATGAGTAGTTGGACGGTCCTTGCCGTGTGCTCCGCGGCGAGCTCCTTTGTCTTTGCTCGGATGAGCCAGTCGTCCAAGTAGGGGTAGACGTGGATCCACTCCAGGCGCAGCCGCGCCGCCACCGGTGCGAGGCACTTGGTGAACACCCTGGGTGCCGACCTCAATCCGAAGGGAAGGGCTCTGAACTGGTAGTGACTCCCTTGGACCACAAATCTGAGAAACTTTCGGTGTCCCTTTAGGATGGGGATATGGAAGTAGGCATCCTCCAAATCCAACGACGACAGGAAATCGCCCTCCTCCAGTTGACCCAGGACGTGCTGGAGGGTGACCATCGGGAACTTCTGTGCCTTGATGAATTTGTTCAGTCGTCGTAGGTCCAGGATGGGACGCCATCCTCCCGTCTTCTTCTTCACGAGGAAGTATCTTGAGTAAACTCCAGAGCCCCGAAGCCTCTTTGGGACGAGCTCGATGGCGCCTTTCTTGAGCATCGCTTTTACCTCCAAGAGAAGTTGAGGGACGTGATGTTCCTTCCTGGCCACGGGGGGGGACGCGCAGGCACTTCTTAAGAAACTCGAGCGCGTGACCCTGGGCCAGGGCGTCCAGCACCCAACGGTCGGTGGAGATGGACTCCCACACATTGACGAAGCTCGCCAGCCAGCCTCCCACCGGGGTGCTTCAGTGGGGGCCCAACCCCATGGCCGGTTCAGTCCTGCTTCGACGAGGCTTTGCCACCTTGTCCTCCTTGGCGACGACGGCGGGGTCCGCCCGACTTGCCTCGTCCCCTGTAGGCTTCCTGTGACGACGAACGGGCCGCTTGACGATAGGTGGAAAATCCGCCGCCGGAACCTTTGGAGGCACCCTGCTTGCCTCCGCCGCTCCGAAAGGGCGGCCGTCGTTGCTGGAGAACACCAAGAGCCCGGGCTGTCTCCGTGTCCGTCTTGATGGCTTGTAGGGAATCGTCCACTGTTTTCCCAAACAGGTTGCTCCCGTCGAACGGCATGTCCAAGACTCTGGTCTGCACGTCCTGACGGAAGTCAGTTGCCTTGAGCCATCCACGCCGTCTAAGGCACACGCCGTTGCCCAACTGGCGAAATCCAGTGTCAGCGATGTCCGTCGTTATCGTAATGGCGTGGTCCGACGCCACTTCTCCTTCCTGCAAGATCTCTAGGGCCTCCGCCCTCTTGTCGTCTGGTAAGAAGTCCAGCAGGGGGGCGATTTTGTACCATAACTCCCTGTCGTAGCGGGCTACGATAGCCAAGGCATTGGCAGCCTTAATCGTCGTCGCTGCCGATGAGATGACTCTGCGTCCCATCGTGTCCAATTTATTTCCCTCGCCGTCCGGCGGGGAGGTTGACGTAGAGCCCAAGGCCCCCCCGCTTTCTTCCTGGCCGCCGCGGAGACGACCGAGTCCGGGGTCGGCTGTGCCATAAGGCACAAGGGGGCCGCGTCCGGGACCCGGTACTTCTTCTCATACCGATCCCTTCTCGCAGGCGTTGTGGATGGGTTCTTGAGGAGGGTGAGACCCTCATCCCAGATATCGTCCAGTAGAGGTACAGCGAGGACCGTCTTCCTCTTGGTCTTGCGCCGTTGATAAAAGAAACCTTCCTTCTTCTTCTCTTCCGGGCAGAGCTGGAAAAGCTCGAATGCCCTGGCAATCATGGCATGAAACGATCCAATCTCGTCCGGCGGGGAAGCCCGGGGAGGAGGTGACGACGGGAGATCCTCGTCGTAAACCTCGTCGTCTGTACCCGTCGCAGCCGTGTCAGTCCCCGTATCATTCCCATGGGTCGTGGACGGGGAGGAGGGCTGAGCAGGGCGCGATGGTTGGGGAGGAGGGCTGAGCAGGGCGCGATGGTTGAAAAGGAGGTGGAGGATGAATCCTTCTCTTAGGAGGAGGGCTCCCAGAAGGGCCTGGCTCCGGGTCCCCCGTCGGGAGCGGTTCCTCCGTTGGTGCTAACGGCAATCTCGTCCTTATCTCCGAGTATAAGGACTGTATAGCCAACAAAATGGCCGCCGAGATGTCTTACGGCACTGGTTGAGGGGATTCCGACGAGCGGTCAGGAGCCCCGTCGGTACCCTCGATGTTCTCGTCGTCTCCTACGTCCGGGTCTCTCCCGACGGCTGGTCTTCTTCCACGCCAACGCTGTGGCTTAAGACTTCGATCAGCTCCTCCTCAGAGGTTGAGGCCGAATCCATGACGACCTCCTGCCCCCCCTTTTTCTTCTCCGTCGGAGGTTTCACGGGGGTCCTGTCGATGGGCATGAAAGAGGACTCCCTCCGTGGAGGCAGGGAGACTCTGGGCCCCGAGGTCGCCACCACTGGTGTAGCCTCCACAGGCTGAGCCAGGGCCGCCGCGACTGTCTCGATAGATGCCTTGGCCGGGTGGATCAAGGCTTTCACCACCTTAGGTGCGCTCACCGCCTTCTCCTTGGGGGGGGAGGGTCACCGCCTCGCTCCCCCTCCGATGGGGCCTTCGAGCTCGACCGGGATCTCTCCAGGAGCTTCGCCGGGTGCTCGGCCTTCCTCTTACCCGAGCCAGAGCGTTGGCTCGTGGTTGATGGCGCCGGGGAGGATGCGCCCTGCCTGGCGCCCGTAGAGCCCGACCGTTCGGCGCTCCCGGTGCCAGCGGACTTGCGGTGCTTGGCCTTCTGTTGGCCCCCCGTTGCCGGGGCGCCCTCAAAGGTCTTAGAAGACCGCTCGGACTTCTTCTTCTTCTCGCCTGACGGGCTCTTCCCTTCCAGCCAGTTGGCGAGACGCAGATGGCGGTCCTTCATGGTCCGCTCTGACATATTGCCACAAAACGCACAGTCCTTCTCCACGTGCGTCTTGTCCTCATGCAGGCAGTAGAGACAAAGGGAGTGTTCGTCCTCCTTAAAGACATTCTGAAGCTGGCATCCAGGGCAGACCCTGAACAGCTTTCCGGGCATCGAGCTTCCCCTCTCCTGGGCCATGATCTAGATGGGCCTGAGAAACTTCTGGAGTCCTCCAAAAGCGTGGCTCGACGAAATCTTCACCCTTGAGGGGCGTAGAAGAATCCGACACGGGTCTCCGTTGTTCGGATAAAGAAACGGTGGAGCTTGAGGCTCTTTTGACCAAAAAAGAGAACATTTTCCTAAGAAAAAGCGCAAAAAAAGCACTAAAGCTCGAGAGCAATAGCACGAGGATCCCAACACTTGAACGTGCGGTTAAAATCTGAAGATGGCTGCCAGAGGCGGGGCTTAGGGAGATGGCAGTCATTGGCTGTGGTCAGTATGACGCAGAGATCAGTGATTGGTTACTACTACGAAAGACAGATCAGAAACGAAACTGATACTGATTTTTCTTTACCGAGGATTCCCAGCCTGACGACGGGGAATATTCATGAGCATGTGAATCCATGCCAGACCCCATGCTGGAGAAGGGCAATATACTGTATGCAAATGATCCCCCGAATGAGACCTCAAATTGTCACCTGTGCGCAAACATTTAGGAACTCATCTATGACACTCAACAGCAACTGTTGTAACAAGAACAGATGTTTTGCTGGAAATCTGACATTGCAAAGGCAGGGCTATCACTGTTATCACATGTTATCACTGCACCATACAGTTGCAACATATTTGTTTTTTTGGACAAATGTTTTGTGCTCTGAGCTGCTTTTCTTTTTCTTAATTTTCTTCTGTTTGCTTTTCTTCTTTTCTCTTGTTTCCTACAGTGATGACGTATGTGATTTAATACGTACTGCTAATTTCATTTTGTGAAAAGTCGGGTTCTTTGACTAAAACGCAATAAATACATTAAAAAAGCAAAGTCCCGAGGTGTCCGTTGTCCCCTGTCCCCCCTAGATTGTATGGGTCTCCTACACCCCTGCAGTCGGAGATGATAAAGGCTACTGTCTCCATCTTGATTCTGCGTCACGTGCATTCGCAGAGGGTGTTCAGCACATCAGAGCTATGCGGTTCGCAGACCAGCTTGCTCTCCTGTGGTGCCTTGTGGGTGAGAGGATTTGATAGCTTGATCATTACCACTCTTGGATTGGTGAAAGGATAATATTTAGAATGTGATTATTAGTTGGTACTAGGACTTGTTCCCGAGGGTTGCAGGCTCGTTATTAGGGGGTTGTAGCTCCAGATGGAAGGTGGCTAGGTTTGTTTTAAGTTGGATGCAAATGTTATGTTTGGGTTCTAGGCATTAAAGGTGTGAATAACTGGGCCACTAGCTTTCTTGCATCAAAGATGGAGAAAGCTGGTATGATTGGGTGTGGCAGGGCCAGATCCGAGGGTGGCAGCGTTGGACGGAAAGAGCTTTGTTGTTTCCTGGTGGGTGGAGAGAATGTGCCTTTGGGGGTGAGATGTGTGTGAAGTCCAAGCCCTGTGTGAGACCTCCGCTGTGTGTGCGTTTAACACCATCTCTGTATTGATAGTGTATGTTTCTTCTGTCTAGCTGAATCTTCTGGTTCATTTGTGTAAGAGGGAGGTGTGTAGTATGTGGCTAAGTGCATCTCTTGAGTGGGAGGATGCCAGTGTAGAATGTAGAACCTGAAGAGCTGTGTGTTCCAGGGATGACTGTTGGGATACACAGGATGGGAGCCCTTACTAGAAGGACACATCTATACTGCTCTCTGTATTATCTTTCTGACTTGCCCTGTAACTTTCCTTCTGTACAATCAACCGGTCTCACCTGCAGAAATCTCTCTATATATTTATTTAAAGTATTGCCGCTCTTGACACTGTCTTATGTGAGCTTGGTCAAACATGTAATAATATGACCTACCTGTAACCTTGTAAGCTTTGTATCTCCCCACTGCTGCGCCCTGTTACCTCTGGGTTTGGTGCGCATTAGAAATAAATAAACAAACATGTCTGGAGTGGTTCTGTCCCTCTGCCACAAGTGCCAGATGACCCCAGAACCTTGTACTGTAACAGCACTTCACATTTGGGCAGAATGCTGTGGTTCACAGTGAGGGCTCCTGGGCATGTCAAAGTCACAAGAATCTCTCAGTCCCTTAAAGGAACATTACTCCATGACAGCAAGCTGTGGCAGGCCTCATCCTCCCGCTCTGGGCAAGGTAGAGCTGACATGGGGATCCTCTTCGCCACTCTGCCCCCCGCCCAGCTTCATGGTGCGAGTGGCATCTTCCGGGATCAGGGCTGGTGTGCCTGTCCCGCTCTTCCCGGAGGGTCTCCAGGGATTGGCTGTTATGCATGGCATCTGCATTGTTCTGGATTGCATTTTCTCCCCTCCCATGCTGGTTACTAACACTCGGGTTTTGAGATCGAGTTAATGGGCTACTCACTGCAGCAACCTGTCTTTCGGATATTGGCTTTGGCAGTCTCATGGGCACATAGCTCTGCTGACTCGATGGCACCCTTGACTCACTTCTGCAACCTCTGTAGCACTGGCCCCAGCTCCTCAATAGGCCCTGCCTTAATGAATGAAGAGTCTCCACTTGGGTCCTGGCTTGCTGTGGTGGCCTTGATGTGACCCTCTTCTGGTCAGTGGTGCGGCCCTCAGGTGGCCCTCTGGGATTTACACTCCTGCGCTTGCCCCTCCTCTTGCTTCTCTGCCTTCTTCTGCTCTCTCCCTAGCTTCTCCATCACGTCCTGCTCCCCCTCCCGCTCCTCCACTTCTCTTGCCCCTCCGCCTCCTACCGCTCTCACTCCTGATCCTTCATCTCCACATCCTGCTCTCCTCACCCTCTATTTTCACTGGATTGGGGCGGCATGTGATCTCATTGGTTCGCCCATTCCCTCCTAGATTTCTCCACCTTAGAAAGGCCCTAGGCCTTTGTTCATACCTTCTGCCACAGTGGGTAGTACATTGGCCTCCCACCTTGTATCCAAGAAAGGGCAGTTGAATACTGTTGAGGGGTCCCCCATGTCAGAATCAAGCAGAGAGATTGTGGTGATGCACTGTTCTGAAATTCCACCTTCCAGGTTTGTTGCAAAGGAGAGGAGTTGCTAGGTGGGGTTAGGGGGGGCTATCACCCCAGGTCTTTTGGATGTAGCCTCAGATAGAAGCTCAGGGACTACAACAAAAAAGGCAAGTTATCCACAAGTCCCGACAGTCCTGACATTAGCGTAGCCTTTAATCTTTTCCAGACCTACCAACACCCATGTTGCAAAGTGTCTCTACTCTTTCTGATAGTGCCCAACCAAAGGCAACTGCAATGTGTGTGAGGTCATGCTTCTTTTTTCTGCTATATGTTTTCCTCTGAAGCCCGGTCCTGTGCAGCGCGTGGTCCAGACTCACCGCTTGTGATTTTCAGACTCTGGGTATCACATGCTGAACACATGTGAGTGAATGATGCAGGTGAGTTGCATGGGAATGTGGGAGGAGTAGGATCTATTCCCAGCCCCAGTATAATTATTACCCAATTTCCTGACTTCGTCACAATACTTATGAGGTGCTGAGGGTCCTTCCTCCATATGCTTTGTGCAAGAATTACAAGTCCCCTGTTGCAATGGTTATTGCATGTCATGGCCAGAATTAGAGTGCCTGCGGTTCTGTAGTCATCAGCCCAGTGCACATGTCAGTATTTGCATTTTACAGTAAGAGTGCCCACTCAACGTGGCCCCATTCCAACTGTGGCAGCTTTAATCAGGCAGTGTTTTTTTTTTTTTTTACAGATGGCAGCAGTTTGCATTGCAATGCTTGCCACAAATCCCAGCGTGTTTCGGGAGAACCAGAGTGAAATGTGCGGAAATTGTGTTTTTTTGCCCACATTTCGGACTTTGCTGCAGGTTCTGGGTAAAAAATTCTGGGATGATTTGCTCAAGTCAGACCTCTGTGGGTTCCCACTGGTGTCTTCTTTTCGAAAATGCATGGGGTTCCGTTTTTTCCTTGGTGGCTTTGACACCCTAGGCCCAAATCTGTAGGTTACCAACATGAACAAAATATGCTGTGCCAAAAGGCTTGGGGTTACCAGAGGGTTAGCCTTGTCCCTTTGCGCCCAGATAGGTGCACCCACACATGTGAGGTAATGTTTTCATTGGGACGCGTGTGGGGACGCGGGAAGGTAGGCCATGTGTTGTTGGCGGCGTGTTTTGGTGGGTGGCCAGAGCGAAATGTCTTTTGAATTGTGTTTATTTCAAGCACATTTAACAGAGACATTTCCCACTGTCCACTAACCGAAACATGTCGCCAACAACAGATGTCATACCTTCCCGCGTTCCCACAGATGTCCCGACAAAAACGGTACCTCACCTGTGTGGGTTCACCTACCTGGGCGCAAAGGGAAAAGGCTAAACCACTGGTAACACCCAACGGGTGTGGGGAGACAACCTACAGAATTGGGCCTAGGGTCTCGAAGCAACCAAGGAAAATAGGGAACCACATGCATTTCTGAAAAGACACCCGTGGGAATCCAGTGATGTATGACTTGCGTAAATCTCCCCAGAATGTATTACCCACAAGCCCTGCCAAAGACCCACATGGGAGAAGGGTGCCCAAGGCCAGGGACATTACCGCCGTCTTTGCTGTAGCTCTGGCTGGCCTGCGTTACAGCTTCTCTCCAACAGGGAGTCCCAGCAGTGTGCCAATACCTCCCCGAAGGGAAAAGCTGTAATGCAGCCCAGCCACAACTCCAGGACGTTTGGAGGTGATATCCCCAGCCTTGCACATCCATTTACCATGTGGGTGTACGTCCCCTAAGCACAGCGGCAGCTCCAGGGAGCCCCGGCATGACTCCCATTCCTCCCCGCAGGTGACATGTAGTACAGCCAGAGGTGCAGCTTGGGCTTGCAGACGGTCAACCCACATGGGAGACATCCGCTCCCAGGGAAACACCAATGTTCTGCTGGCATAGAGGGCAATTTGTGGCCTGCCCCTGCAATTGTGTCCCAGCCCACCAAAATATCTCCCCAGATGGCCCATTCCCACCCACCCCACTGACCGATATCTGCCCCCAGGGGGGCTGCATGACATGTCCCCCACTCATTTTTTGTGGGGGGGTTAGAGGGCCACCACCCCTTCCCATTACTAAATTGCCACGTGATTTGGGGTGCCCCACATACCCCCCTTAGATGCTGTCTACCATTTTCACATTTTTGCTTTGTTTACCCAACTCCCCTTGGCGCAGATGGGCACAATAGTGTGCCATTCTGCCCCCAGGGTGTCCAAAACCTACTGCCCCACCCATTGGGGGCCTGTCTGGCATTTTGTGGTGGTCCTGTCCCCCAACCCCAAATGGGTGGGGGGCACCTCAAGCAGGCCTCCCTGATCCTCGTATGTACGGCTGCGTGAGGTGCACCCCTCTTCCATTTGGGTTGGGGGGAGGGCCACCAGAAAATGTGGAACAGGCTCGCAGTGGGTGGGGCAGTAAGGTTTGGGCACCCTGGGAGCAGATTGGCACACCAATGTGCCCATCTGCACCAAGGCAAGTTTGTTAAAGAAAAAAATTGAAAATGCCAGGCTGCACTTTCGGGTGGCTCAGGGGCACCCTAAACCGCCAGGGAATTTTGTAATGTAAAGGGGGGTAGCCCTCTCCCACCCCACACCAAATGAAAGGGGGGGCATCTCATTCAGCCCTCACTGGTTGCGGATACGAGGGGGGCCATCTCATGCAGCCCTCCCTGGGGTCAGATGCCTCTACCTAGGAGCACATAACTGCCCCCAGGGAGGGCTGCGGGGAAGGGGATGTCCCTTCCCCGCCCACCAAATCCATTGTGGGTGGGCGGGGAAGGGACACCCACTTTCCATAAAAACAATTCCCTGGTGGTCTAGTGGTGGGGCACTCTCCCCAAAACCATCCATGGAGTTTCCTTTTTTTTTGTTTTCCCTTGGGCCCATTCCCTAGGCACCCATCTGCCCCAGGGGGCCCTGACCTACAGGCCCCATCCTTTGGAGGGCCTGCGCACACTTTCCTTGTGGCCCTCTCCTTCCCCCATTGGATGAGAGGCCACCTCATGTACTCCGCCCTGGGGGCAGAAATCTGCCGCCAGGGGGGGCTACAAGGGGTGCCCCCCTTTCCACTTGGAGTGGGAGGGAGAGGGCCACCACCCTTTCTCATCCAAAAGAAATCTGTGATGGCTAGTGGTCCCCAAACCCCTCCCCCATTTCGTTTGTATATTTTTTTAAAAACATTTTTCAAATATCACCTCCCTTGGGGGCAGATGAGCACCCATCTGCCCCCAGGGGTCTCCATACCTGTGGACCCATGCTTTGGTGCCTCGGGGGGGACGCTTACCTAGTAATCAGCCCCCCCCCCCCCCGCATTGAAAATGGATCCCTGGTGGTCCAGTGGCATTGCTGGCCACGGATCGAGCATTCTGTGCTCGATCCGCAGCCAGCATTGCTGTCACACAAGGTGTCACTGGAAAGAGAATCTCCCCTTTCCAATGACACCTGCCTCGATCTCCGGCTTGAAATACAGCCGGAGATTGAGGCAGAGCAAGGTGGATACTCACCTTGTGTTTTCACAGCAGCAGCCGAAAATGGCTGCCGTGGTGAAAATACTTTCAGTTTCATGTCGGCGTGCGTTACGCGCGCCGACATGAAACTGAAGGTAACCCATCCCCTTTGCAGGGATCACACAAAACTAAGTGCCAAAAAGGACGAGGTATCCCGTCCTTGGCAACAGGGAGGTAATCCCAAGGACGAGATACCTCGTCCTTGGCACTTAAGGGGTTAAAGCTGCGGAGGACTGCGGTATTACTCAGAATAAGAACATTTTTAAAAACGTAAGTTCGCCAATACAGAGTAATGGCAGCCTCTAAGGAAGCATGCAGAAGCAACTGTGAGGCAAAACTTGAAGAAACTTTAGGTGCTTAGTATGCTTAGCTCTTCTTTCTTTAACTGTTAAATTTATTTACTGTTGTTTTTTAAATACTTCTTGTATTGTTTGCAGGTTTTCTGAAAGCTGAGGAAGAAATACCTTTCAACGATGCCATGGCCATGGAAGAAACCTCTGACTGAGGCTGCTGCGGCTACGAATGAAACCTGTTGACTGAAGATGCTGCGGCAGTGAGTAACATTCTGATGGAAAATGTTCTGACTACGAATGGAGACTGCTGACTGAGAATGCTGCGGCGGTGAGGGAAACTTCTGTCAGAAGATGCTGAGACTACGAGCGAAGGCTGCTGACGAAGTACTGCGGCGGTGAGTGAAACTTCTGACGGAAGATAATTGCTTCGGAGATCAACTTAGACAGGTAAGTCTTTTCTATTAACTTTTGAACTCTGTACTTAAGCGTTAAACTAATGTCTCTATTATCTCCTTTTACAGGTTCTGTGAGGAGAAACGCTGGTAGTGTTACCCGCTGTCAGCGGAGCAGACGCAAAGCGTGCGTTCCAGCAGAGGCGGGCCTTAAATAGCTCTGTCTGCAATTTGAATTGAACGTGCTGCAAATTATGAATGGACCTTGCGGCGGCCATTTAAGTGTATGAACTTACTGTAAAGCATCACAAAGTCTATGGAAGTGTATGCTGAGAGTAATGTAAATGCCATGTGTGCCAGGCTAACACCCACCTTTGACCTGCTGTTGTATACAATATTCTCTGCCTAGCCTGAAAGCCTGAATGAGAGATATGCCCACTGACTGGGATCCTGACAGTTTCCTCCGCCCCCAAGACCCCTCCCAAGGATGGACCCCCGGCCCTGGTTTAGTGGGGTGATTCTGATGAAAACTCTGAAGCAATTTGGGGGCATGAATATTTGAACTAGGTTCCCAAGTCCTGTCCTGTGGGCCAAACCCTTTCCAATTCACAAGGTAGAATAATTTCCTTTTGACAATCTTGGAATCTAAGATTTCTTTCACTAAGAATTCTGGTTCACCTTCTAATCAAGTGTTCTGGGGATGGCTGTAGTCTGGTCTCTGAATCCATTGGTTTTAACAAGGAAACATGGAATACAGGATGAATTTGCATATGAGAGAGTAGGTTCAATCTTACCGCCACAGGGTCAACAATGGCTTCCACAGAGAATGGGCCCAGAAATCTAGGCTGGATGTTTATCTGCAAATTTATTTTGGCTTTCTTTGCTGTAGTCAAATGTCTCAGAACCTCTTTTTGTACCTGGGTAATGTTCTCATGAAGGTTCTGTACTGCTGGCATTTCCAAGGATTCTGTTGGATCGAAGGTAGAGTTTCGAGGATGCAAATCATTAAGGACGTAAAAAGTAAAAAGGGGTGTAACCTGTGGAACTGTGTTCAGAGTTGTTATAAGCATACTCTGCTACCCAAAGGACATCCACCCAAGAACTATCCATCTGGTGGAGAAGACATTGAAGGTATTGTTCTAGAGTTTGATTGGTTCTCTCAGTTTGACCGTCAGTTTGTGGATGGTGGCTAGTTGATAAACGTACATCAATTTTAGCCAACTCACAACATTTCCTCCAGAATTGAGAGACCAACTGACTCCCTCTATCTGAGATCACTGTAGATGGAAATCCATGAAGATGCACACTTTGTTCTAGGAACACCTTTGCTGAAACTGAATACATGGGAAGCCCTTTGAGGGCAATGAAATGAGCCATCTTGGAAAACAAGTCCACCATTACTAGGATTGTGTTATAACCCGAACAAGGGGGCAGCTTAGTAATAAAATCCATGGAAATGGTATGCCATGGTGCTGGTGGGACAGGTGACGGTTGAAGGAGTCCGGCTGGTTTCTGCTTTGAGCTTTTGTTTTGGGCACAAATTCCACAAGTTTGGAGGAACTCTATGATATCCTTGCGCCTTGTTGGCCACCAGAAATGTATTTTGATCTTGGCTGTGGTATTTCCAATTCCAACTCTCTCTCTGTAACTCCTCTCGCTCTGTAACTCCTGATTTGGTAAGTAAAGACTACTCTGGAAATTAAGGTAAACCTTCTTGAATACAAAACGTTGGTCCTTTTGACTTCCAGGCCTCTAATTCTAAAGTGGTCATGCTGAGTTGAATCTGTGACTTTAGGTCCTCTTCTGAAAATCCAGTGACTCCTAGCACCTTCTCTTCTGGAATTATGTTTACTGGATCTGAAGTACCTTGGATCTCTTCTTTCTCTCCAATCAGTGACAAGGCATCCGCTTTACCATTCTTTACTCGTGGGCGGTATGTTATCACAAAATTGTATTCCACAAAAAACAATGGCCAGCGGAGTTGTTGGGATGATTGAGCCTTTGCATTGCGAAAATATTGCAGATTCCGGTGGTCTGTGAAAACTGTGACGGTATGCCGGGCCCCCAAATAAATGGTGTATCCACTCCTTGAAAGCATATTTTATTGCTAGTAATTCCTCATCTGTGATGCTGTAATTTGCTTCTGTGGTTGAAAACTTTTTAGACCACAAGGCCAATGGATGCAGTTGTCCCATTTTGGTATCTTTCTGAGATAATACAGCTCCCATTGCTGCACTAGACGCATCAGTTTCAACTATATACGGTAGCACAGGTTTTGGGTGTCTAAAAATGGGGGCTGTGGTAAAATATTTTTTAAAATTTTAGAAAGCCTCCTCTGCTTCTTTGGTCCAGGAAAATGTCTTGTGCTTTTGCAATAATGAAGTGATTTGACGGACTAGTTGGGAAAATCCTGCAATAAAGAGTCTATAAAAATGGGCAAATCCTAAAAAACTCTGGACTCCTTTCACTGACATTGGGGAAGGCCAATTTAAAATGGCTTCAACTTTTCGATTATACATTTGAATTGCCATTGGTGACGGGATGAATCCCAGAAATACCACTGCGGTTGCATGAAAGGAGAATTTCTCCAGCTTGACAAATATCTTATGTTACCATAGTTTCATCAGTACTGCCCTTACATGAGTTATGTGTTTTCGGACCGAATTTGAATTAATTAGACTGTCATCGAGATACCCTACTGCACAGATATCTAGCAATTCAAATAAGGCATCATTCATAAAGTTCTGAAAGGCTGCTGGAGCATTGCATAAGCCAAAAGGCATAACTTGATACTCATATAAGCCGTATTTTGTTTGGAAGGCAGTTTTCCATTCATCCCCTTCTTTGATTCTCACTAAGTGGTAAGCTCCTTGAAGGTCTAGTTTGTTGAAAACTTTGGCATCCTTAACTTGGTCCATTAACACAGGGATGAGTCGAAGGGGGTACCTGTTCTTAACTGTGATCTGGTTTAGGGCACAATAGTCTATGCAAGTACGAAGGTCCCCTTCCTTCTTGGGCACAAAGAACAGAAGAGACGCCATGGGGGACTTAGCGGGTCGAATAAAACCATTGGCAAGGTAGTTATCCAAATAGGTCTTCAAATGAATATTCTCTTGTTCGGTTAAGGCATAGAGTCTACTGCAGGTGGTTTTTGAGCCAGGGATTAGATCAATTTGGCAATCATATGGCCGATGTGGAGGCAACAAGTTGGCCTGTTCTTATTCAAATACTTCTTGAAAATCTTGATACTCTGGGGGAAGGGTTCCTATTGATCCCAAGGTGGGGTCTTCTCTTGAGATCGCTGGGACTTATTTTCCAGGGGTTCTGCCTTGAACATAGCAGGAGTGTTTGCATTCTTCGGCGATGTTAGGCAGAAACCTGTGCAGTTCCCTTAGGGAACACTGCAAAAGATTTAGGACTACAGGTGTTAGCAGTAAACCCACTTGGTAGCAGTCTGTACCACCCAGATTTACCTGGTAGCTGTGGCTGAGCAGTCAGACTTCCCTCAAGAAGAGTTAGGCAGTATGCAAAGTATACATAATAGGCACTCGGATACAACAATACAAGCAAACACTGACCAGAGCTTTGGTATCAAAGTATATAATTATTTATTCAAAAACACACTGTTTGAAACACTCCAGCACTCTTATTGTAAAATATTCTAAACACAGTTACTATTGTAATATATACACCCCTTTTTCCTTATCAGATAAGTCACTGTAAAACACCACTTATTTTCATACAGAGGTGAGCACTTAACTAGATGGCACTCCAATAAGTTTGTGAGAAAGGGAGGGAAAAAGACATAATATGGAAAGGTACACCACTCTAAGATTCAGGAACACTGTTAGCAAGGCGGAAGAGCAAAAGTTACTGGTGAGCCAAAGTCCAAAGGCTGGGCCCACTCTTAGAGAGAGCAGAGCACAAATGCGCCAAAAATCACACAGTTACACTAGGCTTAGAAAATCTTGCAGAGGGTTCAAAAAGAGTTTAGAGAGGCTTAGGAAAGTTTAGCCAGGGTGTCTCAGGCTAACCCAGGTTCGAAAGCCGGGGACTAAATCTACCCCGTACAGTCGGTAGCAAGGGAAGCCAGGCGGGACCCGGTACCTTAAGTGGGAAGGGTCCTCCAGCGGTGGCAGTTGTTCCTGGTAGTGGGTGCAAGTTGCGTCGTCATCCAGGGGAAGAGAAGATCTCGACTTGGAGGAGAGATGAAGGTCGTTGCACTACCAGGGAAGAAACCAGCCGCAGAGTTTTCCGGTTAAAGGTGGTACCTTTGTTTCGCGGTCGTGGTAAAACGTGGTATCCCGGTTGCCGGGGTGCTTGGCACAGGCAAGGCGGCCACGAGGTACATCGGGAAGGCGAAAAGACGGTGAAACTGGTTATCGCCACCAGTTAAAAGGAAGAAGACTCTCCGGCGGGAGATCTCCTCTGTCGTTGGGAAAAAGTGGTGAGACGGTCCAGCAGGGCTCCACCGGTGGTGGTGTCGTGGGAGGTCGGCTCAGCTTCTCCCTCGTCGGATTCTTAGGTCCTGTGGCGACTTCTCAAGTTCCAGTCCCCAAAGCCCTGCTTTTATGCAGAAAACCCCCATTCACTCAGCCTAGCTGTCACTCAAACATGCTAAGTGGTGAGCCGGCCGGCTCACCACTTGGGCCAATAAGGATGGAGTGCACCTTGAGTTGCCTAGGCAACTCAGTCCAGGGTGCCTAAATTCCCCCTCTACCCCTCCTAAGTACCCCAGACAGAGTGGCACCACTTTGGAGGGCTTCTGTGAAGAAGACCGCCAAAAAGTGGAAAAAAGGGCTCGACTTGGGTTGGAGTCACAGAAGAGAACACAAACGCCATTTTAGAATCAAGTTTTGGCAAAAAATACCAACCGGAGAATTAATATTAATTAAATAACCCGGCGGTGTTCGAGGCTACCGTACATAATTAAATAAAGGTAGTAGCCTAAAACAATGGGAAATCCCATAGGAAAATATTTGCGGTTGAATATAAAAAGTAGTATCCACTGCCACCAGCCAAAACTCGATCAGGGGGGACGGAGACGTGCCCCCTCGACTAACAGACCCCGGTGCAATTGAATTGCCCCAGCCAGTACGTCCACAATATGATGGTTTGTACTGGTTCTGTTCAGAATTTAAGACTAGTAAAGTCAATGGTGACTTTACATGCCCTGGGAGACAGTAGTCAGTCCCAGGGTATGGAGTCTATACTGGGGGGTCACTATGACACCCCCGGTTACTGCACTGAGGGTGCTGTGTAACACACATCACAAAAACACATGAAGCCCTATGGAGTAAAAGACCCCATAGCCCATTAAACACATTTAGATTCAAAGAAACATACTCAAATCATGCCCAAGAATGAGGGTAAAAGAGTCTCACTCTTGGCAGGAGAAATAAATAAACCCCAAAAATCCAGCAAAGCTGCTGGGGGACTCACTAGGTTAGGAAATTCAGCCTAAACAGAGACTTCTCCCTAACACTCGTCCCTCCCCCCCCCAGACTAAGGGACAGGAGGATTTAATCCACTCCTGGATGAACCTCATACCTCTAGTCGATGACAGACATCCTAGAGAGTCCATCAGCATTTTGATGGTGACACCCTGACCTGTGCTCAATGGTGAAATCAAACCCTTGCAGGCAGATTGACCATCTCAATAGCTTTGGATTTTCCCCCTTCATTTGCATGAACCATCTCAAGGGTTGGTGGTCAGTCTGAATGACAAAAGTAGAACCATACAAATATGGCCTAAACTTCTTCAGTGCCCACACATAGCAAAGCATTCTCTTTCTATTGTTGCCCACCTTGTCTCAGGATCCTTCAGTTTACGGCTGATGAAGCAAATGGGGTGCTCCCTACCCTTCTCATCCAGTTGGCTTAGAACTGCACGTATACCTACATTGGAAGCATCAGTTTGTACAATGACAATTTGGTGGTAGTCAGGAGCTCTCAATACTGGAGCTTGGCAAAGAGCTTTCTTCAGTTTTTCAAAGGCCTGATTGCACTCCTCATTCCATTTGACCTTCTTAGGGAATTTTGGAGAGGAGATTACATTCAGTGGAGAAGCTATGGTCCCATAGTTCTCAATGAAATTCCTGTAATACCGAGTGAGGCCTAGGAAGGCTCTCACTTGTGTTTGAGTAGTAGGTGTTGTCCAATTTTGCACAGCTTCAATCTTGCTGAGCAAAGGCCTTATTTCTCCACCTCCTACCTCATGCCCAAGGTAGACCACCTTACTTTGACCTATCTGGCATTTACTTGCCTTGATAGTCAAATTGGCTTGTCCAAGAGCCTGCAAAACATGTCCTAGGTGGTTCAGATGGTCCTCCCAGGAGTGGCTGAAGACTGCAATGTCACCCAAGTATGCCATGCAGAAGTCCTCCATCCCAGCTAAAACTTGGTTCACCATCCTTTGGAATGTAGCAGGTGCATTTTTTAATCCAAAAGGCATGACCTTAAACTGGTACAAGCCAGCTGGGGTGGAAAATGCAGTTTTCTCCTTGGCATGGTCTGTCAAGGCTATTTGCCAATAGCCTGACGTAAGGTCAAATGTGCTGAGGTACTTGGCTGCACCAAGTTTATCCACCAACTCATCTGTCCTTGGTAAAGGGTGGGCATCATTCTTTGTGACTGCATTAAGAGCTCTATAGTCCACACAGAATCCTAAGTCTTTGGATCCTGCCTTTGGCACTAACACAACTGGGCTAGACCATGGACTAGTAGAGGGTTCCATTACCCCGAGATCAAGCATCTTCTTGACCTCCCCCTTGATATGGGTTCTCACATTTTCTGACATTCGGTATCCTCTGCTTTTGACTGGCAGACAGTCACCAGTGAGTATCTCGTGCTGTCCCCAAGGGGTCAAGCCTGGTGAGAGTGAGAACAGGGAGGCAAACTGATTTAACATAGATTTGCCCTCCTCTTGTTGCTCAGGTGTCAGATCTGAAGAGAGATTGACTCCTTCAATTTTTTCATCTAAAGGTACGCCTCTGAGGAGATCAGGGAGAGACTCACTCTCTTCTTCCTCTGTTGCTGAAGCTAGAAGCAAGGCTCCTACTTCAGGTCTGGAGATGTACGCTTTCAGTCGGTTGGTGTGGAAGACTCTAGGAGCTTCCCTGGGTCTGCCCAGATCCACCAGATAGTTGACCTCTCCAAGTTTTCCCACAACCTTGAAGGGTCCCATCCATTTGTCTTGCAAGGCCCTCTGCCTTGTTGGGAGCATAACGAGAACTAACTGGTCTTGAGTGAACTCAACCATGTTAGCCTTTTGATCATGCCAATGCTTGACCAAAGCTTGTCCAGCTTTCAGGCTATGACTAGCTTCTGCCATCATGTGTGCCATTCTCCTTCGGAGACCTATCACATAGTCAGTCACTCTGACTGGCTTGCGGGGAGGAGCACCTTCCAACCCCTCCTTAATTAGGGCCAATGGACCTCTGACCGGATGGCCATAGAGAAGTTCAAAGGGAGAATAACCTACTCCCTCCTGCGGGACTTCTCTATAAGCAAAGAGAAGGCATGGCAGTAGAAAGTCCCACTTTCTTTTCAGAGGTTCCTCTAAAGCACCTATCATGCTCTTAATTGTTCTGTTAAACCTTTCTACCAACCCATTGGTTTGGGGGTGGTAAGCGGTTGAGAACTTGTAAGTAACTCCATAGGTTTTCCACATGGCTTTCATGTAGTGGGACATAAAGTTTGACCCCCTGTCGGATATTACTTCCTTAGGAAACCCAACCCTGGTAAAAATACCAAGGAGGGCCTTAGCCACAGCCGGAGCTGTAACAGTCCTCATAGGAATTGCCTCAGGGTATCTAGTAGCATGGTCTACTACAACAAGGATAAACCTGTTGCCTGAGGAGGTAGGGGGATCAAGGGGACCAACAATGTCAATCCCTACCCTCTCAAATGGGACTTCCACAACTGGGAGAGGCACTAAGGGTGCCACATTCTTGGCGCCAACCTTACCAGAAGTTTGGCAGGTATGGCAGCTCTTGCAAAACTTATCTACTTCTGCCCCCATTTTTGGCCAATAGAAGTAGAGGGAGAGCCTTTCCTTGGTCTTCTTGAAGCTCAAGTGACCAGCCAAAGGAATCTCGTGGGCTAAGTGCAAGAACTGTTGTCTGTTTTCTTGATGTACTACAAGGCGTTTGTAGTCTCCAGGTTCAGACTCAGTTGGTTCACTGTAGAAGAGGCCATCTTCCCAGTGCAACCTATACTTCCCAGGCTCTTGCCCATCAGCCTGAGCAGCTGCCTGTTGGCGGAGACCCTCCAGAGTTGGACATTCTCTTTGCCCCTTACGGAAAGCTGCCCTGGTGGGCCCACCTTCTGCCATACAGGGTTGTACCTCCCTCTCAGCCTCAGCTGGAGGTGGAGTTACAGGTGTAACTGTTGGAAGCACTGGAGTGCTTGCTGCTGACTTTTTCCTAGGAGTCTTGGGTTGCCCCTTTGCTCCTGATCTGGTAGTTACTGCAGTGAGTTGCTCCAGTGGTAAAGGAGTGATCTCTGTCATCATCTCCTGAGATAACCCTTGCAGGGTTTTCTCTCTTGCAGGTTTTGTGAGCTCCTGTAACCTTTTACTAGGTGGTCTGGGGGTATGTGACACAACTCCAAGAGCTTTCAGGTCATTACCCAACAGAACCCTACCTGGCACTTCACATTGTACACTGACAGGTATTTTTACAGCCATGTCATTACACTGGATGAGAACTGGTAACTGGGGACACATCTGCACAGGCCCTCCAGCTAACTTGGTGAGGCATTTGGGTGCCTTAGCAACATCCTCTTCCTTGAAAAATGATTCATCCACCACAGTTATGCTGGCCCCAGTGTCTCTAATGGCAGGAGTCTCCTGACCATTCACCTGGACACTGTCTTTATAATACTCTTTAGTATTATCTGGGATAGAATTATACACATCTAAATTCTGTTGTTCCCACAACCCCAGAGAGACTAAAGAAACACTGGCTGAGACACCAATGGGTTCATCAGCCAGCAGTAGAAAGTTTCCACTTGCCATGGGGACTTCCTCTTCTGGAGCGAAGGCAAAGGAGGCAAGTTGGATCCCTGAAGGTTTACCCTTGCATCTGGGATCTCCTTTCACATGGTCAGTAGAGCCACAAACAAAGCATTTACCAAATGCCTTCTGGAATGGAGGCTTGTTCTGACCTCCCTCTGGTTTGGCACCAGAGGAGATACTATTCTGCTGTGGTTTCCCTGGTGGCTTACCCTTCTGGTTTTGTTTGGGGCCCTCTTTGGAATTTGCAGTATTAGAATTCTCTTTGGAGTCCTTTTTAGGCTGTTTCCCCTCATCCTTTTTCTGAGTTACCCCAGAATCCTTGTGAGTGGCCCTGTTGGCAACCCACAAGTCAGCAGCCTTAGCTAGTTTTCGGGAATCTAATTCCTTTGAATCAGCCAAGTGCTGTCTGAGCTCAGGAGAGCAGGCATCATAAATTGACACCAACATAAAAAAGATTCTTCAGACCTTCATAAGTGTTCACTTTGTAACCCTTAATCCATCCCTCTAAGTTTTTCAACCCTTCACTCACCCAGGTAGCCCAAGGGGTACCATCATGCTTTTTGAGGGTTCTAAACCTCTTAAGATACTGGGAAGGGGTCTTCCCAAATCTAGCTATCAGAGCTAGTTTCACACATTCATACTCTTTCCTATCCTCCTCCCCCAACTCCATCACCACATCAGTTGCAACAGGGGGAAGCCTAGAGAACAACCAGGTGAGTAAGTCATTTTCTGTGATGTTCTGGAGCCCATGATTATATTCAAACAGAGACAACCAATCCAACACATCCAACTTAGGCTCATGCATACCAACCAATTCTTTAGGCATCCGGGGTCTTTTAGGACTGGAACTTCTAGAGGAGCCAGAGAGAGAAGCATTTTCAACAGATAATTTCTTCATTTCTAGCTCATGCTTGAGCTCCATTTCCCTTAGCCTTAGTTCTTGATTCATTTCCTGATGTCTCTGTTCAGCCAGAGTATTCAGTCTCTTGAACTCTAGTTCAAGTTTCATTTTCTCTAATTCGAGATATTGAGGACTAAGTGTGGGACTTGGCAAAGGCCCAGTAGGTACAGCAGGTAGAGCAGACAGAGGCCTAGGGGGGGACAGTCACAGCAGCCTCACCCTCCTCTTCTGACTCTTCCTCAAGATTATCAACATTTTGCTCAATATCAATTTCTATACTGTTATCTACATTTTCTGTCATGGTAGGTTCCTCAGAACCATCATCCAGACTTTGGTTAGCTAACCTTTCTATTAATTCCATTTTCTTGCCTTTAGTCAGGAGGTTCTTATGCTTACATAATACTCTTAAACAATCAGCAGTTTTTGTAGCAAGGGACTCTTGACTATAAGTTTCCATAGTTGACATGTTAGAAAGATCACTTTTTCAGTGCTAAGCTTTGTGGTTAGTTGTACTAAGGTATCCTCAAGCACTCTAAAGTGTATACTCAATACAAATCCCACCGCTGTACACCAGTGTTAGGCAGAAACCTGTGCAGTTCCCTTAGGGAACACTGCAAAAGATTTAGGACTACAGGTGTTAGCAGTAAACCCACTTCGTAGCAGTCTGTACCACCCAGATTTACCTGGTAGCTGTGGCTGAGCAGTCAGACCTCCCTCAAGAAGAGTTAGGCAGTATGCAAAGTATACACAATAGGCACTCGGATACAACAATACAAGCAAGCACTGACCAGAGCTTTGGTATCAAAGTATATAATTATTTATTCAAAAACACACTGTTTGAAACACTCCAGCACTCTTATTGTAAAATATTCTAAACACAGTTACTATTGTAATATATACACCCCTTTTTCCTTATCAGATAAGTCACTGTAAAACACCACTTATTTTCATACAGAGGTGAGCGCTTAACTAGATGGCACTCCAATAAGTTTGTGAGAAAGGGAGGGAAAAAGACAGAATATGGAAAGGTACACCACTCTAAGATTCAGGAACACTGTTAGCAAGGCGGAAGAGCAAAAGTTACTGGTGAGCCAAAGTCCAAAGCCTGGGCCCACTCTTAGAGAGAGCAGAGCACAAATGCGCCCAAGATCACGCAGTTACACTAGGCTTAGAAAGTCTTGCAGAGAGTTGAAAAAGAGTTTAGAGAGGCTTAGGAAAGTTTAGTCAGGGTGTCCCAGGCTAACCCAGTTTCGAAAGCCGGGGACTAAATCTACCCCGTACAGTCGGTAGCAAGGGAAGCCAGGCGGGACACGGTACCTTAAATGGGAAGGATCCTCCAGCGGTGGCAGTTGTTCCTGGTAGTGGGTGCAAGTTGCGTCGTCGTCCAGTGGAAGAGAAGATCTCGACTTGGAGGAGAGATGAAGGTCGTTGCACTACCAGGGAAGAAACCAGCCGCGGAGATTTCCGGTTAAAGGTGGTACCTTTGTTTCGCGGTCGTGGTAAAACGTGGTATCCCGGATGCCGGGGTGCTTGGCACAGGCAAGGCACAACGAGGTACGTCGGGAAGGCGAAAAGACGGTGAAACTGGTTATCCCCACCAGTTAAAGGAAGAAGACTCTCCGGCGGGAGATCTCCTCTGTCGTTGGGCAAAAAGTGGTGAGACGGTCCAGCACGGCTCCACCGGTGGTAGTGTCGTGGCAGGTCGGCTCAGCTTCTCCCTCGTCGGATTCTTAGGTCCTGTGGCGACTTCTCAAGTTCCAGTCCCTAAAGCCCTGCTTTTATGCAGAAAACCCCCATTTCGCAGCCTAGCTGTCACTCAAACATGCTAAGTGGTGAGCCGGCCGGCTCACCACTTGGGCCAATCAGCATGGAGTGCGACTTGAGTTGCCTAGGCAACTCAGTCCAGGGTGCCTAAATTCCCCTCCACACCTCCTAAGTACCCCAGACAGAGTGGCACCACTTTGGAGGGCTTCTGTGGAGAAGCCCGCCAAAAAGTGGAACAAAGGGCTCGACTTGGGTTGGAATCACAGAAGAGAACATAAACGCCATTTTAGAATCAAGTTTTGGCAAAAAATACCAACCGGAGAATTAATATTAATTAAATAACCCCGCGGATTTCGAGGCTACTGTAAATAATTAAATAAAGGTAGTAGCCTAAAACAATGGGAAATCCCATAGGCAAATATTTGCGGTTGAATATAAAAAGTAGTATCCACTGCCACCAGCCAAAACTCGATCAGGGGGGACGGAGATGTCCCCCCTCGACTAACAGACCCCGGGGCAATTGAATTGCCCCAGCCAGTACGTCCACAATATGATGGTTTGTACTGGTTCTGTTCGGAATTTAAGACTAGTAAAGTCAATGGTGACTTTACATGCCCTGGGAGATAGTAGTCAGTCCCAGGGTATGGAGTCTATACTGGGGGGTCACTATGACACCCCTGTGTTACTGCACTGAGGGTGCTGTATAACACACATCACAAAAACACATGAAGCCCTATGGAGTAAAAGACCCCATAGCCCATTAAACACATTTAGATTCAAAGAAACATACTCAAATCATGCCCAAGAGTGAGGGTAAAAGAGTCTCACTCTTGGCAGGAGAAAAAAAATAAACCCCAAAAATCCAGCAAAGCTGCTGGGGGACTCACTAGGTTAGGAAATTCAGCCTAAACAGAGAATTCTCCCTAACAGGCGAATCCTAAGGTTCTGGCACGCCAGTCAATCTGTGGATTATGTTTCTCCAGCCAAGGAATTCCTAAGATCACTTTAAATTGAGGAGCACTAATCAGGTCACACGAGATCTTTTCCTGATATCCCTCCTGGCAAAGCAAGGTACAAACTTCAGTACACTTCGTCACTGGTCCGGATATCAGTTGAGTACCATCCACTGCGGTGACATTTTCCACCGCAGCCTTCGGGTGCATAACAATACCCATCTTGCCTGCCAAATAAATATCCATATAGTTCCCGATTGCACCACTGTCCACATATGCTTCCAAAGCATATATCTTGGAAGGTAAAAGGTCACTACTTAAGATAGCAGGAACAACGAAATTAGAGATCTGAATTTCCTTCTTCTGGATCGACAAGTTGACCTCTACACTTGTCAGGCATTTGAGTTTTCCGTCAGCTCATCTTTTATTAAACTCCTGTCTGCCATGTCTACGGCTCCCACTGGTCTCCATAGTGATTTTACTGGACAATTACGCAAATGATGACTGGCTGAACCACAATAGAGGCATAGATTCTGTTGTCTTCTTTTGTTTCTTTCTTCCTTGGAAATGGGCCCCTGAACACCTCCAATCTGCATTGGTTTTGAATGACTTTCAGTCATTTGATGAGTTCCACTGTCTTTTGAACGAACATAGATTGATCTAGTCTCTGATCTGGCCCGATCAGAGCGCCAGTCCTGCAGTCGGTGATCCAGTTGTATAGTTAGATCAATAAGAGACACACCTTGTAAGAGGGTTCACTACTTCCGCCAATATATCGTTGAGTTCCCCTCATAATCCTTGATAAAAGAGTAGCGTTCTCTTCTCCTCTGCTCAATTAGTCTCTGCTACTAGTCGATTAAACAGAGCTATATGAGCTAATAGCTCTTGGTTACCTTGGCGTAAAGAGAGCAGCTCATTATCTAAGTCCTGTCCCTGAGCATGATGGGCAAAGAGATTCTCCAACTCCTGCCTAAAACCAGGGAAGTTTCTCAATAATGGGTCATCATGATTGACTAAGGGTATGAGCCAGTCAGCAGCATGCCCACCCAGATATGATAACACAAATGCCACATTAGCCTGATCTGAAGGAAAGACTCCTGGTCTACACAGAAAGTGTAAATTACATTGATTCATAAAAAATGCGAAACGCCTTGGATTTCCCGTGAACCTTTCTGGGGGTGCTAGTGGAATGTTCCCGGGTAAAACTACCTGTAGAGGGGGACTGGGAGCGGAAACTTGACCCTGTGAAGCTCCAGCTGCAAGTGGTGCTGCTTGTCCTGCTTGCGACTGTAATAATTAACGTCGCAATTCATCAGTGCATTCTCTGTTAACCACCAACTCTCTTCTAAGAGAATTGGGTTCTGAACTAGTTGCATGGACTTCTGCCCTTAACTCCCACAGAATCTAAGATAAATTGTCTACTATATGGTGCTGGGGGCTGGAACGCCATGTTTCACTGCTCTCTGCGGACCTTCCCCGCTCAAAAGGATGGACCACTACTCCGCCTTAGCCTACGAGGGCCTCTCCACCTGTGTCTGCCTCAGGGGCCCCCAGGTCTCCAGTCACTGTCTGGGGGTCTGCATCCGGCGCACATCTCCCCTACTTGTCAGAGGGGTGCCTGCAGCTCCCCTGCCCTATACCCTCCTTTTGTCAGCCTCCTAACCTCCACTGGGGGGCTGGCACATAGCTCCTGAATCGGGGGCCCACACCGCTCAGCCCCACTGGTGTCACACCTGTCCTTTATTCGCTCCTTCAGGCACCATGTGAGGGGGGGCTCTTGTCCCGCGTCCTCCTCCTCCTTGCCACCCTTTGTCCTCCCTCACTAAACTGGGCAGACACGAGCCTCGCCCTGGCAGGTCTGATGAGGCCGGGTGCCGGCTCCGAGCACACCTCACAAACCGGCCGTGCAGGGGACCTTCACTGCTTCTTTGTCTGTGGGTCATCCACACGGGGAGAAGCGGGGGCTCTGTCCTCTTTTCAGGACCGTCACGGGAGAGCAGAGCTCTCAGAGGAACTGCATCCAAGCGCCCCATGGTGGCCAATCCCACATCACATCTTTAAGCCATGCTGGTAGACTGGGACCTCAATAATGTTAAATCCTGCTCGCATGGATGGCCCCACTCTTAGCACTGTCACGAGATGGGTGTACCTCACAGTCTCTATTGGAAGTGACAGTGTGTAGAGTAAAATTGGCTCTCAGTTGTTTCAGAAATCAGGATTTAAGGCCTATGGTGAGTGCCATTGGACAATGTCTATCCCGTACACGCACAACTGCTGCATCTGGTGCCTTGGCAGTCGCCACTACAGTAAGGTGCGTCAGGCATTCTGGGCCAGGACCACCAAGGGCAGGCAGTCCTTGGAGCACTGACTCTTGATGTCTCAGGAGAGGATTAAAGAACACAAATTATCTTCAGAGGGCATCAGAGGTTCCTTCAAACCAGAACGGTCATGCCGTGAGCCCTCATGAGGGAGGGATTCTGGCCCCAGCACCCCCACCAGTTCCAAAAGGAGACATGAGAAGAGATCCCACTCAAGGAGTACCTCTTGCTTCTCTAAGCGCAATCACTCATACAAGTCAGAGAAGTAGAAGAGAAAATGCAACCCCAACTTGGACCACACTGTTTGGTCAGTGGTTTCAACTGTAGTGCCCACACAGACACCAATGACCCTGGGACTGGCACTGTTGGTTCCGGAAATGCTGGAGACATGAAATCCTGCCATGAGATGCTGGCTATTTCCTTGGATGTGTTAGACGCTCCTCTGCACACCAGAACACTGCTAGTACCTCCATAACACCTTCCCTGGGTTCCCACACTACTCCCTCCAGGTTTCGAGACTCACGTGATGTGGTTGCCCCAAAGGACCGAAAGCTCCGTACCGGTTACAGTATACGTGCCCGGTTGCAGCCCTTCCTGCATTGGCAGCTGCCATGGAGAGCATACGGCAGAAGGGGCGGCGGAACGCTTCCGCATCGAACAATCGTCCGCTCACGTGATTCAGAGCGGCGTTTCCCATGTGACGATGGAAGGCGTCACATGACTCGGAAGCGCACAGTATTTAACGCTTGATGCACGGAGCACTCACCGCTTCTCAGCTATCTTTCGACTCCTGTTTGGCGCTACGGTTGGACTTACTCTGCTGGTTTACCTTGACTTTGGATCACGCACCTGGACTCCCTCGGATTATCCTTTTGTACCTTTGCTTGGAACTGTTTACTCATTGCTGAACCTCGGCCCGTCCCTCAACTGCCTTCGGATCTAACCTTGGAACTTTATTGGACTTCTACGCCATTGCCCTTTGGGGACTCACGCTATGCCTCCAGCTCTAGTGTCAGGTGGGCTGTCCTGTGTCCACGTGTGACTCCGGTCCCTGTTGTTCTAGGGATTGCCTCTCATCTGAGTCTCGAACCTCCCTTACTAGGTCTCCCGGGTTTTCCCACCACCGGATAGGTAAGACTATTCAGATCCTGTGATTCTTGTATTCTATTGTATTTGCCTGGTACTTAACCCAGTTTCTTTTCAGCAGCATCAGTGTTCCAGAGGTTCCGTGGATCCGGGAAGTAACATCTCCCACCTGTGACTCCAAAGGTCGCACAGCGGGGTTCTTTTGGTTCCCCTGTGCGTCACTTGGGGGTGGAGGTCTCAACGGTCTACACAACACTCAAGTCAGAACAGACTGAGAAGCCGTATAGTCGTGTTGAACAATGCAGGGGTCCACGGAAGAACCCATAGCTTCTTTAGTACAGGCAATTACAGTATTAAGGGCAGATATGGCCGCCGCAAACACCGTGATTCACCAAAGGCTAGATTCCATACAGAGTGTCCAGCATTCCCTCCCTGCAGACTCTGAATTCGGGGATGCTGCCACTCCAGCCACACCTCCTCCATTAGCAAGTACCCCAGCTCCAAACCCGGTGGTCCTTCCAGCCACTTCTCCCCTGGCTGCTCCTGAACGTTATCAAGGCGACCCCAAGAAGTTCAGCACCTTCATCAATCAGTGCAAGTTACACTTCCTGTGCAGGCCTCTGGCCTTCCCTAACTCCACTGCTAAAGCGGCCTTTACCCTGTCACACCTGGCCGGAACGGCTGCCGCTTGGGCTAATCCTTTACTGGAAAACAATAGCCCGGTTCTCTATGATTTTGATCTGCTAGTTACCGAGATGTCCCGAGTCTTCGACACCCGACACAAGGCACAATCCAGGGATCTGGAGTTGTTAGAACTAACCCAGGGTAGAGGGACCTTGATAGACTACATCACCCGCTTCAGCCAATTGGTCGCCGAGACATCATGGCCAGAAAGCAAGCGGGCGGTTGTCTTCTATAGAGGGTTGAGTAATCCAATGAAAGATGCCTTAGCAGTGGTCCCTTCCGTGCCCACTCAGTATCAAGAACTAGTGGATCTTGCCCTGCAGGTAAATGCACGTCGCTCAGAGCGCAGGGCTGAGTTGGGCTTTTCCCATCCTACAGCGGTCAGTACTCCCGCCTCCAGCACTGTGGAACCCATGCAAGTGGGAGGTTTACGTAGTCCCATCACGACATCCGAGAGAGAACGTAGGAGGGTGGATAATGCATGTTTTTATTGTGGCACCACGGGTCATTATGTTAAGGAATGCCCTCGATGTCCCAAGAAGTCCCAGGTTTTTCGGACAGCTCGACCCTAGACCCGGAGACCAGGTCGAGCTTCCAGTCCTCATCTCCGGGTGCATCTCCTGCTTTTGCTCGTGTCCAGCCCATCTCTGTACAGGCCACTCTTTGTCCCTCTGCAGGTATCTCCCACCCAGTCACGATCATCATTGACTCTGGTGCCACGGGGAATTACGTAGACATTGCTTTAGCCCATTCTCTCAATTTGCCTTTAGTGGTGAAAACCCGACCCGAACCGGTTCAGGCTGTAGACGGTACTGCCCTAGTCTCTGGTCCCCTTAGGCACCAAACTGCCCCCCTCTTATTGACTATACAAGACATTCACACAGAGACGCTAAGTTTTGATCTGATTACCACACCCCAGTTTTGGTATCATATTAGGAATACCCCGGTTGTTTGAGCACAATCCTCTCATTAATTGGCAAACAGGCACGGTCCTCTTTGAGTCAGATATCTGCCAGAACTTTTGTCTCCCAACCCATCAGGAAACGGATACTCCGTCACGAGCCTTGGGAGCTCTCGCTCAGCTCACATTGAATGATGGTGGATCAGTAGTTGTGAATTCCCATACTGTTGGAGGGGTAGTTAGCGGAATTCCCCCTGAGTACAAAGCATTTGAATCAGTGTTTGATCGCGGTTCTTCCGAGGTGCTTCCTCCACACAGACCATATGACTGCCCGATTGAACTAATCCCGGGTTCTACCGTTCCTTCGGGCAGGATCTATTCTCTGTCCCCATCGGAAGAACAGGCTCTGAAGCAGTATGTCCAGAACGCCCTACGACTAGGTCACATCCGCCCCTCTACTTCAGCAGCCGCAAGCCCCATTTTTTTTGTTCCCAAGAAAGAGGGGGATCTACGTCCTTGTGTGGATTACCGGCGCCTTAATGCCATCACGAAAAAGGACAGGTATCCAATCCCTTTGATCACCCCCCTCCTGGACCGCTTATCCCATGCCTCCGTTTTTACCAAGCTGGACCTTCGGGGCGCGTACAATCTTGTGCGCGTCCGCGAGGGCGATGAGTGGAAAACTGCCTTTTGCACCCGTTACGGGTTGTATGAATACCTAGTCATGCCCTTCGGCCTATGCAACGCCCCGGCCACATTCCAGCGTTTTATGAATGACATATTCAGGGACATTCTGGACGTATACATGGTTGTTTATCTGGACGACATCCTGATCGTTTCGCGGGATCTTGATGACCACGTGCAGCATGTCCGGGAGGTCTTATCCCGTCTAAGGAAACATTTGCTGTTTGCCAAACCCGAGAAATGTCAGTTCCATAAAACGTCTGTTGAGTTTCTGGGCTTCCATATCACCCCTGGGGCCCTATCCATGAACGAATCCAAGTTGAGGGCGGTCCTAGATTGGCCGGTTCCTCAGACACTCAAGGCCTTACAGGCCTTTTTGGGTTTCACCAACTTCTACAGGCGCTTTATTTCGTCCTTTTCTACAATTGTGGCCCCACTCACGGCTCTAACTTGCCCTCAAGTACCCTATCAGTGGCGAAAGGAACAGGAATCCTTCGAGGCTCTGAAGACCGCTTTCACCACCGCACCGATCCTTCAGCACCCCAATCCCGAACTTCCATTCATAGTCGAGGCAGACGCCTCTTCTTTCGCCCTCGGTGCGGTGTTGCCTCAGACATGTCCGACTACGGGCAAGTTGCACCTGGTGGCATACCACTCCCGCAAGTTTTCCAGTACTGAGGCCCATTATACTGTAACGGAGAAGGAACTTCTGGCTGTCATGGACGCCTTTCGTGTCTGGCGCCATCATCTCCTGGGGGCTAAGCATCTAATCACTGTCTACTCCGATCATTAGAACCTGTAAGACTTGGCCTCCCTAAAGTGCATCAATAGCAGACAGGTCCGGTGGCATCTCTTCTTTACCGCCTTTGACTTTCACATCACTCATTGTCCTGGGGTCACTCATGGAAAAGCAGACGCCTTGTCACGCTCTCCGGGTGGGGTCTCGTTGCCAACCTTCCCTGATACTGTTCTAGGTAAGAGTCACGTGATTTGTCTCTGTACTCCCTCTCTCTCATTGTTGGATTCTGTGCGAGCATGGATGAGCAATCACTCTGACCAACTGCGAGATTGGGATCCGGTGTATTGTGACGGCTTGCCTTTCGTGCATGATCGTTTGTTTCTTCCCATGCCCGACACCCGTAACCTGGCCCTTGAATGGTCTCATGATGCCCCCTTTAACGCCCATCCCGGCCAGGAGCGTACCATGGATCTCCTAAAGCGCTGGTGCTGGTGGCCCTCTATGAAGCGCGACGTGGAATGTTATGTCAACTCCTGCTCTGTTTGCACTCAAGCCAAACATAAAAGAGGCCGCCCAGTCGGCCTGTTGCATCCGCTACCGGTGCCCCCTAGACCTTGGCACACATTGACTATGGATTTCGTGACCTATCTCCCCAGGGTGCAGGGTTTTGATACCATCTGGGTGGTGGTGGATACATTTACTAAAATGGCTCGCTTTGTCCCCTGTAAGGGGATCCCTTCGGCCCCGGTCCTGGCTAACTTGTTTTTCGAGTCTGTATTCACTTTGTTTGGGCTCCCTTCTGTCCTTATCTTCGACCGGGGGTCGCAATTCACGTCTCGTTTTTGGAGAGCTTTGATTAAGCTGCTTGGCATCGATACCAGGTACTCCTCAGCCTATCACCCCGAGACTGATGGGCAGACCGAAAGGACGAACCAATCTATGGAGCAGTATCTCCGGTGTCTTATCTTGCAGCAGCAGTCCTTCTGGTTGAGTGTTTTACGGCTTACCGAGTTCGCCTACAATAACGCGGCTCACTCTGCTACGGGTCTCTCTCCTTTCTACCCCCTCTATGGCCAACACCCCAAGGTCTTGCCCGTCCCTGACGCTTCTGTCTCCTTGAATCCTGCGGCCACGGCTTGTCTTAGAGATCTGTCTGCTGTTCATGCTCGTACTCTGGTCCACCTTACTGAAGCAAAGGCCTCCATGAAGTCCCGTGCTGATGGCAAGCGCTTGGCTGCTCCTCCCATTGCGGTGGGTTCCCGGGTGTGGTTGTCTTCTCGTCATCTCCGCCTGGTTGGTTGTCGGAAACTTCTGCCTCGCTTTGTTGGGCCGTATGTGATCTCCCAGGTTGTGAATCCAGTGGCTTTTCGTCTGGTTCTCCCGAGCTCTTGGCGAATCCATCCTGTTTTTCATGTCTCCCTTCTCAAGCCTTGCCCTGATTCCTCCCGTCTCCGTGCCCCGGTGGCCCCGGTGTCCCTGGCCTCCCCTGATGTCTTTGAGGTGTCAGCTATTCTGGGTTCCCGTTGGTTTAGGGGTGGGCTCCAGTATTTGGTGGACTGGACGGATTATGGCCCAGAGGAGCGCTCTTGGGTTTCCGCCCTGGACGTTAACGCTCCTCGGTTGGTGGCCCAATTCCATCGGGATCACCCGTCCTGCCCACGGGGTCGTGGGCCGTTGAGGGGGGGCTATGTTAGACGCTCCTCTGCACACCAGAACACTGCTAGTACCCCCATAACACCTTCCCTGGGTTCCCACACTACTCCCTCCAGGTTTCGAGACTCACGTGATGTGGTTGCCCCAAAGGACCGAAAGCTCCGTACCGGTTACAGTGTACGTGCCCGGTTGCAGCCCTTCCTGCATTGGCAGTTGCCATGGAGAGCATACGGCAGAAGGGTCGGTGGAACGCTTCCGCATCGAACAATCGTCCGCTCACGTGATTCAGAGCGGCGTTTCCCATGTGACGATGGAAGGCGTCACATGACTCGGAAGTGCACAGTATTTAACGCTTGATGCACGGAGCACTCACCGCTTCTCAGCTGTCTTTCGACTCGTTTGGCGCTACGTTTGGACTTACTCTGCTGGTTTACCTTGACTTTGGATCACGCACCTGGACTCCCTCGGATTATCCTTTTGTCCCTTTGCTTGGAACTGTTTACTCATTGCTGAACCTCGGCCCGTCCCTCAACTGCCTTCGGATCTAACCTTGGAACTTTATTGGACTTCTAAGCCATTGCCCTTTGGGGACTCACGCTATGCCTCCAGCTCTAGTTTCAGGTGGGCTGTCCTGTGTCCACGTGTGACTCCGGTCCCTGTTGTTCTAGGGATTGCCTCTCATCTGAGTCTCGAACCTCCCTCACTAGGTCTCCCGGGTTTTCCCACCACCAGATAGGTAAGACTATTCAGATCCTGTGATTCTTGTATTCTATTGTATTTGCCTGGTACTTAACCCTGTTTCTTTTCAGCAGCATCAGTGTTCCAGAGGTTCCGTGGATCCGGGAAGTAACATCTCCCACCTGTGACTGCAAAGGTCGCACAGCGGGGTTCTTTTGGTTCCCCTGTGCGTCACTTGGGGGTGGAGGTCTCAACGGTCTACACAACACTCAAGTCAGAACAGACTGAGAAGCCGTATAGTCGTGTTGAACAATGCAGGGGTCCACGGAAGAACCCATAGCTTCTTTAGTACAGGCAATTACAGTATTAAGGGCAGATATGGCCGCCGCAAACACCGTGATTCACCAAAGGCTAGATTCCATACAGAGTGTCCAGCATTCCCTCCCTGCAGACTCTGAATTCGCGGATGCTGCCACTCCAGCCACACCTCCTCCATTAGCAAGTACCCCAGCTCCAAACCCGGTGGTCCTTCCAGCCACTTCTCCCCTGGCTGCTCCTGAACGTTATCAAGGCGACCCCAAGAAGTTCAGCACCTTCATCAATCAGTGCAAGTTACACTTCCTTTGCAGGCCTCTGGCCTTCCCTAACTCCACTGCTAAAGCGGCCTTTACCCTGTCACACCTGGCCGGAACGGCTGCCGCTTGGGCTAATCCTTTACTGGAAAACAATAGCCCGGTTCTCTATGATTTTGATCGGCTAGTTACCGAGATGTCCCGAGTCTTCGACACCCGACACAACGCACAATCCAGGGATCTGGAGTTGTTAGAACTAACCCAGGGTAGAGGGACCTTGATAGACTACATCACCCGCTTCAGCCAATTGGTCGCCGAGACATCATGGCCAGAAAGCAAGCGGGCGGTTGTCTTCTATAGAGGGTTGAGTAATCCAATGAAAGATGCCTTAGCAGTGGTCCCTTCCGTGCCCACTCAGTATCAAGAACTAGTGGATCTTGCCCTGCAGGTAAATGCACGTCGCTCAGAGCGCAGGGCTGAGTTGGGCTTTTCCCATCCTACAGCGGTCAGTACTCCCGCCTCCAGCACTGTGGAACCCATGCAAGTGGGAGGTTTACGTAGTCCCATCACGACATCCGAGAGAGAACGTAGGAGGGTGGATAATGCATGTTTTTATTGTGGCACCACGGGTCATTATGTTAAGGAATGCCCTCGATGTCCCAAGAAGTCCCAGGTTTTTCGGACAGCTCGACCCTAGACCCGGAGACCAGGTCGAGCTTCCAGTCCTCATCTCCGGGTGCATCTCCTGCTTTTGCTCGTGTCCAGCCCATCTCTGTACAGGCCACTCTTTGTCCCTCTGCAGGTATCTCCCACCCAGTCACGATCATCATTGACTCTGGTGCCACGGGGAATTACGTAGACATTGCTTTAGCCCATTCTCTCAATTTGCCTTTAGTGGTGAAAACCCGACCCGAACCGGTTCAGGCTGTAGACGGTACTGCCCTAGTCTCTGGTCCCCTTAGGCACCAAACTGCCCCCCTCTTATTGACTATACAAGACATTCACACAGAGACGCTAAGTTTTGATCTGATTACCACACCCCAGTTTTGGTATCATATTAGGAATACCCCGGTTGTTTGAGCACAATCCTCTCATTAATTGGCAAACAGGCACGGTCCTCTTTGAGTCAGATATCTGCCAGAACTTTTGTCTCCCAACCCATCAGGAAACGGATACTCCGTCACGAGCCTTGGGAGCTCTCGCTCAGCTCACATTGAATGATGGTGGATCAGTAGTTGTGAATTCCCATACTGTTGGAGGGGTAGTTAGCGGAATTCCCCCTGAGTACAAAGCATTTGAATCAGTGTTTGATCGCGGTTCTTCCGAGGTGCTTCCTCCACACAGACCATATGACTGCCCGATTGAACTAATCCCGGGTTCTACCGTTCCTTCGGGCAGGATCTATTCTCTGTCCCCATCGGAAGAACAGGCTCTGAAGCAGTATGTCCAGAACGCCCTACGACTAGGTCACATCCGCCCCTCTACTTCAGCAGCCGCAAGCCCCATTTTTTTTGTTCCCAAGAAAGAGGGGGATCTACGTCCTTGTGTGGATTACCGGCGCCTTAATGCCATCACGAAAAAGGACAGGTATCCAATCCCTTTGATCACCCCCCTCCTGGACCGCTTATCCCATGCCTCCGTTTTTACCAAGCTGGACCTTCGGGGCGCGTACAATCTTGTGCGCGTCCGCGAGGGCGATGAGTGGAAAACTGCCTTTTGCACCCGTTACGGGTTGTATGAATACCTAGTCATGCCCTTCGGCCTATGCAACGCCCCGGCCACATTCCAGAGTTTTATGAATGACATATTCAGGGACATTCTGGACGTATACATGGTTGTTTATCTGGACGACATCCTGATCTTTTCGCGGGATCTTGATGACCACGTGCAGCATGTCCGGGAGGTCTTATCCCGTCTAAGGAAACATTTGCTGTTTGCCAAACCTGAGAAATGTCAGTTCCATAAAACGTCTGTTGAGTTTCTGGGCTTCCATATCACCCCTGGGGCCCTATCCATGAACAAATCCAAGTTGAGGGCGGTCCTAGATTGGCCGGTTCCTCAGACACTCAAGGCCTTACAGGCCTTTTTGGGTTTCACCAACTTCTACAGGCGCTTTATTTCGTCCTTTTCTACAATTGTGGCCCCACTCACGGCTCTAACTTGCCCTCAAGTACCCCATCAGTGGCGAAAGGAACAGGAATCCTTCGAGGCTCTGAAGACCGCTTTCACCACCGCACCGATCCTTCAGCACCCCAATCCCGAACTTCCATTCATAGTCGAGGCAGACGCCTCTTCTTTCGCCCTCGGTGCGGTGTTGCCTCAGACATGTCCGACTACGGGCAAGTTGCACCTGGTGGCATACCACTCCCGCAAGTTTTCCAGTACTGAGGCCCATTATACTGTAACGGAGAAGGAACTTCTGGCTGTCATGGACGCCTTTCGTGTCTGGCGCCATCATCTCCTGGGGGCTAAGCATCTAATCACTGTCTACTCCGATCATTAGAACCTGTAAGACTTGGCCTCCCTAAAGTGCATCAATAGCAGACAGGTCCGGTGGCATCTCTTCTTTACCGCCTTTGACTTTCACATCACTCATTGTCCTGGGGTCACTCATGGAAAAGCAGACGCCTTGTCACGCTCTCCGGGTGGGGTCTCGTTGCCAACCTTCCCTGATACTGTTCTAGGTAAGAGTCACGTGATTTGTCTCTGTACTCCCTCTCTCTCATTGTTGGATTCTGTGCGAGCATGGATGAGCAATCACTCTGACCAACTGCGAGATTGGGATCCGGTGTATTGTGACGGCTTGCCTTTCGTGCATGATCGTTTGTTTCTTCCCATGCCCGACACCCGTAACCTGGCCCTTGAATGGTCTCATGATGCCCCCTTTAACGCCCATCCCGGCCAGGAGCGTACCATGGATCTCCTAAAGCGCTGGTGCTGGTGGCCCTCTATGAAGCGCGACGTGGAATGTTATGTCAACTCCTGCTCTGTTTGCGCTCAAGCCAAACATAAAAGAGGCCGCCCAGTCGGCCTGTTGCATCCGCTACCGGTGCCCCCTAGACCTTGGCACACATTGACTATGGATTTCGTGACCTATCTCCCCAGGGTGCAGGGTTTTGATACCATCTGGGTGGTGGTGGATACATTTACTAAAATGGCTCGCTTTGTCCCCTGTAAGGGGATCCCTTCGGCCCCGGTCCTGGCTAACTTGTTTTTCGAGTCTGTATTCACTTTGTTTGGGCTCCCTTCTGTCCTTATCTTCGACCGGGGGTCGCAATTCACGTCTCGTTTTTGGAGAGCTTTGATTAAGCTGCTTGGCATCGATACCAGGTACTCCTCAGCCTATCACCCCGAGACTGATGGGCAGACCGAAAGGACGAACCAATCTATGGAGCAGTATCTCCGGTGTCTTATCTTGCAGCAGCAGTCCTTCTGGTTGAGTGTTTTACGGCTTACCGAGTTCGCCTACAATAACGCGGCTCACTCTGCTACGGGTCTCTCTCCTTTCTACCCCCTCTATGGCCAACACCCCAAGGTCTTGCCCGTCCCTGACGCTTCTGTCTCCTTGAATCCTGCGGCCACGGCTTGTCTTAGAGATCTGTCTGCTGTTCATGCTCGTACTCTGGTCCACCTTACTGAAGCAAAGGCCTCCATGAAGTCCCGTGCTGATGGCAAGCGCTTGGCTGCTCCTCCCATTGCGGTGGGTTCCCGGGTGTGGTTGTCTTCTCGTCATCTCCGCCTGGTTGGTTGTCGGAAACTTCTGCCTCGCTTTGTTGGGCCGTATGTGATCTCCCAGGTTGTGAATCCAGTGGCTTTTCGTCTGGTTCTCCCGAGCTCTTGGCGAATCCATCCTGTTTTTCATGTCTCCCTTCTCAAGCCTTGCCCTGATTCCTCCCGTCTCTGTGCCCCGGTGGCCCCGGTGTCCCTGGCCTCCCCTGATGTCTTTGAGGTGTCAGCTATTCTGGGTTCCCGTTGGTTTAGGGGTGGGCTCCAGTATTTGGTGGACTGGACGGATTATGGCCCAGAGGAGCGCTCTTGGGTTTCCGCCCTGGACGTTAACGCTCCTCGGTTGGTGGCCCAATTCCATCGGGATCACCCGTCCTGCCCACGGGGTCGTGGGCCGTTGAGGGGGGGCTATGTTAAACGCTCCTCTGCACACCAGAACACTGCTAGTACCCCCATAACACCTTCCCTGGGTTCCCACACTACTCCCTCCAGGTTTCGAGACTCACGTGATGTGGTTGCCCCAAAGGACCGAAAGCTCCGTACCGGTTACAGTGTACGTGCCCGGTTGCAGCCCTTCCTGCATTGGCAGTTGCCATGGAGAGCATACGGCAGAAGGGTCGGTGGAACGCTTCCGCATCGAACAATCGTCCGCTCACGTGATTCAGAGCGGCGTTTCCCATGTGACGATGGAAGGCGTCACATGACTCGGAAGTGCACAGTATTTAACGCTTGATGCACGGAGCACTCACCGCTTCTCAGCTGTCTTTCGACTCCTGTTTGGCGCTACGTTTGGACTTACTCTGCTGGTTTACCTTGACTTTGGATCACGCACCTGGACTCCCTCGGATTATCCTTTTGTCCCTTTGCTTGGAACTGTTTACTCATTGCTGAACCTCGGCCCGTCCCTCAACTGCCTTCGGATCTAACCTTGGAACTTTATTGGACTTCTAAGCCATTGCCCTTTGGGGACTCACGCTACGCCTCCAGCTCTAGTTTCAGGTGGGCTGTCCTGTGTCCACGTGTGACTCCGGTCCCTGTTGTTCTAGGGATTGCCTCTCATCTGAGTCTCGAACCTCCCTCACTAGGTCTCCCGGGTTTTCCCACCACCAGATAGGTAAGACTATTCAGATCCTGTGATTCTTGTATTCTATTGTATTTGCCTGGTACTTAACCCTGTTTCTTTTCAGCAGCATCAGTGTTCCAGAGGTTCCGTGGATCCGGGAAGTAACATCTCCCACCTGTGACTCCAAAGGTCGCACAGCGGGGTTCTTTTGGTTCCCCTGTGCGTCACTTGGGGACGGAGGTCTCAACGGTCTACACGACACTCAAGTCAGAACAGGATGCAACAATAACTGGCATTAATCACTTCTTCTCTCACAGTATCCGTTACCAAGCTTGAACCTGCAACACTACGCCACAGACCTCAACAGCACCAACAATGCCTAAGGTGCCAGGAATCCCAGAAAAGACAAGGAAGCCAACCACAATGGTAGTAGAACTGTTCAGAAGCGACTCCTCCACCCCTTCAGTGGAGTTGAGAGTGTCACTGCTAATCAGTCCTGGCATAGCTCCACACAATGCCCACCAGGCACCATTAACAACACCACCAAGGGCATTGCATAAGGCACTGGAGACTAACTACCTAGGAGCCTATTTTGATGTGGAAGAGGTGGACCCTCAAGTACAGGGGAGAGTGGATATACTCCTGGATAAGGGAGTACATGGCATTGGAGGTCGAAGAGACCATTTTGAGATACTGAGTATGAGTTCCTTAAGGACCTACAAGATGCCAGAGGTTTGAGCATGTCAACAGAGACAATCATGAATGAGAGGGTGTCTTAGGGCCCCAATGCTGAATTTGTATCTTACATGGCCTTTGTGAGAAGAGCAGTGTGATAAATGAGGGCACAAGGGAGGACCTACCTTTCCTGCCTTTTGAGGAATGCTTCAAGAACCCAATTATGGATTATTTGGGAAAGGTCATTGCCTTTTCCTGCACTGAAACAAACATTCTGCGAAATTACAGGTCTGTAATGGGAGGTCCCTTCCTATATGTAAGACTACCTGGCAGCGGACTCAGTGCTTGGGCATGCTGCAAATACTAGGGGGTGCCTAAGTGCCATTTCTACACAATCTTCAGCGCTTTAGCCAAGAAGGTTTTTAGATCAGGCTTGTTAGACCTTCGCTCGGTTAGTGCTCTCAGTTTACCCTGTAGCAGGTGCTGGATAAAGCTTTGACGCCTCCAGACACATCATTCAGGTGGACATAAAGGAGACTCTGTGGTCAGAGGAATGGCAACCTCAAGAGCGATTGTCAGGGTTTTCACTGATGTGCAGCCAAAGATTATGGCCATGCCCTTTCAGAGGGAGAGCATATTTGAGGACAGGGTGGATCATACCTTGGAAGAGTTCAAGTAATCTGGACTGACTACTAGGTCACTGGGCCTATGTGCAACCCCTAAACTGTTTTTCTAAATTCTAGCAGTACAAGGACACCTCAGCCAGCCCTTAACAGCAGCATTTTGGCTGGGGCACTATAATGAGCACCTGGGTACAGAGAAGGCCATTCAATGTTAGGCGTCAGAGGAATAATGAACCCAGGAATTCAATAGCTGAGGGGGCAGCATCGCCTGGCAAGCTGTTTTAAATAATCCTCAACACATGCAACACCAGTGAGGTCAGGCTGTGGGACTTCTTCAAGCAATAGAGGGCTGTGACCACAGATCAGTGGGTCGGATCGGCGTGATTTTTCCGTCGTGGAAAAGTCAGTGATAGAAAGGTTTGCATGAGAAATGTGCAAACCACAAAAGGTTCACACATTTCCCATGCGAACACGCATTCAAAACCCCTACATACCCCCACCCACACCCCCAACATGAACAAACCCTACTTACCTTTTTTACACACTGAGTCCCTGCAGTGCTAGTTCCCTTTCACTTCCGTGATCGGGAACCGGCGCCACAGGGTCCTTTTGTTTTTTTGGGAGCTGCAGAGGTGTCCCTCGCAACCCGCGCTCGCTATACCACACAGTATAGTGAGCAGGGTGTTGCGGGGACACCCCTGCAGTCTTTTTTTTATACTTACCTACAATACTACCACCAAAGGTTCGAACTTTTGGTGGTAGCATTTTTCTGACTTTTTGTACGGTCAGCCATTTTTTTCCAGTCCGATCATACAATACCCAGTGGGTCCTGCAGATTGTGGAAAATTGTTACAGCCTCCCATTCTTGAGTTTTCCCTGAGTCTATGCCACACAGTGCAGAACACAGGAGCTTTATCAAAAGGAGTCCCTGTAGTAAGTAGAGCAGATATTTGAAAAACGAGCTATAGAAGCGGTACTCGAAGTAGAACACCATACCAGGGGCTACTCAAGATAATTTCCAATCCGAGAAAAGAGAACCAGGGAAGTTGTGACCCATTCAAGACCGATGACACCTCAGCAAATACATCAAGAAAAACAATTTAAAAATAGTACCAGAGGCTAAGATGCTGGCCATCATGTGTCAAGGCGACTAGATATCATTGAACCTCGAGGAAGAATCCTTTCATATGCCCATTCCACCAACCCACAGGAAGTTTGTTCTCATTGTAGGGGCCGGTCGACCCCGGCAGTTCCATGTGCTGCACTTCAGCCGACATTTGCGCACAGAGCGATGACGGTCATGGTATCCCATTTGCAGCTGGCTGAAATGGAAGTATTTGCCCTATCTTGAGAAATGTTTGTTGAAATTGTACAACCGACAATGGATCCTGTCTGTGATTTACAGACCAATGGGCTGCCTTACAGTCTAGGTTTTCCACTGAACGCCAAGAAGTCAAACCTAACCCATACAATATGGCTACAGTTCATATTAGCGGTTCTTGACACAATGTTGATGAGGCCCTTTCCACCTCATGTAATGCTTCAAGCCAGTGAATGGACTATGAACAACCTCAGGATCAGGGCATGGATAGTTCTGAGCCTCCTGGGTTTGGTAGCCTCATGGATCCTGCTTATAGATCAAGCAAATATTTGCATGAGGGAACTTAAGTTTGGTAGGAGCCAGCTGGCTGGGTCCCTTGAGGACAATCCACTGGTGGGCATTGAGTTGGTGGAGGACTTGAGCTGGTGGTACAAGGAGGAAAATGTCATGGTGAGAGAGCCATTTGCACTCCCAGGTTTTTTAGCACAGATCACAGATGCTTTGATGCCGGGTTGCAGAGCCTACCTCGATGACTCGCAAAGCCTCAAGGGCTTAGTCATTCACAACCCACCGGTGTCGGCTTGGTGATTCACTACCTACCGGTGCCCTCCGAAAAGCCCCAGTGTGACCTTAACATGGCCTTTACACAACTGATGGCTCCACCTTTTAAGCCAAAACACAGCTACGACTTCAAAGATCTTATTTGAAAACTACCTTTTTAGAGGACATCACATCGTCAATGCAGGCGATTGAACTCCAGGCCTTGTTGGCTGACAGTCCTTAACATTTTCATGAATGACGAAGTGACGCTTTAGGTGAAGCCATCTTCATAAGCAAAGGCAATGTCATAAATTAATTTTGCACCAAACAATCAAATAAACTTCTGTCCTTCTTTCCACCTCCCCATCTATCCCAAGTGGAGGAGAACTTGCACAAACTAGACCTGAAATACCCACTACATTCCCAAGTTGGTTGAGTACTGCTCTAAGTTCACCCTATAAGAGGGCATACATTAGGGCAGGCATTAAAGGTTTAGCAAACATATCTGGAAATGCAACGTTTTTTTTCAGCCCAAATGAGAAGGTTTTGATCCAGGAAAACAAGAAAAACAACCATGAGAGAAGGTAAGCACAGTCGAGGTGAATGAGAGGGTGAGGAGGCCAAGTGCAGGGGGAGCAAGAGATCCAGGGGTAGGAATGGCCATTGGCCATAGTCTCCTGCGCTAGTAGATGAACAGGTTAACAAAGAAATAGCTGTCAAAATTAACTTTGCATTTTGAGCCTTCTTATCTGATTGGGTTATCGCCTTACCATTCCATCTGTCGTTTTCTGCCAGCCCGTTGGGGAACTGTTGGATCGTTGTTTGCGGGCAGAAGTGATTTTCTCTCCATGTTTAATCCAGTTAGGGGAGTGTTTTGTTGAACGTTAAGGGTGGATTTACTAGCTATCTTAATGGCAGCTACCTTTAATAATGTTCTCCCCCGCCCCCGGCCCGAGTTTGCGCTTTTACTGTGGAAAATAAATCTTCATGCAAGGGGCACAGTTAACAGAAGATTGTAGGTGATTAAGTTCATCATTTTAATTTTGCAAGTCTGAACCAAGTTTGTTCTGCCGTGAAATAGTTAATGCTCTGTGTCTTTGAGTTCTACAGGGGTCTCGCTTTGGCAAAAGACAATATCCTACATTTGCCAGTCACATCCTTTGCTGTGTTGTGGGTCTTCGCTGGTGATGCCACCTGCCTGTGGAGCTCTCAACAGTGATTTTGCGCAATGTGTCCAACCTGCTAATCTAAGTGTCAAATCAAGAATGTTTTAACCCAAACTCTTCCCAACTGTAGCTTAGTGTTCTGTGCACCATCCTCAAGATCTTTATGTACATTAAAACTGTCCTTATGTGTTAATAAGTTGGACTGCACGTTGCTTGAAGGTGGCGAGGTGTGTCAAAGACATTCATAAATACCCCACCTGCAGAGAAGCATTGATAGTCACCCTCAGGAAAGCTGAACCATTTATGATGTGTCAATGTAGTTTTTAATCATAAAAAGGTGATAACCTTGCTCTTTTTCCTTTTTCTGTTTGGCTTAACTCACCACAGTATTTCAGGAATTCTAATGTCCAGATGCTCTCCCCTCTTCCAGATAAGTCCAAAGCCCTGCTCCTGCACCGGGCCAGTCGCTAGAACTGCTCTTTTTTAATTGCAAAACTGTAGCTATAGTTTTAGAAATACTCAGTATGCACACAACCCATGACCGGTTCTCTCTACCCTAAAGAAATATAGAGTCGAAGCAGTTTAACTGACATGTCCTTGCACACGTAATCTTTTCTTATTAAAAGTTCATGTCCCAATTGAGCTGGGTCTGTGGCTCAATGTGCTAATCTATCCACTGAAAGGGTCTGTGTTTGTCCTATTGTTTAAACTGCACACCGACATCCTTCGGAGGTCAATGAAATGACCATCCTTCGGTTTGGTAACGATATCCATCTGTTATCTTATCTACAAATCCAATATAACCCTGTTGGAATCAATTTGCACTATACAAACATATCTCTTAAGTTACTGGACTTTTTTGGGAGTCTATCAGCTCTATACGCTCCTTTATTGGCTTTCGGCCTACCGTGAGCCAGCATCAGAGGCACGGGCAATTCCCATCCAGTGCAGATGTGTGCCTCTAGCATATGCGGGCAAAGGAAAGGGGACCAGCTCAAGAGGCAAGGAGGCGACGTTGCACCTCAACTGGTGCCACCTGGACATAGATAAGAAAAACCTGTACCCTGATTGGTGCATGTGCCTTTTGCTTCCATGTGTACCTGCCAGAAAGTTTCTAGTGCAATTTGAGATTTCTCTAGGCCATTAATGTAGCTTGCATATTGGATCCTTAATGCTGCAATTTGCATAGACACAATTTCCAGCCAAACGTGTCAGTACATTGGAGATTAAGAATAGGTCCCTTCCCAGTGCTCATAGTGAGTTCCTTCTCTGGTGCTGGGTATGGCACTGGATATTTCTCATTTAGGTTCTGTTCTTTTTCATCGTGACACTCCTGCAGACTTGGGTGTTAATATTCCAGACGCTGGTGTGGCGCCTTCAGTTGATGTTCTTTTAACACCAAGGTTCACTTCTATTTCAGACATTTCTCCTACTTAGCATACAGGGCTAAATGTATTCTTGATAAGTCTTCAATGCCCAGTGTCTTATTTTTTATATACAGTAGCTGCCTTTTTGCTACCTCTATCAGGGGGCACTCATGTTGCAATTTCTCAGTGGATTTTTCTCACTCATCCTGTCTTATTGTTCCTCTGATGAGCAGGAGGGAAGGAGGTTGACCATTACAGCATCAGAATAAGATTGGTTGCTTGACTATCAGCCTCATCACGGGTTTGACAGTAACCCTTAAATGCAGCAGTAACGCTATAACCGCTGCATTTAAAGGTCTGCTAAATCATAGGTTTGGAAGGATTTACCCCCAGCTCTGAGCTGGAGGTTAATACGCCACAAATTTGCTGATTTTCAGCATGATTACCGCACGGTAATACCACCGATGGTAGTTGCGCTAAAAATTCCTGAATGTGAAATTCCTGAATTATCCCAATGTGGAATTCCCGTTCCACCAAAGCCGTGATACAGCGCTAACAGCACTGGGGGGTTTGGCGGTAATGCTATTGGCACAGGCAGTTTCCTAGCAGGAATACCGCCAGGATACTGCCCAACTCGTGATGAGGCCCTATGTCTTTTGCTTATTCATTGCATTTTCTTTCTAATAAGCTTATGATTACCATTTCACCTACTCCTGCCCAGCCTGACATTGAGGCAGCACCTATGTACATGGGTACTCCTATGGTATAACCTGTAGCTGCGTCTCTTGTGGTTGAGCCAACTGCTCCCCCTTAGAGGGGCTGACCATTTGGATACTACTTCTCTACTTACTCAGAGTGGATGAGCCATGTGTCCTCTTAAACATATTTTCCAGGAGTATAATCAGTTAAGCAACAGAGGATTTGGGGTTAGTATCACTGGAAAAGTCATTGGGTCTCATTACGAGTAGCGCAGTAAAAACGGGGTCATTACCGGCATGGCGGAATGAGCGGGTCCGTGCTCATATGACCCCGCTAATAGCGGGTGAGTGCGCGAGCACGCGCGAATCCTCATGCCGGTAATGGCCATACCGGCATGCCGCAAAAGGCACTCCAAGCCCCCGATAGCGCCATCACGGGACCCGCCGATACCGCCACCGCCTAGGAGGAACCCCTAAATACTGACCCGATAATACCAACATGCTAATACCGGGCTCGTAATCCAGGACCCGGAAATAACGTCATTGCGTCGGAAAGGGAAATGGGCCGGCGGTCATCTTTAAAAACACAATCCATTGCAATCCTCCAAAACCACCAGTTGATTCCTCGAGAGCTCTGTGCCAATCCTTCCAGAATGTCTAAAGCAACCAGGAAGACCACCCCTCGGCTGCGGAAACAGCGCTTTACCGAAGCAGAGCTAAATATGTTAGCTGTCACCCTTGCAGCACACGCAAACATAAAATCCCACAGCCTGAAGCGTGAGGTGCAGCAGCAGAAAAAGGACATGTGGCAGGAGGTAGCCCGCAAGGTGTCGCCCGTAGGAACCACCCCACGTAGTGTGAAGGACTGCAGGAAGCGGTGGGATGACCTCCGCTTGCGGGTGCGTAACATGGCAAGCAACAGGAGGGAGGCCATGGCCACAGGCGGGGGTGCCCACTCTCCTGTAAATATGACCACCTGGGAGGAGATTGCAAACTCATTCATCAGTCCAGAGACCATCAAGGTATTTGGGGAGATGGAGACGGGTGCGGCATCATCACCAGAAGGGGTGAGTGACCCTGCAGATCCCTGTAGGGGAAACCATGACGTAGCACAAGTGATGGGGAAGAGAGTCTAGGCAAGGCAATGCATGTCCCAACACCCACATGGACACATACAAGTCCAGATGGCGGCCCAAACCCTGCCAGACAGAAATGCATGCTGAGTGCCAATCCCATCGACCGTGCTCATGTAATACATCACACAAACCCCAATTCAATGGCATGCCACCTGCCATGCAGCGAATGCCTAAAGGCCCCCTCAGACTACCCTGTGTGACACACCTTTAAGACATGAATGCAGGATTAAATGAATAATGAACAGCTCCACAGTATGCTTCTGACATGTAACACCATCACTGATGCCCTGCATCTCTTCTACCCCCCAGGCACCGATGGTGAAGATGCCAGCGAAGACACCACGAGGGCATCCACCTCCCACCCAAAGAAAAGGGCTACCACCACCACCACCACCTCGGGGGCCGCCAAGCAGGCCACTCCTACAGCCAGTGTGCCTGACACTCGAGACCCAGCAGCCCACACCCACACCAGTGGAAGGGGAGTGCCTACAACCACTGGCTACCACTGAGGATGACTTGGAGGAGAATGTGGCCCAGGGGGAAGCCACGGTAGTGACATGTCCACCCACCCCAAGCCCTGTGTCCAGCCCTCACCCATCCACAGCAGTGCTGATCCCTGCCTCCATGATTCGGACCTGAGCCCCTTCCCGGAGGACAGCACCGAAGATGAAGGCCCCGTGAGCGCAGCACCCACCACTCCTGCTCCCACCAACACCTTCTAGTCACGTCTGGCGAGGGTGGAGGCCCGAAAGGAAACCATGTCGGAGCTCCTGCGGCAGTACATGTCAGATGGCGAGGACACCAGGCGGGAAATCGCCACTGCCATAGCGGGGACCGCTGCTGCTATCAACGCCAATACAGCTGCAGTGAATGCGTCGGCAGTGCTAAGGAGGGACTGCCTGGGGCAGTGACACAGGTACTTACGTCCATACTGCTCCACATGCAGCGGCCACGCCTCGCAGCAGCCGTGGACCCTGCCACCGACTCCTCATCAGCCACCACACCTGCTTCCTCAGTCCCCACCAGCCCTGTGCGTCCTACCAGGAGGAGTGCAAGGCACACCGGAATGCTGTCCCCAGACAGCAAAAAGTCCCGCAAGTAGTGTGGGCAGACAATGGGAATGGGACACATGGTTGGGGGTGAATGTGAGCATATAGTGGAATCGATTGGGGGGGGATTTGGGAGTTCACTGGGGGGGTTTGGGAGTTGACAGGGGGGGGGGGTTTGGGAGGGTAGTCACATTTTGGCTGTTTGATCCAATACACCCGTTCTAAGAAAAACATAACGGCTGGATATGGGTCATTTGGTGTGAATCCATTTATTGTATGACAGTGTTCAGTGCCCAAATCCCAACATTCCCTGTGTGCATGTCAACATGGACCGCGTGTGTCACTGCCAAATGTCTGTCAAAGGCCCTGTGGTTCAGAAGTATTCGTGAATCAGTGATTGGCATACTGCATGACCATCCTGTGCATCACGTACTGGCAGGGGTGCTGCTTCACCTCCGTCTCCATCCTCATCATCCTCTCCCGGTGCATGCATATCAATGTCAGGTGGCAGTTGTACATTTCTCCGGATGCACATGTTGTGCAGCATGACACAGGCCATGGTGATTTTCCCCACCTTCTCGGGCCTATAAAGGAGTGCTCCACCAGACCTGCTTAGGCAGCGGAACCGCGCCTTCAACAGGCCAAAGGTCTGCTCAATCACAACACGGGTACGGGTGTGTACCTGATTGTACACTCTTCATGGCTGTTTTGCGGGTTCCGCAGAGGGGTAAGTAGCCACGGCCTCAAGGGATATCCTCCATCACCTGCAAGCAAATACAAATAGGAGTGTGTCACTCTGAGCTGCCACCTTAACGAATCACAGTCATGGCCGCTGCTATTTGGTGTGGACATGCACATGTCCCTGTACATATGCACGAATGTCATCTCGATGCATACTATACTGCTATGAGGTGTGGTAGTCTGGATGGCGTTAAATAGATGATGCATGGTGAAATGACGCATGCTGAGGGGGATTTACTGTGGTTGTACAACAATGTTTAGCCTCCCATTAATGCTGTGTATACAACACAGTAGCCACATTGGCACAGTTGCAATCCTGTTCAGTAATGCATTGCTTGGCATTCACATGGTGGTCAGGTCGTGCGTCTTACATGTGGTCATTGACATGCGTTATTGGTCAGATGTGTGCCAATGATGTGTCATGTTGGGGGGGGGGGGGGTCAGGTCCGGTGTCATCGGTTGTGCGTACATTCTCCACTCATCGTCCATCTCGACCCAGGTGGGGCATGCATTTCCCCCCCCATCTCCACCCAGGTGGGGCATGCATTCTCCCCCATCTCCACCCAGGTGGGGCATGCATTCTCCCCCCCCCCAATTCCCACCCAGGTGGGGCATGCATCACAATACATCCCTACCCCAATGCACTGCCATGGCCCATTCACGCGACTCACCAAGCAGCCAGGCACGTGGTCCAGCATGTCGCTCCATGTGACGGGGTAGCGTGGAGTTGCGCAGCACCATGGCATTGTGTGTTGATCCGGGAAATAGGGCGCAGCAATGTGTGATGATCATGCTGGAGTCACATACCATCCGCACATTGATGGAGTGATATTGCTTGCGATTGCGGTACACCGCCTCTACGGAATGGGGGGACAACCAATTCGACATGGGTGCAGTCCAAGGCACCAACACAATTGGGCATGCCTGCCAGTGCATGGAAGCCTACTTTGGTGTCGGCTATCTCCTGGGCAGTTCGTGTTAGGGATATGTGGGTGCTAGCGTGCTTCAGGAAGGCATCCAGCACTTGGGTCAGCATGCGTGAAAATAGTGGTTGTGAAATGCCATGCAGTTGGCCCACTGTGTGCTGGTAGATGCCTGTGGCCAGGAAGTGGAGCACAGACACCACCTTTAGTAGCGGTGGGATGGCATTGTGTATTTCTATGAGGCTGGCAATGTCGTTGCCTATCATGTCCACTATGGTGGTGATGTTGTCCTGGTCCAACCGGTACAGGGTGTGGATCTGCTCAGGGGTTAAGTTGAATGGACTGGGTCTGATGCGAGGGATTGGCGGCTGCCTACGAGGGACTACTGCCTGCGCCGGTGGTAATTGCTGGGTCTGTCTCACCCTCCTTCTCCTCCTGCGTCTCCTCTGTGCTGCCTGTTGTTGCTGCTGTAGTTGTTGTAGTTGCTGTAGTTGTAGCAGTATAGGCATGTCCTCCAGCGTCATGATTGCAACAGCTAGTGGTAGCATTTTGGTGTAGTAAGGGGTGTGGTTTGTGGGTGTACTCATTTTATACTGGGACTGACTCCACCGAATCCACCTGTGGTGATTGTGTGCACCTGTGGCAGTTGGCTTGATTGCTGATTTCTGTTTGCGGGTGGTCCGCGATGCCTGTATGGCCAGCATTGTACAGCCCCCGATTATCGCCTTCGGGATGCCGGTATTTGCATGTCCGCGTGGGTTGTGATGTCCTCGTATTACCGGCATGCCGGTATTTGCTCCCAGAAGGGGTGCGTGTACGAGCACATGCCGGTATTAGGGGGCACAGTATGGGCGGAGCCTGTATTGGCGGGTTGTCGGGTCGGAATGCCCCGGACCCGTTAACGATGCCGCTATTACCATTCCACCTTCCTTTTTTAATTATTTCCATTCTCATGATGAGGCCCATTGTGTTTAGGATCGCTTGCCAGAATTTAACCCATGTACTCATCGCCTTTCTCCAATAAAAACATTTGCAGCATATTTGTGGCAAAACCCCTTTTGCAGAGTGGCTGTTTCCAAAAAATAAGTGATACTGAGACAGAATCCAACTATTCATTTTTTGGCAGCCTTCCAAAAAGCGACCATAGTTTTCAGTGAAAAGTAAATCTGTGTCTCTGGATATTTGTTTTCCCAGTTACCAGGCCTTGGTAGGGCACCGTCTGAATCCTAGTTTCTCACCAAACCTGGAAGTGGTAGGCACAGCAGAAATAACAATGACTTATTCCAATAGGTTTTCAGTCCAGTCAAGTCACTAAACTCATTTACCTCATCAGTTAACAGAGCAATATTTACCTTACATTTATAGATGTACAGCAGGAGGTCATCTGCTTAGAATGGTGTTAATGGCCACTGATTATAGAAAACAAGCCCCCTATATGTATGGACCTCATGCAAGAGGCCAGCTGAGGGTGCACTACCAATGGTAAATATTAATATGGATAGGGGACATGCACCCTCATCCTTTTCAGAACCATCAACACGAAAAACATTTCCATCATGTCAGATGCCTTTTGGCACCCAGCAACATAACCTACATCCAGGATATTTGGGTTTAGCCAGTTCTGTGAATACTCACCTGAATTTTTGTCTGGGTGGTCCTTCCAGTTATGAATATAGATTGGTCCAGCAGAGAAACCTTAGCCAGGAGTAGGGGAGTTGAGTACCATAAAGGATCTTTGTGAAGATGGTATTATCCAAGTTCACCTGTGACAAGAAGAGGCAGTAAAGATCATTTATGTTCCACTTAGCCAGCTTAAGGAATTACACTAATAAGCATTGTGTGGAATAGCTGTATAGTGGAGGGCCAGGGTTCAGAACATTTCCTCCATGCAAGTAAACACTGTTAGATTCCCTGTGTTAAAGATCCTCCACCTAGGCAGGATGTGAATGTGGTTGTGGATTTGGTTACCAGGACATCTATAGAGCCAACTGGCTCTTGTAAATGTGACTCTCTCTCCTGGTAGTCTCTCTTTGTGGTTGCAGTTCCTTCTACCAGTGGAGTAAGGGAGTGGTAGGCTCTATCCTAAATGAACCGTATACATATCTTCATGCTCAAAGTGGTGTTAAGGACAGTTCTCTATTCACCCCTATCGGAATTCCATTTGAGGTAGCAAATCTTTGTACACGTGTTTTAACATAGGACATGCATTTCTGCAGAACCTGGATGTGGCTGTGACTTTGAAGTTCTATTTAAACAGAACAAGCCCCTTACATAGGTCTCTAATTTGTGTTTCACCTGCCCATAATGTGGACAAAGAGATTGTTGGCTGACGAATGGAGTTGGGTTTATCCGACGTCTGCACTTTGCATTATTCTCCAATCCTGAGATACTTCATACACATTACAGTGGATCAAAACGATACATCTGCAGCTTGCTAAATGCCTTTATTTTAGGCCGGGCACTTCTACATACCTTGTTTGCTCGACATTTGTTGTCATACACGGTCACTCACTCTGTATTTGTAGGCTGTTTAATCTGTTCCTAGGGATCGGGTGACTTAGATAGCAATATGCATCCTCTTTAGTCGGTAGCTTTCCCTTCATAATCCCACATGGCCGTCTACTTGTGTAAGAGGCAGCGTCATCTTGTTGTAAAAACATAGGAACTGGTGGTTGGCCCCTGTTAGGGAGAATTCTCATTTTATGGCTAATTTCCCTCACCTAGTGAGTCCCCCAGCAGCTTTACTGGATTTCTGGAGTTTGTTTTTTCCACTTGGTAAGAGTGTGCCTCTTTTCCCCACTCTTACCTGTGTTTTGCCATGTGTACTTTATCTGTTTTTGTGATTGTGGACTCTGGAGTGCACCACTTCAGTAGCCCCCTTCTGTGTGTTACACGGCACCTTCAGTGCAGTGACACAGGGTTGTCTTTTAGACTTCCCACCGACTCAATTTCTGGGGCTGACTAGTCCCCCAGAAAAGGGTAAAGTTGCCATTTACTTTACTTAGTCAAATAACTACAAATCCAGTACACCCAACCTTACATGGAATAATGGAAAGAGTTAATCCTTAGCCCTTTTTTATCTGTCCCTCGTAGAGCTTTGTTTTGCTCTTTTAACATTTAGACTTGGCTGGTGGCAGTGGTATCTGCCCTAAATTTTCTACCGCGATTATACTATTTAAACGTGGTATTGTTTTAGGCTATTATATTAGCCTCGAACATAAACCCGCTTGACCAAATACTTTCTTTTGGCTCTGCTTGGGTTTATTCGCCATTTCTTTTTGTTAAAGTCCTTCTTGTGTTTTACTTTGCGCGGCAAACCAGGTTTGCCTTCTTTGTTCACTGTCTTTTGGCGTGCTTCTGCCAAGAAGCCCTCCTCTGGACGCCTGGGTGTCTAGGTGGGCTGAATGTGAGGGAGGGGTGTAGTCACCCACTGCACAGGGTATCCTAGGAAACCCAAGTCGCACTTTGCCATGATTGGCTGAGGTGGTTGTCCGTGCTGGACAACCACCCTGCTGTGTGATCGACAGCCATATGTCCTCCTTGCCGAAGCTCCAGGAACCATGGGTCTGCAGGAAACCAACAGGAACAACTGCTGTGGCATCAGCTTCTTCATTTGAATAAGGTACTGTGTTCTGCTTGAGGAATTAGGGTGAATCCCTTTTCTCCTCTTCCAAGGCTTGCCCTTGTCTTCCCTCCTTCTTATAACTTTTGCTACCTCTGTTGACAATATCCAAGTACTCCTGGCAACGCTGAATCTTGAACTGTTTGACTGTGTGATCCTCGACAACAGGAACCCGGTTCCACTTGACACTGGCTCCGGCCTATTGACTTTTGTATTTCTGTCAGCGAGTGTTCTCTGATTCTGTCTTCCTTGACAAAAGTATTGCATACGATTTTTGCCCCCAACTCTCTGGTCAGCCCAGGTGCTAAGTGTGTTTTGGCCCGGTAACGTTTCTTATCGCGGATATGCGTTTCTTTAATACGACTGAGTTGTCAAAAAGGGATTGCATATGTGTTCCCGGTAACGTCTTTTGATTCACAACACCGGTCTGCCAAAACACAAGGTACTTACTTACTTTGAGCTATTCTGTACCAAGAGAATGGATTGGTTGCAGTATATGTTATGTATTGTTTTGAATGAGTAAAGTGTTGTGCTTTACAGATGGTTTAAAAATAAATGTATTTTTTACCTGAAACCTTGAGTCAGTGTTTGCTTGAGTCCCAGTAATTGTGGTCCCTTTGTGTAATCTCTGCTACTGCTCATATACTCTTGAGATAAGCCTGGCTGCTCCGCTACTGCTACCACTTTAACATAGTAGTACAGGCTTGTACCAAAGGTGAACTGATCACTTGTAGTCTTAATTGTGTGTAGTGGTCCCCAAGGGCACTGCACAGGATTCTGGCTAACAGCCCCTCTGGAACAGCCCCGTCTAATTGTGTAAGATGTAAAACCATAGGAACTGGTGGTTGGCCCCTCTGGATGCATACCTAGAGGACAGGAAACCGCTGGGACCTGAAATAATGTGCAAATACAGAGGGCGTTCTAACTCTATAGCTGCAGTTCATAATAGAAGAGTATTCTGGACAGTCACAGTTCCCAACAACTTGTGAAGGGGGGATAGCTACAGACTAAGTGTTCCTGAATGACCATGAAAATAATATATCCTGAAGGCTCTAATGTGCACACATTCAAGCCTCCCCCTCGACCCTCATATCCAGTGCACCCATTCTAATGCATATCCCTTCTTTGGTGCCTTCCTGTCCTCCCTGGCATGAGCATTGTTTCACTAAACTCATATTGACCTTTTCACTAAAAGGGTTTACAGAAGTTGTGCAATAAATCACATTTGACAACAAATCCTCTCAAGGACATCCACCACCATCTGGTCTAGCATTTACACAACTCATTCAATCCATATTGCTTGCTTCTGAGAGTGAAAGCCATTTCCTTCCGGCCAGAAGAAAGGCCCGCACTGGGATGTTTGTGGCAATCATCCACAGCCAATGGGGCTAGGCCTTTCTGCATAGCTTGAGGGAGCCCACTTTGATGTACTTGTTTACATAGTGCAAAGCGATAGTGTTGTTGGATCAGCAGTCCCTCCATAGGAGCTGCAGTTGGAAAGCTTGCAGGGCCAGGCGCATGGGCCTCGGCTCCATGATGTGGAGTCATCGAGGTAGGCTCTGCAACCCGGCATCAAAGCATCTGTGATATCTGTGCTAAAAAAAAACGGAGTGCAAATGGCTCTCTCACCATGACATTTTCCTCCTTGTACCACCAGCTCAAGTCCTCCACCAACTCAATGCCCACCAGTGGATTGTCCTCAAGGGACCTAGCCAGCTGGTTCCTACCAAACTTGAGTTCCTTCATGCAAATATTTGCTTGATCTATAAGGATACATGAGGCCATAGCTGCAAGTTGGCCAGCTTTTCCAGGAGTTTACCTAGAAAATGAGAGATGGAGATCAGGCGAGTGTTTGCCAGACAGGAAGGATCAGCAGAAGGCTTTTTAGGGATGCACATGGGAGTGCTTCAGTAGAGAGGGGAAAGTTCCAGTGGCAAAGAAAGGCGAGGAAAGTAGAGGAGGGGCAAGGCGGCCAAAGGGGGCCTGAGAGAAGAGAGGAAAAGGGAAGTGAGGAAAGGATTGGGTTTTATTGTTGAAATGAGAAGCCAAAGCCGGGCAGAGGGCCTGGGAGGGAACGGGACAGACAGACTGCAGTAGGATTGGACAGCTACTTGCAGATTTGAAAGAGTTTGGCGATGTTAAAGGCCACAGAGACGCAGCCTTGAATATGGACCCTCTTCTTGGAGAGTGATTCTCTCAAAGATCCTGCAGTGCAGAGTTAAATACCTTTCTTCGAATTTAAACACATTTTTGTTGGGTTAATATCAGGAGAAAGTATCCAAAAAAGAAAGAAGCACTAAGTGTATAGGGGTCTGGAGAATACTCTGCAAGTAAATACTTGCCCAGTTGCTGTGCTGTAATGGTGAATAACAACATAAGGGGGTGAGATGAGCAGGCTTAACACAGAAGAAAGAAGGCCATTACAGGGGCATGTAAGGGGCGGCGTGCCAATAGGAAGATTACAATGGGGCAGGGAGGCAGCTAGTCACATGATGGTATCGCTCTTGCTTAAAGGGGTGTAAATATGGACTGCTGGATTAAAAAATAAGAAAAGGGAACAATGGCCCAGTTAAAATGGGCTTTGCACATGATACAGGCAGTCCAAAACTGCAGAAAAAAAGTAATAATCTGGGACACGATTTTATAAATGTGTGCAAAAAGGTAAATTCCACTTAAAAAACTGCAAAATGTACAAAAAAACACTAAATATTAATTCTATATTTTTTAGCAAAAATTACATTTGCTGCCATGCATTGCGCATCGACAGCACCTGTTCCAAAAAGGAATAGGGAATGCGCTAGTGTCCTGCATCCCATTTGTGAATGCACTTTCAACTCATCTTAAAGGCGCTTAAAACCGGAGACCAGTCTCTAAGCGTGGGACCAGGATTAAAAACTGTTGCTTCCAAGACAAACTCTGCCCCTAAGCTATCCTCTTGGCCCAAGATGAACTGCAACGCTCCCCGATTGCAAAATTGTGCAAAGGGAATGAAAAAGGGCGTGTCAGCGTGCACATCTTTCTTAAGCACATTCATGTGCCCTTTGGAAACGCAGTGGAACTTTTCTGGTGTAAACGAAGAGGGTGCGTGACTAAACAATTGGAGAATTGTGCCCATACTGAGCGCGTCCATCTGTAGATGGGGAGGGGGTACAATTCGATACGCCACAAATTGACAGGCACTAAATAAGCTTCCTTCCATCTACACAGCACAAGTGGGTAATGTGAAACTATTATGGTGTAGTTTATCTCATGGAAATATGAAACTGGCATGACAATTCTCTGGAAAATGAAACTAGTTTAGAATGCTTCTCCCAATGCAATGTGAAGTGGGGAAGGTAGTTTTCTGGGGCATTGATGGGGTAGATGCTTAATCCACTCTGTGAAACTAGGGCGTACGGTTCTTACTATGGGATGCTATCCGAGATGTGCCTATCATTTCCCCAGCATGCCCACCCGCAAGGTCTACCTGTACAGGGCCGGTGCTAGCACTAGACAAGGTTAGGTGCTTGCCTATAATTTGAGAATGTTGGAGCGGAAAATGCGGCAGACTGCAATAAGCACATTGTGTACCGTATTCTCTCTCGTCATCACGACTACGAGGCACTCTGTCAGCACTGCAGGTACCGCAAGGTTTGGGTTGGGTGTGGCAGTGCAGGGCTGTATGCTGCACCTGCGCACAGCATTTGCCCCTGTGAAAATATTGTTTCTTCTCTGTGTTAGGGAGACTTCTCATTATGTGGCTAATTTCCCTCACCTAGTGAGTCCCCCAGCAGCTTTGCTGGATTTCTGGAATTTATTTTTCCACCTGGTAAGAGTGTGAACCTTTTTCCCACACTTACATGTGTTTTGCCATGTGCATTTCTACTTTTTTTGTGATCTTGGGCTCTGGAGCACACCACTCCATGAGCCCAACTTTTTGTGTGTGCACCCTCAATGCAGGGACACAGGGTTATCTCTAAGGCTTCTCACTGACTCCATTTTTTTGGGGCTGACTACTCTCCCCAGAAACAGGTAAAGTTGCCATTTACTTTATGTAGTCATTTAAAATGCAGACCCAATACACCCCATCTTACATGGGGTATTGGAAGGGTTAATTCCTACTCCTTTCTGTCTGCGTCTCTTGGAGCTTTGTTTCGCTCCCTTAACACTAAGGCTTGGCTGGTGGCAGTGGTATCTACCCTAACCTTTCTACCGCGATTATATTATATAAACATGGTGCTGTTTTAGGCTATTATATTAGCCTTGAACATAAACCCGCTTGACCAAATACTTTTTATTTTGGCTCCGGTCGGTTTAGTCACCATTTATTTTTGTTAATCTCCTTGTGTTTAACTTTGCGCAGCAAACCAGGTTTGCCTTCTTTGTTCGTCAACCTTTGGCGGGCTTCTGTCCAGAAGCCCTACTTTGGCGTCTGGGTGTCTAAATGGGCTGAATGTGAGAGAGGGGTTTAATAACCCCCTGCACAGGGTCTCCTTGGAGACCCAAGTCGCACTTTGTGTCCATTGGCTGAGGTGGTTGTCCGGGCTGGACAACCCCCCTGCTGTGTGATTGACAGCCAGGCTGTGTGAATGGGGGATTTTCGCATACAAGGCATGACTCTTGGGCTGGAAGTCAGAGTCGCCACTGGAACTACACTGGAACTACAAGAACCGAAGAGAAGAGAAGAAGACGACGGCTGCTGCAACTCCCGAGTCCCGGTGAAGTCCTGCTGAAGTCCTGAGCTATCTACCCTTCAACGACAGAGAAGATCCAGTCCGGAGTCTTCTTCCCTTGAACCTGGTGGGACCAACCAGCTCACCTCCAACAGCCAGAGGATCCTCTTCTTGGTCGAAATCGCTGCACATACCTGGTCCTGTTTTAAAGGAGCGCACCTTTTATTCACTGTTGCTTTTGCTGCTGCTGGCTTCATCCCTGGGTAGTGCAGATCGCTCCAGACGTCGTCCTTGTCCCCACGACTGAAGCTCCAGGAACCGTGAGTCTGCAGGAACTACCAGGAACAACTGCCGTGGCACAAGCTTTTTCTTCTTACAAATAAGGTACTGTGTTCAGCTTCGAGGAATTGGGATGAACCCTTTTCTCCTCACCCAAGGCTTGCCCTGGTCTTCTTTCCCTCATATAACTTTTGCTTCTCTTCTGACAATATCTAAGTACTCCTGGCAATCTCGAATCGTGAACTGTTCTAACCTTGTGATCCTCAACAACAGGACCCCTGTCCCACTGACACTGACACAGGCCTATTGACTTTTATCTACGTCTTAGAAAGTGTCTTTTGATTCTAGCTGCCTTGACAAACGTATTGCCTATGATTTTTATCCCCAATTTTCTTGTGTTAATTCATGCGCTAAGTGTGTTTGACTACGGTAACATTTCTTCTCGCGGGTACGATTTTCTTTCGTAAGACCGAATTGTCATTACTGTCAAAAAGTGATTGCTCAACAACCCCCCGGTAACGTCTTTGTTTCACAACACCGGTCTGTCAAATCCAAAGGTACTTTCTTTGAATTGTCTGCACAAGGGCAATTGGTTGTGTGTGGTGTATTTGAAGTGTGGTTTTAATTTAATAGAAGTGAAGTGTTTTGTGAACAGATGGTCTAAAAATAAATGTACTTTTACTTTTTAACCAGAAACCTTGAGTCAGTGTTAGCTTGAGTCGCAGTAATTGTAGTCCTTTGTGTGATCTGTACTACTGCTCATTTGCTCTTGAGATAAGTCTGGCTGCTCCGCTACTGCTACCACTTTAACTGTGTAGTACAGGCTTGTACCAAAGGTGAACCTGTATTACCACTTGTGGTCTTAATTGTGTGTAGTGGTCCCTAAGGGTACTGCAGAGGATTCTGCCTAACACTCTGGACCATCAATGACCCGCCCTGCGCCATGGAGGGAGCCCTGCCTGAGAGAGACTATCAGACACACGCCCATATTGTTTTGTAATTGTCCTCTAAGGTCGGGGGCAGCAATAGCCAAATTGGGATGAAAAAGACCAAATTGGAGCTGAAGTTTGTGGATTGCAGGCCGACAGTGCTGGAGGAGCTGCAGGTGGGGTTGTGCCACTCTTATCCGTCCTGCTCCCCACCGACACCAATGACCTTCACACACAGCACTCTGCAACACTGAAATAACCACACGGGAGACCAGAAGTAGAAAGGATGGCATGTATTAAAAGCAGGAACCAAATGCCTGGGTGGACTGCTCTCCCACCTCAGGCCAGTTGCATCTTGATAGAGACACAGTGGCTACTCCAGTCCTCATTACTCATGTTACAGTTTTGCCCGCGGGCTGTGTCCGGGTCCATGTAAGGCATGTCGGGGCAAGCAATAAATGTGTCAAGGTTCCGAGAATATGGTCTTCCTGCGAACGGGGCAGTTTAGCCTTGAGGGTCTGGTTCAGCTTGTAGTCACGAACAGCGTGTACTTCAAGGAGATGCTTTCCCACCGCCTGAGGCATGTCCGTCATGCATTCAATAGCCATTGGGACCTTGCTGGCGCCAGTCCAACCTCTCCTTGCGCAGGGCCTCAAGAAAAGTAGATAAACACAGTTAGATCTTTGAACATTCACCCACTTTTCTCTCTCTTTTGTTGCCAAATATTCCACATTTCTGTAATCACTAATCCTTTCTGCCCTATACATTTTACAAGAGCAATACGACATGCATTACTTACCGTAATAGCATTTCCGATTATTGTACCTGCTTAGATTCACATGATGTGCATATAGTGCGACATCTAGTGGCAATTGTAGAGTACTGCATCTTGTGGGAGGTCGACATGGGCGTTCTTGTAACACTATCCCTTACGTGACATGTAGTGTACCCAAAATCCTTCAAGCATCGAGGTCCTTTCTGGTTGTGTTTTTTCTGCTGTGAGGGAGCCTATGACCATTGTGAGCGATTACAGAGAGAGAAGAGTAAGATGTCTATGTTCCTTCTACTCCGAGAGGGGTGTGGCATGTGAATCTAAGCCGATACAATCATTCGAAATGCTAGTACGGAAAGTAATGCAAGTCTTCTGATGCTTGTGAATCTGCTTAGATTCACGTGCTGTGCATAGACTAGCGAGCAGGAGCCACCGTTGGCGGTGGGATGTGTGAATGAGCAGTAGCAAAGAGATGTCTCAGTACTGCTGTTCCACCTGAGAATCAGACCTAGAATTAGTATCCAGGCAGTAGTTTTTTTAAAAGGTGTGTACAGCACTGCAGGTTGCTGCTTTGCAAATAGATTGAGAGGAACATTTGCAAGCCCCAGTGTCACGAGTAGTGTGCTTTAGGCTTGGAGGGCAGATCTCTCCTAGCCATAGTGTAGCACAGTGCGATGCAGTTTACAATCCATTGTGAAATGGCTGATTTAGAGACACAGTCCCCTTCTCTAGCAGCTGCCACTGAAATGAAAAACTGGTTTGTTTTTCTTAGTGGTTTAGTTTTTCTCCAGATAGTATACAACTGTTCTCCTCACAACCAGTGTGTGAGGCTTTTTTTCTGCCACACTGGTGGGGTATTTTGGAAGAAAGTGGGTATGTGTATTGACTGGTTTATATGGAACGTTGAAATTAATTTAGGCGAAAATTGTGGGTGAGTGCGCATAACCACTTTATCTTTGTGAATTGTGACAAACCGGTCTAGAACTGAAAGGCCCTGCAGATCGCCAATTCTTATTGAGATGACTGCCACCCGGAAGACGGTCTTGTGTGTGCTTTGAGGCTAGCGTTATGCATCGGTTCAAAGGGAGGACCCATTAGCCTTGTTAGAACAGCCTTCAGGTCCCATCCAGGAGCTGGTTTGGCAATAGGGGGATGACATCTTTTAACCCTTTCCATAAACGCCTTGATAATTGGTATTTTCAACCACTAAACCTTTTTCTGGGACGTAGTGTATAAAGTGCAGCTAAGTGTACCTTCAGTGAATTAAAAACTAGGCTCGAGTCTAGCAGGTGAGTCAGGTATAGGACAATATGTGTAGGTGAGCATTCTATGGGATTGAGGCCCTTGGAATGGCAACAGATGAAGAAGGCTTCGATTTATTGGAGCTGCAATGTCTGGTGTTAGGCTTTCTATGAGTATCTCCATGCATTTTTGAGGAAGTTGAAGGTGCCCGAACCCGTTGATCTCAGGAGCTAGGGCGCTAAATTGAGTATGTGGGCATGGATGGAGGGTTTCCCCTTTGTCCTGTGACTGCATGTTGTATGGGCATGGTAGTTTCCTCCCCAGGGAAACTGACATTGTCATCAGATGAGAAGCAGGGATTGTGGGGCCACTAGGATCATCGTGACTGGTTCCTGGCGCATCTTGTGCACTATCTTGTTCAGTTAGGCAGTTGGTGGGGGGAGGTGGGGTGGTGGTGTAGAAAGCATAAACAAATTTCCCTGATCGTGTTATCCAGAGACCGTTCCCCTTGGAGCGGTTCTGCGGGTACCTGGAGGCATAATCTGGGCATTGGGCCTTCTACAGGTTGATCTCTGGGAATCCCCAGTCTGCGTAGAAGTTGGATGGATGGATTTGTGCAATTACCACTCATACTCTACGGTTAGTGGGAAGTCTCTGCTGAGCACGTCTGCTACAAGATTGAGTTCCCCTGGAATGTGTTGTGACACAAGGACCATCTTGTGTTTGAGAGCCCATTTCCACATGTTCTCCGACTGTTTGGATATCCCTGGAGAGTGCGTGTCCCTTTGTTTGTTCAAGTAGTACAAGGTTGTGGTGCTGTCCATCAGACCTAGGACTGTCTTTCCCTGTAGATGTGTCTGAAAAGCTTTCAGGGCTCTCAATACTGCAAGCAACTCCAATCGGTTTATGCGGTTGGATGCTACCGCTGGGGACCAACTGCCATGCGTTGTGTGATAAAGAGGTGAGCTCCCCACCCCGTAAGTGATGAGTCCGCGGTGAGAGTGTCTTCCCCTGCAAGATGTTCTCTTGACCACCACGGCAGAGAGCACCAGGGCTGCCGAGACAACCACTAGATCGCTCCATTGTCTGCTGGCCTGACACCATTGGCTTGAGAGCCACTCGCATGGCACATAGGCAAACATGCGTGTGGGACTAGATAAATACAGGCAGCCATCATCCCTAACAGACGCATTGCTTTGTGTACGGTTACCGCGCGATTGTCTACATAGTGAGGGATCTGGAACAGCATGTTTTGAACCCTCTCATTGGAGGGGAAGATGAGCCAGTCTTTGGTCCGAATTAGGGCTTCCGGAAATTGCTCGACTTGGCTAGGGTCCAAGCTGGACTTTCTCATTGATTGAGAATACCAGACTTAAGAGGTAGTCTACCGTCTTCTGAGTATTTGATAAGCATGTTCCGTATGAGTCCCCTGTTATTGACCAGTCATTGAGGTATGGATAAACTGGGATGGACTGCTTGCACAGGTGAGGCGCTACTACCGCCAGCCCCTTTGTAAATACCCTTGGGGCTGAGGCAACGCCGAAGGGAAGGACCTTGAACCGATAGTGCTGGTTGTCTAGCATGAATCTTAGGTACTTTCAGTGTGCTGGCAGCACTGAAAAAATGAAAGTCTGCATCTTTAATGTCCAATGTTGCTATGTAATCCCCCTGTGTTAGCAGAGGGATTACTTCATGTAATGCCATCCTGAACTTGAAGTTTGACAAGTGTTCACTGGGCGCAAATCTAACACAGGGCACATGGTGAGATCCTTTTTGGGTACAAGGAAGTACACTGAATAGAAACACTTTTTTGCCTGTAGAATGGGGACAATTTCTATCGAGTAGAATCTTCAGGTGCGCTGGAGATCGGCGTCTGGATGTAGGGGGTTTGTATCGAGGTGGTCATCTGAACTCTATACAGTACCAGCGGGCGACGGTGTTGAGAACCCACTGATCTCTGGTGATTCCCCCTCCCTTGCATGATTCGTCCCCCGACCAGGGAGGCATGGGAGGGGACCCGGACTAGTGAGTCACTTTTGACCACAGGCAGGGAATCCTCGAGGGGTGGAGTTTCTACCCCTTCCCTTTCCTCAGCGTTGGCCTCTGTTGATATTGGCCCGTAGTAGTTGCTCCTTCTCCGGAGGACCACTGTGTATTCCCTGTTCTGTACTGGATGTGGGAGGACGTGGGAAGGATTGCCCCCGAAAGGACCGGTGAGAGCTATCTCCTCGATGCTGGTATGGTCTTGCTGTAATCTGGTTTAGGGAGTAAGGTTTCATACTCCTTTTTTTGCAGTTTCAAGGGCATCATCCACTGCCTTTCCAAATAAGTTAGTTTCCTCCACAGGCTTATTAATAAGGGAAGCCTGTGTCTCAGGAGTAAAGCCCATATTTCTGAGCCATGCGTGCCTTTTAAGTAGGGTACCCTGGGCCAGGGTTCTTCTTGCTGTTTCTGCAGCATCCAATGTGATAGGTTGAAACACTGGTTAAAACACATGTTGGCTTTTTCTTTGCTTGTTCAGTTAGAAATAATGGAACTTTATCTTTTGTATGTTGAGTTAGAGTGAACAATCTGTTTTAAGTGTTTGGTTTAATAAAACCTCATAATACATCATTGGCATTTGAATTGAATACTGAAGGGACATCAGAATACAACCAGTATTAGAGGCATAAACTGCTGCAATTCAAGACGTATGGGTTTGGTGCTGGAACTAGATCTTTTAGACTGTCTACAAGAAGGATAGGCAAGGAAGAAAGAATACGAGAAACAAAAATGGACATGGAAAGGAAACTAGGACATAGAATAGGCACTATAAAGAGACTGGTGCTATGAAAAGGGAATATGATTGAGACGAATGCTCAACAAATTTCACCTGCTTAAAAAAAGCCCTCCCCACCCTGTATATCAGTCAAAATAAAATGGACACAGGAACTGGTTATATCCAAACTAGATTACTGCAACAGCATGTGTGTGTATATAAGCCACCCCAAGACAAATATCCATATCCTATCTCATGCGATCTTCTGCCTCAAACATAGGGTCTAGCTTTTATTGCTTTAGATTATAAATGCTATGGATGGGGCAACAACAAATCCACAAAATTATCATATGACTCACAAGGCCTTTTGAATGTAGCACCAAATTATATACCTACCAGATCCCTTGGTTCAGCATCTTCAAACAACTGCAACTGGAAAGTCCTAGAAAAAAAAAAAGGACCAGACAAGATTAGTCTCAACCCAAGGCTTAATCACCCAAGGCTCCAATGATTTAAGACCCTGAAACATTGGAAAGACCCAGCAAAAACGCAAAGGCCCCTCGGCAGAACATTATTCCTTCACATCATGAACCTCCTAAATGCACTGTGCTAACCACACCTACCCATCTCATGAAAAATCGCTCAATCTTACTTACCACCACAGCACTAGTCATGGAACATTTTGTGCACTTCCCCAGGCAAGAATTTTTGGGAAACCTGACTGCTTGCTGAGGCCCCACCAGGGCGAGAGGCAGAGGCCGAGGCCCCACCAGGGCGAGAGGCAGAGGCCGAGGCCTCACCAGGATGAGAGAGGCCGAGGCCTCACCAGGGCGAGAGAGGCCGAGGCCTCACCAGGGCGAGAGGCAGAGGCCCCAGCAGGGCAAGAAGCAGAGGCTGAGGCCCCAGCAGGGCGAGAGAGGCTGAGGCCCCACCAGGGCGAGAGAGGCAGAGGCCCCACCAGGACGAGAGGCCGAGACACCCCAACAGGGCGAGAGGCAGAGTCCGAGACACCCCAATAGGGCGAGAGTTCCAGCACCAAATCCATAGGTCTTAAATTGCCAGCAGTTTATGCCTCATATAAATACTGGTTGAATTTTCATGTTACAATCAATATTTAATTCACATTTCAAATGAATATTTTATTAAACCAAATCCTCAACATACATAGGTTGTATTTCTTCTAAATGAACAAGCACAAGCAAAGAAATTGATACAGTATCTGTAGATCACTTTCCTAATCTGCAACAAATACAAGTTGAACACATACAAGCTGAATAGCTTGCACTTGAATTAACTTGATAGTTAGAACATCCCACCCTAATGGAAAAGAAATAAAATATAGCCTGTGTTCCTGAAAAGACTGTCTGTCATTTGAATCGCTTATGTACAACCAGTGGAGTGTTCCTAGCTTCTAAATTGGAGGAACCTCTTTCAGGCTCCATCCAATAGCTTTCCTCACGGGCGCCCACGAGGAAAGCCCTGAATATATAGTTCAAGCTATTCGGTGCAGATTAGGAAAGTGATCTACAGATAAGTGTCAATATGGCCCGGATGAAAACCTGTTATAGGTTGAAACACTGGTTGGCTTTTTCTTTGCTTGTTCAGTTAGAAAGAATGGAACTTTATCTTTTGTATGTTGAGTTAGAGTGGAACAATCTGTTTTAAGTGTTTGGTTTAATAAAACCTCAAAACATCATTGGCATTTGAATTCAATATTGAAGCGACTTCAAAATACAACCAGTATTTGAGGCATAAACTGCTGCAATTCATGACTTATGGGTTTGGTGCTGGAACTAGATCTTTTAGACTTTCTACAAGAAGGCTAGGCAAGGAAGAAAGAATGGGCATGGAAAGGAGACTAGGAAGCGGGAATAGGACACAGAATAGGCACTATAAAGAGACCGGTACTATGAAAAGGGAATATGATTGAGAAGAATGTTCAACAAATTTCACATGCTTAATATATCAGTCAAAATAGAATGGACCCAGGAACTGGCTATATCCCAACTAGATTACTGCAACAGCATGTGTGGGTTTATAAGCCACCCCAACAAAAATATCCATCTCCTACTTATGTGTCTCATGCGATCTTCTGCCTCAAACATAAGGACTAGCTTTTATTGCTTTAGATCATAAATGCTATGGATGGGGTCACAAAAAATCCGAGACACCCCACAAGCGTGAGAGGCAGAGGCCGAGAGAGGCCGAGGCCCCACCAGAGCGAGAGAGGCCGAGGCCCCACCAGAGCGAGAGAGGCCGAGGCTCCACCAGGGCGAGAGAGGCCAAGGCCAAGGTCCCACCAGGACGAGATGCCGAGGCTCCACCAGGGCGAGAGGCCGGGCCTCACCAGGCGGAGAGGTAGAGGCCAAGGCCCCACCAGGGGGAGAGGTAGAGGCCAAGGCCCCACCAGGGCGAGAGGTAGAGGCCAAGGCCCCACCAGGGCGAGAGAGGCCGATACCCCACCAGGGCGAGAGAGGCAGAGGCCCCACCCAGGGCGGGAGGCAGAGGCCCCACCCAGGGCGGGAGGCAGAGGCCGAGGCCCCACCAGGACGAGAGGCAGAGGCCGAGGCCCCACCAGGGCGAGAGGCAGAGGCCGAGGCCCCACACGGGCGAGAGGCAGAGGCCGGGGCCCCACCAGGGCGAGAGGCAGAGGCCGGGGCCCCACCAGGGCGAGAGGCAGAGGCCGAGGCCCCACCAGGGCGAGAGGCAGAGGCCGAGGCCCCACCAGGGCGAGAGGCAGAGGCCGAGGCCCCACCAGGGCGACAGGCCGAGACACCCCAACAGGGTGAGAGGCTGAGGCCCCACCAGGGTTGGAGGCCGAGGCCCCACCAGGGTTGGAGGCAGAGGCCGAGGCCCCACCAGGAGAGAGGCAGAGGCCGAGGCCCCACCAGGGCGACAGGCCGAGACACCCCAACAGGGTGAGAGGCTGAGGCCCCACCAGGGTTGGAGGCCGAGGCCCCACCAGGGTTGGAGGCAGAGGCCGAGGCCCCACCAGGAGAGAGGCAGAGGCCGAGGCCGAGGCCCCACCAGGAGAGAGGCAGAGGCCGAGGCCCCACCAGGGCGAGAGGCAGAGGCCGAGGCCCCACCAGGGCGAGAGGCCTAGGCCCGACCAGGGCAAGAGGCAGAGGTTGAGGCCCCACCAGGGCTAGAGGCGGAGGCCAAGGCCACACCAGGGCGAGAGGCCGAGGTCACACCAGGGCGAGAGGCAGAGGCCGAAGTCACACCAGGGCGACAGGCCGAGACACCCCAACAGGGTGAGAGGCCGAGGCCCCACCAGGGTTGGAGGCCGAGGCCCCACCAGGGCAGCTTAGGCTCCACCAGGGGGGGAGGCCGAGGCCCCACCAGGGAGGGAGGCAGAGGCTGAGAAGCCAAGGCCCAACCACCAGGGCGAGAGGCCGAGGCCAAGGCCCCACCAGGGCGAGAGGTAGAGGCCAAGGCCACACCAGGGCGAGAAAAGCCGATGCCCCACCAGAGCGAGCAAGGCCTATACCCCACCAGGGCGAGAGAGGTTGATGCCCCACCATGGCGAGAGGCAGAAGCCGAGGCCCCACCAGGGCGAGAGGCAGAGGCCGAGGCCCCACCAGGGCGAGAGGCAGAGGCCGAGGCCCCACCAGGGCAAGAGGCAGAGGCCGAGGCCCCACCAGTGCAAGAGGCCGAGGCCCCACCAGTGCAAGAGGCCGAGGCCCCACCAGCGCAAGAGGCCGAGGCCCCGTCAGGGTGAGATGGCGAGAGGCTGAGGCCCCACCAGGGCGAGAGGCCGAGGCCCCACCAGAGCGAGAGGCAGAGGCCCCACCAGGGCAGGATTGAGGTTGAAAATTGTGCCAGGTTTTTAGGGGAGGTTGGTGCTCTCACTCATTCTCATACCATTGGAGCAGTGATGGGAGTTTTACCTGATTGCTACAAGGAATATAGTGATGTCTTTGATGAGGTAGTGGCAGGTAGTCTTCCTCCTCATAGATCATTTGATTGTAAAATAGAACTTGAGCCAGGGGCCACGTTACCGTGTAGCAGGGTTTATGCACTTACGGAAAAGGAAAATGATTATCTTAAGGAGTATTTAACTGAAAATTTAGCAAAAGGTTTTAGACATTCCAAGTCCCCAGTGGCATCGCCTTTATTTTTTGTGCCTAAAAAAGAGGGAACATTAAGGACTTGTATTGATTATAGAGCGTTGAATAAGGTTACCATCAAAAATAGATATCCTTTACCTTTAATTTCAGTTATGTTAGATCAAATACAAGGAGCAGAGATTTTCTCTAAATTAGATTTGAGAGGTGCTTATCATCTTGTTAGAGTAAAGGAGGGGGATGAATGGAAGACAACTTTCAAGACTAAGTATGGGTTATTTGAATATTTAGTGATGCCTTCCGGATAATGTAACGCCCCAGCTTCTTTTCAGTTTTTTATTAATGAAGTTTTATGTGAGTTTTTGGACATTTTTGTTGTAGTTTACATCAATGACATTCTGATTTATTCACAAAATTTGAAGCAACATCAAAATCATGTAAGATTGGTCCTACAAAAATTGAGAGAAAACCATTTATTTGCAAAATTGGAAAAGAGTCAATTTCATACTTCATCAGTAGAATTCCTTGGTTTTGTGATTACTCCAAAAGGTTTGGAGATGTATCTTAAAAAGATTAAAGCTGTCAAAGATTGGCCATCTCCGACTAAAGTTAAGGAGGTACAGAGTTTTTTGGGTTTTGCCAATTTTTATAGGAGATTTATCAATGGGTTTTCTCAATTTATTACTCCTATTACTAAATTAATAAAGAAAGGAGTAACATTAATTTGGAGTAAAGAAGCTGAAGAGGCTTTTCAAGTCCTGAAAGAGAGTTTCATTACGGGACCAGTGCTTTTACATCCTGACCCTTCCAAGCCCTTTTTTGTAGAGGCAGATGCCTCCAATTTAGCAATGGGAGCGGTTTTATCTCAACAGCATGGAACCACTGGACAATTGCATCCAGTTGCTTATTTTTCCAAGAAGTTTTCTTCTTCTGAAGTTAATTATACCACCATGGATCGCAAACTCTTAGCGATCAAGGCAGCTTTTGAGGAATGGCGCCATTATTTAAAAGGAGCAAGACATCCTGTCACAGTTTTGACTGATCATCGAAATCTCTTGTTTTTGAAATCAGCTAAAACTTTGACGCCAAGACAATTGAGATGGTCATTGTTTTTTTCAGACTATGATTTTGTAATCACTTTTAAACCAGGAAGTCAAAATGGGAAGGCTGACGCTTTGTCTCGTCAGTTTCCTGGTAGTGAAAAATTGAAAGAGATTGATCAACAACCTGTGATTTCTTCTGAACATTTTATTGCTGTTGGAACACTTGATGAAGGAAGTTCAAGACAGTATGACTTTAGAGCAAATGGATGAATGGGTTAGACAAGATCCAGTAAGAAAGATTAAAGATGGTTTACCTTATTTTGACAATAGATTATATCTTCCTTCTGAGAAGCCCGTGAAAAAAATGTGATTGATTGTCATGAATCAAAGTTCCCAGGTCATCCAGGATTTAGAAAAACTTTAGAATTAGTCAGAAGGGAATTTTGGTGGGAAAAAATGAGAAGTGACATTTTACATTTTGTTAGGACATGTGAAACTTGTACAAGAGCCAAGTCACATGTGGGAAAACCAATGGGTTTGCTAGAACCTCTTCCCATTCCACCGCATCCGTGGCACACTATTTCTATGGATTTTATTGTAGATCTTCCTAAAGATCAGGGCTGTCCTACAATTTTGGTTGTAGTTGATTTACTTACTAAGGAAAGTCATTTTATTCCTATAAAAGGGGAAATTACTGCAGAAAGATTAGCACATCATTTTTCTCAAGGTATTGTTTGACTTCATGGATTACCTAGTCAGGTGATCTCAGATAGAGGTTCTCAGTTTATTTCAAAATTTTGGAGAGCCTTTTGTAGAAGTCTTAGTGTGGAAGTTAAATTAACATCTGGATACCATCCCGAGACTAACGGTCAAGTAGAACGCGTTAATCAAGAATTGGAAACGTATTTAAGATGGTACTAGCAAGCTGGAGATAGTTGGGTAGATTTAATTTGGATAGCAGAATTTGCATATAATAATTCCATGAAAGATTCTACTTTAATGTCACCTTTTTTCTGTAGTCGTGGTTTCCATCCTCGTTTCCTTAGAGAGCCGATTAAAAAAAGACATTGGTAGTCCAGCAGTTGAGATTAGATTACAGTCTATGAAGGAAAATTTGGAACGAGCTGTGAAGGCACTTCAATTGAGTAAGGATAGTTACAAAAGGTTTGCTGATGTTAAACGCAAGTCTGGGCCAGAATTTTGTGTTGGGAATAAAGTCTGGTTATCTACAAAGAATTTGAAAATCAAGGGTAGAACTAAATTTAGTCCAAGATTTATAGGTCCTTTTCAGATTGAGACTGTGATAAATCCAGTAACAGTTAGATTGAAACTTCCTGAAAATTTAAAGGTGCATCCAACATTTCACATTAGTCAGTTAAAGCCATTTGTTGTTGGAACTAGATTGGCAGTTCCTCCTAGTCCATTTTTAGTGGAGAATCAATCTGAAGAATTTGAGGTTAAAACAATTTTGGACTCTAGAAGTCGTGGAAAACTTCAATATTTAATAGACTAGAAATGGTTTGGGCCTGAAGAACGCTCTTGGGAATTTGCTAGTGATGTCCATGCCCCACTTTTCATAGCAAAATTTCATAGAAAGTATCCTTTCAAGCCTGGTCCGGGAGGGAGGCCCTTAAGAGGGGGTACTGTCAGGTTCCATAGTAAATAGGTGGTTAATTCAATTTAAAAATCATACAATGTCCTAGTTAATTTTAATATTTGGTTTAAAGATTTATTTAGTTTGTTCACTCAAGATTGGTTGGGCCTTGACCTTTGCATTCAGAGTACTGCAAATACCCCAAGCCAAGATGGAGGGCAGAGGCAGGAGTTCTGATTGGGTGGCAGGTTGACAATAGTTTGTTTTCCAACATTCTAAACTGCCTTTCATTAGTTACTTCTTCTGAGCTAGTCATGTTTTTGTCTGTCTCCTGTTTTTTGGGCCTTGGAAGATTCTTCTAGAAGAAAATTTTCATGAAAGAAGAACAAAAAACAACTTGTAAGAAAATATTTATTTTTGGTGAAATAATCTTTGGAGAGGAAGAAGAAAGCTGCAAAGTCTTCTACTACACAATTCAAGTTAAGTGTTTTTACATATCATAAACTGTCCTGCACAGCAAGGGTTAGCTGTTATTCAGTTTTATTTATTTTGATTTTTATCCTGAAGTTAAAGGGTTAACTCTCGCTATTTTAATGAGGACATTTGTAAACAGGAAAAGTTATGTTTAGACCTGGTTCGCGCGTGCGTATGAGAAACTGTTTATTAAAACTCATACTTACCTTGTCAGAGTCATCGTGTTCGGGTTCCTGTGGACGTCGGCTGCAGCTGCGTCGCGTTTCGCTTCCATTTGAAGAAACTGACGGTTCCGCGGTGGCGGTGATTTCTTCGCGTCGGCAGAAGCGAAAAAGCAGAAACTTCCTTGTCGGGTCTGACTGCCGTATGCAGGTTAACTCTGTTTGCTAGAAGGAACAAGGTAAGATTGCACGTTTAGATTTTCTAAAGACGTCGTGTTGTTATTACTGTTTCTAAAACATGGCGAACTTAAAAATAAAGACTGGGTATTGAAATTAAGAAAAAACAAACGGCAAAAGAAGGCAGTGGCATCATTTGCAAGCATTTCAAAGGAGCTGCACACGTTTATTAACAATATATATACTAAAAAAGACGCTCAACTGTGAAAGGTACCTTTCAAGTATTTTATAACTTCATTTACTGTATGGTAAAGGAAAAGAGTGAGCTGTAAAAAGAAGGTTATTTTTTTTGGAAGACGCTAAAGACAAATTCTGTGTTTCCACCATACTATCAAGCGTGCATTTAAAGAACTCATTTTATTTGAGACATGAATGAATAGAAGTTCATTGTTTTTTCAACAGTCTTCTTTAATAGACTTACTTCAATATTTTCACATTTTTACTTGGTTCATTTCAAATTCATTTATCCCAGTCAAGTATTTGAAAAGACATGCTGAACATTGTTTTTTGAGCAGCGCAGTTTATAAACATGATCCTAAAGGGTTTTAGCAGTTTGGGTAGAAACCAGAACTTAAAACTAAAGTTATAAGAATTATTAAATCCTCTGGGCTTATCGCAGAGGATATTCAGGTAGGATAGTTTTTAATTCATTTAATAACAAGTTGTTTTGTTAATGTGATTATTTAATGTTTAACAATTTTCATTCATGCACAGACCGGAAGAAGATAGAAGATCCAGTGTCTGACTTTATTATTTTATCCACTATTCCCCTTTACCCCCAGGGGTGTCTAGTACTCAGCTGTTCAGTTTAGTTGTGAGCTAGACATCTTAGTGGGATTGTGGGACTCAGCAGCTCCTGCGTTGAATATGATATACCAGCCCTGACACCACCAGAGCGGGAGGCCGAGGCCCCACCAGGGCAAAGGAGGCCGAGACCCGACCAGGGCAAGAGGCAGAGGCCGAGGCCCCACCAGGGCAAAAGGCAGAGGCCGAGGCCCCACCAGGGCAAAAGGCAGAGGCCGAGGCCCCACCAGGGCAAGAGGCAGAGGCCGAGGCCCCACCAGGGCAAAAGGCAGAGGCCGAGGCCCCACCAGGGCAAAAGGCAGAGGCCGAGGCCCCACCAGGGCAAGAGGCAGAGGCCGAGGCCCCACCAGGGCGAGAGGCCGAGGCCCCACCAGGGCGAGAGGCCGAGGCCCCACCAGGTCGAGAGGCCGAGGCCCCACCAGGGCGAGAGGGCGAGAGGTTGATGCCGAAGCCCCACCAAAGTGAGAGGCCGAGGCCTCACCAGGGCGAGAGGCCGAGGCCAAGGCTCTACCAGGGCGAGAGGCCGAGGCCAAGGTCCGACCAGGGCAAGAGGCCGAGGCCAAGGCCCGACCAGGGCAAGAGGACGAGGCCAAGGCCCCACCAGGGCGAGAGGACGAGGCCAAGGCCCCACCAGGGCGAGAGGACGAGGCCAAGGCCCCACCAGGGCGAGAGGACGAGGCCAAGGCCCCACCAGGGCGAGAGGACGAGGCCAAGGCCCCACCAGGGCGAGAGGCAGAGGCCAAGGCCCCACCAGGGCGAGAGGCAGAGGCCAAGGCCCCACCAGGGCGAGAGGCAGAGGCCAAGGCCCCACCAGGGCGAGAGGCAGAGGCCAAGGCCCCAACAGGGCGAGAGGCAGAGGCCAAGGCCCCAACAGGGCGAGAGGCAGAGGCCAAGGCCCCAACAGGGCGAGAGGCAGAGGCCAAAGCCCCACCAGGGTGAGATGCCAAGGCCCCATCAGAGCGAGAGAGGCCTAGGCCCCACCAGGGCAAGAGGCCGAGGTCTCACCAGGGCGAGAGGCAGAGGCTGAGGGCACACCAGGGCGGCAGGCCGAGACACCCCAACAGGGTGAGAGGCCGAGGCCCCACCAGGTTGGGAGGCCGAGGCCCCACCAGGGCAGCCTAGGCCCCACCAGGGGGGGGGGAGGCTGAGGCCCGTCCAGGGAGGGAGGCAGAGGCTAAGAGGCCAAGGACCCACCAGGGTGAGAGGCCAAGGCCCCACCAGGGCGAGAGGCAGAGGCCAAGGCCCCACCAGGGCGAGAGGCCGAGGCCAAGGCCCCACCAGGGCGAGAGGCCGAGGCCAAGGCCCCACCAGGGCGAGAGGCCGAGGCCAAGGCCCCACCAGGGCGAGAGGCCAAGGCCACACCAGGGCGAGAGAGGCCGAGGCCAAGGCCCCACCAGGGCGAGAGAGGCAGAGGCCAAGGCCCCAACAGGGCGAGAGAGGCAGAGGCCAAGGCCGCACCAGGGCGAGAGAGGCTGAGGCCCCACCAGGGCGAGAGAGGCTGAGGCCCCACCAGGGCGAGAGGCTGAGGCCCCACCAGGGCGAGAGAGGCAGAGGCCCCACCAGGGCGAGAGAGGCGGAGGCCAAGGCCCCACCAGGGCGGGAGAGGCAGAGGCCAAGGCCCCACCAGGGCGGGAGAGGCAGAGGCCAAGGCCCCACCAGGGCGAGAGAGGCAGAGGCCAAGGCCCCACCAGGGCGAGAGAGGCAGAGGCCAAGGCCCCACCAGGGCGAGAGAGGCAGAGGCCAAGGCCCCACCAGGGCGAGAGAGGCCGATGCCGCACTAGGGCGAGAGAGGCTGAGGCCCCACCAGGGCGAGAGGCTGAGGCCCCACCAGGGTGAGAGGCTGAGGCCCCACCAGGGTGAGAGGCTGAGGCCCCATCAGGGTGAGAGGCTGAGGCCCCACCAGGGTGAGAGGCTGAGGCCCCACCAGGGTGAGAGGCTGAGGCCCCACCGGGTTGAGAGGTTGAGGCCCCGTCAGGGTGAGATGGAGAGAGGACGAGGCCCCACCAGGGCGAGAGGCAGAAGCCGAGGCCCCACCAGGGGGAGAGGCAGAAGCCGAGGCCCCACCAGGGGGAGAGGCAGAAGCCGAGGCCCCACCAGGGGGAGAGGCAGAAGCCGAGGCCCCACCAGGGGGGAGGCAGAAGCCGAGGCCCCACCAGGGGGAGAGGCAGAAGCCGAGGCCCCACCAGGACGAGAGGCAGAAGCCGAGGCCCCACCAGGGCGAGAGGCAGAATCCGAGGCCCCACCAGGGCGAGAGGCAGAAGCCGAGGCCCCACCAGGACGAGAAGGAGAGGCCGAGGCCCCATCAGGGCGAGAGGCCGAAGCTCAACTAGGGCGAAAGGCCAAGCCCCCACTAGGGCAAGAGTCTGAGGCCCCACCAGGGCAAGAGGCAGAAGCTGAGGCCCCACAAGGAGAGAAGCAGAGACCGAGGCCCCATCAGGGCAGAGGCCGAGGCCCCACCAGGGCGAGAGAGGCAGAGGCCGAGGAACCACCAGGGAGAGAAGGAGAGGCCGAGGCCCCACCAGGGAGAGAAGGAGAGGCCGAGGCCCCACCAGGGCGTGAGGCCAAAGCGCCACTAGGGCGAAAGGCCGAGGCCCCACTAGGGCAGGAGTCTGAGGCCCCACCAGGGCGAGAGGCAGAGGCTGAGGCCCCACCAGGGCGAGAGGCAGAGGCTGAGGCCCCACCAGGGCGAGAGGCAGAGGCTGAGGCCCCACAAGGACGAGAGGCAGAGGCCGAGGCCCCACCAGGGCAAGAGGCAGAGGCCGAGGCCCCACCAGGGCAAGAGGCAGAGGCAGAGGCCGAGGCCCCACCAGGGCAAGAGGCAGAGGCCGAGGCCCCACCAGGGCGAGAGGCCGAGGCCCCACCAGGGCGAGAGGGCGAGAGGTTGATGCCGAAGCCCCACCAAAGTGAGAGGCCGAGGCCCCACCAGGGCGAGAGGCCGAGGCCAAGGCTCTACCAGGGCGAGAGGCCGAGGCCAAGGCCCGACCAGGGCGAGAGGACGAGGCCAAGGCCCGACCAGGGCGAGAGGACGAGGCCAAGGCCCGACCAGGGCAAGAGGACGAGACCAAGGCCCCACCAGGGCGAGAGGCAGAGGCCAAGGCCCCAACAGGGCGAGAGGCAGAGGCCAAGGCCCCAACAGGGCGAGAGGCAGAGGCCAAGGCCCCAACAGGGCGAGAGGCAGAGGCCAAGGCCCCAACAGGGCGAGAGGCAGAGGCCAAGGCCCCACCAGGGCAAGAGGCAGAGGCCCAGGCCGCACCAGGGCGAGAAGCCAAGGCCCCACCAGAGCGAGAGAGGCCGAGGCCCCACCAGGGCAAGAGGCCGAGGTCACACCAGGGCGAGAGGCAGAGGCTGAGGGCACACCAGGGCGACAGGCCGAGACACCCCAACAGGGTGAGAGGCCGAGGCCCCACCAGGTTGGGAGGCCGAGGCCCCACCAGGGCAGCCTAAGCCCCACCAGGGGGGGAGGCCAAGGACCCACCAGGGCGAGAGGCCAAGGCCCCACCAGAGCGAGAGGCCGAGGCCCCACCAGGGCTAGAGGCCAATGCCCGACCAGGGAGAGAGGCCGAGGCCAAGGCCCGACCAGGGAGAGAGGGTGAGAAGCCAATGCCCGACCAGGGAGAGAGGGTGAGAAGCCAATGCCCGACCAGGGAGAGAGGGTGAGAAGCCAATGCCCGACCAGGGAGAGAGGGTGAGAAGCCAATGCCCGACCAGGGAGAGAGGCCGAGGCCAAGGCCCCACCAGGGCGAGAGGCCGAGGCCAAGGCCCCACCAGGGCGAGAGGCCGAGGCCAAGGCCCCACCAGGGCGAGAGGCCGATGCCCCACCAGGGCGAGAGGCCGAGGCCAAGGCCCCACCAGGGCGAGAGAGGCTGATGCCCCACCAGGGCGAGAGAGGCTGAGGCCCCACCAGGGCGAGAGACAGAGGCCCCACCAGGGCGAGAGGCAGAGGCTCCACCAGGGTGAGAGGAAGAGGCCCCACCAGGGTGAGAGACAGAGGGCGAGGCCCCACTAGGGTGAGAGGCTGAGGCCCCACCGGGGCGAGAGGCCGAGGCCCCGTCAGGGTGAGATGGGGAAAGACGAGGCCCCACCAGGGCGAGAGGCCGAGGCCCCCACCAGGGCGAGGCAGAAGCCGATGCCCCACCAGGGGTAGAGGCAGAAGCCGAGGCCCCACCAGGGGGAGAGGCAGAAGCCGAGGCCCCACCAGGGGCCGAGGTCCCACCAGGGCTGAATAGCTTGCACTTGAATTAACTTGATATTTAGAACATCCACCCTAATGGAAAAGAAATAAAATGTAGCCTGTGTTCCTGATAAGACTGTCTGTCATTTATGTACAACAAGTGGAGTGTTCCTAGCTTCTAAATTGGAGGAACCGCTTTCAGGCTCCCTCCAATGGCTTTCCTCACGGGCGCCCACGAGGAAAGCCCTAAATATCAAGTTCAAGCTATTCGGAGCAGATTAGGAAAGTGATCTACAGATATGTCTCAAGGTAGCCCGGATGAAAACTTGTTATAGGTTGAAACACTGGTTGGCTTTTTCTTTGCTTGTTCAGTTAGAAATAATGAACTTTATCTTTTGTATGTTGAGTTAGAGTGAACAATCTGTTTTAAGTGGTTGGTTTAATAAAACCTCGAAACATTATTGGCATTTGAATTCAATATTGAAGGGACATCAAAATGCAACTAGTATTTGAGGCATAAACTGCTGCAATTCAATTCGAGAAACAAAAATGGACATGGAAAGGAGACTAGGAAGCGGGAATAGGACATAGAATAGGCACTATAAAGAGACTGGTACTATGAAAAGGGAATATGATTAAGAGGAATGTTCAACAAATTTCACCTGCTTAATATATCAGTCAAAATAGAATGGACCCAGGAACTGGCTATATCCCAACTAGATTACTGCAACAGCATGTGTGTGTTTATAAGCCACTCCAAGAAAAATATCCATATCCTACTTATGTCTCTCATGCAATCTTCTGCCTCAAACATAGGGACTAGCTTTTATTGCTTTAGATCAAATGCCATGGATGGGGCAACAAAAAATCTGAGACACAACACCAGGGCGAGAGGGCAGAGGCCGAGGCCCCACCAGGGTGAGAGGCCGAGGCCCCACCAGGGTAAGACGGCGAGAGGTCGAGGCTCCACCAGGGCGAGAGGCCGCGGCCCCACCAGGGCGAGACACCCCAACAGGGCGAGAGGCCGAGGCCCCACCAATGCAAGAGGCCGAGAGGCCCCCCCAGGGCGAGAGGGCGAGGCTCTACCAGTGCGAGAGGCCAAGGCCCGACCAGGGCGAGAGGCCGATGCCAAGGCCCGACCAGGGCGAGAGGCCGATGCCAAGGCCCGACCAGGGCAAGAGGCCAAAGCCAATGTCCCACCAGGGAAAGAGGCAGAGGCCAAAGCCCCACCAGGGCGAGAGGCAGAGGCCAATGCCCCACCAGGGCGAGAGGCAGAGGCCAAAGCCCCACCAGGGCGAGAGGCAGAGGCCAAAGCCCCACTAGGGCGAGAGGCAGAGGCCGAGGCCTCACCAGGGCGAGAGGCCGAGGCCTCACCAGGGCGAGAGGGCGAGACACCCCAACAGGGCGAGAGGCCGAGGCCCCACCAGGGCCTCACCAGGGCGGGAGGCCGAGGCCCCACCAGGGCGGAAGGCTGAGGCCCCACCAATGCGAGAGGCTGAGAGGCCCAGGTCCCACCAGGGCGAGAGGGCGAGGCTCTACCAGTGCGAGAAGCTGAGGCCCCACCAGGGCGAGAGAGGCCGAGGCCAAGGCCCGATCAGGGCGAGAGGCCGAGGCCAATGCCCCACCAGGGCGAGAGAGGCCGAGGCCCCACCAGGGCGAGAGAGGCCGAGGCCCCACCAGGGCGAGAGAGGCCGAGGCCCCACCAGGGCGAGAGAGGCCGGGGCCCCACTAGGGGGCGAGAGAGGCCGAGGGCCCCACCAGGGCGAGAGAGGCCGAGGGCCCCACCAGGGCGAGAGGCAGAGGCCCGCCAGCCGAGAGGCCAAGATACCCCAACAGGGCGAGAGGCCAAGACACCCCAACAGGGCGAGAGGCCAAGACACCCCAACAGGGCGAGAGGCCGAGGCCCCACCAGGGCGAGAGGGGCCGATGCCCCACCAGGGCGAGAGGCAGAAGCCGAGGCCCCACAAGGGCGAGAGGCAGAAGCCGAGGCCCCACAAGGGCGAGAGGCAGAAGCCGAGGCCCCACCAGGGCAAGAGGCCAGGGCCCCACCAGGGCAAGAGGCCAGGGCCCCACCAGGGCAAGAGGCCGAGGCCCCACCAGGGCAAGAGGCCGAGGCCCCACCAGGGCAAGAGGCAGAGGCCCCACCAGGGCAAGAGGCAGAGGCCCCACCAGGGCAAGAGGCAGAGGCCGAGGCCCCACCAGGGCAAGAGGCAGAGGCCGAGGCCCCACCAGGGCAAGAGGCAGAGGCCGAGGCCCCACCAGGGCAAGAGGCAGAGGCCGAGGCCCCACCAGGGCGAGAGGCAGAGGCCGAGGCCCCACCAGGGCGAGAGGCCAAGGCCCCACCAGGGCAAGAGGCAGAGGTCCCCCCAGGGCGAGAGGCCGAGGCCCCACCAGTAATATATGCAAATATACAATTTGAAAGCAATGTGTTTGGCAAGCTGGAGAGTACCATGGATGATACCAAGACTCGCCCTCTGACTCTAAAGAAAGCTATATAATGTCTAAAAGATCCAGTTCAAGCACCAAACTCATAGGTCTTAAATTGCCAGCAGTTTATGCCTCAAATAAATACTGGTTGTATTTTGATGTTCCAATCAATATGTAATTCACATTTCAATTCAATGTTATGTGGCTTTATTAAACCTAATCCTCAACATACATAGGTTCTATTTCTTCCAACTGAACAAGCTCAAGTAAAGAAATTGACACAGTATCTGTAGATCACTTTCCTAATCTGCAACAAATACAAGTTGAACAGATACAAGCTGAATAGCTTGCACTTGAATTAACTTGATATTTAGAACATCCACCCTAATGGAAAAGAAATAAAATGTAGCCTGTGTTCCTGATAAGACTGCCTGTCATTTGAATCTCCTATGTACAACAACCAGTGGAGTGTTCCTAGCTTCTAAATTGGAGGAACCTCTTTCAGGCTCCCTCCAATGGCTTTCCTCACGGGCGCCCACGAGGAAAGCCCTAAATATCAAGTTCAAGCTATTCGGTGCAGATTAGGAAAGTGATCTACAGATATGTCTCAATGTAGCCCGGATGAAAACTTGTTATAGGTTGAAACACTGGTTGGCTTTTTCTTTGCTTGTTCAGTTAGAAATAATGAACTTTATCTTTTGTATGTTGAGTTAGAGTGAACAATCTGTTTTAAGTGGTTGGTTTAACAAAACCTCGAAACATTATTGGCATTTGAATTCAATATTGAAGGGACATCAAAATGCAACTAGTATTTCAGGCATACACTGCTGCAATTCAAGACTTATAGGTCTGGTGCTGGAACTAGGTCTTTTAGACTGTCTACAAGAAGGATAGGCAAGGAAGAAAGAATGCGAGAAACAAAAATGGACATGGAAAGGAGACTAGGAAGCGGGAATAGGACATAGAATAGGCACTATAAAGAGACTGGTACTATGAAAAGGGAATATGATTAAGAGGAATGTTCAACACATTTCACCTGCTTAATATATCAGTCAAAATAGAATGGACCCAGGAACAGGCTTTATCCCAACTAGATTACTGCAACAGCATGTGTGCGTTTATAAGCCACTCCAAGAAAAATATCCATATCCTACTTATGTCTCTCATGCGATCTTCTGCCTCAAACATAGGGACTAGCTTTTATTGCTTTTGATCATAAATGCCATGGATGGGGCAACAAAAAATCTGAGACACCCCACCAGAGCGAGAGGCAGAGGCCGAGGCCCCACCAGGGCAAGAGAGGCAGAGGCCGAGGCCCCACCAGGGCGAGAGGCAGAGGCCGAGGCCCCACCAGGGCGAGAGGCAGAGGCCGAGGCCCCACCAGGGCGAGAGGCAGAGGCCGAGGCCCCACCAGGGCGAGAGGCAGAGGCCGAGGCCCCACCAGGATAAGACGGTGAGAGTCCGAGGCCCCACCAGGGCGAGAGGTCGAGGCCCCACCAGGGCGAGAGGTCGAGGCCCCACCAGGGCGAGAGGCCGAGGCCCCACCAGGGCGAGGCTCCACCAGGGTGAGAGGCCGAGGCCAAGGCCCGATCAGGGCGGGAGGCCGAGGCCAACGCCCGACCAGGGCGAACAGCAGAGGCCCCACCAAGGCAAAAGGCAGAGGCCCCACCAGGGCGAAAGGCAGAGGCCCCACAAGGGCGAAAGGCAGAGGCCAAGGCCCCACCAGGGCGAAAGGCAGAGGCCGAGGCCCCACCAGGGCGAAAGGCAGAGGCCGAGGCCCCACCAGGGCGAAAGGCAGAGGCCGAGGCCCCACCAATGCGAGAGGCCGAGAGGCCCAGGCCCCACCAATGCGAGAGGCCGAGAGGCCCAGGCCCCACCAGGGCGAGAGGGCGAGGCTCTACCAGTGCGAGAGGCCGAGGCCCCACCAGGGTGAGAGGCCGAGGCCAAGGCCCAACCAGGGCGATAGGCCGAGGCCCAGGCCCGACCGGGGCGAGAGGCCGAGGCCAAGGCCCGACCAGGGCGAGAGGCCGAGGCCAAGGCCCGACCAGGGCGAGAGGCCGAGGCCAATGCCCGACCAGGGCGAGAGGCCGAGGCCAATGCCCGACCAGGGCGAGAGGCAGAGGCCCTACCAGGGAGAAAGGCAGAGGCCCCACCAGGGCGAGAGACCGAGGCCCCACCAGGTCGAGAGGCCGAGGCCAAGGCCCTACCTGGGCGAGAGGCCGAAGCCAAGGCCCTACCTGGGCGAGAGGTAGAGACCAAGGCCCCACAAGGGCGAGAGATAGAGGCCAAGTCCCCACCAGGGCGAGAGGGGCCGATGCCCAACCAGGGCAAGAGGCCGAGGCCACACCAGGGCGAGAGGCAGAGGCCCCACCAGGGTGAGAGAGGCAGAGGCCGAGGCCTCACCAGCCGAGAGGCAGAGACACCCCAAGAGGGCGAGAGGCCGATGCCCCACCAGGGCGAGAGGCCGAGGCCACACCAGCCGAGAGGCAGAGACACCCCAACAGGGCGAGAGGCCGAGGCCCCACCAGGGGAAGAGGGCGAGAGGCCAAGGCCCCTCCAGGGCGGGAGGCAGAGGCCGAGGCCCCACCAGGGCGAGAGGCAGAGGCCGAGGCCCCACCCGGGCGAGAGGCAGAGGCCGAGGCCCCACCCGGGCGAGAGGGAGAGGCCGAGGCCCCACCCGGGCGAGAGGCAGAGGGCGAGAGGCAGAGGCCGAGGCCCCACCAGGGCGAGAGGCAGAGGCCGAGGCCCCACCAGGGCGAGAGGCAGAGGCCCCACCAGGATAAGACTGTGAGAGGCCGAGGCCCCACCAGGGCGAGAGGCCGAGGCCCCACCAGGGCGAGAGGCCGAGGCCCCACCAGGGCGAGAGGCCGAGGCCCCACCAGGGCGGGAGGCCGAGGCCCCACCAATGCGAGAGGTTGAGAGGCCCAGGCCCCACCAGGGATAGAGGGCGAGGCTCTACCAGTGCGAGAAGCCGAGGCCCCATCAGGGTGAGAGGCCGAGGCCAAGGCCCGATCAGGGCGAGAGGCCGAGGTCCAATGCCCCACCAGGGCGAGAGGCAGAGGCCCCACCAGAGTGAAAGGCAGAGGCCCCACCAGGACGAAAGGCAGAGGCCCCACCAGGGCGAAAGGCAGAGGCCCCACCAGGGCGAAAGGCAGAGGCCCCACCAGGGCGAAAGGCAGAGGCCAAGGCCCCACCAGTGCGAGAGACAGAGGTTGAGGCCTCGCCAGCCGAGAGGCAGATGCCGAAGCTCCAACAGGGCAAGAGGACGAGGCCCCACCAGGGCGAGAGGCCAAGGCCCCACCAGGGCGAGAGGGCGAGGCCGAGGCCAAGGCCCGACCAGGTCAAGAGGCCAAAGCCCCACCAGGGCGAGAGGCAGAGGCCAAAGCCCCACCAGGGCGAGAGGCAGAGGCCCCACCAGGGCGAGAGGCAGAGGCCGAGGCCCCACCAGGGCGAGAGGCAGAGGCCGAGGCCCCACCAGGGCGAGAGGCAGAGGCCGAGGCCCCACCAGGGCGAGAGGCAGAGGCCGAGGCCCCACCAGGGCGAGAGGCAGAGGCCGAGGCCCCACCAGGGCGAGAGGCAGAGGCCCCACCAGGGCGAGAGGGAGAGGCCGAGGCCCCACCAGGGCGAGAGGGAGAGGTCGAGGCCCCACCAGGGCGAGAGGGAGAGGCCGAGGCCCCACCAGGGCGAGAGGCAGAGGCCTCACCAGGGCGAGAGGCAGAGGCAAAGGCTCCACCAGGGTAAGACGGTGAGAGGCCCCACCAGGGCGAGACACCCCAACAGGGCGAGAGGCCGGGACCACACCAGGGCGAGAGGCCGGGGCCCCACCAGGGCGGGAGGCCCAGGCCCCACCAATGCGAGAGGCCGAGAGGCCCAGGCCCCACCAGGGCGAGACTCTACCAGTGCGAGAGGCCGAGGCCCCACCAGGGTGAGAGGCCAAGGCCCAACCAGGGCGATAGGCCGAGGCCAAGGACCGACCAGGGCGAGAGGCCGAGGCCAATGCCCGACCAGGGCGAGAGGCAGAGGCCAATGCCCGACCAGGGCGAGAGGCCGAGGCCCTACCAGGGCGAGAGGCCGAGGCCCCACCAGGGCGAGAGGCCGAGGCCCCACCAGGGCGAGAGGCCGAAGCCAAGGCCCTACCTGGGCGAGAGGCCGAAGCCAAGGCCCTACCTGGGTGAGAGGCCGAAGCCAAGGCCCTACCTGGGCGAGAGGTAGAGACCAAGGCCTCACAAGGACGAGAGATAGAGGCCAAGTCCCCACCAGGGCAAGAGAGGCTGAGGTCCCACCAGAGCGAGAACCCAAGGCCTCACCACGGTGAGACCCCCACCAGGGCGAGAGGCCGAGGCCACACCAGGGCGAGAGGCAGAGGCCCCACAAGGGTGAGAGAGGCAGAGGCCTCACCAGCCGAGAGGCAGAGACACCCCAACAGGGCGAGAGGCCGATGCCCCACCAGGGCGAGAGGCCGAGGCCACACCAGCAGAGAGGCAGAGACACCCCAAAAGGGCGAGAGGCAGAGGCCCCACCAGGACGAGAGGCCTAGAGGGTGAGAGGTCGAGGCCCCACCAGAGCAAGAGGCCGAGGTTCAACCAGGGCGAGAGGCCGAGGCCAAGGCCCGACCAGGGCGAGAGGCCGAGGCCAATGCCTCACCAGAGCGAGAGGCAGAGGCCAAGGCCCCACCAGGGCGAGAGGCAGAGGCCAAGGCCCCACCAGGGCGAGAGGCAGAGGCCAAGGCCCCACCAGGGCGAGAGGCAGAGGCCAAGGCCCCACCAGGGCAAGAGGGGCCGATGCCCAACCAGGGCGATAAAGGCTGATGCCCCACTAGGGCGAGAGGCAGAAGCCGAGGCCCCACCAGGGCGAGAGGCAGACGCCGAGGTCCCACCAGGGCGAGAGGCAGAGGCCGAGGCCCCAGCAGGGTGAGAGGCAGAGGCCGAGGCCGGCCCCAGCAGGGTGAGAGGCAGAGGCCGAGGCCCCACCAGGGCGAGAGGCAGAGGCCGAGGCCCCACCAGGGCGAGAGGCCGAGGCCCCGTCAGGGTGAGATGGCGAGAGGCCGAGGCCCCAACAGGGCGAGAGGCCGAGGCCCCACCAGGGCGAGAGGCCGAGACCCCACCAAGGCCCCACCAGGGCGAGAGGCCGAGGCCCCACCAGGGCAAGAGGCCGAGGCCCCACCAGGGCGAGAGGCAGAGGCCCCACCAGGGCGAGAGGCAGAGGCCCCACCAGGGCGAGAGGCAGAGGCTGATGCCCCACCAGGGCGAGAGGCCCCACCAGCGGAAGAGGGCGAGAGGCCAAGGCCCCTCCAGGGCGAGAGGCAGAGGCCGAGGCCCCACCGGGGCGAGAGGCAGAGGCCGAGGCCCCGCCGGGGCGAGAGGCAGAGGCCGAGGCCCCACCAGGGAGAGAGGCAGAGGCCGAGGCCAAACCAGGGCGAGAGGCAGAGGCAGAGGCCCCACCAGGGCGAGAGGCAGAGGACTCACCAGGGCGAGAGGCCGAGGCCGAGGCCCCACCAGGATAAGACGGTGAGAGGCCGAGGCCCCACCAGGGCGAGAGGTCGAGGCCCCACCAGGGCGAGAGGCTGAGGCCCCACCACAGGGCGAGAGGCCGAGGCCCCACCAGGGTGGGAGGCCGAGGCCCCACCAGGGCGGGAGGCCGAGGCCCCACCAGGGCGGAAGGCTGAGGCCCCACCAATGCGAGAGGCTGAGAGGCCCAGGCTCTACCAGTGCGAGAAGCTGAGGCCCCACCAGGGTGAGAGGCGGAGGCCAAGGCCCGATCAGGGCGAGAGACAGAGGTTGAGGCCTCGCCAGCCGAGAGGCAGGTGCCGAAGCTCCAACAGGGCAAGAGGACGAGGCCCCACCAGGGCGAGAGGCCGAGGCCCCATCAGGGCGAGAGGCCGAGGCCCCACCAGGGCGAAAGGCAGAGGCCCCACCAGGGCGAAAGGCAGAGGCCAAGGCCCCACCAGTGCGAGAGACAGAGGTTGAGGCCTCGCCAGCCGAGAGGCAGATGCCGAAGCTCCAACAGGGCAAGAGGACGAGGCCCCACCAGGGCGAGAGGCCGAGGCCCCACCAGGGTGAGAGGCCGAGGCCAAGGCCCCACCAGGGCAAGAGGCCAAAGCCAATGTCCCACCAGGGAAAGAGGTAGAGGCCAAAACCCCACCAGGGCGAGAGGCAGAGGCCAAGGCCCCACCAGGGCGAGAGGCCGAGGCCAAGGCCCCACCAGGGCGAGAGGCCGAGGCCAAGGCCCCACCAGGGCGAGAGGCCGAGGCCCCACCAGGGCGAGAGGCCGAGGCCCCACCAGGGCGAGAGGCCGAGGCCCCACCAGGGCGAGAGGCCGAGAGGCCGAGGAAAAGGCCCCACCAGGGAGAGAGGCCGAGGCCCCACCAGGACGAGCGGTAGAGGCCAAGGCCCCACCAGGATGAGAGGCAGAGGCCAAGGCCCCACCAGGACGAGAGGCAGAGGCCAAGGCCCCACCAGGACGAGAGGCAGAGGCCAAGGCCCCACCAGGGCGAGAGGCAGAGGCCAAGGCCCCACCAGGACGAGAGGTCGAGGCCCCACAAGGGCGAGAGGCCGAAGCCCCACAAGGGCGAGAGGCCGAGGCCCCACAAGGGTGAGAGGCAAAAGCCGAGGCCCCACCAGGGCGAGAGGCAGAGGCCGAGGCCCCAGCAGGGCGAGAGGCAGAGGCCGAGGCCCCAGCAGGGTGAGAGGCAGAGGCCCCAGCAGGGTGAGAGGCAGAGGCCCCAGCAGGGTGAGAGGCAGAGGCCCCAGCAGGGTGAGAGGCAGAGGCCGAGGCCCCAGCAGGGTGAGAGGCAGAGGCCGAGGCCCCAGCAGGGTGAGAGGCAGAGGCCGAGGCCCCAGCAGGGTGAGAGGCAGAGGGCGGGGCCCCACCAGGGCGAGAGGCCGGGGCCCCACCAGGGCGAGAGGCCGGGGCCCCACCAGGGCGAGAGGCCGGGGCCCCACCAGGGCGAGAGGCCGGGGCCTCACCAGGGCGAGAGGCCGGGGCCCCACCAGGGCGAGAGGCCGAGGCCCCACCAGGGCAGAAGGCTGAGGCCCCACCAATGCGAGAGGCCCAGGCCCACCAGGGCGAGAGGCCGAGGCCAAGGCCCGACCAGGGCGATAGGCCGAGGCCCGACCAGGGCGAGAGGCTGAGGCCCGACCAGGGCGAGAGGCCGAGGCCCCACCAGTGCGAGAGGCAGAGGTTGAGGCCTCGCCAGCCAAGAGGCAGATGCCGAAGCTCCAACAGGGCAAGAGGACGAGGCACCACTAGGGCGAGAGGGCGGGACACCCCACCAGGGAGAGAGGCCGAGGCCCCACCAGGGAGAGAGGCCGAGGCCCCACCAGGGAGAGTGGCCGAGGCCCCACTAGGGCGAGAGGCCGAGGCCCCACCAGGGATAGAGGCCGAGGCCCCACCAGGGCGAGAGGCCGGGGCCACACCAGGGCGAGAGGCCGGGGCCACACCAGGGCGAGAGGCCGGGGCCACACCAGGGCGAGAGGCAAAGGCCCCACCAGGGCGAGAGGCCAAGGCCCCACCAGGGCGAGAGGCAGAGGCCGAGGCACCACCAGGGCGAGAGGCAGAGGCCCGCCAGCCAAGAGGCCGAGGCCCCGCCAGCTGAGAGGCCGAGACACCCCAACAGGGCGAGAGACAGAGACACCCCAACAGGACGAGAGGCAGAGGACCCACCAGGGCGAGAGGCAGAGGCCCCACCAGGGCGAGAGGCAGAGGCCCCACCAGGGCGAGAGGCCGAGGCCCCACCAGGGCGAGAGGCCGAGGCCCCACCAGAGCGAGAGGCCGAGGCCCCACCAGGGTGAGATGGCGAGAGGCCGAGGCCCCACCAGGGCGAAAGGCAGAGGCCCCACCAGGGCGAAAGGCAGAGGCCAAGGCCCCACCAGTGCGAGAGACAGAGGTTGAGGCCTCGCCAGCCGAGAGGCAGATGCCGAAGCTCCAACAGGGCAAGAGGACGAGGCCCCACCAGGGCGAGAGGCCAAGGCCCCACCAGGGCGAGAGGGCGAGGCCGAGGCCAAGGCCCGACCAGGTCAAGAGGCCAAAGCCCCACCAGGGCGAGAGGCAGAGGCCAAAGCCCCACCAGGGCGAGAGGCAGAGGCCGAGGCCCCACCAGGGCGAGAGGCAGAGGCCGAGGCCCCACCAGGGCGAGAGGCAGAGGCCGAGGCCCCACCAGGGCGAGAGGCAGAGGCCGAGGCCCCACCAGGGCGAGAGGCAGAGGCCGAGGCCCCACCAGGGCGAGAGGCAGAGGCCGAGGCCCCACCAGGGCGAGAGGCAGAGGCCCCACCAGGGCGAGAGGGAGAGGCCGAGGCCCCACCAGGGCGAGAGGGAGAGGTCGAGGCCCCACCAGGGCGAGAGGGAGAGGCCGAGGCCCCACCAGGGCGAGAGGCAGAGGCCTCACCAGGGCGAGAGGCAGAGGCAAAGGCTCCACCAGGGTAAGACGGTGAGAGGCCCCACCAGGGCGAGACACCCCAACAGGGCGAGAGGCCGGGACCACACCAGGGCGAGAGGCCGGGGCCCCACCAGGGCGGGAGGCCCAGGCCCCACCAATGCGAGAGGCCGAGAGGCCCAGGCCCCACCAGGGCGAGACTCTACCAGTGCGAGAGGCCAAGGCCCAACCAGGGCGATAGGCCGAGGCCAAGGACCGACCAGGGCGAGAGGCCGAGGCCAATGCCCGACCAGGGCGAGAGGCAGAGGCCAATGCCCGACCAGGGCGAGAGGCCGAGGCCCTACCAGGGCGAGAGGCCGAGGCCCCACCAGGGCGAGAGGCCGAGGCCCCACCAGGGCGAGAGGCCGAGGCCCCACCAGGGCGAGAGGCCGAGGCCCCACCAGGGCGAGAGGCCGAAGCCAAGGCCCTACCTGGGCGAGAGGCCGAAGCCAAGGCCCTACCTGGGCGAGAGGCCGAAGCCAAGGCCCTACCTGGGCGAGAGGTAGAGACCAAGGCCTCACAAGGACGAGAGATAGAGGCCAAGTCCCCACCAGGGCAAGAGAGGCTGAGGTCCCACCAGAGCGAGAACCCAAGGCCTCACCACGGTGAGACCCCCACCAGGGCGAGAGGCCGAGGCCACACCAGGGCGAGAGGCAGAGGCCCCACAAGGGTGAGAGAGGCAGAGGCCTCACCAGCCGAGAGGCAGAGACACCCCAACAGGGCGAGAGGCCGATGCCCCACCAGGGCGAGAGGCCGAGGCCACACCAGCAGAGAGGCAGAGACACCCCAAAAGGGCGAGAGGCAGAGGCCCCACCAGGACGAGAGGCCTAGAGGGTGAGAGGTCGAGGCCCCACCAGAGCAAGAGGCCGAGGTTCAACCAGGGCGAGAGGCCGAGGCCAAGGCCCGACCAGGGCGAGAGGCCGAGGCCAATGCCTCACCAGAGCGAGAGGCAGAGGCCAAGGCCCCACCAGGGCGAGAGGCAGAGGCCAAGGCCCCACCAGGGCGAGAGGCAGAGGCCAAGGCCCCACCAGGGCGAGAGGCAGAGGCCAAGGCCCCACCAGGGCAAGAGGGGCCGATGCCCAACGAGGGCGATAAAGGCTGATGCCCCACTAGGGCGAGAGGCAGAAGCCGAGGCCCCACCAGGGCGAGAGGCAGACGCCGAGGTCCCACCAGGGCGAGAGGCAGACGCCGAGGTCCCACCAGGGCGAGAGGCAGAGGCCGAGGCCCCAGCAGGGTGAGAGGCAGAGGCCGAGGCCGGCCCCAGCAGGGTGAGAGGCAGAGGCCGAGGCCCCACCAGGGCGAGAGGCAGAGGCCGAGGCCCCACCAGGGCGAGAGGCCGAGGCCCCGTCAGGGTGAGATGGCGAGAGGCCGAGGCCCCAACAGGGCGAGAGGCCGAGGCCCCACCAGGGCGAGAGGCCGAGACCCCACCAAGGCCCCACCAGGGCGAGAGGCCGAGGCCCCACCAGGGCAAGAGGCCGAGGCCCCACCAGGGCGAGAGGCAGAGGCCCCACCAGGGCGAGAGGCAGAGGCTGATGCCCCACCAGGGCGAGAGGCCCCACCAGCGGAAGAGGGCGAGAGGCCAAGGCCCCTCCAGGGCGAGAGGCAGAGGCCGAGGCCCCACCGGGGCGAGAGGCAGAGGCCGAGGCCCCGCCGGGGCGAGAGGCAGAGGCCGAGGCCCCACCAGGGAGAGAGGCAGAGGCCGAGGCCAAACCAGGGCGAGAGGCAGAGGCAGAGGCCCCACCAGGGCGAGAGGCAGAGGACTCACCAGGGCGAGAGGCCGAGGCCCCACCAGGATAAGACGGTGAGAGGCCGAGGCCCCACCAGGGCGAGAGGTCGAGGCCCCACCAGGGCGAGAGGCTGAGGCCCCACCACAGGGCGAGAGGCCGAGGCCCCACCAGGGTGGGAGGCCGAGGCCCCACCAGGGCGGGAGGCCGAGGCCCCACCAGGGCGGGAGGCCGAGGCCCCACCAGGGCGGAAGGCTGAGGCCCCACCAATGCGAGAGGCTGAGAGGCCCAGGCTCTACCAGTGCGAGAAGCTGAGGCCCCACCAGGGTGAGAGGCGGAGGCCAAGGCCCGATCAGGGCGAGAGACAGAGGTTGAGGCCTCGCCAGCCGAGAGGCAGATGCCGAAGCTCCAACAGGGCAAGAGGACGAGGCCCCACCAGGGCGAGAGGCCGAGGCCCCACCAGGGCGAAAGGCAGAGGCCCCACCAGGGCGAAAGGCAGAGGCCAAGGCCCCACCAGTGCGAGAGACAGAGGTTGAGGCCTCGCCAGCCGAGAGGCAGATGCCGAAGCTCCAACAGGGCAAGAGGACGAGGCCCCACCAGGGCGAGAGGCCGAGGCCCCACCAGGGTGAGAGGCCGAGGCCAAGGCCCCACCAGGGCAAGAGGCCAAAGCCAATGTCCCACCAGGGAAAGAGGTAGAGGTCAAAACCCCACCAGGGCGAGAGGCAGAGGCCAAGGCCCCACCAGGGCGAGAGGCCGAGGCCAAGGCCCCACCAGGGCGAGAGGCCGAGGACAAGGCCCCACCAGGGCGAGAGGCCGAGGCCAAGGCCCCACCAGGGCGAGAGGCCGAGGCCCCACCAGGGCGAGAGGCCGAGGCCCCACCAGGGCGAGAGGCCGAGAGGCCGAGGAAAAGGCCCCACCAGGGAGAGAGGCCGAGGCCCCACCAGGACGAGCGGTAGAGGCCAAGGCCCCACCAGGATGAGAGGCAGAGGCCAAGGCCCCACCAGGACGAGAGGCAGAGGCCAAGGCCCCACCAGGACGAGAGGCAGAGGCCAAGGCCCCACCAGGGCGAGAGGCAGAGGCCAAGGCCCCACCAGGACGAGAGGTCGAGGCCCCACAAGGGCGAGAGGCCGAAGCCCCACAAGGGCGAGAGGCCGAGGCCCCACAAGGGTGAGAGGCAAAAGCCGAGGCCCCACCAGGGCGAGAGGCAGAGGCCGAGGCCCCAGCAGGGCGAGAGGCAGAGGCCGAGGCCCCAGCAGGGTGAGAGGCAGAGGCCCCAGCAGGGTGAGAGGCAGAGGCCCCAGCAGGGTGAGAGGCAGAGGCCCCAGCAGGGTGAGAGGCAGAGGCCGAGGCCCCAGCAGGGTGAGAGGCAGAGGCCGAGGCCCCAGCAGGGCGAGAGGCAGAGGGCGAGGCCCCAGCAGGGCGAGAGGCAGAGGCCGAGGCCCCACCAGGGCGAGAGGCCGGGGCCCCACCAGGGCGAGAGGCCGGGGCCCCACCAGGGCGAGAGGCCGGGGCCCCACCAGGGCGAGAGGCCGAGGCCCCACCAGGGCAGAAGGCTGAGGCCCCACCAATGCGAGAGGCCCAGGCCCCACCAGGGCGAGAGGCCGAGGCCAAGGCCCGACCAGGGCGATAGGCCGAGGCCCGACCAGGGCGAGAGGCTGAGGCCCGACCAGGGCGAGAGGCCGAGGCCCCACCAGTGCGAGAGGCAGAGGTTGAGGCCTCGCCAGCCAAGAGGCAGATGCCGAAGCTCCAACAGGGCAAGAGGACGAGGCACCACTAGGGCGAGAGGGCGGGACACCCCACCAGGGAGAGAGGCCCCACCAGGGAGAGAGGCCGAGGCCCCACCAGGGAGAGAGGCCGAGGCCCCACCAGGGAGAGTGGCCGAGGCCCCACTAGGGCGAGAGGCCGAGGCCCCACCAGGGATAGAGGCCGAGGCCCCACCAGGGCGAGAGGCCGGGGCCACACCAGGGCGAGAGGCCGGGGCCACACCAGGGCGAGAGGCCGGGGCCACACCAGGGCGAGAGGCCGGGGCCACACCAGGGCGAGAGGCAAAGGCCCCACCAGGGCGAGAGGCCAAGGCCCCACCAGGGCGAGAGGCAGAGGCACCACCAGGGCGAGAGGCAGAGGCCCGCCAGCCAAGAGGCCGAGGCCCCGCCAGCTGAGAGGCCGAGACACCCCAACAGGGCGAGAGACAGAGACACCCCAACAGGACGAGAGGCAGAGGACCCACCAGGGCGAGAGGCAGAGGCCCCACCAGGGCGAGAGGCAGAGGCCCCACCAGGGCGAGAGGCCGAGGCCCCACCAGGGCGAGAGGCCGAGGCCCCACCAGGGCGAGAGGCCGAGGCCCCACCAGAGCGAGAGGCCGAGGCCCCACCAGGGTGAGATGGCGAGAGGCCGAGGCCCCACCAGGGCGAGAGGCAGAGGCCGAGGCCCCACCAGGGCGAGAGGCCGAGGCCCCGTCAGGGTGAGATGGCGAGAGACCGAGGCCCCACCAGGGCGAGAGGCCGAGGCCCCACCAAGGCCCCACCAGGGCAAGAGGCAGAGGCCCCACCAGGGCGAGAGGCAGAGGCCCCACCAGGGCGAGAGGCAGAGGCTGATGCCCCACCAGGGCGAGAGGCCGAGGCCCCACCAGGGGAAGAGGGCGAGAGGCCAAGGCCCCTCCAGGGCGGGAGGCAGAGGCCCTCCAGGGCGAGAGGCAGAGGCCGAGGCCCCACCAGGGCGAGAGGCAGAGGCCGAGGCCCCGCCGGGGCGAGAGGCAGAGGCCGAGGCCCCGCCCGGGCGAGAGGCAGAGGCTGAGGCCCCGCCCGGGCGAGAGGCAGAGGCCGAGGCCCCGCCCGGGCGAGAGGCAGAGGCCGAGGCCCCACCAGGGCGAGAGGCAGAGGCCGAGGCCCCACCAGGGAGAGAGGCAGAGGCCGAGGCCCCACCAGGGCGAGAGGCAGAGGACTCACCAGGGCGAGAAGCCGAGGCCGAGGCCCCACCAGGATAAGACGGTGAGAGGCCGAGGCCCCACCAGGGCGAGAGGTCGAGGCCCCACCAGGGCGAGAGGCCGAGGCCGAGGCCCCACCAGGGCGAGAGGCCGAGGAAAAGGCCCCACCAGGGAGAGAGGCCGAGGCCCCACCAGGGAGAGAGGCCGAGGCCCCACCAGGGAGAGAGGCCGAGGCCCCACCAGGGCGAGAGGCCGAGGCCCCACCAGGGCGAGAGGCCGAGGCCCCACCAGGGCGAGAGGCCGGGGCCCCACCAGGGCGAGAGGCCGGGGCCACACCAGGGCGAGAGGCCGGGGCCACACCAGGGCGAGAGGCAAAGGCCCCACCAGGGCGAGAGGCCAAGGCCCCACCAGGGCGAGAGGCAGAGGCCGAGGCCCCACCAGGGCGAGAGGCCGAGGCCCCACCAGGGCGAGAGGCAGAGGCCCGCCAGCCAAGAGGCCGAGGCCCCGCCAGCCGAGAGGCCGAGACACCCCAACAGGGCGAGAGGCAGAGACACCCCAACAGGGCGAGAGGCCGATGCCCCACCAGGGCGAGAGGCCGAGAGCCAGAGGCCCCACCAGGGCGAGAGGCCGAGAGGTCAAGGCCGAGGCCCCACCAGAGCGAGAGGTCGAGGCCCCACCAAGGCGAGAGGCCAAGGCCCGACCAGGGCGAGAGGCCGAGGCCAATGCTTCACCAGGGCGAGAGGCCAAGGCCCCACCAGGGCGAGAGGCCGAGGCCCCACCAGGGCGAGAGGCCGAGGCCCCAACAAGGCGAGAGGCCGAGGCCCCACCAGGGCGAGAGGCCGAGGCCCCGTCAGGGTGAGATGGCGAGAGGCCGAGGCCCCACCAGGGCGAGAGGCAGAGGCCGAGGCCCCACCAGGGCGAGAGGCCGAGGCCCCGTCAGGGCGAGAGGCAGAGGCCGAGGCCCCACCAGGGTGAGAGGCAGAGGCCGAGGCCCCACCAGGGCGAGAGGCCGAGGCCCCGTCAGGGCGAGAGGCAGAGGCCGAGGCCCCACCAGGGCGAGAGGCAGAGGCAGAGGCCCCACCAGGGCGAGAGGTAGAGGACTCACCAGGGAGAGAAGCCGAGGCCCCACTAGGGCGAGAGGCCGAGGCCCCACCAGGGATAGAGGAGGCCCCACCAGGGCGAGAGGCCGGGGCCCCACCAGGGCGAGAGGCCGGGGCCACACCAGGGCGAGAGGCCAAGGCCCCACCAGGGCGAGAGGCCAAGGCCCCACCAGGGCGAGAGGCAGAGGCCGAGGCCCCACCAGGGCGAGAGGCAGAGGCCGAGGCCCCACCAGGGCGAGAGGCAGAGGCCCGCCAGCCAAGAGGCCGAGAGGCCGAGGCCCCGCCAGCCAAGAGGCCGAGGCCCCGCCAGCCGAGAGGCCGAGACACCCCAACAGGGCGAGAGGCAGAGACACCCCAACAGGGCGAGAGGCCGATGCCCCACCAGGGCGAGAGGCAGAGGCCGAGAGCCAGAGGCCCCACCAGGGCGAGAGGCCGAGAGGTCAAGGCCGAGGCCCCACCAGAGCGAGAGGTCGAGGCCCCACCAAGGCGAGAGGCCAAGGCCCGACCAGGGCGAGAGGCCGAGGCCAATGCTTCACCAGGGCGAGAGGCCAAGGCCCTACCTGGGCGAGAGGTAGAGACCAAGGCCCCACAAGGGCGAGAGATAGAGGCCAAGTCCCCACCAGGGCGAGAGGCAGAGGCTGAGGCCCGCCAGCCAAGAGGCCGAGGCCCCGCAGCCGAGAGGCAGAGACACCCCAACAGGGCGAGAGGCCGAGGCCCCACCAGGACGAGAGTCCTAAAGGGTGAGAGGTCGAGGCCCCACCAGGACAAGAGGCAGAGGGCCCCACCAGGGCGAGAGGCAGAGGCCCCACCAGGGCGAGAGGCAGAGGCCCCACCAAGGCGAGAGGCCGAGGCCCGACCAAGGCGAGAGGCCGAGGCCCCGTCAGGGTGAGATGGCGAGAGGCCGAGGCCCCACCAGGGCGAGAGGCAGAGGCCGAGGCCCCACCAGGGCGAGAGGCAGAGGCCGAGGCCCCACCAGGGCGAGAGGCAGAGGCCGAGGCCCCACCAGGGCGAGAGGCAGAGGCCCCGTCAGGGTGAGATGGCGAGAGGCCGAGGCCCCACCAGGGCGAGAGGCCGAGGCCCCACCAGGTCGAGAGGCCGAGACCCCACCAATGCCCCACCAGGGCGAGAGGCCGAGGCCCCACCAGGGCAAGAGGCCGAGGCCCCACCAGGGCGAGAGGCAGAGGCCGAGGCCCCACCAGGGCAAGAGGCAGAGGCTGATGCCCCACCAGGGCGAGAGGCCGAGGCCCCACCAGGGGAAGAGGGCGAGAGGCCAAGGCCCCTCCAGGGCGGGAGGCAGAGGCCCTCCAGGGCGAGAGGCAGAGGCCGAGGCCCCGCCGGGGTGAGAGGCAGAGGCCCCGCCGGGGTGAGAGGCAGAGGCCCCGCCGGGGTGAGAGGCAGAGGCCCCGCCCGGGCGAGAGGCAGAGGCCCCGCCCGGGTGAGGGGCAGAGGCCCCGCCCGGGCGAGAGGCAGAGGCCCCGCCCGGGCAAGAGGCAGAGGCCCCGCCCGGGCAAGAGGCAGAGGCCCCGCCCGGGCAAGAGGCAGAGGCCGAGGCCCCGCCGGGGTGAGAGGCAGAGGCCCCGCCGGGGTGAGAGGCAGAGGCCCCGCCCGGGCGAGAGGCAGAGGCCCCGCCCGGGCGAGAGGCAGAGGCCCCGCCCGGGCGAGAGGCAGAGGCCCCGCCCGGGCAAGAGGCAGAGGCCGAGGCCCCGCCGGGGTGAGAGGCAGAGGCCCCGCCGGGGTGAGAGGCAGAGGCCCCGCCCGGGCGAGAGGCAGAGGCCCCGCCCGGGCGAGAGGCAGAGGCCCCGCCCGGGCAAGAGGCAGAGGCCGATGCCCCGCCCGGGCGAGAGGCCGAGGCCCCGCCCGGGCGAGAGGCAGAGGCCCCACCCGGGCGAGAGGCAGAGGCCGAGGCCCCACCCGGGCGAGAGGCAGAGGCCGAGGCCCCACCAGGGCGAGAGGCAGAGGCCCCACCAGGGCGAGAGGCAGAGGCCCCACCAGGGAGAAAGGCAGAGGCAGAGGCCCCACCAGGGCGAGAGGCAGAGGCCGAGGCCCCACCAGGGCGAGAGGCCGAGGCCCCACCAGGGCGAGAGGCCGAGGCCGAGGCCCCACCAGGGCGAGAGGCCGAGGAAAAGGCCCCACCAGGGAGAGAGGCCGAGGCCCCACCAGGGAGAGAGGCCGAGGCCCCACTAGGGCGAGAGGCCGAGGCCCCACCAGGGATAGAGGCCGAGGCCCCACCAGGGATAGAGGCCGAGGCCCCACCAGGGCGAGAGGCCGGGGCCACACCAGGGCGAGAGGCCGGGGCCACACCAGGGCGAGAGGCCGGGGCCACACCAGGGCGAGAGGCCGGGGCCACACCAGGGCGAGAGGCCGGGGCCACACCAGGGCGAGAGGCCAAGGCCCCACCAGGGCGAGAGGCAGAGGCCGAGGCCCCACCAGGGCGAGAGGCCGAGGCCCCACCAGGGCGAGAGGCAGAGGCCCGCCAGCCAAGAGGCCGAGGCCCCGCCAGCCGAGAGGCCGAGACACCCCAACAGGGCGAGAGGCAGAGACACCCCAACAGGGCGAGAGGCCGATGCCCCACCAGGGCGAGAGGCCGAGAGCCAGAGGCCCCACCAGGGCGAGAGGCCGAGAGGTCAAGGCCGAGGCCCCACCAGAGCGAGAGGTCGAGGCCCCACCAAGGCGAGAGGCCAAGGCCCGACCAGGGCGAGAGGCCGAGGCCAATGCTTCACCAGGGCGAGAGGCCAAGGCCCCACCAGGGCGAGAGGCCGAGGCCCCAACAAGGCGAGAGGCCGAGGCCCCACCAGGGCGAGAGGCCGAGGCCCCGTCAGGGTGAGATGGCGAGAGGCCGAGGCCCCACCAGGGCGAGAGGCAGAGGCCGAGGCCCCACCAGGGCGAGAGGCCGAGGCCCCGTCAGGGCGAGAGGCAGAGGCCGAGGCCCCACCAGGGCGAGAGGCAGAGGCCGAGGCCCCACCAGGGCGAGAGGCCGAGGCCCCGTCAGGGCGAGAGGCAGAGGCCGAGGCCCCACCAGGGAGAGAGGCAGAGGCCGAGGCCCCACCAGGGCGAGAGGCAGAGGCAGAGGCCGAGGCCCCACCAGGGCGAGAGGTAGAGGACTCACCAGGGAGAGAAGCCGAGGCCCCACTAGGGCGAGAGGCCGAGGCCCCACCAGGGATAGAGGAGGCCCCACCAGGGCGAGAGGCCGGGGCCCCACCAGGGCGAGAGGCCGGGGCCACACCAGGGCGAGAGGCCGGGGCCACACCAGGGCGAGAGGCCAAGGCCCCACCAGGGCGAGAGGCCAAGGCCCCACCAGGGCGAGAGGCAGAGGCCGAGGCCCCACCAGGGCGAGAGGCAGAGGCCGAGGCCCCACCAGGGCGAGAGGCAGAGGCCCGCCAGCCAAGAGGCCGAGGCCCCGCCAGCCAAGAGGCCGAGGCCCCGCCAGCCAAGAGGCCGAGACACCCCAACAGGGCGAGAGGCAGAGACACCCCAACAGGGCGAGAGGCCGATGCCCCACCAGGGAGAGAGGCAGAGGCCGAGAGCCAGAGGCCCCACCAGGGCGAGAGGCCGAGAGGTCAAGGCCGAGGCCCCACCAGAGCGAGAGGTCGAGGCCCCACCAAGGCGAGAGGCCAAGGCCCGACCAGGGCGAGAGGCCGAGGCCAATGCTTCACCAGGGCGAGAGGCCAAGGCCCTACCTGGGCGAGAGGTAGAGACCAAGGCCCCACAAGGGCGAGAGATAGAGGCCAAGTCCCCACCAGGGCGAGAGGCAGAGGCTGAGGCCCGCCAGCCAAGAGGCCGAGGCCCCGCAGCCGAGAGGCAGAGACACCCCAACAGGGCGAGAGGCCGAGGCCCCACCAGGACGAGAGTCCTAAAGGGTGAGAGGTCGAGGCCCCACCAGGACAAGAGGCAGAGGGCCCCACCAGGGCGAGAGGCAGAGGCCCCACCAGGGCGAGAGGCAGAGGCCCCACCAAGGCGAGAGGCCGAGGCCCGACCAAGGCGAGAGGCCGAGGCCCGACCAAGGCGAGAGGCCGAGGCCCCACCAGGGCGAGAGGCAGAGGCCGAGGCCCCACCAGGGCGAGAGGCAGAGGCCGAGGCCCCACCAGGGCGAGAGGCAGAGGCCGAGGCCCCACCAGGGCGAGAGGCAGAGGCCCCGTCAGGGTGAGATGGCGAGAGGCCGAGGCCCCACCAGGGCGAGAGGCCGAGGCCCCACCAGGTCGAGAGGCCGAGACCCCACCAATGCCCCACCAGGGCGAGAGGCCGAGGCCCCACCAGGGCAAGAGGCCGAGGCCCCACCAGGGCAAGAGGCAGAGGCCCCACCAGGGCGAGAGGCAGAGGCTGATGCCCCACCAGGGCGAGAGGCCGAGGCCCCACCAGGGGAAGAGGGCGAGAGGCCAAGGCCCCTCCAGGGCGGGAGGCAGAGGCCCTCCAGGGCGAGAGGCAGAGGCCCCGCCGGGGTGAGAGGCAGAGGCCCCGCCGGGGCGAGAGGCAGAGGCCCTGCCCGGGCGAGAGGCCGAGGCCCCGCCCGGGCGAGAGGCAGAGGCCGAGGCCCCGCCGGGGTGAGAGGCAGAGGCCCCGCCGGGGTGAGAGGCAGAGGCCCCGCCCGGGCGAGAGGCAGAGGCCCCGCCCGGGCGAGAGGCAGAGGCCCCGCCCGGGCAAGAGGCAGAGGCCCCGCCCGGGCAAGAGGCAGAGGCCCCGCCCGGGCAAGAGGCCGATGCCCCGCCCGGGCGAGAGGCCGAGGCCCCGCCCGGGCGAGAGGCAGAGGCCCCACCCGGGTGAGAGGCAGAGGCCGAGGCCCCACCCGGGCGAGAGGCAGAGGCCGAGGCCCCACCAGGGCGAGAGGCAGAGGCCCCACCAGGGCGAGAGGCAGAGGCCCCACCAGGGAGAAAGGCAGAGGCAGAGGCCCCACCAGGGCGAGAGGCAGAGGCAGAGGCCGAGGCCCCACCAGGGCGAGAGGCAGAGGACTCACCAGGGCGAGAGGCCGAGGCCCCACCAGGATAAGACGGTGAGAGGCCGAGGCCCCACCAGGGCGAGAGGTCGAGGCCCCACCAGGGCGAGAGGCTGAGGCCCCACCACAGGGCGGGAGGCCGAGGCCCCACCACAGGGCGGGAGGCCGAGGCCCCACCAGGGCGGGAGGCCGAGGCCCCACCAGGGCGGGAGGCCGAGGCCAAGGCCCGATCAGGGCGAAAGGCCGAGGCCCCACCAGAGTGAAAGGCAGAGGCCCCACCAGGGCGAAAGGCAGAGGCCCCACCAGGGCGAAAGGCAGAGGCCAAGGCCCCACCAGTGCGAGAGACAGAGGTTGAGGCCTCGCCAGCCGAGAGGCAGATGCCGAAGCTCCAACAGGGCAAGAGGACGAGGCCCCACCAGGGTAAGACGGCGAGAGGTCGAGGCCCCACCAGGGCGAGACACCCCAACAGGGCGAGAGGCCGAGGCCCCACCAATGCGAGAGGCCGAGAGGCCCAGGCCCCACCAGGGCGAGAGGGCGAGGCTCTACCAGTGCGAGAGGCCAAGGCCCGACCAGGGCGAGAGGCCGAGGCCAAGGCCCGACCAGGGCAAGAGGCCAAAGCCAATGTCCCACCAGGGAAAGAGGTAGAGGCCAAAGCCCCACCAGGGAAAGAGGTAGAGGCCAAAGCCCCACCAGGGCGAGAGGCAGAGGCCAAAGCCCCACCAGGGCGAGAGGCAGAGGCCAAAGCCCCACCAAGGCGAGAGGCAGAGGCCAAAGCCCCACCAAGGCGAGAGGCAGAGGCCAAAGCCCCACCAGGGCGAGAGGCAAAGGTCAAAGCCCCACCAGGGCGAGAGGCAGAGGCCAAAGCCCCACCAGGGCGAGAGGGAGAGGCCAAAGCCCCACCAGGGCGAGAGGCAGAGGCCGAAGCCCCACCAGGGCGAGAGGCAGAGGCCGAGGCCCCACCAGGGCGAGAGGCAGAGGCCGAGGCCCCACCAGGGCGAGAGGCAGAGGCCGAGGCCCCACCAGGGCGAGAGGGAGAGGCAGAGGCCTCACCAGGGCGAGAGGGCGAGACACCCCAACAGGGCGAGAGGCCGAGGCCCCACCAGGGCCTCACCAGGGCGGGAGGCCGAGGCCCCACCAGGGCGGAAGGCTGAGGCCCCACCATTGCGAGAGGCTGAGAGGCCCAGGCCCCACCAGGGCGAGAGGGCGAGGCTCTACCAGTGCGAGAAGCCGAGGCCCCACCAGGGTGAGAGGCCAAGGGCAAGGCCCGATCAGGGCGAGAGGCCGAGGCCAATGCCCCACCAGGGCGAGAGGGAGAGGCCGAGGCCCCACCAGGGTGAGAGAGGCCGAGGCCCCACCAGGGCGAGAGAGGCCGAGGCCCCACCAGGGCGAGAGAGGCCGAGGCCCCACCAGGGCGAGAGAGGCCGAAGCCACACCAGGGCGAGAGAGGCCGAGGCCCCACCAGGGCGAGAGAGGCCGAAGCCACACCAGGGCGAGAGGCAGAGGCTGAGGCCCGCCAGCCGAGAGGCCGAGATACCCCAACAGGGCGAGAGACCAAGACACCACAACAGGGCGAGAGGCCAAGACACCCCAACAGGGCGAGAGGCCGATGCCCCACCAGGGCGAGAGGCAGAGGCCCCACCAGGGCGAGAGGCAGAGGCCCCACCAGGGCGAGAGGGCGAGGCCCCACCAGGGTGAGGCCCCACCAGGGCGAGAAGGCGAGACACCCCAACAGGGCGAGAGGCCGAGGCCAATGCCCCACCAGGGCGAGAGGCCAAGGCCCCACCACGGTGAGACCCCCACCAGGGCGAAAGGCAGAGGCCAAGGCCCCACCAGTGCGAGAGGCAGAGGTTGAGGCCTCGCCAGCCGAGAGGCAGATGCCGAAGCTCCAACAGGGCAGGAGGACGAGGCCCCACCAGTGCGAGACACCCCAACAGGGCGAGAGGCCAAGGCCCCACCAGGACGGGAGGCCGAGGCCCCACCAGGACGGGAGGCCGAGGCCCCACCAGGGCGAGAGGGCGAGGCTCTACCAGGGCGAGAGGCCGAGGCCCCACCAGGGCAAGAGGCCGAGGCCAAGACCCGACCAGGGCAAGAGGCCAAGGTCCCACCAGGGAAAGAGGCCGAGGCCAAGGCCCCACCAGGGCGAGAGGCAGAGGCCAAAGCCCCACCGGGGCGAGAGGCAGAGGCCAAAGCCCCACCGGGGCGAGAGGCAGAGGTCAAAGCCCCACCGGGAAGAGAGGCAGAGGCCAAAGCCCCACCGGGGCGAGAGGCAGAGGCCAAAGCCCCACCGGGGCGAGAGGCAGAGGCCAAGGCCCCACCAGGGCGAGAGGCCAAGCCCCCACCAAGGCGAGAGGCCAAGGCCCGACCAGGGCGAGAGGCCGAGGCCAATGCTTCACCAGGGCGAGAGGCCGAGGCCAAGGCCCCACCTGGGCGAGAGGTAGAGACCAAAGCCCCACCTGGGCGAGAAGCCAAGGCCCCACCACAGTGAGACCCCCACCAGGGCGAGAGGCCGAGGCCACACCAGAGCGAGAGGCAGAGGCCGAGGCCCCACCAGCCGAGAGGCAGAGACACCCCAAGAGGGCGAGAGGCCGAGGCCCCACCAGGGCGAGGCCGAGGCCCCGCCAGCCGAGAGGCCGAGGCACCCCAACAGGGCGAGAGGCCGAGACACCAGCAGGGCGAGAGGCCGAGGCCCCACCAGGGCAAGAGGCCGAGGCTCCGCCAGGGCAAGACGGCGAGAGGCAGAGGCTCCACCACGGTGAGACCCCCACCAGGGCGAGAGGCCGAGGCCACACCAGCCGAGAGGCAGAGACACCCCAACAGGGCGAGAGGCCAAGGCCCCACCAGGGTGAGAGAGGCTGAGGCCTCACCAGGGCGAGAGAGGCCGAGGCCCCACCAGGGCGAGAGGCGCCGAGGCCCCACCAGGGCGAGAGGCGCCGAGGCCCCACCAGGGCGAGAGGCAGAGGCCGAGGCCGAGGCCCCACCAGGGCGAGAGGCAGAGGGACGAGGCCCCACCAGGGCGAGAGGCAGAGGCCGAGGCCCCACCAGGGCGAGAGGCCGAGGCCCCACTAGGGTAATACGGTGAGAGGCCGAGGCCCCACCAGGGTAAGACGGTGAGAGGCCGAGGCCCCACCAGGGTGAGAGGTCGAGGCCCCACCAGGGCGAGAGGGCGATGCCCAACCAGGGCGAGGCCCCACCAGGGCGAGAGGGCGAGACACCCCAACAGGGCGAGAGGCCGAGGCCAATGCCCCACCAGGGCAAGAGGCCAAGGCCCCACCACGGTGAGACCCCCACACCAGGGCGAAAGGCAGAGGCCCCACCAGGGCGAAAGGCAGAGGCCAAGGCCCCACCAGGGCGAGAGGCCGAGGCCAAGGCCCGACCAGGGCAAGAGGCCAAAGCCAATGTCCCACCAGGGAAAGAGGTAGAGGCCAAAGCCCCACCAGGGCGAGAGGCAGAGGCCAAAGCCCCACCAGGGCGAGAGGCAGAGGCCAAAGCCCCACCAAGGCGAGAGGCAGAGGCCAAAGCCCCACCAGGGCGAGAGGCAGAGGCCAAAGCCCCACCAGGGCGAGAGGCAAAGGTCAAAGCCCCACCAGGGCGAGAGGCAGAGGCCAAAGCCCCACCAGGGCGAGAGGGAGAGGCCAAAGCCCCACCAGGGCGGGAGGCAGAGGCCGAGGCCCCACCAGGGCGAGAGGCAGAGGCCGAGGCCCCACCAGGGCGAGAGGCAGAGGCCGAGGCCCCACCAGGGCGAGAGGCAGAGGCCGAGGCCCCACCAGGGCGAGAGGGAGAGGCAGAGGCCTCACCAGGGCGAGAGGCCGAGGCCTCACCAGGGCGAGAGGGCGAGACACCCCAACAGGGCGAGAGGCCGAGGCCCCACCAGTGCCTCACCAGGGCGGGAGGCCGAGGCCCCACCATTGCGAGAGGCTGAGAGGCCCAGGCCCCACCAGGGCGAGAGGGCGAGGCTCTACCAGTACGAGAAGCCGAGGCCCCACCAGGGTGAGAGGCCAAGGCCAAGGCCCGATCAGGGCGAGAGGCCGAGGCCAATGCCCCACCAGGGCGAGAGGGAGAGGCCGAGGCCCCACCAGGGCGAGAGAGGCCGAGGCCCCACCAGGGCGAGAGAGGCCGAGGCCCCACCAGGGCGAGAGAGGCCGAGGCCCCACCAGGGCGAGAGAGGCCGAGGGCCCCACCAGGGCGAGAGTCAGAGGCTGAGGCCCGCCAGCCGAGAGGCCGAGATACCCCAACAGGGCGAGAGACCAAGACACCACAACAGGGCGAGAGGCAGAGGCCGAGGCCCCACCAGGGCGAGAGGCCGAGGCCCCACCAGGGTGAGAGGCCGAGGCCCCACTAGGGTAAGACGGTGAGAGGCCGAGGCCCCACCAGGGTAAGACGGCAGAGGCCGAGGCCCCACCAGGGCGAGAGGGCGAGGCCCCACCAGGGCGAGAGGCCGAGGCCCCACCAGGGCGAGAGGCCGAGGCCCCACCAGGGCGAGAGGGCGAGGCCCCACCAGGGCGAGGCCCCACCAGGGCGAGGCCCCACCAGGGCGAGAGGGCGAGACACCCCAACAGGGCGAGAGGCCGAGGCCAATGCCCCACCAGGGCGAGAGGCCAAGGCCCCACCACGGTGAGACCCCCACCAGGGCGAAAGGCAGAGGCCCCACCAGGGCGAAAGGCAGAGGCCAAGGCCCCACCAGTGCGAGAGGCAGAGGTTGAGGCCTTGCCAGCCGAGAGGCAGATGCCGAAGCTCCAACAGGGCAGGAGGACGAGGCCCCACCAGTGCGAGACACCCCAACAGGGCGAGAGGCCAAGGCCCCACCAGGACGGGAGGCCGAGGCCCCACCAGGACGGGAGGCCGAGGCCCCACCAGGGCGAGAGGGCGAGGCTCTACCAGGGCGAGAGGCCGAGGCCCCACCAGGGCAAGAGGCCGAGGCCAAGACCCGACCAGGGCAAGAGGCTGAGGCCAAGGCCCCACCGGGGCGAGAGGCAGAGGCCAAAGCCCCACCGGGGCGAGAGGCAGAGGCCAAAGCCCCACCGGGGCGAGAGGCAGAGGCCAAGGCCCCACCAGGGCGAGAGGCAGAGGCCAAAGCCCCACCAGGGCGAGAGGCAGAGGCCAAGGCCCCACCAGGGCGAGAGGCCAAGCCCCCACCAAGGCGAGAGGCCAAGGCCCGACCAGGGCGAGAGGCCGAGGCCAATGCTTCACCAGGGCGAGAGGCCGAGGCCAAGGCCCCACCTGGGCGAGAGGTAGAGACCAAAGCCCCACCTGGGCGAGGTGTAGAGGCCAAGGCCCCACCAGGGCAAGAGGCCAAGGCCCCACCAGGGCGAGAGGCCAAGGCCCCACCACAGTGAGACCCCCACCAGGGCGAGAGGCCGAGGCCACACCAGAGCGAGAGGCAGAGGCCGAGGCCCCACCAGCCGAGAGGCAGAGACACCCCAAGAGGGCGAGAGGCCGAGGCCCCACCAGGGCGAGGCCGAGGCCCCGCCAGCCGAGAGGCCGAGGCACCCCAACAGGGCGAGAGGCCGAGACACCAGCAGGGCGAGAGGCCGAGGCCCCACCAGGGCAAGAGGCCGAGGCTCCGCCAGGGCAAGACGGCGAGAGGCAGAGGCTCCACCACGGTGAGACCCCCACCAGGGCGAGGGGCCGAGGCCACACCAGCCGAGAGGCAGAGACACCCCAACAGGGCGAGAGGCCAAGGCCCCACCAGGGTGAGAGAGGCTGAGGCTTCACCAGGGCGAGAGAGGCCGAGGCCCCACCAGGGCGAGAGGCGCCGAGGCCCCACCAGGGCGAGAGGCAGAGGCCGAGGCCACACCAGGGCGAGAGGCAGAGGCCGAGGCCCCACCAGGGCGAGAGGCAGAGGCCGAGGCCCCACCAGGGCGAGAGGCCGAGGCCCCACTAGGGTAAGACGGTGAGAGGCCGAGGCCCCACCAGGGTAAGACGGTGAGAGGCCGAGGCCCCACCAGGGTGAGAGGTCGAGGCCCCACCAGGGTGAGAGGTCGAGGCCCCACCAGGGCGAGAGGGCGATGCCCAACCAGGGCGAGGCCCCACCAGGGCGAGAGGGCGAGACACCCCAACAGGGCGAGAGGCCGAGGCCAATGCCCCACCAGGGTAAGAGGCCAAGGCCCCACCACGGTGAGACCCCCACACCAGGGCGAAAGGCAGAGGCCCCACCAGGGCGAAAGGCAGAGGCCAAGGCCCCACCAGTGCGAGAGGCAGAGGTTGAGGCCTCGCCAGCCGAGAGGCAGATGCCGAAGCTCCAACAGGGCAGGAGGACGAGGCCCCACCAGTGCGAGACACCCCAACAGGGCGAGAGGCCAAGGCCCCACCAGGACGGGAGGCCGAGGCCCCACCAGGGCGAGAGGGCGAGGCTCTACCAGGGCGAGAGGCCGAGGCCCCACCAGGGTGAGAGGCCGAGGCCAAGGCCCCACCAGGGTGAGAGGCCGAGGCCAAGACCCGACCAGGGCAAGAGGCCAAGAACCGACCAGGGCAAGAGGCCGAGGCCAAGGCCCCACCAGGGAGAGAGGCCAAGGCCCCACCAGGGAGAGAGGCCAAGGCCCCACCAGGGCGAGAGGCAGAGGCCAAAGCCCCACCAGGGCGAGAGGCAGAGGCCAAAGCCCCACCAGGGCGAGAGGCAGAGGCCAAAGCCCCACCAGGGCGAGAGGCAGAGGCCAAAGCCCCACCAGGGGCGAGAGGCAGAAGCCAAAGCCCCACCAGGGCGAGAGGCAGAGGCCAAAGCCCCACAAGGGGCGAGAGGCAGAGGCCAAAGCCCCACCAGGGCGAGAGGCAGAGGCCAAAGCCCCACCAGGGCGAGAGGCAGAGGCCAAAGCCCCACCAGGGCGAGAGGCAGAGGCCAAGGCCCCACCAGGGCGAGAGGCAGAGGCCAAGGCCCCACCAGGGCGAGAGGCCAAGCCCCCACCAAGGCGAGAGGCCAAGGCCCGACCAGGGCGAGAGGCCGAGGCCAATGCTCCACCTGGGCGAGAGGCAGAGACCAAGGCCCCACAAGGGCGAGAGGTAGAGGCCGAGGCCCCACCAGGGCGAGAGAGGCTGGAGCCCCAACAGGGCAAGAGGCCAAGGTCCCACCACAGTGAGACCCCCACCAGGGCGAGAGGCCGAGGCCACACCAGAGCGAGAGGCAGAGGCCGAGGCCCCACCAGCCGAGAGGCAGAGACACCCCAAGAGGGCGAGAGGCCGAATCCCCACCAGGGCGAGGCAGAGAACCCACCAGCCAAGAGGCCGAGACACCCCAACAGGGCGAGAGGCCGAGACACCAGCAGGGCGAGAGGCCGAGACACCAGCAGGGCGAGAGGCCGAGGCTCCGCCGGGGCAAGACGGCGAGAGGCCGAGGCCACACCAGCCGCGAGGCAGAGACACCCCAACAGGGCGAGAGGCCAAGGCCCCACCAGGGCGAGAGGCCGAGGCCCCACCAGGGTGGGAGGCCTAGAGGGTGAGAGGTCGAGGCCCCACCAGAGCGAGAGGTCGAGGCCCCACCAGGGCGAGAGGCCGAGGTTCAAGCAGGGCGAGAGGCCGAGGCCCCACCAGGGCGAGAGGCCGAGGCCGAGGCCCCACCAGGGCGAGAGGCCGAGGCCGATGCCCCACCAGGGCGAGAGGCAGAGGCCGATGCCCCACAAGGGCGAGAGGGGCCGATGCCCCACAAGGGCGAGAGGGGCCGATGCCCCACAAGGGCGAGAGGCAGAAGCCGAGGCCCCACAAGGGCGAGAGGCAGAAGCCGAGGCCCCACCAGGGCGAGAGGCAGAGGCCGAGGCCCCACCAGGGCGAGAGGCAGAGGCCGAGGCCCCACCAGGGCGAGAGGCAGAGGCCGAGGCCCCACCAGGGCGAGAGGCAGAGGGCCAGGCCCCACCAGGGCGAGAGGCAGAGGGCCAGGCCCCACCAGGGCGAGAGGCAGAGGGGCCAGGCCCCACCAGGGCGAGAGGCAGAGGGCCAGGGCCCCACCAGGGCGAGAGGCAGAGGGCCAGGGCCCCACCAGGGCAAGAGGCCAGGGCCCCACCAGGGCAAGAGGCAGAGGCCGATGCCCCACCAGGGCGAGAGGCAGAGGCCGATGCTCCACCAGGGCAAGAGGCAGAGGCCGATGCCCCACCAGGGCGAGAGGCAGAGGCCCCACCAGGGCAAGAGGGCGAGAGGCCAAGGCCCCTCCAGGGCGAGAGGCAGAGGTCCCACCAGTAATATATGCAAATATACAATTTGAAAGCAATGTGTTTGGCAAGCTGGAGAGTACCATGGATGATACCAAGACTCACCCTCTGACTCTAAAGAAAGCTATATAATGTCTAAAAGATCCAGTTCAAGCACCAAACTCAGAGGTCTTAAATTGCCAGCAGTTTATGCCTCAAATAAATACTGGTTGTATTTTGATGTTCCAATCAATATGTAATTCACATTTCAATTCAATGTTTTATGTGGCTTTATTAAACCTAATCCTCAACATACATAGGTTCTATTTCTTCCAACTGAACAAGCTCAAGTAAAGAAATTGACACAGTATCTGTAGATCACTTTCCTAATCTGCAACAAATACAAGTTGAACAAATACAAGCTGAATAGCTTGCACTTGAATTAACTTGATATTTAGAACATCCACCCTAAGAAATAAAATGTAGCCTGTGTTCCTGATAAAACTGTCTGTCATTTGAATCTCCTGTGTACAACAACCAGTGGAGTGTTCCTAGCTTCTAAATTGGAGGAACCTCTTTCAGGCTCCCTCCAATGGCTTTCCTCACGGGCGCCCACGAGGAAAGCCCTAAATATTAAGTTCAAGCTATTCGGTGCAGATTAGGAAAGTGATCTACAGATATGTCTCAATGTAGCCCGGATGAAAACTTGTTATAGGTTGAAACACTGGTTGGCTTTTTCTTTGCTTGTTCAGTTAGAAATAATGGAACTTTATCTTTTGCATGTTGAGTTAGAGTGAACAATCTGTTTTAAGTGGTTGTTTTAATAAAACCTCGAAACATTATTGGCATTTGAATTCAATATTGAAGGGACATCAAAATGCAACTAGTATTTCAGGCATACACTGCTGCAATTCAAGACTTATAGGTTTGGTGCTGGAACTAGGTCTTTTAGACTGTCTACAAGAAGGATAGGCAAGGAAGAAAGAATGCGATAAACAAAAATGGACATGGAAAGGAGACTAGGAAGCGGGAATAGGCCATAGAATAGGCACTATAAAGAGACTGGTACTATGAAAAGGGAATATGATTAAGAGGAATGTTCAACAAATTTCACCTGCTTAATATATCAGTCAAAATAGAATGGACCCAGGAACAGGCTATATCCCAACTAGATTACTGCAACAGCATGTGCGTGTTTATAAGCCACTCCAAGAAAAATATCCATATCCTACTTATGCCTCTCATGCGATCTTCTGCCTCAAACATAGGGACTAGCTTTTATTGCTTTAGATCATAAATGCCATGGATGGGGCAACAAAAAATCTGAGACACCCCACCAGAGCGAGAGGCCGAGGCCACAACAGGGCGAGAGAGGCCGAGGCCCCAACAGGGCGAGAGGCAGAGGCCTAGGCCCCACCAGGGCGAGAGGCAGAGGCCGAGGCCCCACCAGGGCGAGAGGCAGAGGCCGAGGCCCCACCAGGGCGAGAGGCAGAGGCCGAGGCCCCACCAGGGCGAGAGGCAGAGGCCGAGGCCCCACCAGGGTAAGACGGTGAGAGGCCGAGGCCCCACCAGGGTAAGACGGTGAGAGGCCGAGGCCCCACCAGGGCGAGAGGCAGAGGCCCCACCAGGGCGAGAGGCAGAGGCCTCACCAGGGCGAGAGGCAGAGGCCCCACCAGGATAAGACGGTGAGAGTCCGAGGCCCCACCAGGGCGAGAGGTCGAGGCCCCACCAGGGCGGGAGGTCGAGGCCCCACCAGGGCGGGAGGCCGAGGCGCCAACAGGGCGGGAGGCCGAGGCCCCACCAATGCGAGAGGCTGAGAGGCCCAGGCCCCACCAGGGCGAGAGGGCGAGGCTCCACCAGGGTGAGAGGCCGAGGCCAAGGCCCGATCAGGGCGGGAGGCCGAGGCCAACGCCCGACCAGGGCGAGAAGCAGAGGCCCGACCAGGACGAAAGGCAGAGGCCCCACCAGGGCGAAAGACAGAGGCCCCACCAGGGCGAAAGACAGAGGCCCCACCAGGGCGAAAGACAGAGGCCCCACCAGGGCGAAAGGCAGAGGCCAAGGCCCCACCAGGGCGAAAGGCAGAGGCCGAGGCCCCACCAATGCGAGAGGCCGAGAGGCCCAGGCCCCACCAATGCGAGAGGCCGAGAGGCCCAGGCCCCACCAATGCGAGAGGGCGAGGCTCTACCAGTGCGAGAGGCCGAGGCCCCACCAGGGTGAGAGGCCGAGGCCCAGGCCCGACCGGGGCGAGAGGCCGAGGCCAAGGCCCGACCAGGGCGAGAGGCCGAGGCCAATGCCCGACCAGGGCGAGAGGCAGAGGCCCTACCAGGGCGAAAGGCAGAGGCCCCACCAGGGCGAGAGACCGAGGCCCCACCAGGTCGAGAGGCCGAGGCCAAGGCCCTACCTGGGCGAGAGGCCGAAGCCAAGACCCTACCTGGGCGTGAGGTAGAGACCAAGGCCCCACAAGGGCGAGAGATAGAGGCCAAGTCCCCACCAGGGCGAGAGGGGCCGATGCCCAACCAGGGCGATAAAGGCCGATGCCCCACTAGGGCGAGAGGCAGAAGCAAAGGCCCCACCAGGGCGAGAGGCCGAGGCCACACCAGGGCGAGAGGCAAAGGACCCACCAGGGTGAGAGAGGCAGAGGCCGAGGCCTCACCAGCCGAGAGGCAGAGACACCCCAAGAGGGCGAGAGGCCGATGCCCCACCAGGGCGAGAGGCCGAGGCCACACCAGCCGAGAGGCAGAGACACCCCAACAGGGCGAGAGGCCGAGGCCCCACCAGGACGAGAGGCCTAGAGGGTGAGAGGTTGAAGCCCCACTAGAGCAAGAGGCCGAGGTTCAACCAGGGCGAGAGGCCGAGGCCAAGGCCCCACCAGGGCGAGAGGCTGAGGCCCCACCAGGGCGAGAGGCTGAGGCCCCACCAGGGCGAGAGGCTGAGGCCCCACCAGGGCGAGAGGGCGAGACACCACAACAGGGCGGGAGGCCGAGGCCCCACCAGGGCGGGAGGCCGAGGCCTCCCCAATGCGAGAGGCTGAGAGGCCCAGGCTCTACCAGTGCGAGAAGCCGAGGCCCCACCAGGGTGAGAGGCCGAGGCCAAGGCCCGATCAGGGCGAGAGGCCGAGGCCAATGCCCCACCAGAGTGAAAGGCAGAGGCCCCACCAGGGCGAAAGGCAGAGGCCCCACCAGGGCGAAAGGCAGAGGCCCCACCAGGGCGAAAGGCAGAGGCCAAGGCCCCACCAGTGCGAGAGACAGAGGTTGAGGCCTCGCCAGCCGAGAGGCAGAAGCCGAAGCTCCAACAGGACAAGAGGGCGAGGCTCTACCAGGGCGAGAGGCCGAGGCCCCACCAGGGCAAGAGGCCAAAGCCAATATCCCACCAGGGAAAGAGGTAGAGGCCAAGGCCCCACCAGGGCGAGAGGCCGAGGCCCCACCAGGGCAAGAGGCCAAAGCCAATATCCCACCAGGGAAAGAGGTAGAGGCCAAGGCCCCACCAGGGAGAAAGGCCGAGGCCAAGGCCCCACCAGGGCAAGAGGCCGAGGCCAAGGCCCCACCAGGGCAAGAGGCCGAGGCCAAGGCCCCACCAGGGCAAGAGGCCGAGGCCAAGGCCCCACCAGGGCAAGAGGCCGAGGCCAAGGCCCCACCAGGGAGAAAGGCCGAGGCCAAGGCCCCACCAGGGAGAAAGGCCTAGGCCAAGGCCCCACCAGGGAGAGAGGCCGAGGCCCGACCAGGGAGAGAGGCCGAGGCCCGACCAGGGCGAGAGGCAGAGGCCAAGGCCCCACCAAGACGAGAGGCAGAGGCCAAGGCCCCACCAGGACGAGAGGCAGAGGCCAAGGCCCCACCAGGACGAGAGGCAGAGGCCAAGGTCCCACCAGGGCGAGAGGCAGAGGCCAAGGCCCCACCAGGGTGAGAGGGGCCGATGCCCCACAAGGGCGAGAGGGGCCAAGGCCCCAGCAGGGTGAGAGGCAGGGGCCGAGGCCCCAGCAGGGTAGGACGGTGAGAGGCCAAGGCCCCACCAGGGCGAGAGGCCGAGGCCCCACCAGGGCGAGAGGCCGAGGCCCCACCAGGGCGGGAGGCCGGGGCCCCACCAGGGCGGGAGGCCGGGGCCCCACCAGGGCGGGAGGCCGAGGCCCCACCAGGGCGGGAGGCCGAGGCCCCACCAGGGCGGGAGGCCGAGGCCCCACCAGGGCGGGAGGCCGAGGCCCCACCAGGGCAGAAGGCCGAGGCCCCACCAATGCGAGAGGCCGAGAGGCCCAGGCCCCACCAGGGCGAGAGGGCGAGGCTCTACCAGTGCGAGAGGCCGAGGCCAAGGCCCGACCAGGGCGATAGGCCGAGGCCCGACCAGGGCGAGAGGCAGAGGCCCGACCAGGGCGAGAGGCAGAGGCCAAGGCCCCACCAGTGCGAGAAGCAGAGGTTGAGGCCTCGCCAGCCAAGAGGCAGATGCCGAAGCTCCAACAGGGCAAGAGGACGAGGCCCCACTAGGGCGAGAGGGCGAGACACCCCAACAGGGCGAGAGGGCGAGACACCCCAACAGGGCGAGAGGGCGAGACACCCCACCAGGGCGAGACACCCCACCAGGGAGAGAGGCCGAGGCCCCACCAGGGAGAGAGGCCGAGGCCCCACCAGGGAGAGAGGCCGAGGCCCCACCAGGGAGAGAGGCCGAGGCCCCACCAGGGAGAGAGGCCGAGGCCCCACCAGGGAGAGAGGCCGAGGCCCCACCAGGGCGAGAGGCAGAGGCCCCACCAGGGCGAGAGGCAGAGGTTGAGGCCTCGCCAGCCAAGCGGCAGATGCCGAAGCTCCAACAGGGCGAGAGGGCGAGGCACCCCAACAGGGCGAGACACCCCAACAGGGCGAGAGGCCGAGGCCCCACCAGGGAGAGAGGCCGAGGCCCCACCAGGGAGAGAGGCCGAGGCCCCACCAGGGCGAGAGGCCGAGGCCCCACTAGGGCGAGAGGCCGAGGCCCCACCAGGGAGAGAGGCCGAGCCCCCACCAGGGAGAGAGGCAAAGGCCCCACCAGGACGAGAGGCAAAGGCCCCACCAGGGCGAGAGGCAGAGGCCCCACCAGGGCGAGAGGCAGAGGCCCCACCAGGGCGAGAGGCAGAGGCCGAGGCCCCACCAGGGCGAGAGGCAGAGGCCGAGGCCCCACCAGGGCGAGAGGCAGAGGCTGAGGCCCGCCAGCCAAGAGGCCGAGGCCCCGCCAGCCGAGAGGCCGAGACACCCCAACAGGGCGAGAGGCCGATGCCCCACCAGGGTGAGAGGCAGAGGCCGAGAGCCAGAGGCCCCACCAGGGCGAGAGGCCGAGAGGTCAAGGCCGAGGCCCCACCAGAGCGAGAGGTCGAGGCCCCACCAAGGCGAGAGGCCAAGGCCCGACCAGGGCGAGAGGCCGAGGCCAATGCTTCACCGGGGCGAGAGGCCAAGGCCCTACCTGGGCGAGAGGCCGAAGCCAAGGCCCTACCTGGGCGAGAGGTAGAGACCAAGGCCCCACAAGGGCGAGAGATAGAGGCCAAGTCCCCCACCAGGGCGAGAGGCAGAGGCTGAGGCCCGCCAGCCAAGAGGCCGAGGCCCCGCCAGCCGAGAGGCAGAGACACCCCAACAGGGCGAGAGGCCGAGGCCCCACCAGGACGAGAGGCCTAGAGGGTGAGAGGTCGAGGCCCCACCAGGGCAAGAGGCAGAGGCCCCACCAGGGCGAGAGGCAGAGGCCCCACCAGGGCGAGAGGCCGAGGCCCCGTCAGGGTGAGATGGCGAGAGGCCGAGGCCCCGTCAGGGTGAGATGGCGAGAGGCCGAGGCCCCGTCAGGGCGAGATGGCGAGAGGCCGAGACCCCACCAAGGCCCCACCAGGGCGAGAGGCAGAGGCCCCACCAGGACGAGAGGCAGAGGCCTCACCAGGGCGAGAGGCAGAGGCCCCACCAGGATAAGACGGTGAGAGTCCGAGGCCCCACCAGGGCGAGAGGTCGAGGCCCCACCAGGGCGGGAGGTCGAGGCCCCACCAGGGCGGGAGGCCGAGGCGCCAACAGGGCGGGAGGCCGAGGCCCCACCAATGCGAGAGGCTGAGAGGCCCAGGCCCCACCAGGGCGAGAGGGCGAGGCTCCACCAGGGTGAGAGGCCGAGGCCAAGGCCCGATCAGGGCGGGAGGCCGAGGCCAACGCCCGACCAGGGCGAGAAGCAGAGGCCCGACCAGGACGAAAGGCAGAGGCCCCACCAGGGCGAAAGACAGAGGCCCCACCAGGGCGAAAGACAGAGGCCCCACCAGGGCGAAAGACAGAGGCCCCACCAGGGCGAAAGGCAGAGGCCAAGGCCCCACCAGGGCGAAAGGCAGAGGCCGAGGCCCCACCAATGCGAGAGGCCGAGAGGCCCAGGCCCCACCAATGCGAGAGGCCGAGAGGCCCAGGCCCCACCAATGCGAGAGGGCGAGGCTCTACCAGTGCGAGAGGCCGAGGCCCCACCAGGGTGAGAGGCCGAGGCCCAGGCCCGACCGGGGCGAGAGGCCGAGGCCAAGGCCCGACCAGGGCGAGAGGCCGAGGCCAATGCCCGACCAGGGCGAGAGGCAGAGGCCCTACCAGGGCGAAAGGCAGAGGCCCCACCAGGGCGAGAGACCGAGGCCCCACCAGGTCGAGAGGCCGAGGCCAAGGCCCTACCTGGGCGAGAGGCCGAAGCCAAGACCCTACCTGGGCGTGAGGTAGAGACCAAGGCCCCACAAGGGCGAGAGATAGAGGCCAAGTCCCCACCAGGGCGAGAGGGGCCGATGCCCAACCAGGGCGATAAAGGCCGATGCCCCACTAGGGCGAGAGGCAGAAGCAAAGGCCCCACCAGGGCGAGAGGCCGAGGCCACACCAGGGCGAGAGGCAAAGGACCCACCAGGGTGAGAGAGGCAGAGGCCGAGGCCTCACCAGCCGAGAGGCAGAGACACCCCAAGAGGGCGAGAGGCCGATGCCCCACCAGGGCGAGAGGCCGAGGCCACACCAGCCGAGAGGCAGAGACACCCCAACAGGGCGAGAGGCCGAGGCCCCACCAGGACGAGAGGCCTAGAGGGTGAGAGGTTGAAGCCCCACTAGAGCAAGAGGCCGAGGTTCAACCAGGGCGAGAGGCCGAGGCCAAGGCCCCACCAGGGCGAGAGGCTGAGGCCCCACCAGGGCGAGAGGCTGAGGCCCCACCAGGGCGAGAGGGCGAGACACCACAACAGGGCGGGAGGCCGAGGCCCCACCAGGGCGGGAGGCCGAGGCCTCACCAATGCGAGAGGCTGAGAGGCCCAGGCTCTACCAGTGCGAGAAGCCGAGGCCCCACCAGGGTGAGAGGCCGAGGCCAAGGCCCGATCAGGGCGAGAGGCCGAGGCCAATGCCCCACCAGAGTGAAAGGCAGAGGCCCCACCAGGGCGAAAGGCAGAGGCCCCACCAGGGCGAAAGGCAGAGGCCCCACCAGGGCGAAAGGCAGAGGCCAAGGCCCCACCAGTGCGAGAGACAGAGGTTGAGGCCTCGCCAGCCGAGAGGCAGAAGCCGAAGCTCCAACAGGACAAGAGGGCGAGGCTCTACCAGGGCGAGAGGCCGAGGCCCCACCAGGGCAAGAGGCCAAAGCCAATATCCCACCAGGGAAAGAGGTAGAGGCCAAGGCCCCACCAGGGCGAGAGGCCGAGGCCCCACCAGGGCAAGAGGCCAAAGCCAATATCCCACCAGGGAAAGAGGTAGAGGCCAAGGCCCCACCAGGGAGAAAGGCCGAGGCCAAGGCCCCACCGGGGCAAGAGGCCGAGGCCAAGGCCCCACCAGGGCAAGAGGCCGAGGCCAAGGCCCCACCAGGGCAAGAGGCCGAGGCCAAGGCCCCACCAGGGCAAGAGGCCGAGGCCAAGGCCCCACCAGGGAGAAAGGCCGAGGCCAAGGCCCCACCAGGGAGAAAGGCCTAGGCCAAGGCCCCACCAGGGAGAGAGGCCGAGGCCCCACCAGGGAGAGAGGCCGAGGCCCGACCAGGGAGAGAGGCCGAGGCCCGACCAGGGCGAGAGGCAGAGGCCAAGGCCCCACCAAGACGAGAGGCAGAGGCCAAGGCCCCACCAGGACGAGAGGCAGAGGCCAAGGCCCCACCAGGACGAGAGGCAGAGGCCAAGGTCCCACCAGGGCGAGAGGCAGAGGCCAAGGCCCCACCAGGGTGAGAGGGGCCGATGCCCCACAAGGGCGAGAGGGGCCAAGGCCCCAGCAGGGTGAGAGGCAGGGGCCGAGGCCCCAGCAGGGTAGGACGGTGAGAGGCCAAGGCCCCACCAGGGCGAGAGGCCGAGGCCCCACCAGGGCGAGAGGCCGAGGCCCCACCAGGGCGAGAGGCCGGGGCCCCACCAGGGCGGGAGGCCGGGGCCCCACCAGGGCGGGAGGCCGAGGCCCCACCAGGGCGGGAGGCCGAGGCCCCACCAGGGCGGGAGGCCGAGGCCCCACCAGGGCGGGAGGCCGAGGCCCCACCAGGGCAGAAGGCCGAGGCCCCACCAATGCGAGAGGCCGAGAGGCCCAGGCCCCACCAGGGCGAGAGGGCGAGGCTCTACCAGTGCGAGAGGCCGAGGCCCGACCAGGGCGATAGGCCGAGGCCCGACCAGGGCGAGAGGCAGAGGCCCGACCAGGGCGAGAGGCAGAGGCCAAGGCCCCACCAGTGCGAGAAGCAGAGGTTGAGGCCTCGCCAGCCAAGAGGCAGATGCCGAAGCTCCAACAGGGCAAGAGGACGAGGCCCCACTAGGGCGAGAGGGCGAGACACCCCAACAGGGCGAGACACCCCAACAGGGCGAGAGGGCGAGACACCCCACCAGGGCGAGACACCCCACCAGGGAGAGAGGCCGAGGCCCCACCAGGGAGAGAGGCCGAGGCCCCACCAGGGAGAGAGGCCGAGGCCCCACCAGGGAGAGAGGCCGAGGCCCCACCAGGGAGAGAGGCCGAGGCCCCACCAGGGAGAGAGGCCGAGGCCCCACCAGGGCGAGAGGCAGAGGCCCCACCAGGGCGAGAGGCAGAGGTTGAGGCCTCGCCAGCCAAGCGGCAGATGCCGAAGCTCCAACAGGGCGAGAGGGCGAGGCACCCCAACAGGGCCAGACACCCCAACAGGGCGAGAGGCCGAGGCCCCACCAGGGAGAGAGGCCGAGGCCCCACCAGGGAGAGAGGCCGAGGCCCCACCAGGGCGAGAGGCCGAGGCCCCACTAGGGCGAGAGGCCGAGGCCCCACCAGGGAGAGAGGCCGAGCCCCCACCAGGGAGAGAGGCCGAGGCCCCACCAGGACGAGAGGCAAAGGCCCCACCAGGGCGAGAGGCAGAGGCCCCACCAGGGCGAGAGGCAGAGGCCCCACCAGGGCGAGAGGCAGAGGCCGAGGCCCCACCAGGGCGAGAGGCAGAGGCCGAGGCCCCACCAGGGCGAGAGGCAAAGGCCCCACCAGGGCGAGAGGCAGAGGCCCCACCAGGGCGAGAGGCAGAGGCCCCACCAGGGCGAGAGGCAGAGGCCGAGGCCCCACCAGGGCGAGAGGCAGAGGCCGAGGCCCCACCAGGGCGAGAGGCAGAGGCCGAGGCCCCACCAGGGCGAGAGGCCGAGGCCCCGCCAGCCGAGAGGCCGAGACACCCCAACAGGGCGAGAGGCCGATGCCCCACCAGGGTGAGAGGCAGAGGCCGAGAGCCAGAGGCCCCACCAGGGCGAGAGGCCGAGAGGTCAAGGCCGAGGCCCCACCAGAGCGAGAGGTCGAGGCCCCACCAAGGCGAGAGGCCAAGGCCCGACCAGGGCGAGAGGCCGAGGCCAATGCTTCACCGGGGCGAGAGGCCAAGGCCCTACCTGGGCGAGAGGCCGAAGCCAAGGCCCTACCTGGGCGAGAGGTAGAGACCAAGGCCCCACAAGGGCGAGAGATAGAGGCCAAGTCCCCCACCAGGGCGAGAGGCAGAGGCTGAGGCCCGCCAGCCAAGAGGCCGAGGCCCCGCCAGCCGAGAGGCAGAGACACCCCAACAGGGCGAGAGGCCGAGGCCCCACCAGGACGAGAGGCCTAGAGGGTGAGAGGTCGAGGCCCCACCAGGGCAAGAGGCAGAGGCCCCACCAGGGCGAGAGGCCGAGGCCCCGTCAGGGTGAGATGGCGAGAGGCCGAGGCCCCGTCAGGGTGAGATGGCGAGAGGCCGAGGCCCCGTCAGGGCGAGATGGCGAGAGGCCGAGACCCCACCAAGGCCCCACCAGGGCGAGAGGCAGAGGCCCCACCAGGACGAGAGGCAGAGGCCCCACCAGGACGAGAGGCCGAGGCCCCGTCAGGGTGAGATGGCGAGAGGCCGAGGCCCCGTCAGGGTGAGATGGCGAGAGGCCGAGGCCCCGTCAGGGTGAGATGGCGAGAGGCCGAGGCCCCGTCAGGGCGAGATGGCGAGAGGCCGAGACCCCACCAAGGCCCCACCAGGGCGAGAGGCAGAGGCCCCACCAGGGCGAGAGGCAGAGGCCCCACCAGGACGAGAGGCAGAGGCCCCACCAGGACGAGAGGCAGAGGCCCCACCAGGACGAGAGGCAGAGGCCCCACCAGGACGAGAGGCCGAGGCCCCACCAGGACGAGAGGCCGAGGCCCCACCAGGACGAGAGGCAGAGGCCCCACCAGGATAAGACGGTGAGAGGCCGAGGCCCCACCAGGGCGAGAGGTCGAGGCCCCACCAGGGCGAGAGGTCGAGGCCCCACCAGGTCAAGAGGGCGAGACACCACAACAGGGCGAGAGACCACAACAGGGCGAGAGGCAGAGAGGCCCAGGCCCCACCAGGGCGAGGCCCCACCAGTGCGAGAGGCAGAGGCCCCACCAGGGCGAGAGGCAGAGGCCCCACCAGGGCGAGAGGCAGAGGCCCCACCAGTGCGAGAGGCAGAGGCCCCACCAGGGCGAGAGGCAGAGGCCCCACCAGGGCGAGAGGCAGAGGCCAAGGCCCCACCAGGGCGAGAGGCAGAGGCCAAGGCCCCACCAGGGCGAGAGGCAGAGGCCAAGGCCCCACCAGGGCGAGAGGCAGAGGCCAAGGCCCCAACAGGGCGAGAGGCAGAGGCCGAAGCCACACCAGGGAAAGAGGCCGAGGCCAATGTCACACCAGGGAAAGAGGCCGAGGCCAAGGCCCGACCAGGGCGAGAGGCCGAGGCCAATGCCTCACCAGGGAAAAAGGCCGAGGCCAAGGCCAAGGCCCGACCAGGGCGAGAAGCAGAGGCCGATGCCCCACAAGGGCAAGAGGCAGAGGCCGATGCCCCACAAGGGCGAGAGGCAGAGGCCGATGCCCCACAAGGGCGAGAGGGGCCGATGCCCCACAAGGGCGAGAGGGGCCGATGCCCCACAAGGGCGAGAGGGGCCGATGCCCCACAAGGGCGAGAGGGGCCGATGCCCCACCAGGGCGAGAGGCAGAGGGCGAGGCCCCACCAGGGCGAGAGGCAGAGGGCGAGGCCCCACCAGGGCGAGAGGCAGAGGGCGAGGCCCCACCAGGGCGAGAGGCCAGGGCCCCACCAGGGCAAGAGGCCAGGGCCCCACCAGGGCAAGAGGCCAGGGCCCCACCAGGGCAAGAGGCCAGGGCCCCACCAGGGCAAGAGGCCAGGGCCCCACCAGGGCAAGAGGCCAGGGCCCCACCAGGGCAAGAGGCCAGGGCAAGAGGCCAGGGCCCCACCAGGGCAAGAGGCAGAGGCCCCACCAGGACAAGAGGCCCCACCAGGACAAGAGGCAGAGGCCCCACCAGGACAAGAAGCAGAGGCCCCACCAGGGCGAGAGGCAGAGGCCCCACCAGGGCGAGAGGCAGAGGCCGATGCCCCACCAGGGCGAGAGGTAGAGACCAAGGCCCAACCAGTGCGAGAGGTAGAGACCAAGGCCCCACAAGGGCGAGAGGTAGAGACCAAGGCCCCACAAGGGCGAGAGGTAGAGACCAAGGCCCCACAAGGGCGAGAGGTAGAGACCAAGGCCCCACAAGGGCGAGAGGTAGAGACCAAGGCCCCACAAGGGCGAGAGGTAGAGGCAAAGGCCCCACCAGGGCAAGAGGCCAAGGCCCCACCAGGGCGAGAGGGCGAGGCACCCCAACAGGGCGAGAGGGCGAGGCACCCCAACAGGGCGAGAGGGCGAGGCACCCCAACAGGGCGAGAGGCCGAGGCCCCACCAGGGCCCCACCAGGGCGGGAGGCCGAGAGGCCCAGGCCCCACCAGGGCGAGAGGGCGAGGCTCTACCAGTGCGAGAAGCCAAGGCCAAGGCCCGACCAGGGCGAGAGGCCGAGGCCAATGCCCCACCAGGGCGAGAGGCCGAGGCCCCACCAGGGCGAAAGGCAGAGGCCCCACCAGTGCAAGAGGCAGAGGTTGAGGCCCCACCAGTGCGAGAGGCAGATGCCGAAGCTCCAACAGGGTGAGAGAGAGACACCCCAACAGGGCGAGAGGCCGAGACACCCCACCAGGGCGAGAGGGCGAGGCTCTACCAGGGCGAGAGGGCGAGGCTCTACCAGGGCGAGAGGCCGAGGCCATTGCCAGACCAGGGCAAGAGGCCGAGGCCAAGGCCCCACCAGGGAAAGAGGTAGAGGCCAAGGCCCCACCAGGGCGAGAGGCAGAGACCAAGGCCCCACCAGGGCGAGAGGCAGAGGCCAAGGCCCCACCAGGGCGAGAGGCAGAGGCCAAGGCCCCACCAGGGCGAGAGGCAGAGGCCAAGGCTCCACCAGGGCGAGAGGCAGAGGCCAAAGCCCCACCAGGGCGAGAGGCAGAGGCCGAGGCTCCACCAGGGCGAGAGGCAGAGGCCGAGGCTTCACCAGGGCGAGACAGGCCGAGGCTCCACCAGGGCGAGACAGGTCGAGGCTCCACCAGGGCGAGACAGGCCGAGGCCCCACCAGGGCGAGACAGGCCGAGGCCCCACCAGGGCGAGAGGCAGAGGCCGAGGCCCCACCAGGGCGAGAGGGCGAGGCCCCACCAGGGCGAGAGGCAGAGGCCGAGGCCCCACCAGGGTGAGAGGCCAGAGGCCGAGGCCCCACCAGGGCGAGAGGCAGAGGCCGAGGCCCCACCAGGGCGAGAGGCAGAGGCCCCACCAGGGCGAGAGGCAGAGGCCCCACCAGGGCGAGAGGCAGAGGCCGAGGCCCCACCAGGGCGAGAGGCAGAGGCCGAGGCCCCACCAGGGCGAGAGGCAGAGGCCCCACCAGGGCGAGAGGCAGAGGCCCCACCAGGGCGAGAGGCAGAGGCCCCACCAGGGCGAGAGGCAGATGCCCCACCAGGGCGAGAGGCCGAGACACCCCAACAGGGCAAGAGGCCAAGGCCCCACCAGGGGGAGAGGCCGAGACACCCCAACAGGGCAAGAGGCCAAGGCCCCACCAGGGTGAGAGGCAGAGGCCGAGAGCCCGAGGCCCCACCAGGCCGAGAGGGCGAAAGGTCGAGGCCGAGGCCCCACCAGAGCGAGAGTTCAAGGCTTCACCAGGGTGAGAGGCAGTTGCCGAGGCCCCAGCAGGGTGAGAGGCCGAAGCCCCAGCAGGGCGAGAGGCCGATGCCCCGTCAGGGTGAGATGGCGAGAGGCCGAGGCCCCACCAGGGTGAGATGGCGAGAGGCTGAGGCCCCACCAGGGCGAGAGGCCGAGGCCCCGCCAGGGCGAGAGGCCGAGACACCCCAACAGGGCGTGAGGCCGAGGCCCCACCAGGGCGGGAGGCCGAGGCCCCACCAGGGCGGGAGGCCAAAGCCCCACCAGGGCGGGAGGCTGAGGCCCCACCAGGGCGAGAGGCAGAGGCCGAGGCCCCGCCAGCCGAGAGGCCGAGACACCCCAACAGGGCGGGAGGCTGAGGCCCCACCAGGGCGGGAGGCCGAGGCCCCACGAGGGCGAGAGGCAGAGGGCCCACAAGGGCAAAAGGCAGAGGCCAAGGCCCCACCAGTGCGAGAGGCAGAGATTGAGGCCTCGCCAGCCGAGAGGCAGATGCCGAAAGCTCCAACAGGATGAGAGGGAGAGACACCCCAACAGGGCGAGAGGCCGAGACACCCCAACAGGGCGAGAGGCCGAGACACCCCAACAGGGCGAGAGGCCGAGACACCCCAAGAGGCCGAGAGGCCAAGGCCCCACCAGGGCGAGAGGCAGAGGCCGAGGCCCCACCAGGGCGAGAGGCAGAGGCCGAGGCCCCACCAGGGCGAGAGGCAGAGGCCCCGCCAGCCGAGAGGCCGAGACACCCCAACAGGGCGGGAGGCCGAGGCCCCACCAGGGCGGGAGGCCGAAGCCCCACCAGGGCGAGAGGCCGAGGCCCCACCAGGGCGAGAGGCAGAGGCCGAGGCCCCGCCAGCCGAGCGGCCGAGACACCCCAACAGGGCGGGAGGCCGAGGCCCCACCAGGGCGGGAGGCCGAGGCCCCGCCAGCCGAGAGGCCGAGACACCCCAACAGGGCGGGAGGCCGAGGCCCCACCAGGGCGGGAGGCCGAGGCCCCACCAGAGCGGGAGGCCGAGGCCCCGCCAGCCGAGAGGCCGAGACACCCCGCCAGCCGAGAGGCCGAGACACCCCGCCAGCCGAGAGGCCGAGACACCCCGCCAGCCGAGAGGCCGAGGCCCCACCAGGGCGAGAGGCCGAGGCCCCACCAGGGCGAGAGGCAGAGGCCAAGGCCCCACCAGGGCGAGAGGCAGAGGCCAAGGCCCCACCAGGGCGAGAGGCAGAGGCCAAGGCCCCACCAGGGCGAGAGGCAGAGGCCAAGGCCCCACCAGGGCGAGAGGCAGAGGCCGAGGCCCCACCACGGCGAGAGGCAGAGGCCCCACCACGGCGAGAGGCAGAGGCCCCACCACGGCGAGAGGCAGAGGCCCCACCACGGCGAGAGGCAGAGGCCCCACCAGGGTGAGAGGCAGAGGCCAAGGCCCCACGAGGGTGAGAGGCCGAGGCCCCACCAGGGCGAGAGGCTGAGGCCCCGTCAGGGTGAGATGGCGAGAGGCCGTGGCCCCACCAGGGCGAGAGGCAGAGGCCGAGGCCCCACCAGGGCGAGAGAGGCCGAGGCCCCACCAGGGCGAGAGAGGCCGAGGCCCCACCAGGGCGAGAGAGGCCGAAGCCCCATCAGGGCGAGAGGCAGAGGCCCCACCAGGCCGAGGCCCCACCAGGGCGAGAGGCCGAGGCGCCCCAACAGGGCGAGAGGCCGAGGCCCCACCAGGGCCCCACCAGTGCGGGAGGCCGAGGCCCCACCAGGGCAGAAGGCTGAGGCCCCACCAATGCGAGAGGCCCAGGCCCCACCAGGGCGAGAGGCCGAGGCCCCACCAGGGTGAGAGGCCGAGGCCCCACCAGGGCGAGAGGCCGAGGCCCCACCAGGGCGAGAGGCCGAGGCGCCCCACCAGGGCGAGAGGCCGAGGCCCCACAAGGGCCTAACCAGTGCGGGAGGCCGAGGCCCCACCAGGGCGAGAGGCCGAGGCCAAGGCCCCACCAGGGCGAGAGGCCGAGGCCAAGGCCCCACCAGGGCGAGAGGCCGAGGCCAATGCTACACCAGGGCGAGAGGCCGAGGCCAATGCCCCACCAGGGCGAGAGGCCGAGGCCAATGCCCCACCAGGGCGAGAGGCCGAGGCCCCACCAGGGCAAAAGGCAGAGGCCCCACCAGGGCAAAAGGCAGAGGCCCCACCAGGGCGAGAGGCAGAGGCCCCACCAGGGCGAGAGGCAGAGGCCGAGGCCCCGCCAGCCGAGCGGCCGAGACACCCCAACAGGGCGGGAGGCCGAGGCCCCACCAGGGCGGGAGGCCGAGGCCCCACCAGGGCGGGAGGCCGAGGCCCCGCCAGCCGAGATGCCGAGACACCCCAACAGGGCGGGAGGCCGAGGCCCCACCAGGGCGGGAGGCAGAGGCCCCGCCAGCCGAGAGGCCGAGACACCCCAACAGGGCGGGAGGCCGAGGCCCCGCCAGGGCGGGAGTCCGATGCCCCGCCAGCCGAGAGGCCGAGGCCCCGCCAGCCGAGAGACCGAGACACCCCGCCAGCCGAGAGGCCGAGGCCCCGCCAGCCGAGAGGCCGAGGCCCCACCAGGGCGAGAGGCCGAGGCCCCAACAGGGCGAGAGGCAGAGGCCAAGGCCCCACCAGGGCGAGAGGCAGAGGCCAAGGCCCCACCAGGGCGAGAGGCAGAGGCCAAGGCCCCACCAGGGCGAGAGAGCCCAATGCTCCACCAGGGCGAGACAGGCCGAGGCCCCACCACGGCGAGAGGCAGAGGCCCCACCACGGCGAGAGGCAGAGGCCCCACCACGGCGAGAGGCAGAGGCCCCACCACGGCGAGAGGCAGAGGCCCCACCACGGCGAGAGGCAGAGGCCCCACCAGGGTGAAAGGCAGAGGCCAAGGCCCCACGAGGGTGAGAGGCCGAGGCCCCACCAGGGCGAGAGGCTGAGGCCCCGTCAGGGTGAGATGGCGAGAGGCCGTGGCCCCACCAGGGCGAGAGCCAGAGGAGGCCCCTTATGATGAGGAAGAGGGACCACAATGATAAGGATAATGTAGTCTAGAATGAGGTTATACCAAAGTCTGAGAGAGAAAAATGGACATGGAAAAGAGACTAGTAAGCGGGACTAGGACACAGAATAGGCACTATAAAAAGATCGGTACTATGAAAAGGGAAAATGATTGAGAGGAATGCTCAACAGATTTCACCTGGTTAAAAAAAAAAAAAAACTCCCCACCCTGTATATCAGTCAAAATAGAATGGACCCAAGAATTGGTTATATCCCAACTAGATTACGGCAACAGCATGTTTGTGTTTATAAGCCACCCCAAGAAAAATATCCATCTCATACATGTGTCTCATGTGGTCTTCAGCAACATAGGGACTAGCTTTTACTGCTTTAGATCATAAATGCTATGGATGGGGCAACACAAAAATCCACAAAATCATCGTCTGACTCACAAGGCCTTTTGCAATGTAGCACCAAATTATATACCTACCAGATCCCTTGGATCAGCATCTTCAGACAACTGCAACTGGAAAGTCCTAGAAAAAAAAAGACCAGGCAAGATTAGCCTCAACCCAAGGCTTCATCATCCAAGCCTCCAATTATTCAAGACCCTTTTAAGAATGGAAAGACCTAGCAAAAACGCAAAGGCCCCACAGCAGAACATTATTCCTGCACATCATGAACCTCCTAAATGCACCGTAATAACCACACCTACCCATCTCATGAACAATCGCTCAATCTTACTTACTACCACAGCACTAGTCATGGAACATTTTGTGCACTTCCCCCAGCAAGAATTTTTGGGAACCCTGACTGCTTGCCGAGACCGAGGACCCGCCAGGGCGAGAGGCCGAGGCCCCACAAGGAGGCCCACTGGGGCAAGAGAGGCCGAGGCCGCTCCAGGGCGAGAGACAGAGGCCGAGGCCACACCAGAGCGAGAGGCAGAGGCCGAGGCCCCACCGGGCCGAGAGGCCGAGGCCACACCAGGGCGAGAGGCAGAGGCCCCACCCGGGCGAGAGGCAGAGGCCCCACCCGGGCGAGAGGCCGAGGACCCCCAAGGCGAGAGGCAGAGGCCCCACCAGTAATATACGCAAATCTACAATTTGAAAGCAATGTGTTTGGCAAGATGGAGAGTACCATGGATGATACCAAGACTCACCCTCTGACTCTAGAGAAAGCTATATAATGTCTAAAAGATCCAGTTCAAGCACCAAACCCATAGGTCTTAAATTGCCAGCAGTTTATGCCTCAAATAAATACTGGTTGTATTTTGATGTTCCAATCAATATGTAATTCACATTTCAATTCAATTTTTTATGTGGCTTTATTAAAGCTAATCCTCAACATACATAGGTTCTATTTCTTCCAACTGAACAAGCTCAAGTAAAGAAATTGACACAGTATCTGTAGATCACTTTCCTAATCTGCAACAAATACAAGCTGAACAAATACAAGCTGAATAGCTTGCACTTGAATTAACTTGATATTTAGAACATCCACCCTAATGGAAAAGAAATAAAATGTAGCCTGTGTTCCTGATAAGACTGTCTGTCATTTGAAATGCTTATGTACAACCAGTGGAGTGTTCCTAGCTTCTAAATTGGAGGAACCTCTTTCAGGCTCCCTCCAATGGCTTTCCTCACGGGCGCCCACGAGGAAAGCCCTAAATATCAAGTTCAAGCTATTCGGTGCAGATTAGGAAAGTGATCTACAGATATGCCTCAATGTAGCCCGGATGAAAACTTGTTATAGGTTGAAACACTGGTTGGCTTTTTCTTTGCTTGTTCAGTTAGAAAGAATGGAACTTTATATTTTGTATGTTGAGTTAGAGTGAACAATCTGTTTTAAGTGGTTGGTTTAATAAAACCTCGAAACATTATTGGCATTTGAATTCAATATTGAAGGGACATCAAAATGCAACTAGCATTAGAGGCATAAACTGCTGCAATTCAAGACTTATAGGTTTGGTGCTGGAACTAGGTCTTTTAGACTGTCTACAAGAAGGATAGGCAAGGAAGAAAGAATACGAGAAACAAAAATGGACATGGAAGGGAGACTAGGAAGCGGGAATAGGACATAGAATAGGCACTATAAAGAGACTGGTACTATGAAAAGGGAATATGATTAAGAGGAATGTTCAACAAATTTCACCTGCTTAATATATCAGTCAAAATAGAATGGACCCAGGAACAGGCTATATCCCAACTAGATTACTGCAACAGCATGTGCGTGTTTATAAGCCACTCCAAGAAAAATATCCATATCCTACTTATGTCTCTCATGCGATCTTCTGCCTCAAACATAGGGACTAGCTTTTATTGCTTTAGATCATAAATGTTATGGATGGGGCAACAAAAAAACTGAGACACCCCACCAGGGCGAGAGGCAGAGGCCGAGGCCCCACCAGGGCGAGAGAGGCCGAGGCCCCACCAGGGCGAGAGAGGCCGAAGCCCCATCAGGGCGAGAGGCAGAGGCCCCACCAGGGCGAGAGGCCGAGGCCCCACCAGGGCGAGAGGCCGAGGCGCCCCAACAGGGCGAGAGGCCGAGGCCCCACCAGGGCCCCACCAGTGCGGGAGGCCGAGGCCCCACCAGGGCGGAAGGCTGAGGCCCCACCAATGCGAGAGGCCGAGAGGCCCAGGGCCCCACCAGGGCGAGAGGCCGAGGCCCCACCAGGGTGAGAGGCGGAGGCCGAGGCCCCACCAGGGCGAGAGGCCGAGGCCCCACCAGGGCGAGAGGCCGAGGTGCCCCAACAGGGCGGGAGGCCGAGGCCCCACAAGGGCCTAACCAGTGCGGGAGGCCGAGGCCCCACCAGGGCGGAAGGCTGAGGCCCCACCAATGCGAGAGGCCGAGGCCAAGGCCCCACCAGGGCGAGAGGCCGAGGCCAAGGCCCCACCAGGGCGAGAGGCCGAGGCCAAGGCCCCACCAGGGCGAGAGGCCGAGGCCAATGCCCCACCAGGGCGAGAGGCCGAGGCCAATGCCCCACCAGGGCGAGAGGCCGAGGCCAATGCCCCACCAGGGCGAAAGGCAGAGGCCCCACCAGGGCAAAAGGCAGAGGACCCACCAGGGCAAAAGGCAGAGGCCAAGGCCCCACCAGTGCGAGAGGCAGAGATTGAGGCCTCGCCAGCCGAGAGGCAGATGCCGAAAGCTCCAACAGGATGAGAGGGAGAGACACCCCAACAGGGCGAGAGGCCGAGACACCCCAAGAGGCCGAGAGGCCAAGGCCCCACCAGGGCGAGAGGCCAAGGCCCCACCAGGGCGAGAGGGCGAGGCTCTACCAGGGCGAGAGGCTGAGGCCAAGGCCAGACCAGGGCAAGAGGCCGAGGCCAAGGCCAGACCATGGAAAGAGGCAGAGGCCAGACCATGGAAAGAGGCAGAGGCCAAGGCCCCACCAGGGCGAGAGGCAGAGGCCAAGGCCCCACCAGGGCGAGAGGCAGAGGTCGAGGCCCCACCAGGGCGAGAGGCAGAGGCCGAGGCCCCACCAGGGCGAGAGGCAGAGGCCCCGCCAGCCGAGAGGGCGAGACACTCCAACAGGGCGGGAGGCCGAGGCCCCACCAGGGCGGGAGGCCGAGCCCCCACCAGGGCGGGAGGCCGAGGCCCCACCAGGGCGGGAGGCCGAGGCCCCACCAGGGCGGGAGGCCGAGGCCCCACCAGGGCGGGAGGCCGAGGCCCCACCAGGGCGGGAGGCCGAGGCCCCACCAGGGCGAGAGGCTGAGGCCGAGGCCCCGCCAGCCGAGAGGCCGACACACCCCAACAGGGCGGGAGGCCGAGGCCCCACCAGGGCGGGAGGCCGAGGCCCCACCAGGGCGGGAGGCCGAGGCCCCGCCAGCCGAGAGGCCGAGGCCCCGCCAGCCGAGAGGCCGAGGCCCCGCCAGCCGAGAGGCCGAGACACCCCGCCAGCCGAGAGGCCGAGACACCCCGCCAGCCGAGAGGCCGAGACACCCCGCCAGCCGAGAGGCCGAGGCCCCGCCAGCCGAGAGGCCGAGGCCCCGCCAGCCGAGAGGCCGAGGCCCCACCAGGGCGAGAGGCAGAGGCCCCACCAGGGCGAGAGGCAGAGGCCCCACCAGGGCGGAGGGCGAGAGGTCGAGGCCCCACCAGAGCGAGAGGTCGAGGCTCCACCAGGGCGAGAGGCAGAGGCCAAGGCCTCACCAGGGCGAGACGCAGAGGCCAAGGCCCCACCAGGGCGAGAGGCAGAGGCCAAGGCCCCACCAGGGCGAGACAGGCCGAGGCCCCACCACGGCGAGAGGCAGAGGCCCCACCACGGCGAGAGGCAGAGGCCCCACCACGGCGAGAGGCAGAGGCCCCACCACGGCGAGAGGCAGAGGCCCCACCAGGGTGAAAGGCAGAGGCCAAGGCCCCACGAGGGTGAGAGGCCGAGGCCCCACCAGGGCGAGAGGCTGAGGCCCCGTCAGGGTGAGATGGCGAGAGGCCGAGGCCCCACCAGGGCGAGAGGCGCCCCAACAGGGCGAGAGGCCGAGGCGCCCCAACAGGGCGAGAGGCCGAGGCCCCACCAGGGCCCCACCAGTGCGGGAGGCCGAGGCCCCACCAGGGCAGAAGGCTGAGGCCCCACCAATGCGAGAGGCCGAGAGGCCCAGGCCCCACCAGGGCGAGAGGCCGAGGCCCCACCAGGGTGAGAGGCCGAGGCCGAGGCCCCACCAGGGCGAGAGGCCGAGGCCCCACCAGGGTGAGAGGCCGAGGCCGAGGCCCCACCAGGGCGAGAGGCCGAGGCCCCACCAGGGCGAGAGGCCGAGGCGCACCAACAGGGCGAGAGGCCGAGGCCCCACAAGGGCCTAACCAGTGCGGGAGGCCGAGGCCCCACCAGGGCGGAAGGCTGAGGCCCCACCAATGCGAGAGGCCGAGGCCAAGGCCCCACCAGGGCGAGAGGCCGAGGCCAAGGCCCCACCAGGGCGAGAGGCCGAGGCCAAGGCCCCACCAGGGCGAGAGGCCGAGGCCAATGCCCCACCAGGGCGAGAGGCCGAGGCCAATGCCCCACCAGGGCGAGAGGCCGAGGCCAATGCTCCACCAGGGCGAGAGGCCGAGGCCCCACCAGGGCAAAAGGCAGAGGCCCCACCAGGGCAAAAGGCAGAGGCCCCACCAGGGCAAAAGGCAGAGGCCAAGGCCCCACCAGTGCGAGAGGCAGAGATTGAGGCCTCGCCAGCCGAGAGGCAGATGCCGAAAGCTCCAACAGGATGAGAGGGAGAGACACCCCAACAGGGCGAGAGGCTGAGACACCCCAACAGGGCGAGAGGCCGAGACACCCCACCAGGGCGAGAGGCCAAGGCCCCACCAGGGCGAGAGGCCAAGGCCCCACCAGGGCGAGAGGGCGAGGCTCTACCAGGGCGAGAGGCCGAGGCCAAGGCCAGACCAGGGCAAGAGGCCGAGGCCAAGGCCAGATCAGGGCAAGAGGCCGAGGCCAAGGCCAGATCAGGGCAAGAGGCCGAGGCCAAGGCCAGACCATGGAAAGAGGCAGAGACCAAGGCCAGACCATGGAAAGAGGCAGAGGCCAAGGCCCCACCAGGGCGAGAGGCAGAGGCCAAGGCCCCACCAGGGCGAGAGGCAGAGGCCGAGGCCCCACCAGGGCGAGAGGCAGAGGCCGAGGCCCCACCAGGGCAAGAGGCAGAGGCCGAGGCCCCACCAGGGCGAGAGGCAGAGGCCGAGGCCCCACCAGGGCAAGAGGCAGAGGCCCCGCCAGCCGAGAGGCCGAGACACCCCAACAGGGCGGGAGGCCGAGCCCCCACCAGGGCGGGAGGCCGTGGCCCCACCAGGGCGGGAGGCCGAGGCCCCACCAGGGCGAGAGGCCGAGGCCCCACCAGGGCGAGAGGCAGAGGCCCCACCAGGGCGAGAGGCAGAGGCCGAGGCCCCGCCAGCCGAGCGGCCGAGACACCCCAACAGGGCGGGAGGCCGAGGCCCCGCCAACCGAGAGGTCGAGACACCCCAACAGGGCGGGAGGCCGAGGCCCCGCCAGCCGAGAGGCCGAGGCCCCGCCAGCCGAGAGGCCGAGACACCCCGCCAGCCGAGAGACCGAGACACCCCGCCAGCCGAGAGGCCGAGGCCCCGCCAGCCGAGAGCCGAGGCCCCACCAGGGCGAGAGGCCGAGGCCCCAACAGGGCGAGAGGCAGAGGCCAAGGCCCCACCAGGGCGAGAGGCAGAGGCCAAGGCCCCACCAGGGCGGGAGGCAGAGGCCAAGGCCCCACCAGGGCGGGAGGCAGAGGCCAAGGCCCCACCAGGGCGAGAGGCAGAGGCCAAGGCCCCACCAGGGCAAGAGGCAGAGGCCAAGGCCCCACCAGGGCGAGAGGCCGATGCCCCACCAGGGTGAGAGGCAGAGGCCGAGAGCCAGAGGCCCCACCAGGGCGAGAGGCCGAGAGGTCAAGGCCGAGGCCCCACCAGAGCGAGAGGTCGAGGCCCCACCAAGGCGAGAGGCCAAGGCCCGACCAGGGCGAGAGGCCGAGGCCAATGCTTCACCGGGGCGAGAGGCCAAGGCCCTACCTGGGCGAGAGGCCGAAGCCAAGGCCCTACCTGGGCGAGAGGTAGAGACCAAGGCCCCACAAGGGCGAGAGATAGAGGCCAAGTCCCCCACCAGGGCGAGAGGCAGAGGCTGAGGCCCGCCAGCCAAGAGGCCGAGGCCCCGCCAGCCGAGAGGCAGAGACACCCCAACAGGGCGAGAGGCCGAGGCCCCACCAGGACGAGAGGCCTAGAGGGTGAGAGGTCGAGGCCCCACCAGGGCAAGAGGCAGAGGCCCCACCAGGGCGAGAGGCAGAGGCCCCACCAGGGCGAGAGGCCGAGGCCCCGTCAGGGTGAGATGGCGAGAGGCCGAGGCCCCGTCAGGGTGAGATGGCGAGAGGCCGAGGCCCCGTCAGGGCGAGATGGCGAGAGGCCGAGACCCCACCAAGGCCCCACCAGGGCGAGAGGCAGAGGCCCCACCAGGACGAGAGGCAGAGGCCCCACCAGGACGAGAGGCCGAGGCCCCGTCAGGGTGAGATGGCGAGAGGCCGAGGCCCCGTCAGGGTGAGATGGCGAGAGGCCGAGGCCCCGTCAGGGTGAGATGGCGAGAGGCCGAGGCCCCGTCAGGGTGAGATGGCGAGAGGCCGAGGCCCCGTCAGGGCGAGATGGCGAGAGGCCGAGACCCCACCAAGGCCCCACCAGGGCGAGAGGCAGAGGCCCCACCAGGACGAGAGGCAGAGGCCCCACCAGGACGAGAGGCAGAGGCCCCACCAGGACGAGAGGCAGAGGCCCCACCAGGACGAGAGGCCGAGGCCCCACCAGGACGAGAGGCCGAGGCCCCACCAGGACGAGAGGCAGAGGCCCCACCAGGATAAGACGGTGAGAGGCCGAGGCCCCACCAGGGCGAGAGGTCGAGGCCCCACCAGGGCGAGAGGTCGAGGCCCCACCAGGGCAAGAGGGCGAGACACCACAACAGGGCGAGAGACCACAACAGGGCGAGAGGCAGAGAGGCCCAGGCCCCACCAGGGCGAGGCCCCACCAGTGCGAGAGGCAGAGGCCCCACCAGGGCGAGAGGCAGAGGCCCCACCAGGGCGAGAGGCAGAGGCCCCACCAGTGCGAGAGGCAGAGGCCCCACCAGGGCGAGAGGCAGAGGCCCCACCAGGGCGAGAGGCAGAGGCCAAGGCCCCACCAGGGCGAGAGGCAGAGGCCAAGGCCCCACCAGGGCGAGAGGCAGAGGCCAAGGCCCCACCAGGGCGAGAGGCAGAGGCCAAGGCCCCACCAGGGCGAGAGGCAGAGGCCAAGGCCCCACCAGGGCGAGAGGCAGAGGCCAAGGCCCCACCAGGGCGAGAGGCAGAGGCCGAAGCCACACCAGGGAAAGAGGCCGAGGCCAATGTCACACCAGGGAAAGAGGCCGAGGCCAAGGCCCGACCAGGGCGAGAGGCCGAGGCCAATGCCTCACCAGGGAAAAAGGCCGAGGCCAAGGCCAAGGCCCGACCAGGGCGAGAAGCAGAGGCCGATGCCCCACAAGGGCAAGAGGCAGAGGCCGATGCCCCACAAGGGCGAGAGGCAGAGGCCGATGCCCCACAAGGGCGAGATGGGCCGATGCCCCACAAGGGCGAGAGGGGCCAATGCCCCACAAGGGCGAGAGGGGCCGATGCCCCACAAGGGCGAGAGGGGCCGATGCCCCACCAGGGCGAGAGGCAGAGGGCGAGGCCCCACCAGGGCGAGAGGCAGAGGGCGAGGCCCCACCAGGGCGAGAGGCAGAGGGCGAGGCCCCACCAGGGCGAGAGGCCAGGGCCCCACCAGGGCAAGAGGCCAGGGCCCCACCAGGGCAAGAGGCCAGGGCCCCACCAGGGCAAGAGGCCAGGGCCCCACCAGGGCAAGAGGCCAGGGCCCCACCAGGGCAAGAGGCCAGGGCCCCACCAGGGCAAGAGGCCAGGGCCCCACCAGGGCAAGAGGCCAGGGCCCCACCAGGGCAAGAGGCCAGGGCAAGAGGCCAGGGCCCCACCAGGGCAAGAGGCAGAGGCCCCACCAGGACAAGAGGCCCCACCAGGACAAGAGGCAGAGGCCCCACCAGGACAAGAAGCAGAGGCCCCACCAGGGCGAGAGGCAGAGGCCCCACCAGGGCGAGAGGCAGAGGCCGATGCCCCACCAGGGCGAGAGGTAGAGACCAAGGCCCAACCAGTGCGAGAGGTAGAGACCAAGGCCCCACAAGGGCGAGAGGTAGAGACCAAGGCCCCACAAGGGCGAGAGGTAGAGACCAAGGCCCCACAAGGGCGAGAGGTAGAGACCAAGGCCCCACAAGGGCGAGAGGTAGAGACCAAGGCCCCACAAGGGCGAGAGGTAGAGGCAAAGGCCCCACCAGGGCAAGAGGGCGAGGCACCCCAACAGGGCGAGAGGGCGAGGCACCCCAACAGGGCGAGAGGGCGAGGCACCCCAACAGGGCGAGAGGCCGAGGCCCCACCAGGGCCCCACCAGGGCGGGAGGCCGAGAGGCCCAGGCCCCACCAGGGCGAGAGGGCGAGGCTCTACCAGTGCGAGAAGCCAAGGCCAAGGCCCGACCAGGGCGAGAGGCCGAGGCCAATGCCCCACCAGGGCGAGAGGCCGAGGCCCCACCAGGGCGAAAGGCAGAGGCCCCACCAGTGCAAGAGGCAGAGGTTGAGGCCCCACCAGTGCGAGAGGCAGATGCCGAAGCTCCAACAGGGTGAGAGAGAGACACCCCAACAGGGCGAGAGGCCGAGACACCCCACCAGGGCGAGAGGGCGAGGCTCTACCAGGGCGAGAGGGCGAGGCTCTACCAGGGCGAGAGGCCGAGGCCATTGCCAGACCAGGGCAAGAGGCCGAGGCCAAGGCCCCACCAGGGAAAGAGGTAGAGGCCAAGGCCCCACCAGGGCGAGAGGCAGAGACCAAGGCCCCACCAGGGCGAGAGGCAGAGGCCAAGGCCCCACCAGGGCGAGAGGCAGAGGCCAAGGCCCCACCAGGGCGAGAGGCAGAGGCCAAGGCTCCACCAGGGCGAGAGGCAGAGGCCAAAGCCCCACCAGGGCGAGAGGCAGAGGCCGAGGCTCCACCAGGGCGAGAGGCAGAGGCCGAGGCTTCACCAGGGCGAGACAGGCCGAGGCTCCACCAGGGCGAGACAGGTCGAGGCTCCACCAGGGCGAGACAGGCCGAGGCCCCACCAGGGCGAGACAGGCCGAGGCCCCACCAGGGCGAGAGGCAGAGGCCGAGGCCCCACCAGGGCGAGAGGGCGAGGCCCCACCAGGGCGAGAGGCAGAGGCCGAGGCCCCACCAGGGCGAGAGGCAGAGGCCGAGGCCCCACCAGGGCGAGAGGCAGAGGCCGAGGCCCCACCAGGGCGAGAGGCAGAGGCCCCACCAGGGCGAGAGGCAGAGGCCGAGGCCCCACCAGGGCGAGAGGCAGAGGCCGAGGCCCCACCAGGGCGAGAGGCAGAGGCCCCACCAGGGCGAGAGGCAGAGGCCCCACCAGGGCGAGAGGCAGAGGCCCCACCAGGGCGAGAGGCAGATGCCCCACCAGGGCGAGAGGCAGATGCCCCACCAGGGCGAGAGGCCGAGACACCCCAACAGGGCAAGAGGCCAAGGCCCCACCAGGGGGAGAGGCCGAGACACCCCAACAGGGCAAGAGGCCAAGGCCCCACCAGGGTGAGAGGCAGAGGCCGAGAGCCCGAGGCCCCACCAGGCCGAGAGGGCGAAAGGTCGAGGCCGAGGCCCCACCAGAGCGAGAGTTCAAGGCTTCACCAGGGTGAGAGGCAGTTGCCGAGGCCCCAGCAGGGTGAGAGGCCGAAGCCCCAGCAGGGCGAGAGGCCGATGCCCCGTCAGGGTGAGATGGCGAGAGGCCGAGGCCCCACCAGGGTGAGATGGCGAGAGGCTGAGGCCCCACCAGGGCGAGAGGCCGAGGCCCCGCCAGGGCGAGAGGCCGAGACACCCCAACAGGGCGTGAGGCCGAGGCCCCACCAGGGCGGGAGGCCGAGGCCCCACCAGGGCGGGAGGCCAAAGCCCCACCAGGGCGGGAGGCTGAGGCCCCACCAGGGCCAGAGGCAGAGGCCGAGGCCCCGCCAGCCGAGAGGCCGAGACACCCCAACAGGGCGGGAGGCTGAGGCCCCACCAGGGCGGGAGGCCGAGGCCCCACGAGGGCGAGAGGCAGAGGGCCCACAAGGGCAAAAGGCAGAGGCCAAGGCCCCACCAGTGCGAGAGGCAGAGATTGAGGCCTCGCCAGCCGAGAGGCAGATGCCGAAAGCTCCAACAGGATGAGAGGGAGAGACACCCCAACAGGGCGAGAGGCCGAGACACCCCAACAGGGCGAGAGGCCGAGACACCCCAACAGGGCGAGAGGCCGAGACACCCCAAGAGGCCGAGAGGCCAAGGCCCCACCAGGGCGAGAGGCAGAGGCCGAGGCCCCACCAGGGCGAGAGGCAGAGGCCGAGGCCCCACCAGGGCGAGAGGCAGAGGCCCCGCCAGCCGAGAGGCCGAGACACCCCAACAGGGCGGGAGGCCGAGGCCCCACCAGGGCGGGAGGCCGAAGCCCCACCAGGGCGAGAGGCCGAGGCCCCACCAGGGCGAGAGGCAGAGGCCGAGGCCCCGCCAGCCGAGCGGCCGAGACACCCCAACAGGGCGGGAGGCCGAGGCCCCACCAGGGCGGGAGGCCGAGGCCCCGCCAGCCGAGAGGCCGAGACACCCCAACAGGGCGGGAGGCCGAGGCCCCACCAGGGCGGGAGGCCGAGGCCCCACCAGAGCGGGAGGCCGAGGCCCCGCCAGCCGAGAGGCCGAGACACCCCGCCAGCCGAGAGGCCGAGACACCCCGCCAGCCGAGAGGCCGAGACACCCCGCCAGCCGAGAGGCCGAGACACCCCGCCAGCCGAGAGGCCGAGGCCCCACCAGGGCGAGAGGCCGAGGCCCCACCAGGGCGAGAGGCAGAGGCCAAGGCCCCACCAGGGCGAGAGGCAGAGGCCAAGGCCCCACCAGGGCGAGAGGCAGAGGCCAAGGCCCCACCAGGGCGAGAGGCAGAGGCCGAGGCCCCACCACGGCGAGAGGCAGAGGCCCCACCACGGCGAGAGGCAGAGGCCCCACCACGGCGAGAGGCAGAGGCCCCACCACGGCGAGAGGCAGAGGCCCCACCACGGCGAGAGGCAGAGGCCCCACCAGGGTGAGAGGCAGAGGCCAAGGCCCCACGAGGGTGAGAGGCCGAGGCCCCACCAGGGCGAGAGGCTGAGGCCCCGTCAGGGTGAGATGGCGAGAGGCCGTGGCCCCACCAGGGCGAGAGGCAGAGGCCGAGGCCCCACCAGGGCGAGAGAGGCCGAGGCCCCACCAGGGCGAGAGAGGCCGAGGCCCCACCAGGGCGAGAGAGGCCGAAGCCCCATCAGGGCGAGAGGCAGAGGCCCCACCAGGCCGAGGCCCCACCAGGGCGAGAGGCCGAGGCGCCCCAACAGGGCGAGAGGCCGAGGCCCCACCAGGGCCCCACCAGTGCGGGAGGCCGAGGCCCCACCAGGGCAGAAGGCTGAGGCCCCACCAATGCGAGAGGCCCAGGCCCCACCAGGGCGAGAGGCCGAGGCCCCACCAGGGTGAGAGGCCGAGGCCGAGGCCCCACCAGGGCGAGAGGCCGAGGCCCCACCAGGGCGAGAGGCCGAGGCGCCCCACCAGGGCGAGAGGCCGAGGCCCCACAAGGGCCTAACCAGTGCGGGAGGCCGAGGCCCCACCAGGGCGAGAGGCCGAGGCCAAGGCCCCACCAGGGCGAGAGGCCGAGGCCAAGGCCCCACCAGGGCGAGAGGCCGAGGCCAAGGCCCCACCAGGGCGAGAGGCCGAGGCCAATGCTACACCAGGGCGAGAGGCCGAGGCCAATGCCCCACCAGGGCGAGAGGCCGAGGCCAATGCCCCACCAGGGCGAGAGGCCGAGGCCAATGCCCCACCAGGGCGAGAGGCCGAGGCCCCACCAGGGCAAAAGGCAGAGGCCCCACCAGGGCAAAAGGCAGAGGCCCCACCAGGGCGAGAGGCAGAGGCCCCACCAGGGCGAGAGGCAGAGGCCGAGGCCCCGCCAGCCGAGCGGCCGAGACACCCCAACAGGGCGGGAGGCCGAGGCCCCACCAGGGCGGGAGGCCGAGGCCCCACCAGGGCGGGAGGCCGAGGCCCCGCCAGCCGAGATGCCGAGACACCCCAACAGGGCGGGAGGCCGAGGCCCCACCAGGGCGGGAGGCAGAGGCCCCGCCAGCCGAGAGGCCGAGACACCCCAACAGGGTGGGAGGCCGAGGCCCCGCCAGGGCGGGAGTCCGATGCCCCGCCAGCCGAGAGGCCGAGGCCCCGCCAGCCGAGAGACCGAGACACCCCGCCAGCCGAGAGGCCGAGGCCCCGCCAGCCGAGAGGCCGAGGCCCCACCAGGGCGAGAGGCCGAGGCCCCACCAGGGCGAGAGGCCGAGGCCCCAACAGGGCGAGAGGCAGAGGCCAAGGCCCCACCAGGGCGAGAGGCAGAGGCCAAGGCCCCACCAGGGCGAGAGGCAGAGGCCAAGGCCCCACCAGGGCGAGAGGCAGAGGCCAAGGCCCCACCAGGGCGAGAGGCAGAGGCCAAGGCCCCACCAGGGCGAGAGTGCCCAATGCTCCACCAGGGCGAGACAGGCCGAGGCCCCACCAGGGCGAGACAGGCCGAGGCCCCACCACGGCGAGAGGCAGAGGCCCCACCACGGCGAGAGGCAGAGGCCCCACCACGGCGAGAGGCAGAGGCCCCACCACGGCGAGAGGCAGAGGCCCCACCACGGCGAGAGGCAGAGGCCCCACCAGGGTTAAAGGCAGAGGCCAAGGCCCCACGAGGGTGAGAGGCCGAGGCCCCACCAGGGCGAGAGGCTGAGGCCCCGTCAGGGTGAGATGGCGAGAGGCCGTGGCCCCACCAGGGCGAGAGCCAGAGGAGGCCCCTTATGATGAGGAAGAGGGACCACAATGATAAGGATAATGTAGTCTAGAATGAGGTTATACCAAAGTCTGAGAGAGAAAAATGGACATGGAAAAGAGACTAGTAAGCGGGACTAGGACACAGAATAGGCACTATAAAAAGATCGGTACTATGAAAAGGGAAAATGATTGAGAGGAATGCTCAACAGATTTCACCTGGTTAAAAAAAAAAAAAAACTCCCCACCCTGTATATCAGTCAAAATAGAATGGACCCAAGAATTGGTTATATCCCAACTAGATTACGGCAACAGCATGTTTGTGTTTATAAGCCACCCCAAGAAAAATATCCATCTCATACATGTGTCTCATGTGGTCTTCAGCAACATAGGGACTAGCTTTTACTGCTTTAGATCATAAATGCTATGGATGGGGCAACACAAAAATCCACAAAATCATCGTCTGACTCACAAGGCCTTTTGCAATGTAGCACCAAATTATATACCTACCAGATCCCTTGGATCAGCATCTTCAGACAACTGCAACTGGAAAGTCCTAGAAAAAAAAAGACCAGGCAAGATTAGCCTCAACCCAAGGCTTCATCATCCAAGCCTCCAATTATTCAAGACCCTTTTAAGAATGGAAAGACCTAGCAAAAACGCAAAGGCCCCACAGCAGAACATTATTCCTGCACATCATGAACCTCCTAAATGCACCGTAATAACCACACCTACCCATCTCATGAACAATCGCTCAATCTTACTTACTACCACAGCACTAGTCATGGAACATTTTGTGCACTTCCCCCAGCAAGAATTTTTGGGAACCCTGACTGCTTGCCGAGACCGAGGACCCGCCAGGGCGAGAGGCCGAGGCCCCACAAGGAGGCCCACTGGGGCAAGAGAGGCCGAGGCCGCTCCAGGGCGAGAGACAGAGGCCGAGGCCACACCAGAGCGAGAGGCAGAGGCCGAGGCCCCACCGGGCCGAGAGGCCGAGGCCACACCAGGGCGAGAGGCAGAGGCCCCACCCGGGCGAGAGGCCGAGGACCCCCAAGGCGAGAGGCAGAGGCCCCACCAGTAATATACGCAAATCTACAATTTGAAAGCAATGTGTTTGGCAAGATGGAGAGTACCATGGATGATACCAAGACTCACCCTCTGACTCTAGAGAAAGCTATATAATGTCTAAAAGATCCAGTTCAAGCACCAAACCCATAGGTCTTAAATTGCCAGCAGTTTATGCCTCAAATAAATACTGGTTGTATTTTGATGTTCCAATCAATATGTAATTCACATTTCAATTCAATTTTTTATGTGGCTTTATTAAAGCTAATCCTCAACATACATAGGTTCTATTTCTTCCAACTGAACAAGCTCAAGTAAAGAAATTGACACAGTATCTGTAGATCACTTTCCTAATCTGCAACAAATACAAGCTGAACAAATACAAGCTGAATAGCTTGCACTTGAATTAACTTGATATTTAGAACATCCACCCTAATGGAAAAGAAATAAAATGTAGCCTGTGTTCCTGATAAGACTGTCTGTCATTTGAAATGCTTATGTACAACCAGTGGAGTGTTCCTAGCTTCTAAATTGGAGGAACCTCTTTCAGGCTCCCTCCAATGGCTTTCCTCACGGGCGCCCACGAGGAAAGCCCTAAATATCAAGTTCAAGCTATTCGGTGCAGATTAGGAAAGTGATCTACAGATATGCCTCAATGTAGCCCGGATGAAAACTTGTTATAGGTTGAAACACTGGTTGGCTTTTTCTTTGCTTGTTCAGTTAGAAAGAATGGAACTTTATATTTTGTATGTTGAGTTAGAGTGAACAATCTGTTTTAAGTGGTTGGTTTAATAAAACCTCGAAACATTATTGGCATTTGAATTCAATATTGAAGGGACATCAAAATGCAACTAGCATTAGAGGCATAAACTGCTGCAATTCAAGACTTATAGGTTTGGTGCTGGAACTAGGTCTTTTAGACTGTCTACAAGAAGGATAGGCAAGGAAGAAATAATACGAGAAACAAAAATGGACATGGAAGGGAGACTAGGAAGCGGGAATAGGACATAGAATAGGCACTATAAAGAGACTGGTACTATGAAAAGGGAATATGATTAAGAGGAATGTTCAACAAATTTCACCTGCTTAATATATCAGTCAAAATAGAATGGACCCAGGAACAGGCTATATCCCAACTAGATTACTGCAACAGCATGTGCGTGTTTATAAGCCACTCCAAGAAAAATATCCATATCCTACTTATGTCTCTCATGCGATCTTCTGCCTCAAACATAGGGACTAGCTTTTATTGCTTTAGATCATAAATGTTATGGATGGGGCAACAAAAAAACTGAGACACCCCACCAGGGCGAGAGGCAGAGGCCGAGGCCCCACCAGGGCGAGAGAGGCCGAGGCCCCACCAGGGCGAGAGAGGCCGAAGCCCCATCAGGGCGAGAGGCAGAGGCCCCACCAGGGCGAGAGGCCGAGGCCCCACCAGGGCGAGAGGCCGAGGCGCCCCAACAGGGCGAGAGGCCGAGGCCCCACCAGGGCCCCACCAGTGCGGGAGGCCGAGGCCCCACCAGGGCGGAAGGCTGAGGCCCCACCAATGCGAGAGGCCGAGAGGCCCAGGGCCCCACCAGGGCGAGAGGCCGAGGCCCCACCAGGGTGAGAGGCGGAGGCCGAGGCCCCACCAGGGCGAGAGGCCGAGGCCCCACCAGGGCGAGAGGCCGAGGTGCCCCAACAGGGCGGGAGGCCGAGGCCCCACAAGGGCCTAACCAGTGCGGGAGGCCGAGGCCCCACCAGGGCGGAAGGCTGAGGCCCCACCAATGCGAGAGGCCGAGGCCAAGGCCCCACCAGGGCGAGAGGCCGAGGCCAAGGCCCCACCAGGGCGAGAGGCCGAGGCCAAGGCCCCACCAGGGCGAGAGGCCGAGGCCAAGGCCCCACCAGGGCGAGAGGCCGAGGCCAATGCCCCACCAGGGCGAGAGGCCGAGGCCAATGCCCCACCAGGGCGAGAGGCCGAGGCCAATGCCCCACCAGGGCGAAAGGCAGAGGCCCCACCAGGGCAAAAGGCAGAGGACCCACCAGGGCAAAAGGCAGAGGCCAAGGCCCCACCAGTGCGAGAGGCAGAGATTGAGGCCTCGCCAGCCGAGAGGCAGATGCCGAAAGCTCCAACAGGATGAGAGGGAGAGACACCCCAACAGGGCGAGAGGCCGAGACACCCCAAGAGGCCGAGAGGCCAAGGCCCCACCAGGGCGAGAGGCCAAGGCCCCACCAGGGCGAGAGGGCGAGGCCAGACCAGGGCAAGAGGCCGAGGCCAAGGCCAGACCAGGGCAAGAGGCAGAGGCCAGACCATGGAAAGAGGCAGAGGCCAAGGCCCCACCAGGGCGAGAGGCAGAGGCCAAGGCCCCACCAGGGCGAGAGGCAGAGGTCGAGGCCCCACCAGGGCGAGAGGCAGAGGCCGAGGCCCCGCCAGCCGAGAGGGCGAGACACTCCAACAGGGCGGGAGGCCGAGGCCCCACCAGGGCGGGAGGCCGAGGCCCCACCAGGGCGGGAGGCCGAGCCCCCACCAGGGCGGGAGGCCGAGGCCCCACCAGGGCGGGAGGCCGAGGCCCCACCAGGGCGGGAGGCCGAGGCCCCACCAGGGCGGGAGGCCGAGGCCCCACCAGGGCGAGAGGCTGAGGCCGAGGCCCCGCCAGCCGAGAGGCCGACACACCCCAACAGGGCGGGAGGCCGAGGCCCCACCAGGGCGGGAGGCCGAGGCCCCACCAGGGCGGGAGGCCGAGGCCCCGCCAGCCGAGAGGCCGAGGCCCCGCCAGCCGAGAGGCCGAGACACCCCGCCAGCCGAGAGGCCGAGACACCCCGCCAGCCGAGAGGCCGAGACACCCCGCCAGCCGAGAGGCCGAGGCCCCGCCAGCCGAGAGGCCGAGGCCCCGCCAGCCGAGAGGCCGAGGCCCCACCAGGGCGAGAGGCAGAGGCCCCACCAGGGCGAGAGGCAGAGGCCCCACCAGGGCGGAGGGCGAGAGGTCGAGGCCCCACCAGAGCGAGAGGTCGAGGCTCCACCAGGGCGAGAGGCAGAGGCCAAGGCCTCACCAGGGCGAGACGCAGAGGCCAAGGCCCCACCAGGGCGAGAGGCAGAGGCCAAGGCCCCACCAGGGCGAGACAGGCCGAGGCCCCACCACGGCGAGAGGCAGAGGCCCCACCAGGGCGAGAGGCAGAGGCCCCACCAGGGCGAGAGGCAGAGGCCCCACCAGGGCGGAGGGCGAGAGGTCGAGGCCCCACCAGAGCGAGAGGTCGAGGCTCCACCAGGGCGAGAGGCAGAGGCCAAGGCCTCACCAGGGCGAGACGCAGAGGCCAAGGCCCCACCAGGGCGAGAGGCAGAGGCCAAGGCCCCACCAGGGCGAGACAGGCCGAGGCCCCACCACGGCGAGAGGCAGAGGCCCCACCACGGCGAGAGGCAGAGGCCCCACCACGGCGAGAGGCAGAGGCCCCACCAGGGTGAAAGGCAGAGGCCAAGGCCCCACGAGGGTGAGAGGCCGAGGCCCCACCAGGGCGAGAGGCTGAGGCCCCGTCAGGGTGAGATGGCGAGAGGCCGAGGCCCCACCAGGGCGAGAGGCGCCCCAACAGGGCGAGAGGCCGAGGCGCCCCAACAGGGCGAGAGGCCGAGGCCCCACCAGGGCCCCACCAGTGCGGGAGGCCGAGGCCCCACCAGGGCAGAAGGCTGAGGCCCCACCAATGCGAGAGGCCGAGAGGCCCAGGCCCCACCAGGGCGAGAGGCCGAGGCCCCACCAGGGTGAGAGGCCGAGGCCGAGGCCCCACCAGGGCGAGAGGCCGAGGCCCCACCAGGGTGAGAGGCCGAGGCCGAGGCCCCACCAGGGCGAGAGGCCGAGGCCCCACCAGGGCGAGAGGCCGAGGCGCACCAACAGGGCGAGAGGCCGAGGCCCCACAAGGGCCTAACCAGTGCGGGAGGCCGAGGCCCCACCAGGGCGGAAGGCTGAGGCCCCACCAATGCGAGAGGCCGAGGCCAAGGCCCCACCAGGGCGAGAGGCCGAGGCCAAGGCCCCACCAGGGCGAGAGGCCGAGGCCAAGGCCCCACCAGGGCGAGAGGCCGAGGCCAATGCCCGACCAGGGCGAGAGGCCGAGGCCAATGCCCCACCAGGGCGAGAGGCCGAGGCCAATGCTCCACCAGGGCGAGAGGCCGAGGCCCCACCAGGGCAAAAGGCAGAGGCCCCACCAGGGCAAAAGGCAGAGGCCCCACCAGGGCAAAAGGCAGAGGCCAAGGCCCCACCAGTGCGAGAGGCAGAGATTGAGGCCTCGCCAGCCGAGAGGCAGATGCCGAAAGCTCCAACAGGATGAGAGGGAGAGACACCCCAACAGGGCGAGAGGCTGAGACACCCCAACAGGGCGAGAGGCCGAGACACCCCACCAGGGCGAGAGGCCAAGGCCCCACCAGGGCGAGAGGCCAAGGCCCCACCAGGGCGAGAGGGCGAGGCTCTACCAGGGCGAGAGGCCGAGGCCAAGGCCAGACCAGGGCAAGAGGCCGAGGCCAAGGCCAGATCAGGGCAAGAGGCCGAGGCCAAGGCCAGATCAGGGCAAGAGGCCGAGGCCAAGGCCAGACCATGGAAAGAGGCAGAGACCAAGGCCAGACCATGGAAAGAGGCAGAGGCCAAGGCCCCACCAGGGCGAGAGGCAGAGGCCAAGGCCCCACCAGGGCGAGAGGCAGAGGCCAAGGCCCCACCAGGGCGAGAGGCAGAGGCCGAGGCCCCACCAGGGCGAGAGGCAGAGGCCGAGGCCCCACCAGGGCAAGAGGCAGAGGCCCCGCCAGCCGAGAGGCCGAGACACCCCAACAGGGCGGGAGGCCGAGCCCCCACCAGGGCGGGAGGCCGTGGCCCCACCAGGGCGGGAGGCCGAGGCCCCACCAGGGCGAGAGGCCGAGGCCCCACCAGGGCGAGAGGCAGAGGCCCCACCAGGGCGAGAGGCAGAGGCCGAGGCCCCGCCAGCCGAGCGGCCGAGACACCCCAACAGGGCGGGAGGCCGAGGCCCCGCCAACCGAGAGGCCGAGACACCCCAACAGGGCGGGAGGCCGAGGCCCCGCCAGCCGAGAGGCCGAGGCCCCGCCAGCCGAGAGGCCGAGACACCCCGCCAGCCGAGAGACCGAGACACCCCGCCAGCCGAGAGGCCGAGGCCCCGCCAGCCGAGAGCCGAGGCCCCACCAGGGCGAGAGGCCGAGGCCCCAACAGGGCGAGAGGCAGAGGCCAAGGCCCCACCAGGGCGAGAGGCAGAGGCCAAGGCCCCACCAGGGCGGGAGGCAGAGGCCAAGGCCCCACCAGGGCGGGAGGCAGAGGCCAAGGCCCCACCAGGGCGAGAGGCAGAGGCCAAGGCCCCACCAGGGCAAGAGGCAGAGGCCAAGGCCCCACCAGGGCGAGAGGCAGAGGCCAAGGCCCCACCAGGGCGAGAGGCAGAGGCCAAGGCCCCACCAGGGCGAGAGGCAAAGGCCAAGGCCCCACCAGGGCGAGAGAGGCCGAGGCCCCACCACGGCGAGAGGCAGAGGCCCCACCACGGCGAGAGGCAGAGGCCCCACCAGGGTGAAAGGCAGAGGCCAAGGCCCCACGAGGGTGAGAGGCCGAGGCCCCACCAGGGCGAGAGGCTGAGGCCCCGTCAGGGTGAGATGGCGAGAGGCCGTGGCCCTACCAGGGCGAGAGGCAGAGGAGGCCCCTTATGATGAGGAAGAGGGACCACAATGATAAGGATAATGTAGTCTAGAATGAGGTTATACCAAAGTCTGAGAGAGAAAAATGGACATGGAAAAGAGACTAGTAAGCGGGACTAGGACACAGAATAGGCACTATAAAAAGATCGGTACTATGAAAAGGGAAAATGATTGAGAGGAATGCTCAACAGATTTCACCTGGTTAAAAAAAAAAAACTCCCCACCCTGTATATCAGTCAAAATAGAATGGACCCAAGAATTGGTTATATCCCAACTAGATTACTGCAACAGCATGTTTGTGTATATAAGCCACCCCAAGAAAAATATCCATCTCATACGTGTGTCTCATGTGATCTTAGGCAACATAGGGACTAGCTTTTACTGCTTTAGATCATAAATGCTATGGATGGGGCAACACAAAAATCCACAAAATCATCGTCTGACTCACAAGGCCTTTTGCAATGTAGCACCAAATTATATACCTACCAGATCCCTTGGATCAGCATCTTCAGACAACTGCAACTGGAAAGTCCTAGAAAAAAAAAGACCAGGCAAGATTAGCCTCAACCCAAGGCTTCATCATCCAAGCCTCCAATTATTCAAGACCCTTTTAAGAATGGAAAGACCCAGCAAAAACGCAAAGGCCCCACAGCAGAACATTATTCCTGCACATCATGAACCTCCTAAATGCACCGTAATAACCACACCTACCCATCTCATGAACAATCGCTCAATCTTACTTACTACCACAGCACTAGTCATGGAACATTTTGTGCACTTCCCCCAGCAAGAATTTTTGGGAACCCTGACTGCTTGCCGAGACCGAGGACCCGCCAGGGCGAGAGGCCGAGGCCCCACAAGGAGGCCCACTGGGGCGAGAGAGGCCGAGGCCGCTCCAGGGCGAGAGACAGAGGCCGAGGCCACACCAGAGCGAGAGGCAGAGGCCGAGGCCCCACCGGGCCGAGAGGCCGAGGCCACACCAGGGCGAGAGGCAGAGGCCCCACCTGGGCGAGAGGCCGAGGACCCCCAAGGCGAGAGGCAGAGGCCCCACCAGTAATATATGCAAATATACAATTTGAAAGCAATGTGTTTGGCAAGATGGAGAGTACCATGGATGATACCAAGACTCACCCTCTGACTCTAGAGAAAGCTATATAATGTCTAAAAGATCCAGTTCAAGCACCAAACCCATAGGTCTTAAATTGCCAGCAGTTTATGCCTCAAATAAATACTGGTTGTATTTTGATATTCCAATCAATATGTAATTCACATTTCAATTCAATGTTTTATGTGGCTTTATTAAAGCTAATCCTCAACATACATAGGTTCTATTTCTTCCAACTGAACAAGCTCAAGTAAAGAAATTGACACAGTATCTGTAGATCACTTTCCTAATCTGCAACAAATACAAGCTGAACAAATACAAGCTGAATAGCTTGCACTTGAATTAACTTGATATTTAGAACATCCACCCTAATGGAAAAGAAATAAAATGTAGCCTGTGTTCCTGATAAGACTGTCTGTCATTTGAAATGCTTATGTACAACCAGTGGAGTGTTCCTAGCTTCTAAATTGGAGGAACCTCTTTCAGGCTCCCTCCAATGGCTTTCCTCACGGGCGCCCACGAGGAAAGCCCTAAATATCAAGTTCAAGCTATTCGGTGCAGATTAGGAAAGTGATCTACAGATATGTCTCAATGTAGCCCGGATGAAAACTTGTTATAGGTTGAAACACTGGTTGGCTTTTTCTTTGCTTGTTCAGTTAGAAAGAATGGAACTTTATATTTTGTATGTTGAGTTAGAGTGAACAATCTGTTTTAAGGGGTTGGTTTAATAAAACCTCGAAACATTATTGGCATTTGAATTCAATATTGAAGGGACATCAAAATGCAACTAGCATTAGAGGCATAAACTGCTGCAATTCAAGACTTATAGGTTTGGTGCTGGAACTAGGTCTTTTAGACTGTCTACAAGAAGGATAGGCAAGGAAGAAAGAATACGAGAAACAAAAATGGACATGGAAAGGAGACTAGGAAGCGGGAATAGGACATAGAATAGGCACTATAAAGAGACTGGTACTATGAAAAGGGAATATGATTAAGAGGAATGTTCAACAAATTTCACCTGCTTAATATATCAGTCAAAATAGAATGGACCCAGGAACAGGCTATATCCCAACTAGATTACTGCAACAGCATGTGCGTGTTTATAAGCCACTCCAAGAAAAATATCCATATCCTACTTATGTCTCTCATGCGATCTTCTGCCTCAAACATAGGGACTAGCTTTTATTGCTTTAGATCATAAATGTTATGGATGGGGCAACAAAAAAACAGACACCCCACCAGGGCGAGAGGCAGAGGCCGAGGCCCCACCAGGGCGAGAGAGGCCGAAGCCCCATCAGGGCGAGAGGCAGAGGCCCCACCAGGCCGAGAGGCCGAGGCCCCACCAGGGCGAGAGGCCGAGGCCCCACCAGGGCGAGAGGCCGAGGCGCCCCAACAGGGCGAGAGGCCGAGGCGCCCCACCAGGGCCCCACCAGTGCGGGAGGCCGAGGCCCCACCAGGGCGGAAGGCTGAGGCCCCACCAATGCGAGAGGCCGAGAGGCCCAGGCCCCACCAGGGCGAGAGGCCGAGGCCCCACCAGGGCGAGAGGCCGAGGCGCCCCAACAGGGCGAGAGGCCGAGGCCCCACAAGGGCCTAACCAGTGCGGGAGGCCGAGGCCCCACCAGGGCGGAAGGCTGAGGCCCCACCAATGCGAGAGGCCGAGAGGCCGAGGCCCCACCAGGGCGAGAGGCCAAGGCCCCACCAGGGCGAGAGGCCGAGGCCAAGGCCCCACCAGGGCGAGAGGCCGAGGCCAAGGCCCCGCCAGGGCGAGAGGCCGAGGCCAAGGCCCCACCAGGGCGAGAGGCCGAGGCCAATGCCCCACCAGGGCGAGAGGCCGAGGCCAATGCCCCACCAGGGCGAGAGGCCGAGGCCAATGCCCCACCAGGGCGAGAGGCCGAGGCCAATGCCCCACCAGTGCAAAAGGCAGAGGCCCCACCAGTGCAAAAGGCAGAGGCCCCACCAGGGCAAAAGGCAGAGGCCCCACCAGGGCAAAAGGCAGAGGCCCCACAAGGGCAAAAGGCAGAGGCCAAGGCCCCACCAGTGCGAGAGGCAGAGATTGAGGCCTCGCCAGCCGAGAGGCAGATGCCGAAAGCTCCAACAGGATGAGAGGGAGAGACACCCCAACAGGGCGAGAGGCCGAGACACCCCAAGAGGCCGAGAGGCCAAGGCCCCACCAGGGCGAGAGGCCAAGGCCCCACCAGGGCGAGAGGCCAAGGCCCCACCAGGGCGAGAGGCCAAGGCCCCACCAGGGCGAGAGGGCGAGGCTCTACCAGGGCAAGAGGCCGAGGCCAAGGCCAGATCAGGGCAAGAGGCCGAGGCCAAGGCCAGACCATGGAAAGAAGCAGAGGCCAAGGCCAGACCATGGAAAGAGGCAGAGGCCAAGGCCCCACCAGGGCGAGAGGCAGAGGCCAAGGCCCCACCAGGGCGAGAGGCAGAGGCCAAGGCCCCACCAGGGCGAGAGGCAGAGGCCAAGGCCCCACCAGGGCGAGAGGCAGAGGCCAAGGCCCCACCAGGGCGAGAGGCAGAGGCCCCACCAGGGCGAGAGGCAGAGGCCCCGCCAGCTGAGAGGCCGAGACACCCCAACAGGGCGGGAGGCCGAGGCCCCACCAGGGCGGGAGGCCGAGGCCCCACCAGGGCGGGAGGCCGAGGCCCCACCAGGGCGAGAGGCAGAGGCCCCACCAGGGCGAGAGGCAGAGGCCGAGGCCCCGCCAGCCGAGCGGCCGAGACACCCCAAAAGGGCGGGAGGCCGAGGCCCACCAGGGCGGGAGGCCGAGGCCCCACCAGGGCGGGAGGCAGAGGCCCCGCCAGCCGAGAGGCCGAGACACCCCAACAGGGCGGGAGGCCGAGGCCCCACCAGGGCGGGAGGCCGAGGCCCCGCCAGGGCGGGAGGCCGAGGCCCCGCCAGGGCGGGAGGCCGTGGCCCCGCCAGGGCGAGAGGCCGAGGCCCCGCCAGGGCGAGAGGCCGAGGCCCCACCAGGGCGGGAGGCCGAGACACCCCGCCAGCCGAGAGGCCGAGACACCCCGCCAGCCGAGAGGCCGAGGCCCCGCCAGCCGAGAGGCCGAGGCCCCACCAGGGCGAGAGGCCGAGGCCCCACCAGGGCGAGAGGCCGAGGCCCCACCAGGGCGAGAGGGCGAGAGGCAGAGGCCCCACCAGGGCGAGAGGGCGAGAGGCAGAGGCCCCACCAGGGCGAGAGGGCGAGAGGCAGAGGCCCCACCAGGGCGAGAGGTCGAGGCTCCACCAGGGCGAGAGGCCGAGGCCAATGCTTCACCAGGGCGAGAGGCCGAGGGCAAGGCCCCACCAGGGCGAGAGGTAGAGACCAAGGCCCCACAAGGGCAAGAAGCACAGGCCGAGGCCCAACCAGGGCGAGAGGCCGAGGCCCCGCCAGGGCAAGACGGAGAAAGGCCGAGGCCCCACCACGGTGAAACCCCCACCAGGGCGAAAGGCCGAGGCTGCACCAGGGCGAGAGGCCGAGCCAAGGCCGCACCAGGGCGAGAGGCCGAGGCCAATGCCTCCACCAGGGCGAGAGGCAGAGGCCGAGGCTCCACCAGGGCGAGAGGCAGAGGCCGAGGCCCCAGCAGGGTGAGAGGCCGAGGCCCCAGCAGGGCGAGACGCCGAGGCCCCACCAGGGCGAGAGGCAGAGGCCCCACCAGGGCGAGAGGCAGAGGCCGAGGCCCCACCAGGGCGAGAGGCAGAGGCCGAGGCCCCACCAGGGCGAGAGGCAGAGGCCGAGGCCCAACCAGGGCGAGAGACAGAGGCCGAGGCCCCACCAGGGCGAGAGGCAGAGGCCGAGGCCCCACCAGGGCGAGAGGCAGAGGCCGAGGCCTCACCAGGGCGAGAGGCCGGGGCCCCACCAGGGCGAGGGGCCGAGGCCCCGCCAGCCCAGAGGCCGAGACACCCCACCAGGGCAAGTGGCCAAAGCCCCACCAGGGCTAGGGGCAGAGGCCAAGGCCCCACCAGGGCGAGAGGCAGAGGCCAAGGCCCCACCAGGGCGAGAGGCAGAGGCCAAGGCCCCACCAGGGCGAGAGGCAGAGGCCAAGGCCCCACCAGGGCGAGAGGCAGAGGCCAAGGCCCCACCAGGGCGAGAGAGCCCAATGCTCCACCAGGGCGAGACAGGCCGAGGCCCCACCACAGCGAGAGGCAGAGGCCCCACCACGGCGAGAGGCAGAGGCCCCACCACGGCGAGAGGCAGAGGCCCCACCACGGCGAGAGGCAGAGGCCCCACCACGGCGAGAGGCAGAGGCCCCACCAGGGTGAAAGGCAGAGGCCAAGGCCCCACGAGGGTGAGAGGCCGAGGCCCCACCAGGGCAAGAGGCTGAGGCCCCGTCAGGGTGAGATGGCGAGAGGCCGTGGCCCCACCAGGGCGAGAGGCAGAGGAGGCCCCTTATGATGAGGAAGAGGGACCACAATGATAAGGATAATGTAGTCTAGAATGAGGTTATACCAAAGTCTGAGAGAGAAAAATGGACATGGAAAAGAGACTAGTAAGCGGGACTAGGACACAGAATAGGCACTATAAAAAGATCGGTACTATGAAAAGGGAAAATGATTGAGAGGAATGCTCAACAGATTTCACCTGGTTAAAAAAAAAAAAACTCCCCACCCTGTATATCAGTCAAAATAGAATGGACCCAAGAATTGGTTATATCCCAACTAGATTACTGCAACAGCATGTTTGTGTTTATAAGCCACCCCAAGAAAAATATCCATCTCATACATGTGTCTCATGTGATCTTCGGCAACATAGGGACTAGCTTTTACTGCTTTAGATCATAAATGCTATGGATGGGGCAACACAAAAATCCACAAAATCATTGTCTAACTCACAAGGCCTTTTGCAATGTAGCACCAAATTATATACCTACCAGATCCCTTGGATCAGCATCTTCAGACAACTGCAACTGGAAAGTCCTAGAAAAAAAAGACCAGGCAAGATTAGCCTCAACCCAAGGCTTCATCATCCAAGGCTCCAATTATTCAAGACCCTTTTAAGAATGGAAAGACCCAGAAAAAACGCAAAGGCCCCGCAGCAGAACATTATTCCTGCACATCATGAACCTCCTAAATGCACCGTAATAACCACACCTACCCATCTCATGAACAATCGCTCAATCTTACTTACTAACACAGCACTAGTCATGGAACATTTTGTGCACTTCCCCCAGCAAGAATTTTTGGGAACCCTGACTGCTTGCCGAGACCGAGGACCCGCCAGGGCGAGAGGCCGAGGCCCCACAAGGAGCCCCACTGGGGTGAGAGAGGCCGAGGCCGCTCCAGGGCGAGAGACAGAGGCCGAGGCCACATCAGAGCGAGAGGCAGAGGCCGAGGCCCCACCGGGCCGAGAGGCCGAGGCCACACCAGGGCGAGAGGCAGAGGCCTCACCCGGGCGAGAGGCTGAGGACCCCCAAGGCGAGAGGCAGAGGCCCCACCAGTAATATATGCAAATATACAATTTGAAAGCAATGTGTTTGGCGAGATGGAGAGTACCATGGATGATACCAAGACTCACCCTCTGACTCTAGAGAAAGCTATATAATGTCTAAAAGATCCAGTTCAAGCACCAAACCCATAGGTCTTAAATTGCCAGCAGTTTATGCCTCAAATAAATACTGGTTGTATTTTGATGTTCCAATCAATATGTAATTCACATTTCAATTCAATGTTTTATGTGGCTTTATTAAAGCTAATCCTCAACGTACATAGGTTCTATTTCTTCCAACTGAACAAGCTCAAGTAAAGAAATTGACACAGTATCTGTAGATCACTTTCCTAATCTGTAACAAATACAAGCTGAACAAATACAAGCTGAATAGCTTGCACTTGAATTAACTTGATATTTAGAACATCCACCCTAATGGAAAATAAATAAAATGTAGCCTGTGTTCCTGATAAGACTGTCTGTCATTTGAAATGCTTATGTACAACCAGTGGAGTGTTCCTAGCTTCTAAATTGGAGGAACCTCTTTCAGGCTCCCTCCAATGGCTTTCCTCACGGGCGCCCACGAGGAAAGCCCTAAATATCAAGTTCAAGCTATTCGGTGCAGATTAGGAAAGTGATCTACAGATATGTCTCAATGTAGCCCGGATGAAAACTTGTTATAGGTTGAAACACTGGTTGGCTTTTTCTTTGCTGTTCAGTTAGAAAGAATGGAACTTTATATTTTGTATGTTGAGTTAGAGTGAACAATCTGTTTTAAGTGGTTGGTTTAATAAAACCTCGAAACATTATTGGCATTTGAATTCAATATTGAAGGGACATCAAAATGCAACTAGCATTAGAGGCATAAACTGCTGCAATTCAAGACTTATAGGTTTGGTGCTGGAACTAGGTCTTTTAGACTGTCTACAAGAAGGATAGGCAAGGAAGAAAGAATACGAGAAACAAAAATGGACATGGAAGGGAGACTAGGAAGCGGGAATAGGACATAGAATAGGCACTATAAAGAGACTGGTACTATGAAAAGGGAATATGATTAAGAGGAATGTTCAACAAATTTCACCTGCTTAATATATCAGTCAAAATAGAATGGACCCAGGAACTGGCTATATCCCAACTAGATTACTGCAACAGCATGTGCGTGTTTATAAGCCACTCCAAGAAAAATATCCATATCCTACTTATGTCTCTCATGCGATTTTCTGCCTCAAACATAGGGACTAGCTTTTATTGCTTTAGATCATAAATGTTATGGATGGGGCAACAAAAAAACTGAGACACCCCACCAGGGCGAGAGGCAGAGGCCGAGGCCCCACCAGGGCGAGAGAGGCCGAGGCCCCACCAGGGCGAGAGAGGCCGAAGCCCCATCAGGGCGAGAGGCAGAGGCCCCACCAGGCCGAGAGGCCGAGGCCCCACCAGGGCGAGAGGCCGAGGCGCCCCAACAGGGCGAGAGGCCGAGGCGCCCCAACAGGGCGAGAGGCCGAGGCCCCACCAGGGCCCCACCAGTGCGGGAGGCCGAGGCCCCACCAATGCGAGAGGCCGAGAGGCCCAGGCCCCACCAGGCCGAGAGGCCGAGGCCCCACCAGGGTGAGAGGCCGAGGCCCCACCAGGGCGAGAGGCCGAGGCGCCCCAACAGGGCGAGCGGCCGAGGCGCCCCAACAGGGCGAGAGGCCGAGGCCCCACAAGGGCCTAACCAGTGCGGGAGGCCGAGGCCCCACCAGGGCGGAAGGCTGAGGCCCCACCAAGGCGAGAGGCCGAGGCCAAGGCCCCACCAGGGCGAGAGGCCAAGGCCAAGGCCCCACCAGGGCGAGAGGCCGAGGCCAAGGCCCCACCAGGGCGAGAGGCCGAGGTCAATGCTACACCAGGGCGAGAGGCCGAGGCCAATGCCCCACCAGGGCAAGAGGCCGAGGCCAATGCCCCACCAGGGCGAGAGGCCGAGGCCAATGCCCCACCAGGGCGAGAGGCCGAGGCCCCACCAGGGCAAAAGGCAGAGGCCCCACCAGGGCAAAAGGCAGAGGCCAAGGCCCCACCAGTGCGAGAGGCAGAGATTGAGGCCTCGCCAGCCGAGAGGCAGATGCCGAAAGCTCCAACAGGATGAGAGGGAGAGACACCCCAACAGGGCGAGAGGCCGAGACACCCCAACAGGGCGAGAGGCCGAGACACCCCAAGAGGCCGAGAGGCCAAGACCCCACCAGGGCGAGAGGCAGAGGCCGAGGCCCCACCAGGGCGAGAGGCAGAGGCCCCGCCAGCCGAGAGGCCGAGACACCCCAACAGGGCGGGAGGCCGAGGCCCCACCAGGGCAGGAGGCCGAGGCCCCACCAGGGCGAGAGGCCGAGGCGCCCCAACAGGGCGAGAGGCCGAGGCCCCACAAGGGCCTAACCAGTGCGGGAGGCCGAGGCCCCACCAGGGCGGAAGGCTGAGGCCCCACCAAGGCGAGAGGCCGAGGCCAAGGCCCCACCAGGGCGAGAGGCCGAGGCCAAGGCCCCACCAGGGCGAGAGGCCGAGGCCAAGGCCCCACCAGGGCGAGAGGCCGAGGTCAATGCTACACCAGGGCGAGAGGCCGAGGCCAATGCCCCACCAGGGCGAGAGGCCGAGGCCAATGCCCCACCAGGGCGAGAGGCCGAGGCCAATGCCCCACCAGGGCGAGAGGCCGAGGCCCCACCAGGGCGAGAGGCAGAGGCCCCACCAGGGCAAAAGGCAGAGGCCAAGGCCCCACCAGTGCGAGAGGCAGAGATTGAGGCCTCGCCAGCCGAGAGGCAGATGCCGAAAGCTCCAACAGGATGAGAGGGAGAGACCCCAACAGGGCGAGAGGCCGAGACACCCCAACAGGGCGAGAGGCCGAGACACCCCAAGAGGCCGAGAGGCCAAGACCCCACCAGGGCGAGAGGCAGAGGCCGAGGCCCCACCAGGGCGAGAGGCAGAGGCCGAGGCCCCACCAGGGCGAGAGGCAGAGGCCCCGCCAGCCGAGAGGCCGAGACACCCCAACAGGGCGGGAGGCCGAGGCCCCACCAGGGCGGGAGGCCGAGGCCCCACCAGGGCGAGAGGCCGAGGCCCCACCAGGGCGAGAGGCAGAGGCCGAGGCCCCGCCAGCCGAGCGGCCGAGACACCCCAACAGGGCGGGAGGCCGAGGCCCCACCAGGGCGGGAGGCCGAGGCCCCACCAGGGCGGGAGGCAGAGGCCCCGCCAGCCGAGAGGCCGAGACACCCCAACAGGGCGGGAGGCCGAGGCCCCACCAGGGCGGGAGGCCGAGGCCCCACCAGGGCGGGAGGCCGAGGCCCCGCCAGCCGAGAGGCCGAGACACCCCGCCAGCCGAGAGGCCGAGACACCCCGCCAGCCGAGAGGCCGAGACACCCCGCCAGCCGAGAGGCCGAGGCCCCACCAGGGCGAGAGGCCGAGGCCCCACCAGGGCGAGAGGCAGAGGCCAAGGCCCCACCAGGGCGAGAGGCAGAGGCCAAGGCCCCACCAGGGCGAGAGGCAGAGGCCGAGGCCCCACCACGGCGAGAGGCAGAGGCCCCACCACGGCGAGAGGCAGAGGCCCCACCACGGCGAGAGGCAGAGGCCCCACCACGGCGAGAGGCAGAGGCCCCACCAGGGTGAAAGGCAGAGGCCAAGGCCCCACGAGGGTGAGAGGCCGAGGCCCCACCAGGGCGAGAGGCTGAGGCCCCGTCAGGGTGAGATGGCGAGAGGCCGTGGCCCTACCAGGGCGAGAGGCAGAGGAGGCCCCTTATGATGAGGAAGAGGGACCACAATGATAAGGATAATGTAGTCTAGAATGAGGTTATACCAAAGTCTGAGAGAGAAAAATGGACATGGAAAAGAGACTAGTAAGCGGGACTAGGACACAGAATAGGCACTATAAAAAGATCGGTACTATGAAAAGGGAAAATGATTGAGAGGAATGCTCAACAGATTTCACCTGGTTAAAAAAAAAAAAACTCCCCACCCTGTATATCAGTCAAAATAGAATGGACCCAAGAATTGGTTATATCCCAACTAGATTACTGCAACAGCATGTTTGTGTATATAAGCCACCCCAAGAAAAATATCCATCTCATACGTGTGTCTCATGTGATCTTAGGCAACATAGGGACTAGCTTTTACTGCTTTAGATCATAAATGCTATGGATGGGGCAACACAAAAATCCACAAAATCATCGTCTGACTCACAAGGCCTTTTGCAATGTAGCACCAAATTATATACCTACCAGATCCCTTGGATCAGCATCTTCAGACAACTGCAACTGGAAAGTCCTAGAAAAAAAAAGACCAGGCAAGATTAGCCTCAACCCAAGGCTTCATCATCCAAGCCTCCAATTATTCAAGACCCTTTTAAGAATGGAAAGACCCAGCAAAAACGCAAAGGCCCCACAGCAGAACATTATTCCTGCACATCATGAACCTCCTAAATGCACCGTAATAACCACACCTACCCATCTCATGAACAATCGCTCAATCTTACTTACTACCACAGCACTAGTCATGGAACATTTTGTGCACTTCCCCCAGCAAGAATTTTTGGGAACCCTGACTGCTTGCCGAGACCGAGGACCCACCAGGGCGGGAGGCCGAGGCCCCACCAGGGCGGGAGGCCGAGGCCCCACCAGGGCGAGAGGCAGAGGCCCCACCAGGGCGAGAGGCAGAGGCCGAGGCCCCGCCAGCCGAGCGGCCGAGACACCCCAAAAGGGCGGGAGGCCGAGGCCCACCAGGGCGGGAGGCCGAGGCCCCACCAGGGCGGGAGGCAGAGGCCCCGCCAGCCGAGAGGCCGAGACACCCCAACAGGGCGGGAGGCCGAGGCCCCACCAGGGCGGGAGGCCGAGGCCCCGCCAGGGCGGGAGGCCGAGGCCCCGCCAGGGCGAGAGGCCGAGGCCCCGCCAGGGCGAGAGGCTGAGGCCCCACCAGGGCGGGAGGCCGAGACACCCCGCCAGCCGAGAGGCCGAGACACCCCGCCAGCCGAGAGGCCGAGGCCCCGCCAGCCGAGAGGCCGAGGCCCCACCAGGGCGAGAGGCCGAGGCCCCACCAGGGCGAGAGGCCGAGGCCCCACCAGGGCGAGAGGGCGAGAGGCAGAGGCCCCACCAGGGCGAGAGGGCGAGAGGCAGAGGCCCCACCAGGGCGAGAGGGCGAGAGGCAGAGGCCCCACCAGGGCGAGAGGTCGAGGCTCCACCAGGGCGAGAGGCCGAGGCCAATGCTTCACCAGGGCGAGAGGCCGAGGGCAAGGCCCCACCAGGGCGAGAGGTAGAGACCAAGGCCCCACAAGGGCAAGAAGCACAGGCCGAGGCCCAACCAGGGCGAGAGGCCGAGGCCCCGCCAGGGCAAGACGGAGAAAGGCCGAGGCCCCACCACGGTGAAACCCCCACCAGGGCGAAAGGCCGAGGCTGCACCAGGGCGAGAGGCCGAGCCGAGGCTGCACCAGGGCGAGAGGCCGAGCCAAGGCCGCACCAGGGCGAGAGGCCGAGGCCAATGCCTCCACCAGGGCGAGAGGCAGAGGCCGAGGCTCCACCAGGGCGAGAGGCAGAGGCCGAGGCCCCAGCAGGGTGAGAGGCCGAGGCCCCAGCAGGGCGAGACGCCGAGGCCCCACCAGGGCGAGAGGCAGAGGCCCCACCAGGGCGAGAGGCAGAGGCCGAGGCCCCACCAGGGCGAGAGGCAGAGGCCGAGGCCCCACCAGGGCGAGAGGCAGAGGCCGAGGCCCAACCAGGGCGAGAGACAGAGGCCGAGGCCCCACCAGGGCGAGAGGCAGAGGCCGAGGCCCCACCAGGGCGAGAGGCAGAGGCCGAGGCCTCACCAGGGCGAGAGGCCGGGGCCCCACCAGGGCGAGGGGCCGAGGCCCCGCCAGCCCAGAGGCCGAGACACCCCACCAGGGCAAGTGGCCAAAGCCCCACCAGGGCTAGGGGCAGAGGCCAAGGCCCCACCAGGGCGAGAGGCAGAGGCCAAGGCCCCACCAGGGCGAGAGGCAGAGGCCAAGGCCCCACCAGGGCGAGAGGCAGAGGCCAAGGCCCCACCAGGGCGAGAGAGCCCAATGCTCCACCAGGGCGAGACAGGCCGAGGCCCCACCACAGCGAGAGGCAGAGGCCCCACCACGGCGAGAGGCAGAGGCCCCACCACGGCGAGAGGCAGAGGCCCCACCACGGCGAGAGGCAGAGGCCCCACCAGGGTGAAAGGCAGAGGCCAAGGCCCCACGAGGGTGAGAGGCCGAGGCCCCACCAGGGCAAGAGGCTGAGGCCCCGTCAGGGTGAGATGGCGAGAGGCCGTGGCCCCACCAGGGCGAGAGGCAGAGGAGGCCCCTTATGATGAGGAAGAGGGACCACAATGATAAGGATAATGTAGTCTAGAATGAGGTTATACCAAAGTCTGAGAGAGAAAAATGGACATGGAAAAGAGACTAGTAAGCGGGACTAGGACACAGAATAGGCACTATAAAAAGATCGGTACTATGAAAAGGGAAAATGATTGAGAGGAATGCTCAACAGATTTCACCTGGTTAAAAAAAAAAAAACTCCCCACCCTGTATATCAGTCAAAATAGAATGGACCCAAGAATTGGTTATATCCCAACTAGATTACTGCAACAGCATGTTTGTGTTTATAAGCCACCCCAAGAAAAATATCCATCTCATACATGTGTCTCATGTGATCTTCGGCAACATAGGGACTAGCTTTTACTGCTTTAGATCATAAATGCTATGGATGGGGCAACACAAAAATCCACAAAATCATTGTCTAACTCACAAGGCCTTTTGCAATGTAGCACCAAATTATATACCTACCAGATCCCTTGGATCAGCATCTTCAGACAACTGCAACTGGAAAGTCCTAGAAAAAAAAGACCAGGCAAGATTAGCCTCAACCCAAGGCTTCATCATCCAAGCCTCCAATTATTCAAGACCCTTTTAAGAATGGAAAGACCCAGAAAAAACGCAAAGGCCCCGCAGCAGAACATTATTCCTGCACATCATGAACCTCCTAAATGCACCGTAATAACCACACCTACCCATCTCATGAACAATCGCTCAATCTTACTTACTAACACAGCACTAGTCATGGAACATTTTGTGCACTTCCCCCAGCAAGAATTTTTGGGAACCCTGACTGCTTGCCGAGACCGAGGACCCGCCAGGGCGAGAGGCCGAGGCCCCACAAGGAGCCCCACTGGGGTGAGAGAGGCCGAGGCCGCTCCAGGGCGAGAGACAGAGGCCGAGGCCACATCAGAGCGAGAGGCAGAGGCCGAGGCCCCACCGGGCCGAGAGGCCGAGGCCACACCAGGGCGAGAGGCAGAGGCCTCACCCGGGCGAGAGGCTGAGGACCCCCAAGGCGAGAGGCAGAGGCCCCACCAGTAATATATGCAAATATACAATTTGAAAGCAATGTGTTTGGCGAGATGGAGAGTACCATGGATGATACCAAGACTCACCCTCTGACTCTAGAGAAAGCTATATAATGTCTAAAAGATCCAGTTCAAGCACCAAACCCATAGGTCTTAAATTGCCAGCAGTTTATGCCTCAAATAAATACTGGTTGTATTTTGATGTTCCAATCAATATGTAATTCACATTTCAATTCAATGTTTTATGTGGCTTTATTAAAGCTAATCCTCAACGTACATAGGTTCTATTTCTTCCAACTGAACAAGCTCAAGTAAAGAAATTGACACAGTATCTGTAGATCACTTTCCTAATCTGCAACAAATACAAGCTGAACAAATACAAGCTGAATAGCTTGCACTTGAATTAACTTGATATTTAGAACATCCACCCTAATGGAAAAGAAATAAAATGTAGCCTGTGTTCCTGATAAGACTGTCTGTCATTTGAAATGCTTATGTACAACCAGTGGAGTGTTCCTAGCTTCTAAATTGGAGGAACCTCTTTCAGGCTCCCTCCAATGGCTTTCCTCACGGGCGCCCACGAGGAAAGCCCTAAATATCAAGTTCAAGCTATTCGGTGCAGATTAGGAAAGTGATCTACAGATATGTCTCAATGTAGCCCGGATGAAAACTTGTTATAGGTTGAAACACTGGTTGGCTTTTTCTTTGCTGTTCAGTTAGAAAGAATGGAACTTTATATTTTGTATGTTGAGTTAGAGTGAACAATCTGTTTTAAGTGGTTGGTTTAATAAAACCTCGAAACATTATTGGCATTTGAATTCAATATTGAAGGGACATCAAAATGCAACTAGCATTAGAGGCATAAACTGCTGCAATTCAAGACTTATAGGTTTGGTGCTGGAACTAGGTCTTTTAGACTGTCTACAAGAAGGATAGGCAAGGAAGAAAGAATACGAGAAACAAAAATGGACATGGAAGGGAGACTAGGAAGCGGGAATAGGACATAGAATAGGCACTATAAAGAGACTGGTACTATGAAAAGGGAATATGATTAAGAGGAATGTTCAACAAATTTCACCTGCTTAATATATCAGTCAAAATAGAATGGACCCAGGAACTGGCTATATCCCAACTAGATTACTGCAACAGCATGTGCGTGTTTATAAGCCACTCCAAGAAAAATATCCATATCCTACTTATGTCTCTCATGCGATTTTCTGCCTCAAACATAGGGACTAGCTTTTATTGCTTTAGATCATAAATGTTATGGATGGGGCAACAAAAAAACTGAGACACCCCACCAGGGCGAGAGGCAGAGGCCGAGGCCCCACCAGGGCGAGAGAGGCCGAGGCCCCACCAGGGCGAGAGAGGCCGAAGCCCCATCAGGGCGAGAGGCAGAGGCCCCACCAGGCCGAGAGGCCGAGGCCCCACCAGGGCGAGAGGCCGAGGCGCCCCAACAGGGCGAGAGGCCGAGGCGCCCCAACAGGGCGAGAGGCCGAGGCCACACCAGGGCCCCACCAGTGCGGGAGGCCGAGGCCCCACCAATGCGAGAGGCCGAGAGGCCCAGGCCCCACCAGGCCGAGAGGCCGAGGCCCCACCAGGGTGAGAGGCCGAGGCCCCACCAGGGCGAGAGGCCGAGGCGCCCCAACAGGGCGAGCGGCCGAGGCGCCCCAACAGGGCGAGAGGCCGAGGCCCCACAAGGGCCTAACCAGTGCGGGAGGCCGAGGCCCCACCAGGGCGGAAGGCTGAGGCCCCACCAAGGCGAGAGGCCGAGGCCAAGGCCCCACCAGGGCGAGAGGCCAAGGCCAAGGCCCCACCAGGGCGAGAGGCCGAGGCCAAGGCCCCACCAGGGCGAGAGGCCGAGGTCAATGCTACACCAGGGCGAGAGGCCGAGGCCAATGCCCCACCAGGGCAAGAGGCCGAGGCCAATGCCCCACCAGGGCGAGAGGCCGAGGCCAATGCCCCACCAGGGCGAGAGGCCGAGGCCCCACCAGGGCAAAAGGCAGAGGCCCCACCAGGGCAAAAGGCAGAGGCCAAGGCCCCACCAGTGCGAGAGGCAGAGATTGAGGCCTCGCCAGCCGAGAGGCAGATGCCGAAAGCTCCAACAGGATGAGAGGGAGAGACACCCCAACAGGGCGAGAGGCCGAGACACCCCAACAGGGCGAGAGGCCGAGACACCCCAAGAGGCCGAGAGGCCAAGACCCCACCAGGGCGAGAGGCAGAGGCCGAGGCCCCACCAGGGCGAGAGGCAGAGGCCCCGCCAGCCGAGAGGCCGAGACACCCCAAAAGGGCGGGAGGCCGAGGCCCCACCAGGGCAGGAGGCCGAGGCCCCACCAGGGCGAGAGGCCGAGGCCCCACCAGGGCGAGAGGCCGAGGCGCCCCAACAGGGCGAGAGGCCGAGGCCCCACAAGGGCCTAACCAGTGCGGGAGGCCGAGGCCCCACCAGGGCGGAAGGCTGAGGCCCCACCAAGGCGAGAGGCCGAGGCCAAGGCCCCACCAGGGCGAGAGGCCGAGGCCAAGGCCCCACCAGGGCGAGAGGCCGAGGCCAAGGCCCCACCAGGGCGAGAGGCCGAGGTCAATGCTACACCAGGGCGAGAGGCCGAGGCCAATGCCCCACCAGGGCGAGAGGCCGAGGCCAATGCCCCACCAGGGCGAGAGGCCGAGGCCAATGCCCCACCAGGGCGAGAGGCCGAGGCCCCACCAGGGCGAGAGGCAGAGGCCCCACCAGGGCAAAAGGCAGAGGCCAAGGCCCCACCAGTGCGAGAGGCAGAGATTGAGGCCTCGCCAGCCGAGAGGCAGATGCCGAAAGCTCCAACAGGATGAGAGGGAGAGACCCCAACAGGGCGAGAGGCCGAGACACCCCAACAGGGCGAGAGGCCGAGACACCCCAAGAGGCCGAGAGGCCAAGACCCCACCAGGGCGAGAGGCAGAGGCCGAGGCCCCACCAGGGCGAGAGGCAGAGGCCGAGGCCCCACCAGGGCGAGAGGCAGAGGCCCCGCCAGCCGAGAGGCCGAGACACCCCAACAGGGCGGGAGGCCGAGGCCCCACCAGGGCGGGAGGCCGAGGCCCCACCAGGGCGAGAGGCCGAGGCCCCACCAGGGCGAGAGGCAGAGGCCGAGGCCCCGCCAGCCGAGCGGCCGAGACACCCCAACAGGGCGGGAGGCCGAGGCCCCACCAGGGCGGGAGGCCGAGGCCCCACCAGGGCGGGAGGCAGAGGCCCCGCCAGCCGAGAGGCCGAGACACCCCAACAGGGCGGGAGGCCGAGGCCCCACCAGGGCGGGAGGCCGAGGCCCCACCAGGGCGGGAGGCCGAGGCCCCGCCAGCCGAGAGGCCGAGACACCCCGCCAGCCGAGAGGCCGAGACACCCCGCCAGCCGAGAGGCCGAGGCCCCACCAGGGCGAGAGGCCGAGGCCCCACCAGGGCGAGAGGCCGAGGCCCCACCAGGGCGAGAGGCAGAGGCCAAGGCCCCACCAGGGCGAGAGGCAGAGGCCAAGGCCCCACCAGGGCGAGAGGCAGAGGCCGAGGCCCCACCACGGCGAGAGGCAGAGGCCCCACCACGGCGAGAGGCAGAGGCCCCACCACGGCGAGAGGCAGAGGCCCCACCACGGCGAGAGGCAGAGGCCCCACCAGGGTGAAAGGCAGAGGCCAAGGCCCCACGAGGGTGAGAGGCCGAGGCCCCACCAGGGCGAGAGGCTGAGGCCCCGTCAGGGTGAGATGGCGAGAGGCCGTGGCCCTACCAGGGCGAGAGGCAGAGGAGGCCCCTTATGATGAGGAAGAGGGACCACAATGATAAGGATAATGTAGTCTAGAATGAGGTTATACCAAAGTCTGAGAGAGAAAAATGGACATGGAAAAGAGACTAGTAAGCGGGACTAGGACACAGAATAGGCACTATAAAAAGATCGGTACTATGAAAAGGGAAAATGATTGAGAGGAATGCTCAACAGATTTCACCTGGTTAAAAAAAAAAAACTCCCCACCCTGTATATCAGTCAAAATAGAATGGACCCAAGAATTGGTTATATCCCAACTAGATTACTGCAACAGCATGTTTGTGTATATAAGCCACCCCAAGAAAAATATCCATCTCATACATGTGTCTCATGTGATCTTAGGCAACATAGGGACTAGCTTTTACTGCTTTAGATCATAAATGCTATGGATGGGGCAACACAAAAATCCACAAAATCATCGTCTGACTCACAAGGCCTTTTGCAATGTAGCACCAAATTATATACCTACCAGATCCCTTGGATCAGCATCTTCAGACAACTGCAACTGGAAAGTCCTAGAAAAAAAAAGACCAGGCAAGATTAGCCTCAACCCAAGGCTTCATCATCCAAGCCTCCAATTATTCAAGACCCTTTTAAGAATGGAAAGACCCAGCAAAAACGCAAAGGCCCCACAGCAGAACATTATTCCTGCACATCATGAACCTCCTAAATGCACCGTAATAACCACACCTACCCATCTCATGAACAATCGCTCAATCTTACTTACTACCACAGCACTAGTCATGGAACATTTTGTGCACTTCCCCCAGCAAGAATTTTTGGGAACCCTGACTGCTTGCCGAGACCGAGGACCCGCCAGGGCGAGAGGCCGAGGCCCCACAAGGAGGCCCACTGGGGCGAGAGAGGCCGAGGCCGCTCCAGGGCGAGAGACAGAGGCCGAGGCCACACTAGAGCGAGAGGCAGAGGCCGAGGCCCCACCGGGCCGAGAGGCCGAGGCCACACCAGGGCGAGAGGCAGAGGCCCCACCCGGGCGAGAGGCCGAGGACCCCCAAGGCGAGAGGCAGAGGCCCCACCAGTAATATATGCAAATATACAATTTGAAAGCAATGTGTTTGGCAAGATGGAGAGTACCATGGATGATACCAAGACTCACCCTCTGACTCTAGAGAAAGCTATATAATGTCTAAAAGATCCAGTTCAAGCACCAAACCCATAGGTCTTAAATTGCCAGCAGTTTATGCCTCAAATAAATACTGGTTGTATTTTGATATTCCAATCAATATGTAATTCACATTTCAATTCAATGTTTTATGTGGCTTTATTAAAGCTAATCCTCAACATACATAGGTTCTATTTCTTCCAACTGAACAAGCTCAAGTAAAGAAATTGACACAGTATCTGTAGATCACTTTCCTAATCTGCAACAAATACAAGCTGAACAAATACAAGCTGAATAGCTTGCACTTGAATTAACTTGATATTTAGAACATCCACCCTAATGGAAAAGAAATAAAATGTAGCCTGTGTTCCTGATAAGACTGTCTGTCATTTGAAATGCTTATGTACAACCAGTGGAGTGTTCCTAGCTTCTAAATTGGAGGAACCTCTTTCAGGCTCCCTCCAATGGCTTTCCTCACGGGCGCCCACGAGGAAAGCCCTAAATATCAAGTTCAAGCTATTCGGTGCAGATTAGGAAAGTGATCTACAGATATGTCTCAATGTAGCCCGGATGAAAACTTGTTATAGGTTGAAACACTGGTTGGCTTTTTCTTTGCTTGTTCAGTTAGAAAGAATGGAACTTTATATTTTGTATGTTGAGTTAGAGTGAACAATCTGTTTTAAGTGGTTGGTTTAATAAAACCTCGAAACATTATTGGCATTTGAATTCAATATTGAAGGGACATCAAAATGCAACTAGCATTAGAGGCATAAACTGCTGCAATTCAAGACTTATAGGTTTGGTGCTGGAACTAGGTCTTTTAGACTGTCTACAAGAAGGATAGGCAAGGAAGAAAGAATACGAGAAACAAAAATGGACATGGAAGGGAGACTAGGAAGCGGGAATAGGACATAGAATAGGCACTATAAAGAGACTGGTACTATGAAAAGGGAATATGATTAAGAGGAATGTTCAACAAATTTCACCTGCTTAATATATCAGTCAAAATAGAATGGACCCAGGAACTGGCTATATCCCAACTAGATTACTGCAACAGCATGTGCGTGTTTATAAGCCACTCGAAGAAAAATATCCATATCCTACTTATGTCTCTCATGCGATTTTCTGCCTCAAACATAGGGACTAGCTTTTATTGCTTTAGATCATAAATGTTATGGATGGGGCAACAAAAAAACTGAGACACCCCACCAGGGCGAGAGGCAGAGGCCGAGGCCCCACCAGGGCGAGAGAGGCCGAGGCCCCACCAGGGCGAGAGAGGCCGAAGCCCCATCAGGGCGAGAGGCAGAGGCCCCACCAGGCCGAGAGGCCGAGGCCCCACCAGGGCGAGAGGCCGAGGCGCCCCAACAGGGCGAGAGGCCGAGGTGCCCCAACAGGGCGAGAGGCCGAGGCCCCACCAGGGCCCCACCAGTGCGGGAGGCCGAGGCCCCACCAGGGCAGAAGGCTGAGGCCCCACCAATGCGAGAGGCCGAGAGGCCCAGGCCCCACCAGGGCGAGAGGCCGAGGCCCCACCAGGGCGAGAGGCCGAGGCGCCCCAACAGGGCGAGAGGCCGAGGCGCCCCAACAGGGCGAGAGGCCGAGGCCCCACAAGGGCCTAACCAGTGCGGGAGGCCGAGGCCCCACCAGGGCGGAAGGCTGAGGCCCCACCAAGGCGAGAGGCCGAGGCCAAGGCCCCACCAGGGCGAGAGGCCGAGGCCAAGGCCCCACCAGGGCGAGAGGCCGAGGTCAATGCTACACCAGGGCGAGAGGCCGAGGCCAATGCCCCACCAGGGCGAGAGGCCGAGGCCAATGCCCCACCAGGGCGAGAGGCCGAGGCCAATGCCCCACCAGGGCGAGAGGCCGAGGCCAATGCCCCACCAGGGCGAGAGGCCGAGGCCCCACCAGGGCAAAAGGCAGAGGCCCCACCAGGGCAAAAGGCAGAGGCCCCACCAGGGCAAAAGGCAGAGGCCAAGGCCCCACCAGTGCGAGAGGCAGAGATTGAGGCCTCGCCAGCCGAGAGGCAGATGCCGAAAGCTCCAACAGGATGAGAGGGAGAGACACCCCAACAGGGCGAGAGGCCGAGACACCCCAACAGGGCGAGAGGCCGAGACACCCCAAGAGGCCGAGAGGCCAAGGCCCCACCAGGGCGAGAGGCAGAGGCCGAGGCCCCACCAGGGCGAGAGGCAGAGGCCGAGGCCCCACCAGGGCGAGAGGCAGAGGCCCCGCCAGCCGAGAGGCCGAGACACCCCAACAGGGCGGGAGGCCGAGGCCCCACCAGGGCAGGAGGCCGAGGCCCCAACAGGGCGGGAGGCCGAGGCCCCACCAGGGCGGGAGGCAGAGGCCCCGCCAGCCGAGAGGCCGAGACACCCCAACAGGGCGGGAGGCCGAGGCCCCACCAGGGCGGGAGGCCGAGGCCCCACCAGGGCGGGAGGCAGAGGCCCCGCCAGCCGAGAGGCCGAGACACCCCGCCAGCCGAGAGGCCGAGACACCCCGCCAGCCGAGAGGCCGAGACACCCCGCCAGGGCGAGAGGCCGAGGCCCCACCAGGGCGAGAGGCAGAGGCCAAGGCCCCACCAGGGCGAGAGGCAGAGGCCAAGGCCTCACCAGGGCGAGAGGCAGAGGCCAAGGCCCCACCAGGGCGAGAGGCAGAGGCCAAGGCCCCACCAGGGCGAGAGGCAGAGGCCAAGGCCCCACCAGGGCGAGAGGCAGAGGCCGAGGCCCCACCACGGCGAGAGGCAGAGGCCCCACCGCGGCGAGAGGCAGAGGCCCCACCACGGCGAGAGGCAGAGGCCCCACCACGGCGAGAGGCAGAGGCCCCACCACAGCGAGAGGCAGAGGCCCCACCAGGGTGAAAGGCAGAGGCCAAGGCCCCACGAGGGTGAGAGGCCGAGGCCCCACCAGGGCGAGAGGCTGAGGCCCCGTCAGGGTGAGATGGCGAGAGGCCGTGGCCCTACCAGGGCGAGAGGCAGAGGAGGCCCCTTATGATGAGGAAGAGGGACCACAATGATAAGGATAATGTAGTCTAGAATGAGGTTATACCAAAGTCTGAGAGAGAAAAATGGACATGGAAAAGAGACTAGTAAGCGGGACTAGGACACAGAATAGGCACTATAAAAAGATCGGTACTATGAAAAGGGAAAATGATTGAGAGGAATGCTCAACAGATTTCACCTGGTTAAAAAAAAAAAAACTCCCCACCCTGTATATCAGTCAAAATAGAATGGACCCAAGAATTGGTTATATCCCAACTAGATTACTGCAACAGCATGTTTGTGTATATAAGCCACCCCAAGAAAAATATCCATCTCATACATGTGTCTCATGTGATCTTAGGCAACATAGGGACTAGCTTTTACTGCTTTAGATCATAAATGCTATGGATGGGGCAACACAAAAATCCACAAAATCATCGTCTGACTCACAAGGCCTTTTGCAATGTAGCACCAAATTATATACCTACCAGATCCCTTGGATCAGCATCTTCAGACAACTGCAACTGGAAAGTCCTAGAAAAAAAAAGACCAGGCAAGATTAGCCTCAACCCAAGGCTTCATCATCCAAGCCTCCAATTATTCAAGACCCTTTTAAGAATGGAAAGACCCAGCAAAAACGCAAAGGCCCCACAGCAGAACATTATTCCTGCACATCATGAACCTCCTAAATGCACCGTAATAACCACAACTACCCATCTCATGAACAATCGCTCAATCTTACTTACTACCACAGCACTAGTCATGGAACATTTTGTGCACTTCCCCCAGCAAGAATTTTTGGGAACCCTGACTGCTTGCCGAGACCGAGGACCCGCCAGGGCGAGAGGCCGAGGCCCCACAAGGAGGCCCACTGGGGCGAGAGAGGCCGAGGCCGCTCCAGGGCGAGAGACAGAGGCCGAGGCCACACCAGAGCGAGAGGCAGAGGCCGAGGCCCCACCGGGCCGAGAGGCCGAGGCCACACCAGGGCGAGAGGCAGAGGCCCCACCCGGGCGAGAGGCCGAGGACCCCCAAGGCGAGAGGCAGAGGCCCCACCAGTAATATATGCAAATATACAATTTGAAAGCAATGTGTTTGGCAAGATGGAGAGTACCATGGATGATACCAAGACTCACCCTCTGACTCTAGAGAAAGCTATAGAATGTCTAAAAGATCTAGTTCAAGCACCAAACCCATAGGTCTTAAATTGCCAGCAGTTTATGCCTCAAATAAATACTGGTTGTATTTTGATATTCCAATCAATATGTAATTCACATTTCAATTCAATGTTTTATGTGGCTTTATTAAAGCTAATCCTCAACATACATAGGTTCTATTTCTTCCAACTGAACAAGCTCAAGTAAAGAAATTGACACAGTATCTGTAGATCACTTTCCTAATCTGCAATAAATACAAGCTGAACAAATACAAGCTGAATAGCTTGCACTTGAATTAACTTGATATTTAGAACATCCACCCTAATGGAAAAGAAATAAAATGTAGCCTGTGTTCCTGATAAGACTGTCTGTCATTTGAAATGCTTATGTACAACCAGTGGAGTGTTCCTAGCTTCTAAATTGGAGGAACCTCTTTCAGGCTCCCTCCAATGGCTTTCCTCACGGGCGCCCACGAGGAAAGCCCTAAATATCAAGTTCAAGCTATTCGGTGCAGATTAGGAAAGTGATCTACAGATATGTCTCAATGTAGCCCGGATGAAAACTTGTTATAGGTTGAAACACTGGTTGGCTTTTTCTTTGCTTGTTCAGTTAGAAAGAATGGAACTTTATATTTTGTATGTTGAGTTAGAGTGAACAATCTGTTTTAAGTGGTTGGTTTAATAAAACCTCGAAACATTATTGGCATTTGAATTCAATATTGAAGGGACATCAAAATGCAACTAGCATTAGAGGCATAAACTGCTGCAATTCAAGACTTATAGGTTTGGTGCTGGAACTAGGTCTTTTAGACTGTCTACAAGAAGGATAGGCAAGGAAGAAAGAATACGAGAAACAAAAATGGACATGGAAAGGAGACTAGGAAGCGGGAATAGGACATAGAATAGGCACTATAAAGAGACTGGTACTATGAAAAGGGAATATGATTAAGAGGAATGTTCAACAAATTTCACCTGCTTAATATATCAGTCAAAATAGAATGGACCCAGGAACAGGCTATATCCCAACTAGATTACTGCAACAGCATGTGCGTGTTTATAAGCCACTCCAAGAAAAATATCCATATCCTACTTATGTCTCTCATGCGATCTTCTGCCTCAAACATAGGGACTAGCTTTTATTGCTTTAGATCATAAATGTTATGGATGGGGCAACAAAAAAACAGACACCCCACCAGGGCGAGAGGCAGAGGCCGAGGCCCCACCAGGGCGAGAGAGGCCGAAGCCCCATCAGGGCGAGAGGCAGAGGCCCCACCAGGCCGAGAGGCCGAGGCCCCACCAGGGCGAGAGGCCGAGGCGCCCCAACAGGGCGAGAGGCCGAGGCGCCCCACCAGGGCCCCACCAGTGCGGGAGGCCGAGGCCCCACCAGGGCGGAAGGCTGAGGCCCCACCAATGCGAGAGGCCGAGAGGCCCAGGCTCCACCAGGGCGAGAGGCCGAGGCCCCACCAGGGTGAGAGGCCGAGGCCCCACCAGGGCGAGAGGCCGAGGCGCCCCAACAGGGCGAGAGGCCGAGGCCCCACAAGGGCCTAACCAGTGCGGGAGGCCGAGGCCCCACCAGGGCGGAAGGCTGAGGCCCCACCAATGCGAGAGGCCGAGAGGCCGAGAGGCCAAGGCCAAGGCCCCACCAGGGCGAGAGGCCGAGGCCAAGGCCCCACCAGGGCGAGAGGCCGAGGCCAAGGCCCCGCCAGGGCGAGAGGCCGAGGCCAAGGCCCCACCAGGGCGAGAGGCCGAGGCCTATGCCCCACCAGGGCGAGAGGCCGAGGCCAATGCCCCACCAGGGCGAGAGGCCGAGGCCAATGCCCCACCAGGGCGAGAGGCCGAGGCCAATGCCCCACCAGTGCAAAAGGCAGAGGCCCCACCAGGGCAAAAGGCAGAGGCCCCACCAGGGCAAAAGGCAGAGGCCCCACAAGGGCAAAAGGCAGAGGCCAAGGCCCCACCAGTGCGAGAGGCAGAGATTGAGGCCTCGCCAGCCGAGAGGCAGATGCCGAAAGCTCCAACAGGATGAGAGGGAGAGACACCCCAACAGGGCGAGAGGCCGAGACACCCCAAGAGGCCGAGAGGCCAAGGCCCCACCAGGGCGAGAGGCCAAGGCCCCACCAGGGCGAGAGGCCAAGGCCCCACCAGGGCGAGAGGGCGAGGCTCTACCAGGGCAAGAGGCCGAGGCCAAGGCCAGATCAGGGCAAGAGGCCGAGGCCAAGGCCAGACCATGGAAAGAAGCAGAGGCCAAGGCCAGACCATGGAAAGAGGCAGAGGCCAAGGCCCCACCAGGGCGAGAGGCAGAGGCCAAGGCCCCACCAGGGCGAGAGGCAGAGGCCAAGGCCCCACCAGGGCGAGAGGCAGAGGCCAAGGCCCCACCAGGGCGAGAGGCAGAGGCCAAGGCCCCACCAGGGCGAGAGGCAGAGGCCAAGGCCCCGCCAGCTGAGAGGCCGAGACACCCCAACAGGGCGGGAGGCCGAGGCTCCACCAGGGCGGGAGGCCGAGGCCCCACCAGGACGGGAGGCCGAGGCCCCACCAGGGCGGGAGGCCGAGGCCCCACCAGGGCGAGAGGCAGAGGCCCCACCAGGGCGAGAGGCAGAGGCCGAGGCCCCGCCAGCCGAGCGGCCGAGACACCCCAAAAGGGCGGGAGGCCGAGGCCCACCAGGGCGGGAGGCCGAGGCCCCACCAGGGCGGGAGGCAGAGGCCCCGCCAGCAGAGATGCCGAGACACCCCAACAGGGCGGGAGGCCGAGGCCCCACCAGGGCGGGAGGCCGAGGCCCCACCAGGGCGGGAGGCCGAGGCCCCGCCAGGGCGAGAGGCCGAGGCCCCACCAGGGCGGGAGGCCGAGACACCCCGCCAGCCGAGAGGCCGAGACACCCCGCCAGCCGAGAGGCCGAGGCCCCGCCAGCCGAGAGGCCGAGGCCCCACCAGGGCGAGAGGCCGAGGCCCCACCAGGGCGAGAGGGCGAGAGGCAGAGGCCCCACCAGGGCGAGAGGGCGAGAGGCAGAGGCCCCACCAGGGCGAGAGGGCGAGAGGCAGAGGCCCCACCAGGGCGAGAGGTCGAGGCTCCACCAGGGCGAGAGGCCGAGGCCAATGCTTCACCAGGGCGAGAGGCCGAGGGCAAGGCCCCACCAGGGCGAGAGGTAGAGACCAAGGCCCCACAAGGGCAAGAAGCACAGGCCGAGGCCCAACCAGGGCGAGAGGCCGAGGCCCCGCCAGGGCAAGACGGAGAAAGGCCGAGGCCCCACCACGGTGAAACCCCCACCAGGGCGAAAGGCCGAGGCTGCACCAGGGCGAGAGGCCGAGCCAAGGCCGCACCAGGGCGAGAGGCCGAGGCCAATGCCTCACCAGGGCGAGAGGCAGAGGCCGAGGCTCCACCAGGGCGAGAGGCAGAGGCCGAGGCCCCAGCAGGGTGAGAGGCCGAGGCCCCAGCAGGGCGAGACGCCGAGGCCCCACCAGGGCGAGAGGCAGAGGCCGAGGCCCCACCAGGGCGAGAGGCAGAGGCCGAGGCCCCACCAGGGCGAGAGGCAGAGGCCGAGGCCCCACCAGGGCGAGAGGCAGAGGCCGAGGCCCCACCAGGGCGAGAGGCAGAGGCCGAGGCCCCACCAGGGCGAGAGGCAGAGGCCGAGGCCCCACCAGGGCGAGAGGCAGAGGCCGAGGCCCCACCAGGGCGAGAGGCAGAGGCCGAGGCCTCACCAGGGCGAGAGGCCGGGGCCCCACCAGGGCGAGGGGCCGAGGCCCCGCCAGCCCAGAGGCCGAGACACCCCACCAGGGCAAGTGGCCAAAGCCCCACCAGGGCGAGGGGCAGAGGCCAAGGCCCCACCAGGGCGAGAGGCAGAGGCCAAGGCCCCGCCAGCCCAGAGGCCGAGACACCCCACCAGGGCAAGTGGCCAAAGCCCCACCAGGGCGAGGGGCAGAGGCCAAGGCCCCACCAGGGCGAGAGGCAGAGGCCAAGGCCCCACCAGGGCGAGAGGCAGAGGCCAAGGCCCCACCAGGGCGAGAGAGCCCAATGCTCCACCAGGGCGAGACAGGCCGAGGCCCCACCACAGCGAGAGGCAGAGGCCCCACCACGGCGAGAGGCAGAGGCCCCACCACGGCGAGAGGCAGAGGCCCCACCAGGGTGAAAGGCAGAGGCCAAGGCCCCACGGGGGTGAGAGGCCGAGGCCCCACCAGGGCAAGAGGCAGAGGCCCCGTCAGGGTGAGATGGCGAGAGGCCGTGGCCCCACCAGGGCGAGAGGCAGAGGAGGCCCCTTATGATGAGGAAGAGGGACCACAATGATAAGGATAATGTAGTCTAGAATGAGGTTATACCAAAGTCTGAGAGAGAAAAATGGACATGGAAAAGAGACTAGTAAGCGGGACTAGGACACAGAATAGGCACTATAAAAAGATCGGTACTATGAAAAGGGAAAATGATTGAGAGGAATGCTCAACAGATTTCACCTGGTTAAAAAAAACAAAACTCCCCACCCTGTATATCAGTCAAAATAGAATGGACCCAAGAATTGGTTATATCCCAACTAGATTACTGCAACAGCATGTTTGTGTTTATAAGCCACCCCAAGAAAAATATCCATCTCATACATGTGTCTCATGTGATCTTCGGCAACATAGGGACTAGCTTTTACTGCTTTAGATCATAAATGCTATGGATGGGGCAACACAAAAATCCACAAAATCATTGTCTAACTCACAAGGCCTTTTGCAATGTAGCACCAAATTATATACCTACCAGATCCCTTGGATCAGCATCTTCAGACAACTGCAACTGGAAAGTCCTAGAAAAAAAAGACCAGGCAAGATTAGCCTCAACCCAAGGCTTCATCATCCAAGCCTCCAATTATTCAAGACCCTTTTAAGAATGGAAAGACCCAGAAAAAACGCAAAGGCCCCGCAGCAGAACATTATTCCTGCACATCATGAACCTCCTAAATGCACCTTAATAACCACACCTACCCATCTCATGAACAATCGCTCAATCTTACTTACTACCACAGCACTAGTCATGGAACATTTTGTGCACTTCCCCCAGCAAGAATTTTTGGGAACCCTGACTGCTTGCCGAGACCGAGGACCCGCCAGGGCGAGAGGCCGAGGCCCCACAAGGAGCCCCACTGGGGTGAGAGAGGCCGAGGCCGCTCCAGGGCGAGAGACAGAGGCCGAGGCCACATCAGAGCGAGAGGCAGAGGCCGAGGCCCCACCGGGCCGAGAGGCCGAGGCCACACCAGGGCGAGAGGCAGAGGCCCCACCCGGGCGAGAGGCTGAGGACCCCCAAGGCGAGAGGCAGAGGCCCCACCAGTAATATATGCAAATATACAATTTGAAAGCAATGTGTTTGGCGAGATGGAGAGTACCATGGATGATACCAAGACACACCCTCTGACTCTAGAGAAAGCTATATAATGTCTAAAAGATCCAGTTCAAGCACCAAACCCATAGGTCTTAAATTGCCAGCAGTTTATGCCTCAAATAAATACTGGTTGTATTTTGATGTTCCAATCAATATGTAATTCACATTTCAATTCAATGTTTTATGTGGCTTTATTAAAGCTAATCCTCAACATACATAGGTTCTATTTCTTCCAACTGAACAAGCTCAAGTAAAGAAATTGACACAGTATCTGTAGATCACTTTCCTAATCTGCAACAAATAAAAGCTGAACAAATACAAGCTGAATAGCTTGCACTTGAATTAACTTGATATTTAGAACATCCACCCTAATGGAAAAGAAATAAAATGTAGCCTGTGTTCCTGATAAGACTGTCTGTCATTTGAAATGCTTATGTACAACCAGTGGAGTGTTCCTAGCTTCTAAATTGGAGGAACCTCTTTCAGGCTCCCTCCAATGGCTTTCCTCACGGGCGCCCACGAGGAAAGCCCTAAATATCAAGTTCAAGCTATTCGGTGCAGATTAGGAAAGTGATCTACAGATATGTCTCAATGTAGCCCGGATGAAAACTTGTTATAGGTTGAAACACTGGTTGGCTTTTTCTTTGCTGTTCAGTTAGAAAGAATGGAACTTTATATTTTGTATGTTGAGTTAGAGTGAACAATCTGTTTTAAGTGGTTGGTTTAATAAAACCTCGAAACATTATTGGCATTTGAATTCAATATTGAAGGGACATCAAAATGTAACTAGCATTAGAGGCATAAACTGCTGCAATTCAAGACTTATAGGTTTGGTGCTGGAACTAGGTCTTTTAGACTGTCTACAAGAAGGATAGGCAAGGAAGAAAGAATACGAGAAACAAAAATGGACATGGAAGGGAGACTAGGAAGCGGGAATAGGACATAGAATAGGCACTATAAAGAGACTGGTACTATGAAAAGGGAATATGATTAAGAGGAATGTTCAACAAATTTCACCTGCTTAATATATCAGTCAAAATAGAATGGACCCAGGAACTGGCTATATCCCAACTAGATTACTGCAACAGCATGTGCGTGTTTATAAGCCACTCCAAGAAAAATATCCATATCCTACTTATGTCTCTCATGCGATTTTCTGCCTCAAACATAGGGACTAGCTTTTATTGCTTTAGATCATAAATGTTATGGATGGGGCAACAAAAAAACTGAGACACCCCACCAGGGCGAGAGGCAGAGGCCGAGGCCCCACCAGGGCGAGAGAGGCCGAGGCCCCACCAGGGCGAGAGAGGCCGAAGCCCCATCAGGGCGAGAGGCAGAGGCCCCACCAGGCCGAGAGGCCGAGGCCCCACCAGGGCGAGAGGCCGAGGCGCCCCAACAGGGCGAGAGGCCGAGGCGCCCCAACAGGGCGAGAGGCCGAGGCCCCACCAGGGCCCCACCAGTGCGGGAGGCCGAGGCCCCACCAGGGCAGAAGGCTGAGGCCCCACCAATGCGAGAGGCCGAGAGGCCCAGGCCCCACCAGGGCGAGAGGCCGAGGCCCCACCAGGGTGAGAGGCCGAGGCCCCACCAGGGCGAGAGGCCGAGGCGCCCCAACAGGGCGAGCGGCCGAGGCGCCCCAACAGGGCGAGAGGCCGAGGCCCCACAAGGGCCTAACCAGTGCGGGAGGCCGAGGCCCCACCAGGGCGGAAGGCTGAGGCCCCACCAAGGCGAGAGGCCGAGGCCAAGGCCCCACCAGGGCGAGAGGCCGAGGCCAAGGCCCCACCAGGGCGAGAGGCCGAGGCCAAGGCCCCACCAGGGCGAGAGGCCGAGGCCAATGCCCCACCAGGGCGAGAGGCCGAGGCCAATGCCCCACCAGGGCGAGAGGCCGAGGCCAATGCCCCACCAGGGCGAGAGGCCGAGGCCAATGCCCCACCAGGGCGAGAGGCCGAGGCCCCACCAGGGCAAAAGGCAGAGGCCCCACCAGGGCAAAAGGCAGAGGCCAAGGCCCCACCAGTGCGAGAGGCAGAGATTGAGGCCTCGCCAGCCGAGAGGCAGATGCCGAAAGCTCCAACAGGATGAGAGGGAGAGACACCCCAACAGGGCGAGAGGCCGAGACACCCCAACAGGGCGAGAGGCCGAGACACCCCAAGAGGCCGAGAGGCCAAGACCCCACCAGGGCGAGAGGCAGAGGCCGAGGCCCCACCAGGGCGAGAGGCAGAGGCCGAGGCCCCACCAGGGCGAGAGGCAGAGGCCCCGCCAGCCGAGAGGCCGAGACACCCCAACAGGGCGGGAGGCCGAGGCCCCACCAGGGCGGGAGGCCGAGGCCCCACCAGGGCGAGAGGCCGAGGCCCCACCAGGGCGAGAGGCAGAGGCCGAGGCCCCGCCAGCCGAGCGGCCGAGACACCCCAACAGGGCGGGAGGCCGAGGCCCCACCAGGGAGGGAGGCCGAGGCCCCACCAGGGCGGGAGGCAGAGGCCCCGCCAGCCGAGAGGCCGAGACACCCCAACAGGGCGGGAGGCCGAGGCCCCACCAGGGCGGGAGGCCGAGGCCCCACCAGGGCGGGAGGCCGAGGCCCCGCCAGCCGAGAGGCCGAGACACCCCGCCAGCCGAGAGGCCCCACCAGGGCGAGAGGCCGAGACACCCCACCAGGGCGAGAGGCAGAGGCCAAGGCCCCACCAGGGCGAGAGGCAGAGGCCAAGGCCCCACCAGGGCGAGAGGCAGAGGCCGAGGCCCCACCACGGCGAGAGGCAGAGGCCCCACCACGGCGAGAGGCAGAGGCCCCACCACGGCGAGAGGCAGAGGCCCCACCACGGCGAGAGGCAGAGGCCCCACCACGGCGAGAGGCAGAGGCCCCACCAGGGTGAAAGGCAGAGGCCAAGGCCCCACGAGGGTGAGAGGCCGAGGCCCCACCAGGGCGAGAGGCTGAGGCCCCGTCAGGGTGAGATGGCGAGAGGCCGTGGCCCTACCAGGGCGAGAGGCAGAGGAGGCCCCTTATGATGAGGAAGAGGGACCACAATGATAAGGATAATGTAGTCTAGAATGAGGTTATACCAAAGTCTGAGAGAGAAAAATGGACATGGAAAAGAGACTAGTAAGCGGGACTAGGACACAGAATAGGCACTATAAAAAGATCGGTACTATGAAAAGGGAAAATGATTGAGAGGAATGCTCAACAGATTTCACCTGGTTAAAAAAAAAAAAAACTCCCCACCCTGTATATCAGTCAAAATAGAATGGACCCAAGAATTGGTTATATCCCAACTAGATTACTGCAACAGCATGTTTGTGTATATAAGCCACCCCAAGAAAAATATCCATCTCATACATGTGTCTCATGTGATCTTAGGCAACATAGGGACTAGCTTTTACTGCTTTAGATCATAAATGCTATGGATGGGGCAACACAAAAATCCACAAAATCATCGTCTGACTCACAAGGCCTTTTGCAATGTAGCACCAAATTATATACCTACCAGATCCCTTGGATCAGCATCTTCAGACAACTGCAACTGGAAAGTCCTAGAAAAAAAAAGACCAGGCAAGATTAGCCTCAACCCAAGGCTTCATCATCCAAGCCTCCAATTATTCAAGACCCTTTTAAGAATGGAAAGACCCAGCAAAAACGCAAAGGCCCCACAGCAGAACATTATTCCTGCACATCATGAACCTCCTAAATGCACCGTAATAACCACAACTACCCATCTCATGAACAATCGCTCAATCTTACTTACTACCACAGCACTAGTCATGGAACATTTTGTGCACTTCCCCCAGCAAGAATTTTTGGGAACCCTGACTGCTTGCCGAGACCGAGGACCCGCCAGGGCTAGAGGCCGAGGCCCCACAAGGAGGCCCACTGGGGCGAGAGAGGCCGAGGCCGCTCCAGGGCGAGAGACAGAGGCCGAGGCCACACCAGAGCGAGAGGCAGAGGCCGAGGCCCCACCGGGCCGAGGCCACACCAGGGCGAGAGGCAGAGGCCCCACCCGGGCGAGAGGCCGAGGACCCCCAAGGCGAGAGGCAGAGGCCCCACCAGTAATATATGCAAATATACAATTTGAAAGCAATGTGTTTGGCAAGATGGAGAGTACCATGGATGATACCAAGACTCACCCTCTGACTCTAGAGAAAGCTATAGAATGTCTAAAAGATCTAGTTCAAGCACCAAACCCATAGGTCTTAAATTGCCAGCAGTTTATGCCTCAAATAAATACTGGTTGTATTTTGATATTCCAATCAATATGTAATTCACATTTCAATTCAATGTTTTATGTGGCTTTATTAAAGCTAATCCTCAACATACATAGGTTCTATTTCTTCCAACTGAACAAGCTCAAGTAAAGAAATTGACACAGTATCTGTAGATCACTTTCCTAATCTGCAATAAATACAAGCTGAACAAATACAAGCTGAATAGCTTGCACTTGAATTAACTTGATATTTAGAACATCCACCCTAATGGAAAAGAAATAAAATGTAGCCTGTGTTCCTGATAAGACTGTCTGTCATTTGAAATGCTTATGTACAACCAGTGGAGTGTTCCTAGCTTCTAAATTGGAGGAACCTCTTTCAGGCTCCCTCCAATGGCTTTCCTCACGGGCGCCCACGAGGAAAGCCCTAAATATCAAGTTCAAGCTATTCGGTGCAGATTAGGAAAGTGATCTACAGATATGTCTCAATGTAGCCCGGATGAAAACTTGTTATAGGTTGAAACACTGGTTGGCTTTTTCTTTGCTTGTTCAGTTAGAAAGAATGGAACTTTATATTTTGTATGTTGAGTTAGAGTGAACAATCTGTTTTAAGTGGTTGGTTTAATAAAACCTCGAAACATTATTGGCATTTGAATTCAATATTGAAGGGACATCAAAATGCAACTAGCATTAGAGGCATAAACTGCTGCAATTCAAGACTTATAGGTTTGGTGCTGGAACTAGGTCTTTTAGACTGTCTACAAGAAGGATAGGCAAGGAAGAAAGAATACGAGAAACAAAAATGGACATGGAAAGGAGACTAGGAAGCGGGAATAGGACATAGAATAGGCACTATAAAGAGACTGGTACTATGAAAAGGGAATATGATTAAGAGGAATGTTCAACAAATTTCACCTGCTTAATATATCAGTCAAAATAGAATGGACCCAGGAACAGGCTATATCCCAACTAGATTACTGCAACAGCATGTGCGTGTTTATAAGCCACTCCAAGAAAAATATCCATATCCTACTTATGTCTCTCATGCGATCTTCTGCCTCAAACATAGGGACTAGCTTTTATTGCTTTAGATCATAAATGTTATGGATGGGGCAACAAAAAAACAGACACCCCACCAGGGCGAGAGGCAGAGGCCGAGGCCCCACCAGGGCGAGAGAGGCCGAGGCCCCACCAGGGCGAGAGAGGCCGAAGCCCCATCAGGGCGAGAGGCAGAGGCCCCACCAGGCCGAGAGGCCGAGGCCCCACCAGGGCGAGAGACCGAGGTGCCCCAACAGGGCGAGAGGCCGAGGCGCCCCAACAGGGCGACAGGCCGAGGCGCCCCAACAGGGCGACAGGCCGAGGCGCCCCAACAGGGCGAGAGGCCGAGGCGCCCCACCAGGGCCCCACCAGTGCGGGAGGCCGAGGCCCCACCAGGGCAGAAGGCTGAGGCCCCACCAATGCGAGTGGCCGAGAGGCCCAGGCCCCACCAGGGCGAGAGGCCGAGGCCCCACCAGGGTGAGAGGCCGAGGCCCCACCAGGGCGAGAGGCCGAGGCGCCCCAACAGGGCGAGAGGCCGAGGCCCCACAAGGGCCTAACCAGTGCGGGAGGCCGAGGCCCCACCAGGGCGGAAGGCTGAGGCCCCACCAATGCGAGAGGCCGAGAGGCCGAGGCCCCACCAGGGCGAGAGGCCGAGGCCAAGGCCCCGCCAGGGCGAGAGGCCGAGGCCAAGGCCCCGCCAGGGCGAGAGGCCGAGGCCAAGGCCCCGCCAGGGCGAGAGGCCGAGGCCCCGCCAGGGCGAGAGGCCGAGGCCGAGGCCCCGCCAGGGCGAGAGGCCGAGGCCAAGGCCCCACCAGGGCGAGAGGCCGAGGCCAAGGCCCCACCAGGGCGAGAGGCCGAGGCCAATGCCCCACCAGGGCGAGAGGCCGAGGCCAATGCCCCACCAGGGCGAGAGGCCGAGGCCCCACCAGTGCAAAAGGCAGAGGCCCCACCAGGGCAAAAGGCAGAGGCCCCACCAGGGCAAAAGGCAGAGGCCCCACCAGGGCAAAAGGCAGAGGCCCCACAAGGGCAAAAGGCAGAGGCCCCACAAGGGCAAAAGGCAGAGGCCAAGGCCCCACCAGTGCGAGAGGCAGAGATTGAGGCCTCGCCAGCCGAGAGGCAGATGCCGAAAGCTCCAACAGGATGAGAGGGAGAGACACCCCAACAGGGCGAGAGGCCGAGACACCCCAAGAGGCCGAGAGGCCAAGGCCCCACCAGGGCGAGAGGCCAAGGCCCCACCAGGGCGAGAGGGCGAGGCTCTACCAGGGCAAGAGGCCGAGGCCAAGGCCAGATAAGGGCAAGAGGCCGAGGCCAAGGCCAGACCATGGAAAGAGGCAGAAGCCAAGGCCAGACCATGGAAAGAGGCAGAGGCCAAGGCCCCACCAGGGCGAGAGGCAGAGGTCAAGGCCCCACCAGGGCGAGAGACAGAGGCCAAGGCCCCACCAGGGCGAGAGGCAGAGGCCGAGGCCCCACCAGGGCGAGAGGCAGAGGCCGAGGCCCCACCAGGGCGAGAGGCAGAGGCCGAGGCCCCACCAGGGCGAGAGGCAGAGGCCCCGCCAGCTGAGAGGCCGAGACACCCCAACAGGGCGGGAGGCCGAGGCCCCACCAGGGCGGGAGGCCGAGCCCCCACCAGGGCGGGAGGCCGAGGCCCCACCAGGGCGAGAGGCAGAGGCCCCACCAGGGCGAGAGGCAGAGGCCGAGGCCCCGCCAGCCGAGCGGCCGAGACACCCCAAAAGGGCGGGAGGCCGAGGCCCCACCAGGGCGGGAGGCCGAGGCCCCACCAGGGCGGGAGGCCGAGGCCCCACCAGGGCGGGAGGCAGAGGCCCCGCCAGCCGAGAGGCCGAGACACCCCAACAGGGCGGGAGGCCGAGGCCCCACCAGGGCGGGAGGCCGAGGCCCCACCAGGGCGGGTGGCCGAGGCCCCACCAGGGCGGGAGGCCGAGACACCCCGCCAGCCGAGAGGCCGAGACACCCCGCCAGCCGAGAGGCCGAGACACCCCGCCAGCCGAGAGGCCGAGGCCCCACCAGGGCGAGAGGCCGAGGCCCCACCAGGGCGAGAGGCCGAGGCCCCACCAGGGCGAGAGGGCGAGGCCCCACCAGGGCGAGAGGGCGAGAGGTCGAGGCCCCACCAGGGCGAGAGGGCGAGAGGCAGAGGCCCCACCAGGGCGAGAGGGCGAGAGGCAGAGGCCCCACCAGGGCGAGAGGGCGAGAGGCAGAGGCCCCACCAGGGCGAGAGGTCGAGGCTCCACCAGGGCGAGAGGCCGAGGCCAATGCTTCACCAGGGCGAGAGGCCCAGGGCAAGGCCCCACCAGGGCGAGAGGTAGATACCAAGGCCCCACAAGGGCAAGAAGCACAGGCCGAGGCCCAACCAGGGCGAGAGTCTGAGGCCCCGCCAGGGCAAGACGGAGAAAGGCCGAGGCCCCACCACGGTGAAACCCCCACCAGGGCGAAAGGCCGAGGCTGCACCAGGGCGAGAGGCCGAGCCAAGGCCGCACCAGGGCGAGAGGCCGAGGCCAATGCCTCACCAGGGCGAGAGGCAGAGGCCGAGGCTCCACCAGGGCGAGAGGCAGAGGCCGAGGCCCCAGCAGGGTGAGAGGCCGAGGCCCCAGCAGGGCGAGACGCCGAGGCCCCGTCAGGGTGAGTGAAAGGCCGAGGCCCCGCCAGCCCAGAGGCCGAGACACCCCACCAGGGCAAGTGGCCAAAGCCCCACCAGGGCGAGAGGCCGAGGCCCCACCAGGGCGAGAGGCAGAGGCCAAGGCCCCACCAGGGCGAGAGGCAGAGGCCAAGGCCCCACCAGGGCGAGAGGCAGAGGCCAAGGCCCCACCAGGGCGAGAGGCAGAGGCCAAGGCCCCACCAGGGCGAGAGGCAGAGGCCAAGGCCCCACCAGGGCGAGACAGGCCGAGGCCCCACCACAGCGAGAGGCAGAGGCCCCACCACGGCGAGAGGCAGAGGCCCCACCAGGGTGAAAGGCAGAGGCCAAGGCCCCACGAGGGTGAGAGGCCGAGGCCCCACCAGGGCGAGAGGCTGAGGCCCCGTCAGGGTGAGATGGCGAGAGGCCGTGGCCCCACCAGGGCGAGAGGCAGAGGAGGCCCCTTATGATGAGGAAGAGGGACCACAATGATAAGGATAATGTAGTCTAGAATGAGGTTATACCAAAGTCTGAGAGAGAAAAATGGACATGGAAAAGAGACTAGTAAGCGGGACTAGGACACAGAATAGGCACTATAAAAAGATCGGTACTATGAAAAGGGAAAATGATTGAGAGGAATGCTCAACAGATTTCACCTGGTTAAAAAAAAAAAACTCCCCACCCTGTATATCAGTCAAAATAGAATGGACCCAAGAATTGGTTATATCCCAACTAGATTACTGCAACAGCATGTTTGTGTTTATAAGCCACCCCAAGAAAAATATCCATCTCATACATGTGTCTCATGTGATCTTCGGCAACATAGGGACTAGCTTTTACTGCTTTAGATCATAAATGCTATGGATGGGGCAACACAAAAATCCACAAAATCATTGTCTGACTCACAAGGCCTTTTGCAATGTAGCACCAAATTATATACCTACCAGATCCCTTGGATCAGCATCTTCAGACAACTGCAACTGGAAAGTCCTAGAAAAAAAAGAACAGGCAAGATTAGCCTCAACCCAAGGCTTCATCATCCAAGCCTCCAATTATTCAAGACCCTTTTAAGAATGGAAAGACCCAGAAAAAACGCAAAGGCCCCGCAGCAGAACATTATTCCTGCACATCATGAACCTCCTAAATGCACCGTAATAACCACACCTACCCATCTCATGAACAATCGCTCAATCTTACTTACTACCACAGCACTAGTCATGGAACATTTTGTGCACTTCCCCCAGCAAGAATTTTTGGGAACCCTGACTGCTTGCCGAGACCGAGGACCCGACAGGGCGAGAGGCCGAGGCCCCACAAGGAGCCCCACTGGGGCGAGAGAGGCCGAGGCCGCTCCAGGGCGAGAGACAGAGGCCGAGGCCACACCAGAGCGAGAGGCAGAGGCCGAGGCCCCACCGGGCCGAGAGGCCGAGGCCACACCAGGGCGAGAGGCAGAGGCCCCACCCGGGCGAGAGGCTGAGGACCCCCAAGGCGAGAGGCAGAGGCCCCACCAGTAATATATGCAAATATACAATTTGAAAGCAATGTGTTTGGCGAGATGGAGAGTACCATGGATGATACCAAGACTCACCCTCTGACTCTAGAGAAAGCTATATAATGTCTAAAAGATCCAGTTCAAGCACCAAACCCATAGGTCTTAAATTGCCAGCAGTTTATGCCTCAAATAAATACTGGTTGTATTTTGATGTTCCAATCAATATGTAATTCACATTTCAATTCAATGTTTTATGTGGCTTTATTAAAGCTAATCCTCAACATACATAGGTTCTATTTCTTCCAACTGAACAAGCTCAAGTAAAGAAATTGACACAGTATCTGTAGATCACTTTCCTAATCTGCAACAAATACAAGCTGAACAAATACAAGCTGAATAGCTTGCACTTGAATTAACTTGATATTTAGAACATCCACCCTAATGGAAAAGAAATAAAATGTAGCCTGTGTTCCTGATAAGACTGTCTGTCATTTGAAATGCTTATGTACAACCAGTGGAGTGTTCCTAGCTTCTAAATTGGAGGAACCTCTTTCAGGCTCCCTCCAATGGCTTTCCTCACGGGCGCCCACGAGGAAAGCCCTAAATATCAAGTTCAAGCTATTCGGTGCAGATTAGGAAAGTGATCTACAGATATGTCTCAATGTAGCCCGGATGAAAACTTGTTATAGGTTGAAACACTGGTTGGCTTTTTCTTTGCTGTTCAGTTAGAAAGAATGGAACTTTATATTTTGTATGTTGAGTTAGAGTGAACAATCTGTTTTAAGTGGTTGGTTTAATAAAACCTCGAAACATTATTGGCATTTGAATTCAATATTGAAGGGACATCAAAATGCAATTAGCATTAGAGGCATAAACTGCTGCAATTCAAGACTTATAGGTTTGGTGCTGGAACTAGGTCTTTTAGACTGTCTACAAGAAGGATATGCAAGGAAGAAAGAATACGAGAAACAAAAATGGACATGGAAGGGAGACTAGGAAGCGGGAATAGGACATAGAATAGGCACTATAAAGAGACTGGTACTATGAAAAGGGAATATGATTAAGAGGAATGTTCAACAAATTTCACCTGCTTAATATATCAGTCAAAATAGAATGGACCCAGGAACTGGCTATATCCCAACTAGATTACTGCAACAGCATGTGCGTGTTTATAAGCCACTCCAAGAAAAATATCCATATCCTACTTATGTCTCTCATGCGATTTTCTGCCTCAAACATAGGGACTAGCTTTTATTGCTTTAGATCATAAATGTTATGGATGGGGCAACAAAAAATCTGAGACACCCCACCAGGGCGAGAGGCCGAGGCCCCATCAGGGCGAGAGGCAGAGGTCGATGCCCCACCAGGCCGAGAGGACAAGGCCCCACCAGGCCGAGAGGCCGAGGCCCCACCAGGCCGAGAGGCCGAGGCCCCACCAGGGCGAGAGGCCGAGGAACCACCAGGGCGAGAGGCCGAGGCCCCACCAGGGCGAGAGGCCGAGGCACCCCAACAGGGCGAAAGGGCGAGGCATCCCAACAGGGCGAGAGGCCGAGGCCCCACCAGGGCCCCACCAGTGCGGGAGGCCGAGGCCCCACCAGGGCGGAAGGCTGAGGCCCCACCAATGCGAGAGGCCGAGAGGCCCAGGCCCCACCAGGGCGAGAGGGCGAGGCTCTACCAGTGTGAGAGGCCGAGGCCAAGGCCCCACCAGGGCGAGAGGCCGAGGCCAAGGCCCCACCAGGGCGAGAGGCCGAGGCCGAGGCCAAGGCCCCACCAGGGCGAGAGGCCGAGGCCCCACCAGGGCGAGAGGCCGAGGCCCCACCAGGGCGAGAGGCAGAGGTCGATGCCCCACCAGGCCGAGAGGCCGAGGCCCCACCAGGCCGAGAGGCCGAGGCCCCACCAGGGCGAGAGGCCGAGGCCCCACCAGGGCAAAAGGGCGAGGCACCCCAACAGGGCAAAAGGGCGAGGCACCCCAACAGGGCGAGAGGCCGAGGCCCCACCAGGGCCCCACCAGTGCGGGAGGCCGAGGCCCCACCAGGGCGGAAGGCTGAGGACCCACCAATGCGAGAGGCCGAGAGGCCCAGGCCCCACCAGGGCGAGAGGGCGAGGCTCTACCAGTGCGAGAGGCCGAGGCCCCACCAGGGCGAGAGGACGAGGCCAAGGCCCCACCAGGGCGAGAGGCCGAGGCCAAGGCCCCACCAGGGCGAGACAGGGCGAGACAGGCCGAGGCCCCAACAGGGCGAGACAGGCCGAGGCCCCACCAGGGCGAGACAGGCCGAGGCCCCACCAGGGCGAGACAGGCCAAGGCCCCACCACGTCGAGAGGCAGAGGCCGAGGCCCCACCAATGCGAGAGGCCGAGAGGCCCAGGCCCCACCAGGGCGAGGCCGAGGCCCCACCAGAGCGAGAGGCCGAGGCCCCACCAGAGCAAGAGGCCAAGGCCCGACCAGGGCGAGAGGAAGAGGCCAAAGCCCCACCAGGGCGTGAGGCAGAGGCCAAGGCCCCACCAGGGCGAGAGGCAGAGGCCAAGGCCCCACCAGGGCGAGAGGCAGAGGCCAAGGCCCCACCAGGGCGAGAGGCAGAGGCCAAGGCCCCACCAGGGCGAGAGGCAGAGGCCAAGGCGCCACCAGGGCGAGAGGCAGAGGCCAAGGCCCCACCAGGGCGAGAGGCAGAGGCCAAGGCCCCACCAGGGCGAGAGGCTGAGGCCAAGGCCCCACCAGGGCGAGAGGCCGAGGCCAAGGCCCCACCAGGGCGAGAGGCCGAGGCCCCACCAGGGCGAGAGGCCGAGGCCCCACCAGGGCGAGAGGCAGAGGTCGATGCCCCACCAGGCCGAGAGGCCGATGCCCCACCAGGCCGAGAGGCCGAGGCCCCACCAGGCCGAGAGGCCGAGGACCCACCAGGCCGAGAGGCCGAGGACCCACCAGGGCGAGAGGCCGAGGCCAAGGCCCCACTAGGGCGAGAGGCAGAGGCCGAGGCCCCACCAGGGCGAGAGGCAGAGGCCGAGGCCCCACCAGGGCGAGAGGCAGAGGCCGAGGCCCCACCAGGGCGAGAGGCCGAGAGGTCGAGGCCGAGGCCCCACCAGAGCGAGAGTTCAAGGCTCCACCAGGGCGAGAGGCCAAGTCCCCACCAGGGCGAGAGGCCGAGGCCAAGGCCCCACCAGGGCGAGAGGCCGAGGCCAAGGCCCCACCAGGGCGAGAGGCCGAGGCCAAGGCCCGACCAGGGAGAGAGGCCGAGGCCAATGCTTCACCAGGGTGAGAGGCAGTGGCCGATGCCCCAGCAGGGTGAGAGGCCGAAGCCCCAGCAGGGCGAGAGGCCGAAGCCCCGTCAGGGTGAGATGGCGAGAGGCTGAGGCCCCACCAGGGTGAGATGGCGAGAGGCCGAGGCCCCACCAGGGCGAGAGGCAGAGGCCCAACCAGGGTGAGAGGCAGAGGCCCAACCAGGGCGAGAGGCAGAGGCCCAACCAGGGCGAGAGGCAGAGGCCGAGGCCCCACCAGGGTGAGAGGCAGAGGCTGAGGCCCCACCAGGGTGAGAGGCTGAGAGGCTGAGGCCCCAGCAGGGCGAGAGGCCGAAGCCCCAGCAGGGCGAGAGGCCGAAGCCCCGTCAGGGTGAGCTGGCGAGAGGCTGAGGCCCCACCAGGGTGAGATGGCGAGAGGCTGAGGCCCCAGCAGGGCGAGAGGCCGAAGCCCCAGCAGGGCGAGAGGCCGAAGCCCCGTCAGGGTGAGCTGGCGAGAGGCTGAGGCCCCACCAGGGTGAGATGGCGAGAGGCAGAGGCCCAACCAGGGTGAGAGGCAGAGGCCCCACCAGGGCGAGAGGCAGAGGCCAAGGCCCCACCAGGGCGAGAGGCAGAGGCCAAGGCCCCACCAGGGCGAGAGGCAGAGGCCAAGGCCCCACCAGGGCGAGAGGCAGAGGCCAAGGCCCCACCAGGGCGAGAGGCCGAGGCCAAGGCCCCACCAGGGCGAGAGGCCGAGGCCAAGGCCCCACCAGGGCGAGAGGCCGAGGCCAAGGCCCCACCAGGGCGAGAGGCCGAGGCCCCACCAGGGCGAGAGGCCGAGGCCCCACCAGGGCGAGAGGCAGAGGTCGATGCCCCACCAGGCCGAGAGGCCGATGCCCCACCAGGCCGAGAGGCCGAGGCCCCACCAGGCCGAGAGGCCGAGGCCCCACCAGGCCGAGAGGCCGAGGCCCCACCAGGGCGAAAGGGCGAGGCACCCCAACAGGGCGAAAGGGCGAGGCACCCCAACAGGGCGAGAGGCCGAGGCCCCACCAGGGCCCCACAAATGCGAGAGGCCGAGAGGCCGAGGCCCCACCAGGGCGAGAGGGCGAGGCTCTACCAGTGCGAGAGGCCGAGGCCCCACCAGGGCGAGAGGACGAGGCCAAGGCCAAGGCCCCACCAGGGCGAGAGGACGAGGCCAAGGCCCCACCAGGGCGAGAGGCAGAGGCCAAGGCCCCACCAGGGCGAGAGGCAGAGGCCAAGGCCCCACCAGGGCGAGAGGCAGAGGCCAAGGCCCCACCAGGGCGAGAGGCCGAGGCCAAGGCCCCACCAGGGCGAGAGGCCGAGGCCAAGGCCCCACCAGGGCGAGAGGCCGAGGCCCCACCAGGGCGAGAGGCAGAGGTCGATGCCCCACCAGGCCGAGAGGCCGAGGCCCCACCAGGCCGAGAGGCCGAGGCCCCACCAGGGCGAAAGGGCGAGGCACCCCAACAGGGCGAAAGGGCGAGGTACCCCAACAGGGCGAGAGGCCGAGGCCCCACCAGGGCCCCACCAATGCGAGAGGGCGAGGCTCTACCAGTGCGAGAGGCCGAGGCCCCACCAGGGCGAGAGGACGAGGCCAAGGCCCCACCAGGGCGAGAGGCCGAGGCCAAGGCCCCACCAGGGCGAGACAGGCCGAGGCCCCACCAGGGCGAGACAGGCCAAGGCCCCACCAGGGCGAGAGGCAGAGAGGCCGAGGCCCCACCAATGCGAGAGGCCGAGAGGCCCAGGCCCCACCAGGGCGAGGCCGAGGCCCCACCAGAGCGAGAGGCCGAGGCCCCACCAGAGCGAGAGGCCGAGGCCCCACCAGGGCGAGAGGCCGAGGCCCCACCAGGGCGAGAGGCCGAGGCCCCACCAGGACGAGAGGCCGAGGCCCCACCAGGGCGAGAGGCCGAGGCCCCACCAGGGCGAGTGGCAGAGGCCGAAGCCCCACCAGAGCGAGAGGCAGAGGCCGAGGCCCCACCAGGGCGAGAGGCAGAGGCCGAGGCCCCACCAGGGCGAGAGGCAGAGGCCGAGGCCCCACCAGGGCGAGAGGCAGAGGCCGAGGCCCCACCAGGGCGAGAGGCAGAGGCCGAGGCCCCACCAGGGCGAGAGGCAGAGGCCGAGGCCCCACCAGGGCGAGAGGCCGAGGCCCCACCAGGGCGAGAGGCCGAGGCCCCACCAGGGCGAGAGGCCGAGGCCCCACCAGGGCGAGAGGCAGAGGCCCCACCAGGGCGAGAGGCAGAGGCTGAGGCCCCGCCAGCCGAGAGGCCGAGACACCCCAACAGGGCGAGAGGCCGAGACACCCCAACAGGGCGAGAGGCCAAGGCCCCATCAGGGCGAGAGGCAGAGGCCGAGAGCCCGAGGCCCCACCAGGCCGAGAGGGCGAGAGGTCGAGGCCGAGGCCCCACCAGAGCGAGAGTTCAAGGCTCCACCAGGGCGAGAGGCCAAGTCCCCACTAAGGCAAGAGGCCGAGGCCAAGGCCCGACAAGGGCGAGAGGCCGAGGCCAATGCTTCACCAGGGTGAGAGGCAGTGGCCGAGGCCCCAGCAGGGCGAGAGGCCGATGCCCCGTCAGGCTGAGATGGCGAGAGGCCGAGGCCCCACCTGGGTGAGATGGCGAGAGGCCGAGGCCCCACCAGGGCGAGAGGCCGAGGCCCCACGAGGGCGAGAGGCAGAGGCCCAACCAGGGTGAGAGGCAGAGGCCCAACCAGGGTGAGATGGCGAGAGGCCGAGGCCCCACCAGGGTGAGATGGCCAGAGGCCGAGGCCCCACCAGGGTGAGATGGCCAGAGGCCGAGGCCCCACCAGGGTGAGATGGCCAGAGGCCGAGGCCCCACCAGGGTGAGATGGCCAGAGGCCGAGGCCCCACCAGGGTGAGATGGCCAGAGGCCGAGGCCCCACCAGGGTGAGATGGCCAGAGGCCGAGGCCCCGCCAGGCGAGAGGCCGAGGCCCCACCAGGGCGAAAGGCCGAGGGGCCCCACCAGGGCGAAAGGCCGAGAGGCCCCACCAGGGCGAAAGGCCGAGAGGCCCCACCAGGGCGAAAGGCCGAGAGGCCCCACCAGGGCGAGAGGCAGAGGCCGAGGCCCCACCAGGGCGAGAGGCAGAGGCCCCACCAGGGCGAGAGGCAGAGGCCGAGGCCCCACCAGGGCGAGAGGCAGAGGCCCCACCAGAGCGAGAGGCAGAGGCCGAGGCCCCACCAGAGCGAGAGGCAGAGGCTGAGGCCCCACCAGAGCGAGAGGCAGATGCCGAGGCCCCACCAGAGCGAGAGGCAGATGCCGAGGCCCCACCAGGGCGAGAGGCCAATGCCGAGGCCCCACCAGGGCGAGAGGTCGATGCCCAGGCCCCACCAGGGCGAGAGGTCGATGCCGAGGCCCCACCAGGGCGAGAGGTCGATGCCGAGGCCCCACCAGGGCGAGAGGCAGAGGCCCCACCAGGGCGAGAGGCAGAGGCCCCACCAGGGCGAGAGGCAGAGGCCGAGGCCCCGCCAGCCGAGAGGCCGAGACACCCCAACAGGGCGAGAGGCCGAGGCCCCACCAGGGCAAGAGGCCAAGGCCCCACCAGACCGAGAGGCAGAGGCCGAGAGCCCGAGGCCCCACAAGGCCGAGAGGGCGAGAGGTCGAGGCCGAGGCCCCACCAGAGCGAGAGTTCAAGGCTCCACCAGGGCGAGAGGCCAAGTCCCCACTAAGGCAAGAGGCCGAGGCCAAGGCCCGACCAGGGAGAGAGGCCGAGGCCAATGCTTCACCAAGGTGAGAGGCAGTGGCCGAGGCCCCAGCAGGGTGAGAGGCCGAAGCCCCAGCAGGGCGAGAGGCCGAAGCCCCGTCAGGGTGAGATGGCGAGAGGCTGAGGCCCCACCAGGGTGAGATGGCGAGAGGCCGAGGCCCCACCAGGGCGAGAGGCAGAGGCCCAACCAGGGTGAGAGGCAGAGGCCCAACCAGGGCGAGAGGCAGAGGCCGAGGCCCCACCAGGGTGAGAGGCAGAGGCTGAGGCCCCACCAGGGTGAAAGGCTGAGAGGCTGAGGCCCCACCAGGGTGAGAGGCTGAGAGGCAGAGGCCCCACCAGGGTGAGAGGCGGAGAGGCAGAGGCCCCACCAGGGCAAGAGGCCAAGGCCCGACCAGGGCGAGAGGTAGAGGCCAAAGCCCCACCAGGGCGAGAGGTAGAAGCCAAGGCCCCACCAGGGCGAGAGGCAGAGGCCAAGGCCCCACCAGGGCGAGAGGCAGAGGCTGAGGCCCCGCCAGCCGAGAGGCCGAGACACCCCAACAGGGCGAGAGGCCGAGACACCCCAACAGGGTGAGAGGCCAAGGCCCCATCAGGGCGAGAGGCAGAGGCCGAGAGCCCGAGGCCCCACCAGGCCGAGAGGGCGAGAGGTCGAGGCCGAGGCCCCACCAGAGCGAGAGTTCAAGGCTCCACCAGGGCGAGAGGCCAAGTCCCCACTAAGGCAAGAGGCCGAGGCCAAGGCCCGACAAGGGCGAGAGGCCGAGGCCAATGCTTCACCAGGGTGAGAGGCAGTGGCCGAGGCCCCAGCAGGGCGAGAGGCCGATGCCCCGTCAGGCTGAGATGGCGAGAGGCCGAGGCCCCACCTGGGTGAGATGGCGAGAGGCCGAGGCCCCATGAGGGCGAGAGGCCGAGGCCCCATGAGGGCGAGAGGCCGAGGCCCAACCAGGGTGAGAGGCAGAGGCCCAACCAGGGTGAGATGGCCAGAGGCCGAGGCCCCACCAGGGTGAGATGGCCAGAGGCCGAGGCCCCACCAGGGTGAGATGGCCAGAGGCCGAGGCCCCACCAGGGTGAGATGGCCAGAGGCCGAGGCCCCACCAGGGTGAGATGGCCAGAGGCCGAGGCCCCACCAGGGTGAGATGGCCAGAGGCCGAGGCCCCACCAGGGTGAGATGGCCAGAGGCCGAGGCCCCACCAGGGTGATATGGCCAGAGGCCGAGGCCCCGCCAGGCGAGAGGCCGAGGCCCCACCAGGGCGAAAGGCCGAGGGGCCCCACCAGGGCGAAAGGCCGAGAGGCCCCACCAGGGCGAAAGGCCGAGAGGCCCCACCAGGGCGAAAGGCCGAGAGGCCCCACCAGGGCGAGAGGCCGAGAGGCCCCACCAGGGCGAGAGGCCGAGGCCCCACCAGGGCGAGAGGCAGAGGCCGAGGCCCCACCAGGGCGAGAGGCAGAGGCCCCACCAGAGCGAGAGGCAGAGGCCGAGGCCCCACCAGAGCGAGAGGCAGAGGCCGAGGCCCCACCAGAGCGAGAGGCAGATGCCGAGGCCCCACCAGAGCGAGAGGCAGATGCCGAGGCCCCACCAGGGCGAGAGGCCAATGCCGAGGCCCCACCAGGGCGAGAGGTCGATGCCCAGGCCCCACCAGGGCGAGAGGTCGATGCCGAGGCCCCACCAGGGCGAGAGGTCGATGCCGAGGCCCCACCAGGGCGAGAGGTCGATGCCGAGGCCCCACCAGGGCGAGAGGTCGAGGCCCCACCAGGGCGAGAGGTCGAGGCCCCACCAGGGCGAGAGGCAGAGGCCCCACCAGGGCGAGAGGCAGAGGCCCCACCAGGGCGAGAGGCAGAGGCCCCACCAGGGCGAGAAGCAGAGGCCGAGGCCCCGCCAGCCGAGAGGCCGAGACACCCCAACAGGGCGAGAGGCCGAGGCCCCACCAGGGCAAGAGGCCAAGGCCCCACCAGGGCGAGAGGCAGAGGCCGAGAGCCCGAGGCCCCACAAGGCCGAGAGGGCGAGAGGTCGAGGCCGAGGCCCCACCAGAGCGAGAGTTCAAGGCTCCACCAGGGCGAGAGGCCAAGTCCCCACTAAGGCAAGAGGCCGAGGCCAAGGCCCGACCAGGGAGAGAGGCCGAGGCCAATGCTTCACCAAGGTGAGAGGCAGTGGCCGAGGCCCCAGCAGGGTGAGAGGCCGAAGCCCCAGCAGGGCGAGAGGCCGAAGCCCCGTCAGGGTGAGATGGCGAGAGGCTGAGGCCCCACCAGGGTGAGATGGCGAGAGGCCGAGGCCCCACCAGGGCGAGAGGCAGAGGCCCAACCAGGGTGAGAGGCAGAGGCCCAACCAGGGCGAGAGGCAGAGGCCCAACCAGGGCGAGAGGCAGAGGCCGAGGCCCCACCAGGGTGAGAGGCAGAGGCTGAGGCCCCACCAGGGTGAAAGGCTGAGAGGCTGAGGCCCCACCAGGGTGAGAGGCTGAGAGGCAGAGGCCCCACCAGGGTGAGAGGCTGAGAGGCAGAGGCCCCACCAGGGCAAGAGGCCAAGGCCCGACCAGGGCGAGAGGTAGAGGCCAAAGCCCCACCAGGGCGAGAGGTAGAAGCCAAGGCCCCACCAGGGCGAGAGGCAGAGGCCAAGGCCCCACCAGGGCGAGAGGCAGAGGCCAAGGCCCCACCAGGGCGAGAGGCAGAGGCCAAGGCCCCACCAGGGCGAGAGGCAGAGGCCAAGGCCCCACCAGGGCGAGAGGCAGAGGCCAAGGCCCCACCAGGGCGAGAGGTAAAGGCCAAGGCCCCACCAGGGCGAGAGGTACAGGCCAACGCCCCCCAGGGCGAGAGGTAGAGGCCAAGGCCACACCAGGGCGAGAGAAGCCGATGCCCCACCATGGCAAAAGAGGTTGATGCCCCACCAGGGCGAGAGAGGCAGAGGCCGAGGCCCCACCAGCCAAGAGGCAGAGACACCACAACAGGGCGAGAGGCCGAGGCCCCACCAGGGCGAGAGGCAGAGGCCAAGGCCCCACCAGGGCGAGAGGTAAAGGCCAAGGCCCCACCAGGGCGAGAGGTACAGGCCAACGCCCCCCAGGGCGAGAGGTAGAGGCCAAGGCCACACCAGGGCGAGAGAAGCCGATGCCCCACCATGGCAAAAGAGGTTGATGCCCCACCAGGGCGAGAGAGGCAGAGGCCGAGGCCGCACCAGCCAAGAGGCAGAGACACCACAACAGGGCGAGAGGCCGAGGCCCCACCAGGGCGAGAGGCAGAGGCCAAGGCCCCACCAGGGCGAGAGAGGCCGAGGCCCCACCAGGGCGAGAGAGGCCGAGGCCCCACCAGGGCGAGAGAGGCCGAGGCCCCACCAGGGCGAGAGAGGCCGAGGCCCCACCACGGCGATAGGCAGAAGCCGAGGCACCACCAGGACAAGAGGCAGAAGCCGAGGCCCCACCAGGGCGAGAGGCAGAAGCCGAGGCCCCACCAGGGCGAGAGGCAGAAGCCGAGGCCCCACCAGGGCGAGAGGCAGAAGCCGAGGCCCCACCAGGGTGAGAGGCCGAGGCCCCACCAGGGCGAGAGGCCGAGGCCCCACCAGGGCGAGAGGCCGAGGCCCCGTCAGGGTGAGATGGCGAGAGGCCGAGGCCCCACCAGGGCGAGAGGCCGAGACCCCACCAGGGCGAGAGGCCGAGGCCGTGGCCCCACCAGGGCGAGAGGCCGAGGCCGTGGCCCCACCAGGGCGAGAGGCCAGAGCCCCAAAAGGGCGAGAGGCCAGAGGCCCCACCAGGGCGAGAGGCAGAGGCCCCACCAGGGCGAGAGGCCGAGGCCCCACCAGGGCGAGAGGCCGAGGCCCCACCAGGGCGAGAGGCAGAGGCCGATGCCCCACCAGGGCGAGAGGCCCCACCAGGGCGAGAGGCCGAGAGGCCCCACCAGGGCGAGAGGCCGAGAGGCCCAGGCCCCACCAGGGTGAGAGGGCGAGGCTCTACCAGTGCGAGAGGCCGAGGCCAAGGCCCCACCAGGGAAAGAGGTAGAGGCCAAGGCCCCACCAGGGCGAGAGGCAGAGGCCAAAGCCCCACCAGGGCGAGAGGCAGAGGCCAAAGCCCCACCAGGGCGAGAGGCAGAGGCCGAGGCCCCACCAGGGGAGAGGCCGAGGCCCCACCAGGGCGAGAGGCCGAGGCCTCACCAGGGCGAGAGGGCGAGACACCCCAACAGGGCGGGAGGCCGAGGCCCCACCAGGGCGAGACAGGCCGAGGCCCCACCAGGGTGAGATGGCCAGAGGCCGAGGCCCCACCAGGGTGAGATGGCCAGAGGCCGAGGCCCCACCAGGGTGATATGGCCAGAGGCCGAGGCCCCACCAGGGAGAGAGGCAGAGGCCAAAGCCCCACCAGGGCGAGAGGCAGAGGCCAAAGCCCCACCAGGGCGAGAGGCAGAGGCCAAAGCCCCACCAGGGCGAGAGGCAGAGGCCGAGGCCCCACCAGGGGAGAGGCCGAGGCCCCACCAGGGGAGAGGCCGAGGCCCCACCAGGGCGAGAGGCCGAGGCCTCACCAGGGCGAGAGGGCGAGACACCCCAACAGGGCGGGAGGCCGAGGCCCCACCAGGGTGAGATGGCCAGAGGCCGAGGCCCCACCAGGGTGAGATGGCCAGAGGCCGAGGCCCCACCAGGGTGAGATGGCCAGAGGCCGAGGCCCCACCAGGGTGAGATGGCCAGAGGCCGAGGCCCCACCAGGGTGAGATGGCCAGAGGCCGAGGCCCCACCAGGGTGAGATGGCCAGAGGCCGAGGCCCCACCAGGGTGATATGGCCAGAGGCCGAGGCCCCACCAGGGCGAAAGGCCCCACCAGGGCGAAAGGCCGAGAGGCCCCACCAGGGCGAGAGGCCGAGAGGCCCCACCAGGGCGAGAGGCCGAGAGGCCCCACCAGGGCGAGAGGCCGAGAGGCCCCACCAGGGCGAGAGGCCCCACCAGGGCGAGAGGCCGAGAGGCCGAGGCCCCACCAGGGCGAGAGGCAGAGGCCGAGGCCCCACCAGGGCGAGAGGCAGAGGCCGAGGCCCCACCAGAGCGAGAGGCAGAGGCCGAGGCCCCACCAGAGCGAGCGGCAGATGCCGAGGCCCCACCAGGGCGAGAGGTCGATGCCGAGGCCCCACCAGGGCGAGAGGTCGATGCCGAGGCCCCACCAGGGCGAGAGGTCGATGCCGAGGCCCCACCAGGGCGAGAGGTCGAGGCCCCCACCAGGGCGAGAGGCAGAGGCCCCACCAGGGCGAGAGGCAGAGGCCGAGGCCCCGCCAGCCGAGAGGCCGAGACACCCCAACAGGGCGAGAGGCCGAGGCCCCACCAGGGCAAGAGGCCAAGGCCCTACCAGGGCGAGAGGCAGAGGCCGAGAGCCCGAGGCCCCACCAGGCCGAGAGGGCGAGAGGTCGAGGCCGAGGCCCCACCAGAGCGAGAGTTCAAGGCTCCACCAGGGCGAGAGGCCAAGTCCCCACTAAGGCAAGAGGCCGAGGCCAAGGCCCGACCAGGGAGAGAGGCCGAGGCCAATGCTTCACCAGGGTGAGAGGCAGTGGCCGAGGCCCCAGCAGGGTGAGAGGCCGAAGCCCCAGCAGGGCGAGAGGCCGAAGCCCCGTCAGGGTGAGATGGCGAGAGGCTGAGGCCCCACCAGGGTGAGATGGCGAGAGGCCGAGGCCCCACCAGGGCGAGAGGCAGAGGCCCAACCAGGGGGAGAGGCAGAGGCCCAACCAGGGCGAGAGGCAGAGGCCCAACCAGGGCGAGAGGCAGAGGCCGAGGCCCCACCAGGGTGAGAGGCAGAGGCCGAGGCCCCACCAGGGTGAGAGGCAGAGGCCGAGGCCCCACCAGGGTGAGAGGCAGAGGCTGAGGCCCCACCAGGGTGAGAGGCTGAGAGGCAGAGGCCCCACCAGGGTGAGAGGCTGAGAGGCAGAGGCCCCACCAGGGTGAGAGGCTGAGAGGCAGAGGCCCCACCAGGGCAAGAGGCCAAGGCCCGACCAGGGCGAGAGGTAGAGGCCAAAGCCCCACCAGGGCGAGAGGTAGAAGCCAAGGCCCCACCAGGGCGAGAGGCAGAGGCCAAGGCCCCACCAGGGCGAGAGGCAGAGACCAAGGCCCCACCAGGGCGAGAGGCAGAGGCCAAGGCCCCACCAGGGCGAGAGGTAAAGGCCAAGGCCCCACCAGGGCGAGAGGTACAGGCCAACGCCCCCCAGGGCGAGAGGTAGAGGCCAAGGCCACACCAGGGCGAGAGAAGCCGATGCCCCACCATGGCAAAAGAGGTTGATGCCCCACCAGGGCGAGAGAGGCAGAGGCTGAGGCCCCACCAGCCAAGAGGCAGAGACACCACAACAGGGCGAGAGGCCGAGGCCCCACCAGGGCGAGAGGCAGAGGCCAAGGCCCCACCAGGGCGAAAGAGGCCGAGGCCCCACCAGGGCGAGAGCGGCCGAGGCCCCACCACGGCGATAGGCAGAAGCCGAGGCACCACCAGGACAAGAGGCAGAAGCCGAGGCCCCACCAGGGCGAGGGGCAGAAGCCGAGGCCCCACCAGGGCGAGAGGCAGAAGCCGAGGCCCCACCAGGGCGAGAGGCAGAAGCCGAGGCCCCACCAGGGCGAGAGGCAGAAGCCGAGGCCCCACCAGGGCGAGAGGCAGAAGCCGAGGCCCCACCAGGGTGAGAGGCAGAGGCCGAGGCCCCACCAGGGTGAGAGGCAGAGGCCGAGGCCCCACCAGGGCGAGAGGCCGAGGCCCCATCAGGGTGAGATGGCGAGAAGCTGAGGCCCCACCAGGGCGAGAGGCCGAGACCCCACCAGGGCGAGAGGCAGAGGCCGTGGCCCCACCAGGGCGAGGGGCCAGAGCCCCAAAAGGGCGAGAGGCCAGAGGCCCCACCAGGGCGAGAGGCAGAGGCCCCACCAGGGCGAGAGGCCGAGGCCCCACCAGGGCGAGAGGCCGAGGCCCCACCAGGGCGAGAGGCCGAGGCCCCACCAGGGCGAGAGGCAGAGGCCGATGCCCCACCAGGGCGCGAGGCAGAGGCCGATGCCCCACCAGGGCGAGAGGCCCCACCAGGGCGAGAGGCCGAGAGGCCCCACCAGGGCGAGAGGCCGAGAGGCCCCACCAGGGCGAGAGGCCGAGAGGCCCAGGCCCCACCAGGGCGAGAGGGCGAGGCTTTACCAGTGCGAGAGGCCGAGGCCAGGGCCCCACCAGGGAAAGAGGTAGAGGCCAAGGCCCCACCAGGGAGAGAGGCAGAGGCCAAAGCCCCACCAGGGAGAGAGGCAGAGGCCAAAGCCCCACCAGGGCGAGAGGCAGAGGCCAAAGCCCCACCAGGGTGAGAGGCAGAGGCCAAAGCCCCACCAGGGCGAGAGAGGCCGAGGCCCCACCAGGGCGAGAGAGGCCGAGGCCCCACCACGGCGATAGGCAGAAGCCGAGGCACCACCAGGACAAGAGGCAGAAGCCGAGGCCCCACCAGGGCGAGGGGCAGAAGCCGAGGCCCCACCAGGGCGAGAGGCAGAAGCCGAGGCCCCACCAGGGCGAGAGGCAGAAGCCGAGGCCCCACCAGGGCGAGAGGCAGAAGCCGAGGCCCCACCAGGGCGAGAGGCAGAAGCCGAGGCCCCACCAGGGCGAGAGGCAGAGGCCGAGGCCCCACCAGGGCGAGAGGCAGAGGCCGAGGCCCCACCAGGGCGAGAGGCCGAGGCCCCATCAGGGTGAGATGGCGAGAAGCCGAGGCCCCACCAGGGCGAGAGGCCGAGACCCCACCAGGGCGAGAGGCAGAGGCCGTGGCCCCACCAGGGCGAGAGGCCAGAGCCCCAAAAGGGCGAGAGGCCAGAGGCCCCACCAGGGCGAGAGGCCGAGGCCCCACCAGGGCGAGAGGCCGAGGCCCCACCAGGGCGAGAGGCAGAGGCCGATGCCCCACCAGGGCGAGAGGCAGAGGCCGATGCCCCACCAGGGCGAGAGGCCGAGAGGATCCACCAGGGCGAGAGGCCGAGAGGCCCCACCAGGGCGAGAGGCCGAGAGGCCCCACCAGGGCGAGAGGCCCAGGCCCCACCAGGGCGAGAGGGCGAGGCTCTACCAGTGCGAGAGGCCGAGGCCAGGGCCCCACCAGGGAAAGAGGTAGAGGCCAAGGCCCCACCAGGGAGAGAGGCAGAGGCCAAAGCCCCACCAGGGCGAGAGGCAGAGGCCAAAGCCCCACCAGGGCGAGAGGCAGAGGCCAAAGCCCCACCAGGGCGAGAGGCAGAGGCCGAGGCCCCACCAGGGCGAGAGGCAGAGGCCGAGGCCCCACCAGGGCGAGAGGCAGAGGCCGAGGCCCCACCAGGGCGAGAGGCAGAGGCCGAGGCCCCACCAGGGCGAGAGGCCGAGGCCCCACCAGGGCGAGAGGCCGAGGCACCTCCAGGGCGAGAGGCCGAGGCCTCACCAGGGCAAGAGGGCGAGACACCCCAACAGGGCGGGAGGCCGAGGCCCCACCAGGGCCTCACCAGGGCGGGAGGCCGAGGCCTCAACAGGGCGGGAGGCCGAGGCCCCACCAGGGCGGAAGGCTGAGGCCCCACCAATGCGAGAGGCTGAGAGGCCCAGGCCCCACCAGGGCGAGAGGGCGAGGCTCTACCAGTGCGAGAGGCCAAGGCCGAGGCCCGATCAGGGCGAGAGGCAGAAGCCGAGGCCCCACCAGGGCGAGAGGCAGAAGCCGAGGCCCCACCAGGGCGAGAGGCAGAGGCCGAGGCCCCACCAGGGCGAGAGGCAGAGGCCGAGGCCCCACCAGGGCGAGAGGCAGAGGCCGAGGCCCCACCAGGGCGAGAGGCCGAGGCCCCATCAGGGTGAGATGGCGAGAAGCCGAGGCCCCACCAGGGCGAGAGGCCGAGACCCCACCAGGGCGAGAGGCAGAGGCCGTGGCCCCACCAGGGCGAGAGGCCAGATCCCCAAAAGGGCGAGAGGCCAGAGGCCCCACCAGGGCGAGAGGCAGAGGCCCCACCAGGGCGAGAGGCCGAGGCCCCACCAGGGCGAGAGGCAGAGGCCGATGCCCCACCAGGGCGAGAGGCAGAGGCCGATGCCCCACCAGGGCGAGAGGCCGAGAGGCCCCACCAGGGCGAGAGGCCGAGAGGCCCCACCAGGGCGAGAGGCCGAGAGGCCCCACCAGGGCGAGAGGCCCAGGCCCCACCAGGGCGAGAGGGCGAGGCTCTACCAGTGCGAGAGGCCGAGGCCAGGGCCCCACCAGGGAAAGAGGTAGAGGCCAAGGCCCCACCAGGGAGAGAGGCAGAGGCCAAAGCCCCACCAGGGCGAGAGGCAGAGGCCAAAGCCCCACCAGGGCGAGAGGCAGAGGCCAAAGCCCCACCAGGGCGAGAGGCAGAGGCCAAAGCCCCACCAGGGCGAGAGGCAGAGGCCGAAGCCCCACCAGGGCGAGAGGCAGAGGCCGAGGCCCCACCAGGGCGAGAGGCCGAGGCCCCACCAGGGCGAGAGGCCGAGGCCTCACCAGGGCAAGAGGGCGAGACACCCCAACAGGGCGGGAGGCCGAGGCCCCACCAGGGCCTCACCAGAGCGGGAGGCCGAGGCCTCAACAGGGCGTGAGGCCGAGGCCCCACCAGGGCGGAAGGCTGAGGCCCCACCAATGCGAGAGGCTGAGAGGCCCAGGCCCCACCAGGGCGAGAGGGCGAGGCTCTACCAGTGCGAGAGGCCAAGGCCGAGGCCCGATCAGGGCGAGAGGCCGAGGCCCCACCAGGGCGAGAGGGAGAGGCCGAGGCCCCACCAGGGCGAGAGAGGCCGAGGCCCCACCAGGGCGAGAGAGGCCGAGGCGCCACCAGGGCGAGAGAGGCCGAGGGTGCCACCAGGGCGAGAGAGGCCGAGGGCGCCACCAGGGCGAGAAAGGCCGAGGCCCCACCAGGGCGAGAGAGGCCGAGGCCCCACCAGGGCGAGAAGCAGAGGCCCCACCAGGGCGAGAGGCAGAGGCTGAGGCCCGCCAGCCGAGAGGCCGAGATACCCCAACAGGGCGAGAGGCCAAGACACCACAACAGGGCGAGAGGCCAAGACACCCCAACAGGGCGAGAGAGGCCGAGGGCCCCACCAGGGCAAGAGAGGCCGAGGGCCCCACCAGGGCGAGAGAGGCCGAGGGCCCCACCAGGGCGAGAGAGGCCGAGGGCCCCACCAGGGCGAGAGAGGCCGAGGGCCCCACCAGGGCGAGAGAGGCCGAGGGCCCCACCAGGGCGAGAGAGGCCCCACCAGGGCGAGAGGCAGAGGCTGAGGCCCGCCAGCCGAGAGGCTGAGATACCCCAACAGGGCGAGAGGCCAAGACACCACAACAGGGCGAGAGGCCAAGACACCCCAACAGGGCGAGAGGCCGAGGCCCCACCAGGGCGAGAGGCCGAGGCCCCACCAGGGCGAGAGGCCGATGCCCCACCAGGGCGAGAGGCCGATGCCCCACCAGGGCGAGAGGCAGAGGCCGAGGCCCCACCAGGGCGAGAGGCAGAGGCCGAGGCCTCACCAGGGCGAGAGGCAGAGGCCGAGGCCCCACCAGGGCGAGAGGCAGAGGCCGAGGCCCCACTAGGGTAAGACGGTGAGAGGCCGAGGCCCCACCAGGGTAAGACGGTGAGAGGCCGAGGCCCCACCAGGGTGAGAGGTCGAGGCCCCACCAGGGCGAGAGGGCGAGGCCCCACCAGGGCGAGAGGGCGAGGCCCCACCAGGGCGAGAGGGCGAGACACCCCAACAGGGCGAGAGGCCGAGGCCCCTCCAGGGCCCCACCAGGGCAGGAGGCCGAAGTCCCACCAGGGCGGAAGGCTGAGGCCACACCAATGCGAGAGGCTGAGAGGCCAAGGCCCGATCAGGGCGGGAGGCCGAGGCCAATGCCCCACCAGGGCGAGAGGCCAAGGCCCCACCAGGACGGGAGGCCGGGGCCCCACCAGGGCGAGAGGGCGAGGCTCTACCAGGGCGAGAGGGCGAGGCTCTACCAGGGCGAGAGGCCGATGCCAAGACCCGAGCAGGGCAAGAGGCCAAGACCCGACCAGGGCAAGAGGCCGAGGCCAAGGTCCCACCAGGGAAAGAGGTAGAGGCCAAGGCCCCAACAGGGCGAGAGGCAGAGGCCAAAGCCCCACCAGGGCGAGAGGCAGAGGCCAAAGCCCCACCAGGGCGAGAGGCAGAGGCCAAAGCCCCACCAGGGCGAGAGGCAGAGGCCAAGGCCCCACCAGGGCCAGAGGCAGAGGCCAAGGCCCCACCAGGGCCAGAGGCCAAGGCCCGACCAGGGCGAGAGGCAGAGGCCAATGCTTCACCAGGGCGAGAGGCCGAGGCCAATGCTTCACCAGGGCGAGAGGCCAAGGCCCCACCTGGGCGAGAGGTAGAGACCAAGGCCCCACAAAGGCGAGAGGTAGAGGCCAAGGCCCCACCAGGGCGAGAGAGGCTGAGGCCCCACCAGGGCGAGAGGCCAAGGCCCCACCAGGGCGAGAGGTCAAGGCCCCACCAGGGCGAGAGGTCAAGGCCCCACCACAGTGAGACCCCCACCAGGGCGAGAGGCCGAGGCCACACCAGAGCGAGAGGCAGAGGCCGAGGCCCCACCAGCCGAGAGGCAGAGACACCCCAAGAGGGCGAGAGGCCGAGGCACCACCAGGGCGAGGCCGAGGCCCCGCCAGCCGAGAGGCCGAGACACCCCAACAGGCCGAGAGGCCGAGACACCAGCAGGGCGAGAGGCCGAGGCCCCACCAGGGCGAGAGGCCGAGGCTCCGCCAAAGCAAGACGGCGAGAGGCAGAGGCTCCACCACGGTGAGACCCCCACCAGGGCGAGAGGCCAAGGCCACACCAGCCGAGAGGCAGAGACACCCCAACAGGGCGAGAGGTCAAGGCCCCATCAGGGCGGGAGGCCTAGAGGGCGAGAGGTCGAGGCCCCACCAGAGCGAGAGGTCGAGGCCCCACCAGGGCGAGAGGCCAAGGCCCGACCAGGGCGAGAGGCCGAGGCCAAGGCCCGACCAGGGTGAGAGGCCGAGGCCAAGGCCTCACCAGGGCGAGAGGCAGGGGCCGATGCCCCACAAGGGCGAGAGGGGCCGATGCCCCACAAGGGCGAGAGGGGCCGATGCCCCACAAGGGCGAGGGAGGCCGATGCCCCACAAGGGCGAGAGGGGCCGATGCCCCACAAGGGCGAGAGGGGCCGATGCCCCACAAGGGCGAGAGGCAGAAGCCGAGGCCCCACAAGGGCCAGAGGCCGAGGCCCCATCAGGGCGAGAGGCAGAGGCCGAGGCCCCACCAGGGCGAGAGGCAAAGGCCGAGGCCCCACCAGGGCGAGAGGCCGAGGCCCCACCAGGGCGAGAGGCAGAGGCCGAGGCCCCACCAGGGCGAGAGGCAGAGGCCGAGGTCCCACCAGGGTGAGAGGCAGAGGGCGAGGCCCCACCAGGGCGAGAGGCCGAGGCCCCGTCAGGGTGAGATGGCGAGAGGCCAGGGCCACACCAAGGCAAGAGGCCAGGGCCCCGTAAGGGCCCCACCAGGGCAAGAGGGCAGAGGCCCCACCAGGGCAAGAGGGCAGAGGCCCCACCAGGGCAAGAGGCAGAGGCCCCACCAGGGCGAGAGGCAGAGGCCCCACCAGGGCAAGAGGCCAGGGCCCCACCAGGGCAAGAGGCCAGGGCCCCGTAAGGGCCCCACCAGGGCAAGAGGGCAGAGGCCCCACCAGGGCAAGAGGGCAGAGGCCCCACCAGGGCAAGAGGCAGAGGCCCCACCAGGGCGAGAGGCAGAGGCCCCACCAGGGCGAGAGGCAGAGGCCGATGCCCCACCAGGGCGAGAGGCAGAGGCCGATGCCCCACCAGGGCGAGAGGCAGAGGCCGATGCCCCACCAGGGCGAGAGGCAGAGGCCCCACCAGGGCAAGAGGGCGAGAGGCCAAGGCCCCTCCAGGGCGAAAAGACAGAGGTCCCCCCAGGGCGAGAGGCAGAGGCCCCACCAGTAATATATGCAAATATACAATTTGAAAGCAATGTGTTTGGCAAGCTGGAGAGTACCATGGATGATACCAAGACTCACCCTCTGACTCTAAAGAAAGCTATATAATGTCTAAAAGATCCAGTTCAAGCACCAAACTCATAGGTTCTAAATTGCCAGCAGTTTATGCCTCAAATAAATACTGGTTGTATTTTGATGTTCCAATCAATATGTAATTCACATTTCAATTCAATGTTTTATGTGGCTTTATTAAACCTAATCCTCAACATACATAGGTTCTATTTCTTCCAACTGAACAAGCTCAAGTAAAGAAATTAACACAGTATCTGTAGATCACTTTCCTAATCTGCAACAAATACAAGTTGAACAAATACAAGCTGAATAGCTTGCACTTCAATTAACTTGATATTTAGAACATCCACCCTAATGGAAAAGAAATGAAATGTAGCCTGTGTTCCTGATAAGACTGCCTGTCATTTGAATCTCCTATGTACAACAACCAGTGGAGTGTTCCTAGCTTCTAAATTGGAGGAACCTCTTTCAGGCTCCCTCCAATGGCTTTCCTCACGGGCGCCCACGAGGAAAGCCCTAAATATCAAGTTCAAGCTATTCGGTGCAGATTAGGAAAGTGATCTACAGATATGTCTCAATGTAGCCCGGATGAAAACTTGTTATAGGTTGAAACACTGGTTGGCTTTTTCTTTGCTTGTTCAGTTAGAAAGAATGGAACTTTATCTTTTGTATGTTGAGTTAGAGTGAACAATCTGTTTTAAGTGGTTGGTTTAATAAAACCTCGAAACATTATTGGCATTTGAATTCAATATTGAAGGGACATCAAAATGCAACTAGTATTTGAGGCATAAACTGCTGCAATTCAAGACTTATAGGTTTGGTGCTGGAACTAGGTCTTTTAGACTGTCTACAAGAAGGATAGGCAAGGAAGAAAGAATGCGAGAAACAAAAATGGACATGGAAAGGAGACTAGGAAGCGGGAATAGGACATAGAATAGGCACTATAAAGAGACTGGTACTATGAAAAGGGAATATGATTAAGAGGAATGTTCAACAAATTTCACCTGCTTAATATATCAGTCAAAATAGAATGGACCCAGGAACTGGCTATATCCCAACTAGATTACTGCAACAGCACGTGTGTGTTTATAAGCCACTCAAAGAAAAATATCCATATCCTACTTATGTCTCTCATGCAATCTTCTGCCTCAAACATAGGGACTAGCTTTTATTGCTTTAGATCATAAATGCCATGGATGGGGCAACAAAAAAACGGAGACACCCCACCAGGGCGAGAGGGCAGAGGCCGAGGCCCCACCAGGGTGAGAGGCTGAGGCCTCACCAGGGCGAGAGGCAGAGGCCGAGGCCCCATCAGGGTGAGAGGCCGAGGCCCCACCAGGGTAAGACGGCGAGAGGCCGAGGCCCCACCAGGGTAAGACGGTGAGAGGCCGAGGCCCCACCAGGGTGAGAGGTCGAGGCCCCACCAGGGCGAGAGGGCAAGGCCCCACCAGGGCGAGAGGGCAAGGCCCCACCAGGGCGAGAGGGCGAGACACCCCAACAGGGCGAGAGGCCGAGGCCCCTCCAGGGCCCCACCAGGGCCCCACCAGGGCGAGAGGCCGAAGTCCCACCAGGGCGGAAGGCTGAGGCCCCACCAATGCGAGAGGCTGAGAGGCCAAGGCCCGATCAGGGCGAGAGGCCGAGGCCAATGCCCCACCAGGGCGAGAAGCCAAGGCCCCACCACGGTGAGACCCCCACCAGGGCGAAAGGCAGAGGCCCCACCAGGGCGAGAGGCAGAGGCCAAGGCCCAACCAGGGCGAGAGGCAGAGGCCAAGGCCCCACCAGGGCGAGAGGCAGAGGCCAAGGCCCCACCAGGGCGAGAGGCAGAGGCCAAGGCCCCACCAGGGCGAGAGGCAGAGGCCGAGGCCCCACCAGGGCGAGAGGCAGAGGCCAAGGCCCCACCAGGGCGAGAGGCCAAGACCCCACCAAGGCGAGAGGCCAAGGCCCCACCAGGACGAGAGGCAGAGGCCAAGGCCCCACCAGGGCGAGAGGCAGAGGCCAAGGCCCCACCAGGGCGAGAGGCAGAGGCCAAGGCCCCACCAGGGCGAGAGGCAGAGGCCAAGGCCCCACCAGGGCGAGAGGCAGAGGCCAAGGCCCCACCAGGGCGAGAGGCAGAGGCCAAGGCCCCACCAGGACGAGAGGCAGAGGCCAAGGCCCCACCAGGGCGAGAGGCAGAGGCCAAGGCCCCACCAGGGCGAGAGCCAGAGGCCAAGGCCCCACCAGGGCGAGAGGCAGAGGCCAAAGCCCCACCAGGGCGAGAGGCAGAGGCCAAAGCCCCACCAGGGCGAGAGGCAGAGGCCAAAGCCCCACCAGGGCGAGAGGCAGAGGCCAAGGCCCCACCAGGGCGAGAGGCCAAGCCCCCACCAAGGCGAGAGGCCGAGGCCCGACCAGGGCGAGAGGCCGAGGCCAATGCTTCACCAGGGCGAGAGGCCGAGGCCAAGGCCCCACCTGGGCGAGAGGTAGAGACCAAGGCCCCACAAGGGCGAGAGGTAGAGGCCAAGGCCCCACCAGGGCGAGAGGCCAAGGCCCCACCAGGGCGAGAGGCCAAGGCCCCACCAGGGCGAGACCCCCACCAGGGCGAGAGGCCGAGGCCACACCAGAGCGAGAGGCAGAGGCCGAGGCCCCACCAGCCGAGAGGCAGAGACACCCCAAGAGGGCGAGAGGCCGAGGCCCCACCAGGGCGAGGCCGAGGCCCCGCCAGCCGAGAGGCCGAGACACCCCAACAGGGCGAGAGGCCGAGACACCAGCAGGGCGAGAGGCCTAGGCCCCACCAGGGCGAGAGGCCGAGGCTCCGCCAGGGCAAGACGGCGAGAGGCAGAGGCCACACCAGCCGAGAGGCAGAGACACCCCAACAGGGCGAGAGGCCGAGGCCCCACCAGAGCGGGAGGCCTAGAGGGTGAGAGGTCGAGGCCCCACCAGGGCGAGAGGCCGAGGCCCCACCAGGGCGAGAGGCCGAGGCCAATGCCTCACCAGGGCGAGAGGCAGAGGCCAAGGCCCCACCAGGACGAGAGGCAGAGACCGATGCCCCACAAGGGCGAGAGGGGCCGAGGCCCCACCAGGGCGAGAGGCAGAAGCCGAGGCCCCACCAGGGCGAGAGGCAGAAGCCGAGGCCCCACCAGGGCGAGAGGCAGAAGCCGAGGCCCCACCAGGGCGAGAGGCAGAGGCCCCAGCAGGGTGAGGCAGAGGGCGAGGCCCCGTCAGGGTGAGATGGCGAGAGGCCGAGGCCCCACCAGGGCGAGAGGCCGAGACCCCACCAGGGCAAGAGGCAGAGGCCCCACCAGGGCAAGAGGCAGAGGCCCCACCAGGGCAAGAGGCAGAGGCCCCACCAGGGCAAGAGGCAGAGGCCCCACCAGGGCGAGAGGCAGAGGCCGATGCCCCACCAGGGCGAGAGGCAGAGGCCGATGCCCCACCAGGGCGAGAGGCAGAGGCCCCACCAGGGCAATAGGGCGAGAGGCCAGGGCCCTTCCAGGGCGAGAGGCAGAGGTCCCCCCAGGGCGAGAGGCAGAGGCCCCACCAGTAATATATGCAAATATACAATTTGAAAGCAATGTGTTTGGCAAGCTGGAGAGTACCATGGATGATACCAAGACTCACCCTCTGACTCTAAAGAAAGCTATATAATGTCTAAAAGATCCAGTTCAAGCACCAAACTCATAGGTCTTAAATTGCCAGCAGTTTATGCCTCAAAATAAATACTGGTTGTATTTTGATGTTCCAATCAATATGTAATTCACATTTCAATTCAATGTTTTATGTGGCTTTATTAAACCTAATCCTCAACATACATAGGTTCTATTTCTTCCAACTGAACAAGCTCAAGTAAAGAAATTAACACAGTATCTGTAGATCACTTTCCTAATCTGCAACAAATACAAGTTGAACAAATACAAGCTGAATAGCTTGCACTTGAATTAACTTGATATTTAGAACATCCACCCTAATGGAAAAGAAATAAAATGTAGCCTGTGTTCCTGATAAGACTGTCTGTCATTTGAATCTCCTATGTACAACAACCAGTGGAGTGTTCCTAGCTTCTAAATTGGAGGAACCTCTTTCAGGCTCCCTCCAATGGCTTTCCTCACGGGCGCCCACGAGGAAAGCCCTAAATATCAAGTTCAAGCTATTCGGTGCAGATTAGGAAAGTGATCTACAGATATGTCTCAATGTAGCCCGGATGAAAACTTGTTATAGGTTGAAACACTGGTTGGCTTTTTCTTTGCTTGTTCAGTTAAAAAGAATGGAACTTTATCTTTTGTATGTTGAGTTAGAGTGAACAATCTGTTTTAAGTGGTTGGTTTAATAAAACCTCGAAACATTATTGGCATTTGAATTCAATATTGAAGGGACATCAAAATGCAACTAGTATTTCAGGCATACACTGCTGCAATTCAAGACTTATAGGTTTGGTGCTGGAACTAGGTCTTTTAGACTGTCTACAAGAAGGATAGGCAAGGAAGAAAGAATACGAGAAACAAAAATGGACATGGAAAGGAGACTAGGAAGCGGGAATAGGACATAGAATAGGCACTATAAAGAGACTGGTACTATGAAAAGGGAATATGATTAAGAGGAATGTTCAACAAATTTCACCTGCTTAATATATCAGTCAAAATAGAATGGACCCAGGAACAGGCTATATCCCAACTAGATTACTGCAACAGCATGTGTGTGTTTATAAGCCACTCCAAGAAAAATATCCATATCCTACTTATGTCTCTCATGCGATCTTCTGCCTCAAACATAGGGACTAGCTTTTATTGCTTTAGATCATAAATGCCATGGATGGGGCAACAAAAAATCTGAGACACCCCACCAGAGCGAGAGGCAGAGGCCGAGGCCCCAGCAGGGCGAGAGGCAGAGGCCCCACCAGGGCGAGAGGCAGAGGCCGAGGCCCCACCCGGGCGAGAGGCAGAGGCCGAGGCCCCACCCGGGCGAGAGGCAGAGGCCGAGGCCCCACCCGGGCGAGAGGCAGAGGCCGAGGCCCCACCCGGGCGAGAGGCAGAGGCCGAGGCCCCACCCGGGCGAGAGGCCGAGGCCCCACCCGGGCGAGAGGCAGAGGCCGAGGCCCCACCCGGGCGAGAGGCCGAGGCCCCACCCGGGCGAGAGGCAGAGGCCGAGGCCCCACCCGGGCGAGAGGCAGAGGCCGAGGCCCCACCCGGGCGAGAGGCAGGGGCCGAGGCCCCACCAGGGCGAGAGGCAGGGGCCGAGGCCCCACCAGGGCGAGAGGCAGGGGCCGAGGCCCCACAAGGGCGAGAGGCAAGGCCCCACCAGGGCGAGAGGGCAAGGCCCCACCAGGGCGAGAGGGCGAGACACCCCAACAGGGCGAGAGGCCGAGGCCCCTCCAGGGCCCCACCAGGGCCCCACCAGGGCGGGAGGCCGAAGTCCCACCAGGGCGGAAGGCTGAGGCCCCACCAATGCGAGAGGCTGAGAGGCCAAGGCCCGATCAGGGCGAGAGGCCGAGGCCAATGCCCCACCAGGGCGAGAAGCCAAGGCCCCACCACGGTGAGACCCCCACCAGGGCGAAAGGCAGAGGCCCCACCAGGGCGAGAGGCAGAGGCCAAGGCCCCACCAGGGCGAGAGGCAGAGGCCAAGGCCCCACCAGGGCGAGAGGCAGAGGCCAAGGCCCCACCAGGGCGAGAGGCAGAGGCCAAGGCCCCACCAGGGCGAGAGGCAGAGGCCGAGGCCCCACAAGGGCGAGAGGCAGAGGCCAAGGCCCCACCAGGGCGAGAGGCCAAGACCCCACCAAGGCGAGAGGCCAAGGCCCCACCAGGACGAGAGGCAGAGGCCAAAGCCCCACCAGGGCGAGAGGCAGAGGCCAAGGCCCCACCAGGGCGAGAGGCAGAGGCCAAGGCCCCACCAGGGCGAGAGGCAGAGGCCAAGGCCCCACCAGGGCGAGAGGCAGAGGCCAAGGCCCCACCAGGGCGAGAGGCAGAGGCCAAGGCCCCACCAGGGCGAGAGGCAGAGGCCAAGGCCCCACCAGGGCGAGAGCCAGAGGCCAAGGCCCCACCAGGGCGAGAGCCAGAGGCCAAGGCCCCACCAGGGCGAGAGCCAGAGGCCAAGGCCCCACCAGGGCGAGAGGCAGAGGCCAAAGCCCCACCAGGGCGAGAGGCAGAGCCCAAAGCCCCACCAGGGCGAGAGGCAGAGGCCAAGGCCCCACCAGGGCGAGAGGCCAAGCCCCCACCAAGGCGAGAGGCCGAGGCCCGACCAGGGCGAGAGGCCGAGGCCAATGCTTCACCAGGGCGAGAGGCCAAGGCCCCACCTGGGCGAGAGGTAGAGACCAAGGCCCCACAAGGGCGAGAGGTAGAGGCCAAGGCCCCACCAGGGCGAGAGGCCAAGGCCCCACCAGGGCGAGAGGCCAAGGCCCCACCAGGGCGAGAGGCCAAGGCCCCACCAGGGCGAGACCCCCACCAGGGCGAGAGGCCGAGGCCACACCAGAGCGAGAGGCAGAGGCCGAGGCCCCACCAGCCGAGAGGCAGAGACACCCCAAGAGGGCGAGAGGCCGAGGCCCCACCAGGGCGAGGCCGAGGCCCCGCCAGCCGAGAGGCCGAGACACCCCAACAGGGCGAGAGGCCGAGACACCAGCAGGGCGAGAGGCCTAGGCCCCGCCAGGGCGAGAGGCCGAGGCTCCGCCAGGGCAAGACGGCGAGAGGCAGAGGCCACACCAGCCGAGAGGCAGAGACACCCCAACAGGGCGAGAGGCCGAGGCCCCACCAGAGCGGGAGGCCTAGAGGGTGAGAGGTCGAGGCCCCACCAGGGCGAGAGGCCGAAACCCCACCAGGGCGAGAGGCCGAGGCCAATGCCTCACCAGGGCGAGAGGCAGAGGCCAAGGCCCCACCAGGACGAGAGGCAGAGACCGATGCCCCACAAGGGCGAGAGGGGCCGAGGCCCCACCAGGGCGAGAGGCAGAAGCCGAGGCCCCACTAGGGCGAGAGGCAGAAGCCGAGGCCCCACCAGGGCGAGAGGCAGAGGCCCCAGCAGGGTGAGGCAGAGGGCGAGGCCCCGTCAGGGTGAGATGGCGAGAGGCCGAGGCCCCACCAGGGCGAGAGGCCGAGACCCCACCAGGGCAAGAGGCAGAGGCCCCACCAGGGCAAGAGGCAGAGGCCCCACCAGGGCAAGAGGCAGAGGCCCCACCAGGGCAAGAGGCAGAGGCCCCACCAGGGCGAGAGGCAGAGGCCGATGCCCCACCAGGGCGAGAGGCAGAGGCCGATGCCCCACCAGGGCGAGAGGCAGAGGCCGATGCCCCACCAGGGCGAGAGGCAGAGGCCCCACCAGGGCAATAGGGCGAGAGGCCAGGGCCCTTCCAGGGCGAGAGGCAGAGGTCCCCCCAGGGCGAGAGGCAGAGGCCCCACCAGTAATATATGCAAATATACAATTTGAAAGCAATGTGTTTGGCAAGCTGGAGAGTACCATGGATGATACCAAGACTCACCCTCTGACTCTAAAGAAAGCTATATAATGTCTAAAAGATCCAGTTCAAGCACCAAACTCATAGGTCTTAAATTGCCAGCAGTTTATGCCTCAAAATAAATACTGGTTGTATTTTGATGTTCCAATCAATATGTAATTCACATTTCAATTCAATGTTTTATGTGGCTTTATTAAACCTAATCCTCAACATACATAGGTTCTATTTCTTCCAACTGAACAAGCTCAAGTAAAGAAATTAACACAGTATCTGTAGATCACTTTCCTAATCTGCAACAAATACAAGTTGAACAAATACAAGCTGAATAGCTTGCACTTGAATTAACTTGATATTTAGAACATCCACCCTAATGGAAAAGAAATAAAATGTAGCCTGTGTTCCTGATAAGACTGTCTGTCATTTGAATCTCCTATGTACAACAACCAGTGGAGTGTTCCTAGCTTCTAAATTGGAGGAACCTCTTTCAGGCTCCCTCCAATGGCTTTCCTCACGGGCGCCCACGAGGAAAGCCCTAAATATCAAGTTCAAGGTATTCGGTGCAGATTAGGAAAGTGATCTACAGATATGTCTCAATGTAGCCCGGATGAAAACTTGTTATAGGTTGAAACACTGGTTGGCTTTTTCTTTGCTTGTTCAGTTAAAAAGAATGGAACTTTATCTTTTGTATGTTGAGTTAGAGTGAACAATCTGTTTTAAGTGGTTGGTTTAATAAAACCTCGAAACATTATTGGCATTTGAATTCAATATTGAAGGGACATCAAAATGCAACTAGTATTTCAGGCATACACTGCTGCAATTCAAGACTTATAGGTTTGGTGCTGGAACTAGGTCTTTTAGACTGTCTACAAGAAGGATAGGCAAGGAAGAAAGAATACGAGAAACAAAAATGGACATGGAAAGGAGACTAGGAAGCGGGAATAGGACATAGAATAGGCACTATAAAGAGACTGGTACTATGAAAAGGGAATATGATTAAGAGGAATGTTCAACAAATTTCACCTGCTTAATATATCAGTCAAAATAGAATGGACCCAGGAACAGGCTATATCCCAACTAGATTACTGCAACAGCATGTGTGTGTTTATAAGCCACTCCAAGAAAAATATCCATATCCTACTTATGTCTCTCATGCGATCTTCTGCCTCAAACATAGGGACTAGCTTTTATTGCTTTAGATCATAAATGCCATGGATGGGGCAACAAAAAATCTGAGACACCCCACCAGAGCGAGAGGCAGAGGCCGAGGCCCCAGCAGGGCGAGAGGCAGAGGCCGAGGCCCCACCAGGGCGAGAGGCAGAGGCCGAGGCCCCACCCGGGCGAGAGGCAGAGGCCGAGGCCCCACCCGGGCGAGAGGCAGAGGCCGAGGCCCCACCCGGGCGAGAGGCAGAGGCCGAGGCCCCACCCGGGCGAGAGGCAGAGGCCGAGGCCCCACCCGGGCGAGAGGCAGGGGCCGAGGCCCCACCAGGGCGAGAGGCAGGGGCCGAGGCCCCACAAGGGCGAGAGGCAAGGCCCCACCAGGGCGAGAGGGCAAGGCCCCACCAGGGCGAGAGGGCGAGACACCCCAACAGGGCGAGAGGCCGAGGCCCCTCCAGGGCCCCACCAGGGCCCCACCAGGGCGGGAGGCCGAAGTCCCACCAGGGCGGAAGGCTGAGGCCCCACCAATGCGAGAGGCTGAGAGGCCAAGGCCCGATCAGGGCGAGAGGCCGAGGCCAATGCCCCACCAGGGCGAGAAGCCAAGGCCCCACCACGGTGAGACCCCCACCAGGGCGAAAGGCAGAGGCCCCACCAGGGCGAGAGGCAGAGGCCAAGGCCCCACCAGGGCGAGAGGCAGAGGCCAAGGCCCCACCAGGGCGAGAGGCAGAGGCCAAGGCCCCACCAGGGCGAGAGGCAGAGGCCAAGGCCCCACCAGGGCGAGAGGCAGAGGCCGAGGCCCCACCAGGGCGAGAGGCAGAGGCCAAGGCCCCACCAGGGCGAGAGGCCAAGACCCCACCAAGGCGAGAGGCCAAGGCCCCACCAGGACGAGAGGCAGAGGCCAAAGCCCCACCAGGGCGAGAGGCAGAGGCCAAGGCCCCACCAGGGCGAGAGGCAGAGGCCAAGGCCCCACCAGGGCGAGAGGCAGAGGCCAAGGCCCCACCAGGGCGAGAGGCAGAGGCCAAGGCCCCACCAGGGCGAGAGGCAGAGGCCAAGGCCCCACCAGGACGAGAGGCAGAGGCCAAGGCCCCACCAGGGCGAGAGCCAGAGGCCAAGGCCCCACCAGGGCGAGAGCCAGAGGCCAAGGCCCCACCAGGGCGAGAGCCAGAGGCCAAGGCCCCACCAGGGCGAGAGGCAGAGGCCAAAGCCCCACCAGGGCGAGAGGCAGAGGCCAAAGCCCCACCAGGGCGAGAGGCAGAGGCCAAGGCCCCACCAGGGCGAGAGGCCAAGCCCCCACCAAGGCGAGAGGCCGAGGCCCGACCAGGGCGAGAGGCCGAGGCCAATGCTTCACCAGGGCGAGAGGCCAAGGCCCCACCTGGGCGAGAGGTAGAGACCAAGGCCCCACAAGGGCGAGAGGTAGAGGCCAAGGCCCCACCAGGGCGAGAGGCCAAGGCCCCACCAGGGCGAGAGGCCAAGGCCCCACCAGGGCGAGAGGCCAAGGCCCCACCAGGGCGAGACCCCCACCAGGGCGAGAGGCCGAGGCCACACCAGAGCGAGAGGCAGAGGCCGAGGCCCCACCAGCCGAGAGGCAGAGACACCCCAAGAGGGCGAGAGGCCGAGGCCCCACCAGGGCGAGGCCGAGGCCCCGCCAGCCGAGAGGCCGAGACACCCCAACAGGGCGAGAGGCCGAGACACCAGCAGGGCGAGAGGCCTAGGCCCCGCCAGGGCGAGAGGCCGAGGCTCCGCCAGGGCAAGACGGCGAGAGGCAGAGGCCACACCAGCCGAGAGGCAGAGACACCCCAACAGGGCGAGAGGCCGAGGCCCCACCAGAGCGGGAGGCCTAGAGGGTGAGAGGTCGAGGCCCCACCAGGGCGAGAGGCCGAAGCCCCACCAGGGCGAGAGGCCGAAACCCCACCAGGGCGAGAGGCCGAGGCCAATGCCTCACCAGGGCGAGAGGCAGAGGCCAAGGCCCCACCAGGACGAGAGGCAGAGACCGATGCCCCACAAGGGCGAGAGGGGCCGAGGCCCCACCAGGGCGAGAGGCAGAAGCCGAGGCCCCACCAGGGCGAGAGGCAGAAGCCGAGGCCCCACCAGGGCGAGAGGCAGAAGCCGAGGCCCCACCAGGGCGAGAGGCAGAGGCCCCAGCAGGGTGAGGCAGAGGGCGAGGCCCCGTCAGGGTGAGATGGCGAGAGGCCGAGGCCCCACCAGGGCGAGAGGCCGAGACCCCACCAGGGCAAGAGGCAGAGGCCCCACCAGGGCAAGAGGCAGAGGCCCCACCAGGGCAAGAGGCAGAGGCCCCACCAGGGCAAGAGGCAGAGGCCCCACCAGGGCGAGAGGCAGAGGCCGATGCCCCACCAGGGCGAGAGGCAGAGGCCGATGCCCCACCAGGGCGAGAGGCAGAGGCCGATGCCCCACCAGGGCGAGAGGCAGAGGCCCCACCAGGGCAATAGGGCGAGAGGCCAGGGCCCTTCCAGGGCGAGAGGCAGAGGTCCCCCCAGGGCGAGAGGCAGAGGCCCCACCAGTAATATATGCAAATATACAATTTGAAAGCAATGTGTTTGGCAAGCTGGAGAGTACCATGGATGATACCAAGACTCACCCTCTGACTCTAAAGAAAGCTATATAATGTCTAAAAGATCCAGTTCAAGCACCAAACTCATAGGTCTTAAATTGCCAGCAGTTTATGCCTCAAAATAAATACTGGTTGTATTTTGATGTTCCAATCAATATGTAATTCACATTTCAATTCAATGTTTTATGTGGCTTTATTAAACCTAATCCTCAACATACATAGGTTCTATTTCTTCCAACTGAACAAGCTCAAGTAAAGAAATTAACACAGTATCTGTAGATCACTTTCCTAATCTGCAACAAATACAAGTTGAACAAATACAAGCTGAATAGCTTGCACTTGAATTAACTTGATATTTAGAACATCCACCCTAATGGAAAAGAAATAAAATGTAGCCTGTGTTCCTGATAAGACTGTCTGTCATTTGAATCTCCTATGTACAACAACCAGTGGAGTGTTCCTAGCTTCTAAATTGGAGGAACCTCTTTCAGGCTCCCTCCAATGGCTTTCCTCACGGGCGCCCACGAGGAAAGCCCTAAATATCAAGTTCAAGGTATTCGGTGCAGATTAGGAAAGTGATCTACAGATATGTCTCAATGTAGCCCGGATTAAAACTTGTTATAGGTTGAAACACTGGTTGGCTTTTTCTTTGCTTGTTCAGTTAAAAAGAATGGAACTTTATCTTTTGTATGTTGAGTTAGAGTGAACAATCTGTTTTAAGTGGTTGGTTTAATAAAACCTCGAAACATTATTGGCATTTGAATTCAATATTGAAGGGACATCAAAATGCAACTAGTATTTCAGGCATACACTGCTGCAATTCAAGACTTATAGGTTTGGTGCTGGAACTAGGTCTTTTAGACTGTCTACAAGAAGGATAGGCAAGGAAGAAAGAATACGAGAAACAAAAATGGACATGGAAAGGAGACTAGGAAGCGGGAATAGGACATAGAATAGGCACTATAAAGAGACTGGTACTATGAAAAGGGAATATGATTAAGAGGAATGTTCAACAAATTTCACCTGCTTAATATATCAGTCAAAATAGAATGGACCCAGGAACAGGCTATATCCCAACTAGATTACTGCAACAGCATGTGTGTGTTTATAAGCCACTCCAAGAAAAATATCCATATCCTACTTATGTCTCTCATGCGATCTTCTGCCTCAAACATAGGGACTAGCTTTTATTGCTTTAGATCATAAATGCCATGGATGGGGCAACAGAAAATCTGAGACACCCCACCAGAGCGAGAGGCAGAGGCCGAGGCCCCAGCAGGGCGAGAGGCAGAGGCCGAGGCCCCACCAGGGCGAGAGGCAGAGGCCGAGGCCCCACCCGGGCGAGAGGCAGAGGCCGAGGCCCCACCCGGGCGAGAGGCAGAGGCCGAGGCCCCACCCGGGCGAGAGGCAGAGGCCGAGGCCCCACCCGGGCGAGAGGCAGAGGCCGAGGCCCCACCGAGGCGAGAGGACGAGGCCCCACCCGGGCGAGAGGCAGAGGCCGAGGCCCCACCCGGGCGAGAGGCAGAGGCCGAGGCCCCACCCGGGCGAGAGGCAGGGGCCGAGGCCCCACCAGGGCAAGAGGCAGGGGCCGAGGCCCCACAAGGGCGAGAGGCAGGGGCCGAGGCCCCACAAGGGCGAGAGGCAGGGGCCGAGGCCCCACCAGGGCGAGAGGCAGAGGCCGAGGCCCCACCAGGATAAGACTGAGAGGCCGAGGCCCCACCAGGGCGAGAGGTCGAGGCCCCACCAGGGCGAGAGGCTGAGACACCACAACAGGGCGAGAGGCCGAGGCCCCACCAGGGCGGGAGGCCGAGGCCCCACCAGGGCGGGAGGCCGAGGCCCCACCAGGGCGAGAGGCCGAGGCCAATGCCTCACCAGGGCGAGAGGCAGAGGCCAAGGCCCCACCAGGACGAGAGGCAGAGACCGATGCCCCACAAGGGCGAGAGGGGCCGAGGCCCCACCAGGGCGAGAGGCAGAAGCCGAGGCCCCACCAGGGCGAGAGGCAGAAGCCGAGGCCCCACCAGGGCGAGAGGCAGAAGCCGAGGCCCCACCAGGGCGAGAGGCAGAGGCCCCAGCAGGGTGAGGCAGAGGGCGAGGCCCCGTCAGGGTGAGATGGCGAGAGGCCGAGGCCCCACCAGGGCGAGAGGCCGAGACCCCACCAGGGCAAGAGGCAGAGGCCCCACCAGGGCAAGAGGCAGAGGCCCCACCAGGGCAAGAGGCAGAGGCCCCACCAGGGCGAGAGGCAGAGGCCGATGCCCCACCAGGGCGAGAGGCAGAGGCCGATGCCCCACCAGGGCGAGAGGCAGAGGCCCCACCAGGGCAATAGGGCGAGAGGCCAGGGCCCTTCCAGGGCGAGAGGCAGAGGCCCCACCAGTAATATATGCAAATATACAATTTGAAAGCAATGTGTTTGGCAAGCTGGAGAGTACCATGGATGATACCAAGACTCACCCTCTGACTCTAAAGAAAGCTATATAATGTCTAAAAGATCCAGTTCAAGCACCAAACTCATAGGTCTTAAATTGCCAGCAGTTTATGCCTCAAAATAAATACTGGTTGTATTTTGATGTTCCAATCAATATGTAATTCACATTTCAATTCAATGTTTTATGTGGCTTTATTAAACCTAATCCTCAACATACATAGGTTCTATTTCTTCCAACTGAACAAGCTCAAGTAAAGAAATTAACACAGTATCTGTAGATCACTTTCCTAATCTGCAACAAATACAAGTTGAACAAATACAAGCTGAATAGCTTGCACTTGAATTAACTTGATATTTAGAACATCCACCCTAATGGAAAAGAAATAAAATGTAGCCTGTGTTCCTGATAAGACTGTCTGTCATTTGAATCTCCTATGTACAACAACCAGTGGAGTGTTCCTAGCTTCTAAATTGGAGGAACCTCTTTCAGGCTCCCTCCAATGGCTTTCCTCACGGGCGCCCACGAGGAAAGCCCTAAATATCAAGTTCAAGCTATTCGGTGCAGATTAGGAAAGTGATCTACAGATATGTCTCAATGTAGCCCGGATGAAAACTTGTTATAGGTTGAAACACTGGTTGGCTTTTTCTTTGCTTGTTCAGTTAAAAAGAATGGAACTTTATCTTTTGTATGTTGAGTTAGAGTGAACAATCTGTTTTAAGTGGTTGGTTTAATAAAACCTCGAAACATTATTGGCATTTGAATTCAATATTGAAGGGACATCAAAATGCAACTAGTATTTCAGGCATACACTGCTGCAATTCAAGACTTATAGGTTTGGTGCTGGAACTAGGTCTTTTAGACTGTCTACAAGAAGGATAGGCAAGGAAGAAAGAATACGAGAAACAAAAATGGACATGGAAAGGAGACTAGGAAGCGGGAATAGGACATAGAATAGGCACTATAAAGAGACTGGTACTATGAAAAGGGAATATGATTAAGAGGAATGTTCAACAAATTTCACCTGCTTAATATATCAGTCAAAATAGAATGGACCCAGGAACAGGCTATATCCCAACTAGATTACTGCAACAGCATGTGTGTGTTTATAAGCCACTCCAAGAAAAATATCCATATCCTACTTATGTCTCTCATGCGATCTTCTGCCTCAAACATAGGGACTAGCTTTTATTGCTTTAGATCATAAATGCCATGGATGGGGCAACAAAAAATCTGAGACACCCCACCAGAGCGAGAGGCAGAGGCCGAGGCCCCAGCAGGGCGAGAGGCAGAGGCCCCACCAGGGCGAGAGGCAGAGGCCGAGGCCCCACCCGGGCGAGAGGCAGAGGCCGAGGCCCCACCCGGGCGAGAGGCAGAGGCCGAGGCCCCACCCGGGCGAGAGGCAGAGGCCGAGGCCCCACCCGGGCGAGAGGCAGAGGCCGAGGCCCCACCCGGGCGAGAGGCCGAGGCCCCACCCGGGCGAGAGGCAGAGGCCGAGGCCCCACCCGGGCGAGAGGCAGAGGCCGAGGCCCCACCCGGGCGAGAGGCAGAGGCCGAGGCCCCACCCGGGCGAGAGGCAGAGGCCGAGGCCCCACCCGGGCGAGAGGCAGAGGCCGAGGCCCCACCCGGGCGAGAGGCAGGGGCCGAGGCCCCACCAGGGCGAGAGGCAGGGGCCGAGGCCCCACCAGGGCGAGAGGCAGGGGCCGAGGCCCCACAAGGGCGAGAGGCAAGGCCCCACCAGGGCGAGAGGGCAAGGCCCCACCAGGGCGAGAGGGCGAGACACCCCAACAGGGCGAGAGGCCGAGGCCCCTCCAGGGCCCCACCAGGGCCCCACCAGGGCGGGAGGCCGAAGTCCCACCAGGGCGGAAGGCTGAGGCCCCACCAATGCGAGAGGCTGAGAGGCCAAGGCCCGATCAGGGCGAGAGGCCGAGGCCAATGCCCCACCAGGGCGAGAAGCCAAGGCCCCACCACGGTGAGACCCCCACCAGGGCGAAAGGCAGAGGCCCCACCAGGGCGAGAGGCAGAGGCCAAGGCCCCACCAGGGCGAGAGGCAGAGGCCAAGGCCCCACCAGGGCGAGAGGCAGAGGCCAAGGCCCCACCAGGGCGAGAGGCAGAGGCCAAGGCCCCACCAGGGCGAGAGGCAGAGGCCGAGGCCCCACCAGGGCGAGAGGCAGAGGCCAAGGCCCCACCAGGGCGAGAGGCCAAGACCCCACCAAGGCGAGAGGCCAAGGCCCCACCAGGACGAGAGGCAGAGGCCAAAGCCCCACCAGGGCGAGAGGCAGAGGCCAAGGCCCCACCAGGGCGAGAGGCAGAGGCCAAGGCCCCACCAGGGCGAGAGGCAGAGGCCAAGGCCCCACCAGGGCGAGAGGCAGAGGCCAAGGCCCCACCAGGACGAGAGGCAGAGGCCAAGGCCCCACCAGGGCGAGAGCCAGAGGCCAAGGCCCCACCAGGGCGAGAGCCAGAGGCCAAGGCCCCACCAGGGCGAGAGCCAGAGGCCAAGGCCCCACCAGGGCGAGAGGCAGAGGCCAAAGCCCCACCAGGGCGAGAGGCAGAGGCCAAGGCCCCACCAGGGCGAGAGGCAGAGGCCAAGGCCCCACCAGGGCGAGAGGCCAAGCCCCCACCAAGGCGAGAGGCCGAGGCCCGACCAGGGCGAGAGGCCGAGGCCAATGCTTCACCAGGGCGAGAGGCCAAGGCCCCACCTGGGCGAGAGGTAGAGACCAAGGCCCCACAAGGGCGAGAGGTAGAGGCCAAGGCCCCACCAGGGCGAGAGGCCAAGGCCCCACCAGGGCGAGAGGCCAAGGCCCCACCAGGGCGAGAGGCCAAGGCCCCACCAGGGCGAGACCCCCACCAGGGCGAGAGGCCGAGGCCACACCAGAGCGAGAGGCAGAGGCCGAGGCCCCACCAGCCGAGAGGCAGAGACACCCCAAGAGGGCGAGAGGCCGAGGCCCCACCAGGGCGAGGCCGAGGCCCCGCCAGCCGAGAGGCCGAGACACCCCAACAGGGCGAGAGGCCGAGACACCCCAACAGGGCGAGAGGCCGAGACACCAGCAGGGCGAGAGGCCTAGGCCCCGCCAGGGCGAGAGGCCGAGGCTCCGCCAGGGCAAGACGGCGAGAGGCAGAGGCCACACCAGCCGAGAGGCAGAGACACCCCAACAGGGCGAGAGGCCGAGGCCCCACCAGAGCGGGAGGCCTAGAGGGTGAGAGGTCGAGGCCCCACCAGGGCGAGAGGCCGAAACCCCACCAGGGCGAGAGGCCGAGGCCAATGCCTCACCAGGGCGAGAGGCAGAGACCAACGCCCCACCAGGACGAGAGGCAGAGACCGATGCCCCACAAGGGCGAGAGGGGCCGAGGCCCCACCAGGGCGAGAGGCAGAAGCCGAGGCCCCACCAGGGCGAGAGGCAGAAGCCGAGGCCCCACCAGGGCGAGAGGCAGAGGCCCCAGCAGGGTGAGGCAGAGGGCGAGGCCCCGTCAGGGTGAGATGGCGAGAGGCCGAGGCCCCACCAGGGCGAGAGGCCGAGACCCCACCAGGGCAAGAGGCAGAGGCCCCACCAGGGCAAGAGGCAGAGGCCCCACCAGGGCAAGAGGCAGAGGCCCCACCAGGGCAAGAGGCAGAGGCCCCACCAGGGCGAGAGGCAGAGGCCGATGCCCCACCAGGGCGAGAGGCAGAGGCCGATGCCCCACCAGGGCGAGAGGCAGAGGCCGATGCCCCACCAGGGCGAGAGGCAGAGGCCCCACCAGGGCAATAGGGCGAGAGGCCAGGGCCCTTCCAGGGCGAGAGGCAGAGGTCCCCCCAGGGCGAGAGGCAGAGGCCCCACCAGTAATATATGCAAATATACAATTTGAAAGCAATGTGTTTGGCAAGCTGGAGAGTACCATGGATGATACCAAGACTCACCCTCTGACTCTAAAGAAAGCTATATAATGTCTAAAAGATCCAGTTCAAGCACCAAACTCATAGGTCTTAAATTGCCAGCAGTTTATGCCTCAAAATAAATACTGGTTGTATTTTGATGTTCCAATCAATATGTAATTCACATTTCAATTCAATGTTTTATGTGGCTTTATTAAACCTAATCCTCAACATACATAGGTTCTATTTCTTCCAACTGAACAAGCTCAAGTAAAGAAATTAACACAGTATCTGTAGATCACTTTCCTAATCTGCAACAAATACAAGTTGAACAAATACAAGCTGAATAGCTTGCACTTGAATTAACTTGATATTTAGAACATCCACCCTAATGGAAAAGAAATAAAATGTAGCCTGTGTTCCTGATAAGACTGTCTGTCATTTGAATCTCCTATGTACAACAACCAGTGGAGTGTTCCTAGCTTCTAAATTGGAGGAACCTCTTTCAGGCTCCCTCCAATGGCTTTCCTCACGGGCGCCCACGAGGAAAGCCCTAAATATCAAGTTCAAGGTATTCGGTGCAGATTAGGAAAGTGATCTACAGATATGTCTCAATGTAGCCCGGATGAAAACTTGTTATAGGTTGAAACACTGGTTGGCTTTTTCTTTGCTTGTTCAGTTAAAAAGAATGGAACTTTATCTTTTGTATGTTGAGTTAGAGTGAACAATCTGTTTTAAGTGGTTGGTTTAATAAAACCTCGAAACATTATTGGCATTTGAATTCAATATTGAAGGGACATCAAAATGCAACTAGTATTTCAGGCATACACTGCTGCAATTCAAGACTTATAGGTTTGGTGCTGGAACTAGGTCTTTTAGACTGTCTACAAGAAGGATAGGCAAGGAAGAAAGAATACGAGAAACAAAAATGGACATGGAAAGGAGACTAGGAAGCGGGAATAGGACATAGAATAGGCACTATAAAGAGACTGGTACTATGAAAAGGGAATATGATTAAGAGGAATGTTCAACAAATTTCACCTGCTTAATATATCAGTCAAAATAGAATGGACCCAGGAACAGGCTATATCCCAACTAGATTACTGCAACAGCATGTGTGTGTTTATAAGCCACTCCAAGAAAAATATCCATATCCTACTTATGTCTCTCATGCGATCTTCTGCCTCAAACATAGGGACTAGCTTTTATTGCTTTAGATCATAAATGCCATGGATGGGGCAACAAAAAATCTGAGACACCCCACCAGAGCGAGAGGCAGAGGCCGAGGCCCCAGCAGGGCGAGAGGCAGAGGCCGAGGCCCCACCAGGGCGAGAGGCAGAGGCCGAGGCCCCACCCGGGCGAGAGGCAGAGGCCGAGGCCCCACCCGGGCGAGAGGCAGAGGCCGAGGCCCCACCCGGGCGAGAGGCAGAGGCCGAGGCCCCACCCGGGCGAGAGGCAGAGGCCGAGGCCCCACCCGGGCGAGAGGCAGAGGCCGAGGCCCCACCGAGGCGAGAGGACGAGGCCCCACCCGGGCGAGAGGCAGAGGCCGAGGCCCCACCCGGGCGAGAGGCAGAGGCCGAGGCCCCACCCGGGCGAGAGGCAGGGGCCGAGGCCCCACCAGGGCAAGAGGCAGGGGCCGAGGCCCCACAAGGGCGAGAGGCAGGGGCCGAGGCCCCACAAGGGCGAGAGGCAGGGGCCGAGGCCCCACCAGGGCGAGAGGCAGAGGCCGAGGCCCCACCAGGATAAGACTGAGAGGCCGAGGCCCCACCAGGGCGAGAGGTCGAGGCCCCACCAGGGCGAGAGGCTGAGACACCACAACAGGGCGAGAGGCCGAGGCCCCACCAGGGCGGGAGGCCGAGGCCCCACCAGGGCGGGAGGCCGAGGCCCCACCAGGGCGGGAGGCCGAGGCCCCACCAGGGCGAGAGGCTGAGAGGCCCAGGCCCCACCAGGGCGAGAGGGCGAGGCTCTACCAGTGCGAGAAGCCGAGGCCCCACCAGGGTGAGAGGCCGAGGCCAAGGCCCGATCAGGGCGAGAGGCCGAGGCCAAGGCCCGATCAGGGCGAGAGGCCGAGGCCAATGCCCCACCAGGGCGAGAGGCAGAGGCCCCACCAGGGCGAAAGGCAGAGGCCCCACCAGGGCGAAAGGCAGAGGCCCCACCAGGGCGAAAGGCAGAGGCCCCACCGGGCGAAAGGCAGAGGCCCCACCAGGTGAAAGGCAGAGGCCCCACCAGGTGAAAGGCAGAGGCCCCACCAGGGCGAAAGGCAGAGGCCAAGGCCCCACCAGTGCGAGAGACAGAGGTTGAGGCCTCGCCAGCCGAGAGGCAGATGCCGAAGCTCCAACAGGGCAAGAGGACGAGGCCCCACCAGGGTGATAGGTAGAGGCCGAGGCCAGACCAGGGCAAGAGGCCAAAGCCAATGTCCCACCAGGGAAAGAGGAAGAGGCCAAGGCCCCACCAGGGCGAGAGGCAGAGGCCAAAGCCCCACCAGGGCGAGAGGCAGAGGCCGAGGCCCACCAGGGCGAGAGGCAGAGGCCGAGGCCCCACCAGGGCGAGAGGCAGAGGCCGAGGCCCCACCAGGGCGAGAGGCAGAGGCCGAGGCCCCACCAGGGCGAGAGGCAGAGGCCCCACCAGGGCGAGAGGCCGAGGCCTCACCAGGGCGAGAGGCCGAGGCCTCACCAGGGCGAGAGGCAGAGGCCGAGGCCCCACCAGGATAAGACAGTGAGAGTCCGAGGCCCCACCAGGGCGAGAGGCCGAGGCCCCACCAGGGGAAGAGGGCGAGAGGCCAAGGCCCCTCCAGGGCGGGAGGCAGAGGCCCCCCAGGGCGAGAGGCAGAGGCCGAGGCCCCGCCCGGGCGAGAGGCAGAGGCCCCGCCCGGGCGAGAGGCAGAGGCCGAGGCCCCAGCAGGGCGAGAGGCAGAGGCCGAGGCCCCACCAGGGCGAGAGACCGAGGACTCACCAGGGCGAGAGGCAGAGGCCGAGGCCCCACCAGGATAAGACGGTGGGAGGTCGAGGCCCCACCAGGGCGAGAGGCTGAGGCCCCACCAGGGCGAGACACCACAACAGGGCGGGAGGCCGCGGCCCCACCAGGGCGGGAGGACGAGGCCACACCAGGGCGGGAGGCCGAGGCCCCACCAGGGCGGAAGGCTGAGGCCCCACCAATGCGAGAGGCTGAGAGGCCCAGGCTCTACCAGTGCGAGAAACCGAGGCCCCACCAGGGTGAGAGGCCGGGGCCAAGGCCCGATCAGGGCGAGAGGCCGGGGCCAAGGCCCGATCAGGGCGAGAGGCCGAGGCCAATGCCCCGCCAGGGTGAGAGGCCGAGGCCGAGGCCCCGCCAGGGTGAGAGGCAGAGGCCGAGGCCCCGCCAGGGTGAGAGACAGAGGCCGAGGCCCCGCCAGGGTGAGAGACAGAGGCCGAGGCCCCGTCAGGGTGAGAGGCCGAGGCCCCGTCAGGGTGAGAGGCCGAGGCCCCGTCAGGGTGAGAGGCCGAGGCCCCGTCAGGGTGAGAGGCCGAGGCCCCGTCAGGGTGAGAGGCCGAGGCCCCGTCAGGGTGAGAGGCCGAGACCCCGTCAGGGTGAGAGGCCGAGACCCCGTCAGGGTGAGAGGCCGAGGCCCCGTCAGGGTGAGAGGCCGAGGCCCCGTCAGGGTGAGATGGCAAGAGGCCGTGGCCCCACCAGGGTGAGAGGCCGAGGCCCCGTCAGGGTGAGATGGCGAGAGGCTGTGGCCCCACCAGGGCGAGAGGCAGAGGAACCACCAGGGCGAGAGGCAGAGGAACCACCAGGGCGAGAGGCAGAGGAACCACCAGGGCGAGAGGCAGAGGAACCACTAGGGCGAGAGGCAGAGGAGGCCCCTTATGATTAGGAAGAGGGACCACAATGATAAGGATAATGTAGTCTAGAATGAGGTTATACCAAAGACTGAGAAAGAAAAATGGACATGGAAAAGAGACTAGTAAGCGGGAATAGGACACAGAATAGGCACTATAAAAAGACTGGTACTATGAAAAGGGAATATGATTGAGAGGAATGCTCAACAGATTTCACCTGCTTAAAAAAAAACTCCCCACCCTATCAGTCAAAATAGAATGGACCCAAGAACTGGTTATATCCCAACTAGATTACTGCAACAGCATGTCTGTGTTTATAAGTCACCCCAAGAAAAATATCCATCTCCTACTTATGTGTCTCATGTGATTTTCGGCCTCAAACATAGGGACTAGCTTTTACTGCTTTAGATCATAAATGCTATGGATGGGGCAACAAAAAAACCCACAAAATCATTGTCTGACTCACAAGGCCTTTTGCAATGTAGCACCAAATTATATACCTACCGGATCCCTTGTTTCAGCATCTTCAGACAACTGCAACTGCAAAGTCCTAGAAAAAAAAAAAGACCAGGCAAGATTAGCCTCAACCCAAGGCTTCACCACCCAAGCCTCCAATTATTCAAGACCCTTTTAAGAATGGAAAGACCCAGCAAAAACGCAAAGGCCCCTCGGCAGAACATTATTCCTGCACATCATGAACCTCCTAAATGCACCGTAAAAACCACAACTACCCATCTCCTGAACAATCGCTCAATCTTACTTACCACCACAGCACTAGTCATGGAACATTTTGTGCACTTCCCCCAGCAAGAATTTTTGGGAACCCTGACTGCTTGCCGAAGCCGAGGACCCGCCAGGGCGAGAGGCAGAGGCAGAGGCCCCACCAGGGTGAGATGGCGAGAGGCCGAGGCCCCACCAGGGCGAGAGAGGCAGAGGCCGAGGCCCCACCAGGGCGAGAGAGGCAGAGGCCGAGGCCCCACCAGGGCGAGAGGCAGAGACACCCCAACATGGTGGGAGGCCGAGGCCCCACCAGGGCGGGAGGCCGAGGCCTCACGAGGACGAGAGTCCGAGAGGGCGAGGCCGAGGCCCCACCAGGGCGAGAAGCCGAGGCCCCACCAGGGCGAGAGGCCGAGGCCCGACCAGGGTGAGATGGCGAGGGGCCAGAGGCCCCACCAGGGCGAGAGGCAGGGGCCCAACAAGGGCGAGAGACAGAGGCCCAACCAGGGCGAGAGGCAGAGGCCCAACCAGGGCGAGAGGCAGAGGCCCAACCAGGGCGAGAGGCAGAGAGGTCGAGGCCCCACCAGGGCGAGAGGGCGAGAGGTCGAGGCCCCACCAGGGCGAGAGGGCGAGAGGTCGAGGCCCCACCAGTGCGAGAGGGCGAGAGGTCGAGGCCCCACCAGGGCGAGAGGGCGAGAGGTCGAGGCCCCACCAGGGCGAGAGGCTGAGGCCCCACAAGGGCAAGAAGCACAGGCCGAGGCCCAACCAGGGCGAGAGGCCGAGGCCCCGCCAGGGCAAGACGGAGAAAGGCCGAGGCCCCACTAGGGCGAGAGGCAGAGGCAAAGGTCCCACCAGGGCGAGAGGCAGAGGCCGAGGCCCCACCAGGGCGAGAGGCAGAAGCCGAGGCCCCACCAGGGCGAGAGGCAGAAGCCGAGGCCCCACCAGAGCGAGTGGCAGAAGCCGAGGCCCCACCAGGGTGAGAGGCAGAGGCAGGGGCCCCACCAGTGTGAGATGGCGAGAGGCTGAGGCCACACCAGGGCGAGAGGCAGGGGCCCCACCAGGGAGAGAGGCAGGGGCCCCACCAGGGAGAGAGGCAGCGGCCCCACCAGGGAGAGAGGCAGCGGCCCCACCAGGGCGAGAGGCAGGGGCCCCACCAGGGCGAGAGGCAGGGGCCCCACCAGGGCGAGAGGCAGGGGCCCCACCAGGGCGAGAGGCAGGGGCCCCACCAGTAATATATGCAAATATACAATTTGAAAGCAATGTGTTTGGCAAGCTGGAGAGTACCATGGCTGATAGCAAGACTCACCCTCTGACTCTAGAGAAAGCTATATAATGTCTAAAAGATCCAGTTCAAGCACCAAACTCATAGGTCTTAAATTGCCAGCAGTTTATGCCTCAAATAAATACTGGTTGTATGTTGATGTTCCAATCAATATGTAATTCACATTTCAATTCAATGTTTTATGTGGCTTTATTAAACCTAATCCTCAACATACATAGGTTCTTTTTCTTCCAACTGAACAAGCACAAGTAAAGAAATTGACACAGTATCTGTAGATCACTTTCCTAATCTGCAACAAATACAAGTAACAAATACAAGCTGTATAGCTTGCACTTGAATTAACTTGATATTTAGAACATCCACCCTAATGGAAAAGAAATAAAATGTAGCCTGTGTTCCTGATAAGACTGTTTGTCATTTGAATTGCTTATGTACAACCAGTGGAGTGTTCCTAGCTTCTAAATTGGAGGAACCTCTTTCAGGCTCCGTCCAATGGCTTTCCTCACGGGCGCCCACGAGGAAAGCCCTAAATATCAAGTTCAAGCTATTCAGTGCAGATTAGGAAAGTGATCTACAGATATGTCTCAATGTAGCCTGGATGAAAACCTGTTATAGGTTGAAACACTGGTTGGCTTTTTCTTTTCTTGTTCAGTTAGAAATAATGGAACTTTATCTTTTGATTGTTGAGTTAGAGTGAACAATCTGTTTTAAGTGGTTGGTTTAATAAAACCTCGAAACATTATTGGCATTTGAATTCAATATTGAAGGGACATCAAAATGCAACTAGTATTTGAGGCATAAACTGCTGCCAATTCAAGACTTATAGGTTTGGTGCTGGAACTAGGTCTTTTAGACTGTCTACAAGAAGGATAGGCAAGGAAGAAAGAATACGAGAAACAAAAATGGACATGGAAAGGAGACTAGGAAGCGGGAATAGGACATAGAATAGACACTATAAAGAGACTGGTACTATGAAAAGGGAATATGATTAAGAGGAATGTTCAACAAATTTCACCTGCTTAATATATCAGTCAAAATAGAATGGAATCAGGAACTGGCCATATCCCAACTAGATTACTGCAACAGGATGTGTGTGTTTATAAGCCACCCCAAGAAAAATATCCATATCCTACTTATGTCTCTCATGCGATCTTCTGCCTCAAACATAGGGACTAGCTTTTATTGCTTTAGATCATAAATGCTATGGATGGGGCAACAAAAAATCTGAGACACCCTACCAGGGCGAGAGGCAGAGAGGGCGAGAGGGCGAGGCCCCACCAGAGCGAGAGGTCGAGGTTCCACCAAGGCGGGAGGCCGAGGCCCGACCAGGGCGAGAGGCCGAGGCCAAGGCCCCACCTGTGCGAGAGGTAGAGACCAAGTCCCCACCAGGGCGAGAGGCCAAGGCCCCACCACGGTGAGACCCCCACCAGGGCGAGAGGCCGAGGCCACACCAGGGCGAGAAGCAGAGGGCCCCACCAGGGTGAGAGAGGCAGAGGCCGAGGTCCCACCAGCCGAGAGGCAGAGACACCCCAACAGGGCAAGAGGCCGAGACACCCCAACAGGGCGAGAGGCCGAGGCCCCACCACGGTGAGACCCCCACCAGGGCGAGAGGCCGAGGCCACACCAGCCGAGAGGCAGAGACACGCCAACAGGGCGAGAGGCCAAGGCCCCACCAGGGCGAGAGGCCGAGGCCCCACCAGGGCGAGAGGCCGAGGCCCCACCAGGGCGAGAGGCCTAGAGGGTGAGAGGTCGAGGCCCCACCAGAGCGAGAGGTCGAGGCCCCACCAGGGCGAGAGGCCGAGGCCCCACCAGGGCGAGAGGCCGAGGCCCCACCAGGGCGAGAGGCCGAGGCCAATGCCTCACCAGGGCGAGATGCCGAGGCCAATGCCTCACCAGGGCGAGAGGCCGAGGCCAATGCCTCACCAGGGCGAGAGGCCGAGGCCAAGGCCCCACCAGGACGAGAGGTAGAGGCCAAGGCCAGACCAGGACGAGAGGGGCCGATGCCTCACCAGGGCGAGAGGGGGCGATGCCTCACCAGGGCGAGAGGCAGAAGCCGATGCCCCACCAGGGCGAGAGGCAGAAGCCGAGGCCCCACCAGGGCGAGAGGCAGAAGCCGAGGCCCCACCAGGGCGAGAGGCAGAAGCCGAGGCCCCACCAGGGCGAGAGGCAGAAGCCGAGGCCCCATCAGGGCGAGAAGCAGAAGCCGAGGCCCCACCAGGGCGAGAGGCAGAGGCCGAGGCACCACCAGGGTAAGACGGTGAGAGGCAGAGGCCCCACTAGGGCGAGAGGCAGATGCCGAAGCTCCAACATGGCGAGAGGATGAGGCCCCACCAGGGCGAGAGGCCGAGGCCAAGGCCCGACCAGGGCAAGAGGCCGAGGCCAAGGCCCGACCAGGGCAAGAGGCCGAGGCCAAGGCCCGACCAGGGCAAGAGGCCGAGGCCAAGGCCCGACCAGGGCAAGAGGCCGAGGCCAAGGCCCGACCAGGGCAAGAGGCCGAGGCCCGACCAGGGCAAGAGGCCGAGGCCAAGGTCCGACCAGGGAAAGAGGCCGAGGCCAAGGCCCGACCAGGAAAAGAGGCCGAGGCCAAGGCCCGACCAGGGAAAGAGGCCAAGGCCAAGGCCCGACCAGGGCAAGAGGCCGAGGCCAAGGTCCCACCAGGGAAAGAGGCAGAGGCCAAGGCCCCACCAGGGAAAGAGGCAGAGGCCAAGGCCCCACCCCCACCAGGGCCAGAGGCAGAGGCCGAGGCCCCACCAGGGCGAGAGGCACGGGCCGAGGCCCCACCAGGGCGAGAGGCAGAGGCCGAGGCCCCACCAGGGCGAGAGGCAGAGGCCGAGGCCCCACCAGGGCGAGAGGCAGAGGCCGAGGCCCCACCAGGGCGAGAGGCAGAGGCCAAGGCCCCACCAGGGCGAGAGGCAGAGGCCAAGGCCCCACCAGGGTGAGAGGCAGAGGCTGAGGCCCCGCCAGGGTGAGAGGCCGAGGCCCCGCCAGGGTGAGAGGCCGAGGCCCCGTCAGGGTGAGAGGCCGAGGCCCCGTCAGGGTGAGAGGCCGAGGCCCCGTCAGGGTGAGATGGCGAGAGGCCGTGGCCCCACCAGGGCGAGAGGCAGAGGAACTACCAGGGCGAGAGGCAGAGGAGGCCCCTTATGATTAGGAAGAGGGACCACAATGATAAGGATAATGTAGTCTAGAATGAGGTTATACCAAAGACTGAGAAAGAAAAATGGACATGGAAAAGAGACTAGTAAGCGGGAATAGGACACAGAATAGGCACTATAAAAAGACTGGTACAATGAAAAGGGAATATGATTGAGAGGAATGCTCAACAGATTTCACCTGCTTAAAAAAAAACTCCCCACCCTATCAGTCAAAATAGAATGGACCCAATAACTGGTTATATCCCAACTAGATTACTGCAACAGCATGTCTGTGTTTATAAGCCACCCCAAGAAAAATATCCATCTCCTACTTATGTGTCTCATGTGATCTTTGGCCTCAAACATAGGGACTAGCTTTTACTGCTTTAGATCATAAATGCTATGGATGGGGCAACAAAAAAACCCACAAAATCATTGTCTGACTCACAAGGCCTTTTGCAATGTAGCACCAAATTATATACCTACCGGATCCCTTGTTTCAGCATCTTCAGACAACTGCAACTGCAAAGTCTTAGAAAAAAAAAAGACTAGGCAAGATTAGCCTCAACCCAAGGCTTCATCACCCAAGCCTCCAATTATTCAAGACCCTTTTAAGAATGGAAAGACCCAGCAAAAACGCAAAGGCCCCTCGGCAGAACATTATTCCTGCACATCATGAACCTCCTAAATGCACCGTAAAAACCACAACTACCCATCTCATGAACAATCGCTCAATCTTACTTACCACCACAGCACTAGTCATGGAACATTTTGTGCACTTCCCCCAGCAAGAATTTTTGGGAACCCTGATTGCTTGCCGAAGCCGAGGACCCGCCAGGGCGAGAGGCAGAGGCCCCACCATGGTGAGATGGCGAGAGGCCGAGGCCCCACCAGGGTGAGATGGCGAGAGGCCGAGGCCCCACCAGGGCGAGAGAGGCAGAGGCCGAGGCCCCACCAGGGCGAGAGGCAGAGACACCCCAACAGGGCGAGAGGCCGAGGCCCCACCAGGGCGGGAGGCCGAGGCCCCACCAGGGCGGGAGGCCGAGAGGGCGAGAGGTCGAGGCCGAGGCCCCACCAGGGCGAGAGGCTTAGGCCCCACCAGGGCGAGAGGCCAAGGCCCCACCAGGGCGAGAGGCCGAGGCCCCACCAGGGCGAGAGGCCGAGGCCCCACCAGGGTGAGAGGCCGAAGCCCCACCAGGGTGAGAGGCCGAGGCCCCACCAGGGTGAGATGGCCGAGGCCCCACCAGGGTGAGATGGCGAGAGGCCGAGGCCCCACCAGGGTGAGATGGCGAGAGGCCGAGGCCCCACCAGGGTGAGATGGCGAGAGGCAGAGGCCCCAACCAGGGCGAGAGGCAGGGGCCCCAACCAGGGCGAGAGGCAGGGGCCCCAACCAGGGTGAGAGGCAGGGGCCCCAACCAGGGCGAGAGGCAGGGGCCCCAATCAGGGCGAGAGGCAGGGACCCAACCAGGGCGAGAGGCAGGGACCCAACCAGGGCGAGAGGCAGGGGCCCAACCAGGGCGAGAGGCAGAGGCCCCACCAGGGCGAGAGGCAGAGGCCCCACCAGTAATATATGCAAATATACAATTTGAAAGCAATGTGTTTGGCAAGCTGGAGAGTGCCATGGATGATACCGAGACTCACCCTCTGAGTCTAGAGAAAGCTATATAATGTCTAAAAGAGCAAGTTCCGCACCAAACCCATAGATCTTAAACTGCCAACAGTTTATGCCTCAAATAAATACTGGTTGTATTTTGATGATCCAATCAATATTTAATTCACATTTCGATTGAATGTTTTATGCGGCTTTATTAAACCTAATCCTCAACATATATAGGTTCTATTTCTTCCAACTGAACCAGCACAAGCAAAGAAATTGACAGTATCTGTAGATCACTTTCCTAATCTGCAACAAATACAAATTGAACAAATACAAGCTGAATAGCTTGCACTTGAATTAACTTGATATTTAGAACATCCCACCCTAATGGAAAAGAAATAAAATGTAGCCTGTGTTCCTGATAAGACTGTCTGTCATTTGAAATGCTTATGTACAACCAGTTGAGTGTTCCTAGCTTCTAAATTGGAGGAACCTCTTTCAGGCTCCCTCCAATGGCTTTCCTCACGGGCGCCCACGAGGAAAGCCCTAAATATCAAGTTTAAGGTATTCGGTGCAGATTTGATAAGTGACCTACAGATATGTCTCAATGTAGCCTGGATGAAAACCTGTTATAGGTTGAAACACTGGTTGGATTTTTCTTTGCTTGTTCAGTTAGAAATAATGGAACTTTATCTTTTGATTGTTGAGTTAGAGTGAACAAGTTTTCAAGTGTTTGGTTTAATAAAACTTCAAAACATCATTGGCATTTGAATTCAATATTGAAGGGACATCAAAATACAACCAGTATTTGAGGCATAAACTGCTACAATTCAAGAATAATGGGTTTGTTGCTGGAACTAGATCTTTTAGACTGTCTACAAGAAGGATAGGCAAGTAAGAAAGAATACGAGAAACAAAAATGGAAATGGAAAGGAGACTTGGAAGCGGGAATAGGACACAAAATAGGCACTATAAAGAGACCGGTACTACGAAAAGGGAATATGATTGAGAGGAATGTTCAACAAATTTCACCTGCTTAATATATCAGTCAAAATAGAATGGACCCAGGAACTGGCTATATCCCAACTAGATTACTGAAACAGCATGTGTGTGTTTATAAGCCACCCCAAGAAAAATATCCATATCCTACTTATGTCTCTCATGCGATGATCTGCCTCAAACATAGGGACTAGCTCAAACATAGGGACTAGCTTTTATTGCTTTAGATCATAAATGCTATGGATGGGGCAACAAAAAATCTGAGACACCCCACCAGGGCAAGAGGCCGGGGCCACACCAGCCAGAGAGGCCGAGGCCTCGCCAGCCAAGAGGCCGAGGCCTCGCCAGCCGAGAGGCCGTGGCCTCGCCAGCCGAGAGGCCGAGACACCCCACCAGGGCAAGAGGCTAAAGCCCCACCAGGGCGAGAGGCCGAGGCCCCACCAGGGCGAGAGGCCGAGGCCCCACCAGGGCGAGAGGCCGAGGCCCCACCAGGGCGAGAGGCCAGGCCCCACCAGGGCGAGAGGTCGAGGCCGAGGCCCCACCAGAGCAAGAGGTCGAGGCTCCACCAGGGCGAGAGCACAAGTCCCCACCAAGGTGAGAGGCCGAGGCCAATGCTTCACCAGGGCGAGAGGCCGAAGGCAAGGCCCAAACAGGGCGAGAGGTAGTGCCCAAGGCCCCACAAGGGCAAGAGGCACAGGCCGAGGCCCAACCAGGGCGAGAGGCAGAGGCTGAGGCCCCCCCAGGGCAAGGCGGAGAGAGGCCGAGGCCCCACCACGGTGAAACCCCCACCAGGGCGAGAGGCCGAGGCCACACCAGGGCGAGAGGCCGAGGCCACACCAGGGCGAGAGGCCGAGACCCCACCAGGGCGAGAGAGGCAGAGGCCAAGGCCCCACCAGGGCGAGAGAGGCAGAGACCAAGGCCCCACAAGGGCAAGAGGCACAGGCCGAGGCCCAACCAGGGCGAGAGGCAAAGGCTGAGGCCCCGCCAGGGCAAGACGGAGAGAGGCCGAGGCCCCACCACGGTGAAACCCACACCAGGGCGAGAGGCCAAGGCCACACCAGGGCGAGAGGCCGAGGCCACACCAGGGCGAGAGAGGCAGAGGCCAAGGCCCCACCAACCGAGAGGCAGAGACAACCCAACAGGGGGAGAGGCCGAGGCCCCACCAGGGCAGGAGGCCGAGGCCCCACCAGGGCAGGAGGCCGAGGCCGAGAGGGCGAGAGGTTGAGGTCCCATCAGAGCGAGAGGCCGAGGCCCCACCAGGGCGAGAGGCCGAGGCCAAGGCCCGACCAGGGCGAGAGGCCGAGGCCAAGGCCCGACCAGGGCGAGAGGCCGAGGCCAAGGCCCGACCAGGGCGAGAGGCCGAGGCCAAGGCCCGACCAGGGCGAGAGGCAGAGGCCAAGGACCCACCAGGGCGAGAGGCAGAAGCCAAGGCCCCACCAGGGTGAGAGGGGCCGATGCCCCACCAGGACGAGAGAGGCCAATGCCCAACCAGGGCGAGAGGCAGAAGCCGAGGCCCCACCAGGGCGAGAGGCAGAAGCCGAGGCCCCACCAGGGCGAGAGGCAGAAGCCGAGGCCCCACCAGGGCGAGAGGCAGAAGCCGAGGCCCCACCAGAGCGAGAGGCAGAAGCCGAGGCCCCACCAGGGCGAGAGGCAGAAGCCGAGGCCCCATCAGGGTGAGAGGCAGTTGCCGAGGCCCCAGCAGGGTGAGAGGCCGAGGCCCCAGCAGGGCGAGACGCAGAGGCCCCGTCAGGGTGAGTGAGAGGCCGAGGCCCCACCAGGGCGAGAGGCCGAGACCCCACCAGGGCGAGAGGCAGAGGCCGAGGCCCCACCAGGGCGAGAGAGGCCAATGCCCCACCAGGGCGAGAGGCAGAGGCCGAGGAACCACCAGGGCGAGAGGCAGAGGCCCCACAAGGGCGAGAGGCAGGGCCCCACCAGGGTGAGAGGCAGGGGCCCCACCAGGGTGAGAGGCAGGGGCCCCACCAGGGCAAGACGGAGAGAGGCCAAGGCCCCACCACGGTGAGACCCCAACCAGGGCGAGAGGCCGAGGCCACACCATGGCGAGAGGCCCCGGCCCCACCAGGGTGAGAGAGGCAGAGGCCGAGGCCCCAACAGGGCGAGAGGCAGGGGCCCCACCAGGGCGAGAGGCAGGGGCCCAACCAGGGCGAGAGGCAGAGGCCCCACCAGGGCGAGAGGCAGAGGCCCCACCAGGGCAAGAGGCAGGAGCCCCACCAGTAATATATGCAAATATACAATTTGAAAGCAATGTGTTTGGCAAGCTGGAGAGCACCATGGATGATACCAAGACTCACCCTCTGAGTCTAGAGAAAGCTATATGATGTCTAAAAGATCCAGTTCAAGCACCAAACTCATAGGTCTTAAATTGCCAGCAGTTTATGCCTCAAATAAATACTGGTTGTATTTTGATGTTCCAATCAATATGTAATTCACATTTCAATTAAATGTTTTATGTGGCTTTATTAAACCTAATCCTCAAAATACATAGGTTCTATTTCTTCCAACTGAACAAGCACAAGTAAAGAAAGTGACACAGTATCTGTAGATCACTTTCCTAATCTGCAACAAATACAAGTTGAACACATACAAGCTGAATAGCTTGCACTTAAATTAACTTGATATTTAGAACATCCACCCTAATGGAAAAGAAATAAAATGTAGCCTGTGTTCCTGATAAGACTGTCTGTCATTTGAATTACTTATGTACAACCAGTGGAGTGTTCCTAGCTTCTAAATTGGAGGAACCTCTTTCAGGCTCCCTCCAATGGCTTTCCTCATGGGCGCCCACGAGGAAAGCCCTAAATATCAAGTTCAAGTTATTCGGTGCAGATTAGGAAAGTGACCTACAGATATGTCTCAATGTAGCCCGGATGAAAACCTGTGATAGGTTGAAACACTGGATGGCTTTTTCTTTTCTTGTTCAGTTAGAAAGAATGGAACTTTATATTTTGTATGTTGAGTTAGAGTGAACAATCTGTTTTAAGTGGTTGGTTTAATAAAACCTCGAAACATTATTGGCATTTGAATTCAATATTGAAGGGACATCAAAATACAACCAGTATTTGAGGCATCAACTGCTGCAATTCAAGACCTATGGGTTTGGTGCTGGAACTAGATTTTTTAGACTGTCTACAAGAAGGATAGGCAAGGAAAAAAGAATACGAGAAACAAAAATGGACATGGAATGGAGACTAGGAAGCGGGAATAGGACACAAAATAGGCACTATAAAGAGACCGGTACTACGAAAAGGGAATATGATTGAGAGGAATGTTCAACAAATTTCACCTGCTTAATATATCAGTCAAAATAGAATGGACCCAGGAACTGGCTATATCCCAACTAGATTACTGCAACAGCATGTGTGTGTTTATAAGCCACCCCAAGAAAAATATCCATCTCCTACTTATGTCTCTCATGCGATCATCTGCCTCAAGCATAGGGACTAGCTTTTATTGCTTTAGATCATAAATGCCATGGATGGGGCAACAAAAAATCTGAGACACTCCAACAGGGGGAGAGGCAGAGGCCGAGGCCCCACCAGGGCGAGAGAGGCAGAGGAACCACCAGGGCGAGAGGCAGAGGCCAAGGCCCGACCAGGGCGAGAGGCCGAGGACAAGGCCCAACCAGGGCGAGAGGCCGAGGCCAAGGCCCCACCTGTGCGAGAGGTAGAGACCAAGGCCCCACAAGGGCGAGAGATAGAGGCCAAGGCCCCACCAGGGCGAGAGAGGCTGAGGCCCCACCTGTGCGAGAGGCCAAGGCCCCACCACGGTGAGACCCCCACCAGGACGAGAGACCGAGGCCACACCAGGGCGAGAGGCAGAGGCCCCACCAGGGTGAGAGAGGCTGAGGCCCCACCAGCCGAGAGGCAGAGACACCCCAAGAGGGCGAGAGGCCGAGGCCACACCAGGGCGAGAGGCCGAGGCCCCGCCAGCCGAGAGGCCGAGACACCCCAACAGGGCGAGAGGCCGAGACCCCACCAGGACGAGAGGCCGAGGCCCCACCAGGGCGAGACAGCGAGAGGCCGAGGCCCCACCACGGTGAGACCCCCACCAGGGCGAGAGGCCAAGGCCACACCAGGGCGAGAGGCCGAGGCCCACCAGGGCGGGAGGCCGAGGCCCCACCAGGACGAGAGGCCTAGAGGGTGAGAGGTCGAGGCCCCACCAGAGCGAGAGGTCGAGGCCCCACAAGAGCGAGAGGCCGAGGTTCAACCAGGGCGAGAGGCCGAGGCCCGACCAGGGCGAGAGGCCGAGGCCAAGGCCCGACCAGGGCGAGAGGCTGAGGCCAATGCCTCACCAGGGCGAGAGGCTGAGGCCAATGCCTCACCAGGGCGAGAGGCTGAGGCCAATGCCTCACCAGGGCGAGAGAGGCCGATGCCCAACCAGGGCGAGAAAGGCCAATGCCCCACTAGGGCGAGAGGCAGAATCCGAGGCCCCACCAAGGCGAGAGGCAGAAGCCGAGGCCCCACCAAGGCGAGAGGCAGAAGCCGAGGCCCCACCAGGGCGAGAGGGCGAGAGGCCGAGGCCCCGTCAGGGTGAGATGGCGAGAGGTCGAGGCCCCGTCAAGGCGAGAGGCCGAGACCCCACCAGGGCGAGAGGCAGAGGCCGAGGCCCCACCAGGGCGAGAGGCCGAGGCCCCACCAGGACGAGAGGCAGAGGCCCCACCAGGGCGAGAGGCAGAGGCCCCACCAGGGCGAGAGGCAGAGGCCCCACCAGGGCGAGAGGCAGAGGCCCCACCAGGGCGAGAGGCAGAGGCCGATGCCCCACCAGGGCGAGAGGCCGAGTCCCCACCAGGGCGAGAGGCGGAGGCCCCACCAGGGCGAGAGGCCGAGGCCCCACCAGGGCGATAGAGGCAGAGGCCTAAGCCCCACCAGCCGAGAGGCAGACACACCCCAACAGGGCGAGAGGCCGAGGCCCCACCAGGACGAGAGGCCAAGAGGGCGAGAGGTCAAGGCCGAGGCCCCACCAGAGCGAGAGGCCGAGGCCCCACCAGGGCGAGAGGCCAAGGCTCCACCAGGGCGAGAGGCCAAGGCCAATGCCTCACCAGGGCAAGAGGCAGAGGCCAAGGCCCCACCAGGGCGATAGGTAGAGGCCGAGGCCCCACCAGGGCGAGAGGGCGAGAGGCCGAGGCCCCACCAGGGTGAGATGGCGAGAGGCCGAGGCCCCACCAGGACGAGAGGCAGAGGCCCCACGAGGGCGAGAGGCAGAGGCCCAACCAGGGCGAGAGGCAGAGGCCAAGGCCCCACCAGGGCGAGAGGCAGAGGCCAAGGCCCCACCAGGGCGAGAGGCAGAGGCCAAGGCCCCACCAGGGCGAGAGGCAGAGGCCAAGGCCCCACCAGGGCGAGAGGCAGAGGCCAAGGCCCCACCAGGGCGAGAGGCAGAGGCCAAGGCCCCACCAGGGCGAGAGGCTGAGGTCTCTCCAGCCGAGAGGCAGAGGCCGAAGCTCCACCAGGGCGAGAGGGCAAGACACCCCAACAGGGCGGGAGGCCGAGGCCCCACCAGGGCGGGAGGCCGAGGCCCCACCAATGCGAGAGGCCGAGAGGCCCAGGCCCCACCAGGGCGAGAGGGCAAGGCCCAGGCCCCACCAGAGCGAGAGGCCGAGGCCCCACCAGGGTGAGAGGCAGAGGCCCAACCAGGGCGAGAGGCAGAGGCCCAACCATGGCGAGAGGCAGAGGCCCAACCAGGCAGAGGCCCAACCAGGGCGAGAGGCAGAGGCCCAACCAGGGTGAGATGGCGAGAGGCCGAGGCCCCACCAGGGTGAGATGGCGAGAGGCCGAGGCCCCACCAGGGTGAGATGGCGAGAAGCCGAGGCCCCACCAAGGCGAGAGGCAGAAGCCGAGGCCCCACCAGGGCGAGAGGGAGAGGCCGAGGTCCCACCAGGGTGAGAGGCAGAAGCTGAGGCCCCAGCAGGGTGAGAAGCAGAGGCCGAGGCCACACCAGGGCGAGAGGCCGAGGCCCCACCAGGACAAGAGGCAGAGGCCCCACCAGGGCGAGAGGCAGAGGCCCCACCAGGGCGAGAGGCAGAGGCCCCACCAGGGCGAGAGGCAGAGGCCCCACCAGGGCGAGAGGCAGAGGCCGATGCCCCACCAGGGCGAGAGGTCGAGGCCCCACCAGGGAGAGAGGCCGAGGCCCCACCAGGGAGAGAGGCCGAGGCCCCACCAGGGCGAGAGGCCGAGGCCCCACCAGGGAAATAGAGGCAGAGGCCTAAGCCCCACCAGCCGAGAGGCAGACACACCCCAACAGGGCGAGAGGCCGAGGCCCCACCAGGACGAGAGGCCAAGAGGGCGAGAGGTCAAGGCCGAGGCCCCACCAGAGCGAGAGGCCGAGGCCTCACCAGGGCGAGAGGCCAAGGCTCCACCAGGGCGAGAGGCCAAGGCCAATGCCTCACCAGGGCGAGAGGCAGAGGCCAAGGCCCCACCAGGGCGATAGGTAGAGGCCGAGGCCCCACCAGGGCGAGAGGGCGAGAGGCCGAGGCCCCACCAGGGTGAGATGGCGAGAGGCCGAGACCCCACCAGGACGAGAGGCAGAGGCCCCACGAGGGCGAGAGGCAGAGGCCCAACCAGGGCGAGAGGCAGAGGCCAAGGCCCCACCAGGGCGAGAGGCAGAGGCCAAGGCCCCACCAGGGCGAGAGGCAGAGGCCAAGGCCCCACCAGGGCGAGAGGCTGAGGTCTCTCCAGCCGAGAGGCAGAGGCCGAAGCTCCACCAGGGCGAGAGGGCAAGACACCCCACCAGGGCGGGAGGCCGAGGCCCCACCAGGGCGGGAGGCCGAGGCCCCACCAATGCGAGAGGCCGAGAGGCCCAGGCCCCACCAGGGCGAGAGGGCAAGGCCCAGGCCCCACCAGAGCGAGAGGCCGAGGCCCCACCAGGGTGAGAGGCCGACGCCCAACCAGGGCGAGAGGCAGAGGCCCAACCAGGGCGAGAGGCAGAGGCCCAACCAGGGTGAGATGGCGAGAGGCCGAGGCCCCACCAGGGTGAGATGGCGAGAGGCCGAGGCCCCACCAGGGTGAGATGGCGAGAGGCCGAGGCCCCACCAGGGTGAGATGGCGAGAGGCCGAGGCCCCACCAGGGTGAGATGGCGAGAGGCCGAGGCCCCACCAGGGCGAGAGGCAGAGGCCCAACCAGGGCGAGAGGCCGAGGCCCCACCAGGGCAAGACAGCGAGAGGCCGAGGCCCCACCACGGTGAGACCCCCACCACGGCGAAAGGCTGAGGCCACACCAGCCGAGAGGCAGAGACAACCCAACAGGGCGAGAGGCCAAGGCCCCACCAGGGCGAGAGGCCGAGGCCTACCAGGGGGGGAGGCTGAGGCCCCACCAGGACGAGAGGCCTAGAGGGTGAGAGGTCGATGCCCCACCAGGACGAGAGGCCTAGAGGGTGAGAGGTCGAGGCCCCACCACAGCGAGAGGCCGAGGTTCAACCAGGGCGAGAGGCCGAGGCCCCACCAGGGCGAGAGGCCGAGGCCAAGGCCCGACCAGGGCGAGAGGCTGAGGCCAATGCCTCACCAGGACGAGAGGCTGAGGCCAATGCCTCACCAGGACGAGAGGTAGAGGCCAAGGCCCCACCAGGGCGAGAGAGCCCGATGTCCAACCAGGGCGAGAGAGGCCGATGCCCAACCAGGGCGAGAGAGGCCGATGCCCAACCAGGGCGAGAGAGGCCGATGCCCAACACCAGGGCGAGAAAGGCCAATGCCCAACACCAGGGCGAGAAAGGCCAATGCCCCACTAGGGCGAGAGGCAGAAGCCGAGGCCCCACCAGGGCGAGAGGCAGAAGCCGAGGCCCCAACAGGGCGAGAGGCAGAAGCCGAGGCCCCAACAGGGTGAGAGGCAGAGGCTGAGGCCCCAGCAGGGTGAGAAGCAGAGGCCTAGGCCACACCAGGGCGAGAGGCCGAGGCCCCGTCAGGGTGAGATGGCGAGAGGTCGAGGCCCCACCAGGGCGAGAGGCCGAGACCCCACCAAAGCGAGAGGCCGAGACCCCACCAAAGCGAGAGGCCTAGGCCCCACCAGGGCGAGAGGCCGAGGCCCCACCAGGGCGAGAGGCAGAGGCCCCACCAGGGCGAGAGGCCGAGGCCACACCAGGGCAAGAGGCAGAGGCCCCACCAGGGCGAGAGGCCGAGGCCCCACCAGGGCGAGAGGCCGAGGCCCCACCAGGGCGAGAGGCAGAGGCCCCACCAGGGCGAGAGGCCGAGGCCCCACCAGGACGAGAGGCCGAGGCCCCACCAGGACGAGAGGCCGAGGCCCCACCAGGACGAGAGGCCGAGGCCCCACCAGGACGAGAGGCCGAGGCCCCACCAGGACGAGAGGCCGAGGCCCCACCAGGGTGAGATGGCGAGAGGCCGAGGCCCCACCAGGGCGAGAGGCAGAGGCCGAGGCAGAGGGACCACCAGGGCAAGAGGCAGAGGCCGAGGCCCCACCAGGGCGAGAGGCATAGGCCCAACCAGGGTGAGAAGCAGAGGCCGAGGCCCCACCAGAGCAAGAGGCAGTGGCCCCACCAGGGCAAGAGGCAGTGGCCCCACCAGGGCAAGAGGCAGAGGCCCCTCCACGGCGAGAGGCAGAGGCAGAGGCCCCTCCACGGCGAGAGGCAGAGGTGGATGCCCCACCAGGGCGTGAGGCCGAGGCCCGACCAGGGCAAGAGGACGGGAGGCCGAGGCCCCACCAGGACGGGAGGCCGAGGCCCCACCAGGACGGGAGGCCGAGGCCCCACTAGGACGAGAGGTCGAGGCCGAGGCCCCACCAGAGCGAGAGGCCGAGGCATCACCAGGGCGAGAGGCCAAGGCCCCACCAGGGCAAGAGAGGCCAATGCCCCACCAGGGCAAGAGAGGCAGAGGCCCCACCAGGGCAAGAGAGGCAGAGGCCCCACCAGGGCAAGAGAGGCAGAGGCCCCACCAGGGTGAGATGCAGAGGCCGAGGCCCGACCAGGGCCAGTGGCAAAGGTTCCACCAGGGCGAGAGGCAGAGGGTCAAGGCTCCACTACGGCGAGAGAGGCCAAGGCCCCACCAAGGAGAGAGGCAGAAGCCGAGGCCCCACCAGGGTGAGAGGCAGAAGCCGAGGCCCCACCAGGGTGAGAGGCAGAAGCCGAGGCCCCACCAGGGCGAGAGGCAGAAGCCGAGGCCCCACCAGGGTGAGATGGCGAGAGGCCGAGGTCCCACCAGGGCGAGAGGCAGCGGTCCCACCAGGGCGAGAGCCAGGGGCCCCACCAGGGCGAGAGGCAGGGGCCCCACCAGGGCGAGAGGCAGGGGCCCCACCAGGGCGAGAGGCAGGGGCCCCACCAGTAATATATGCAAATATATAATTTGAAAGCAATGTGTTTGGCAAGCTGGATAGTACCATGGCTGATACCAAGACTCACCCTCTGAGTCTAGAGAAAGCTATATAATGTCTAAAAGATCCAGTTCCAGCACCAAACCCATAGGTCTTAAACTGCCAGCAGTTTATGCCTCAAATAAATACTGGTTGTATTTTGATGACCCAATCAATATTTAATTCACATTTCGATTGAATGTTTTATGCGGCTTTATTAAACCTAATCCTCAACATACATAGGTTCTATTTCTTCCACCTGAACAAGTACAAGTAAAGAAATTGACACAGTATCTGTAGATCACTTTCCTAATCTGCAACAAATACAAGTTGAATAGCTTGCACTTGAATTAACTTGATATTTAGAACATCCCACCCTAATGGAAAAGAAATAAAATGTAGCCTGTGTTCCTGATAAGACTGTCATTTGAATTGCTTATGTACAACCAGTGGAGTGTTCCTAGCTTCTAAATTGGAGGAACCTCTTTCAGGCTCCCTCCAATGGCTTTCCTCACGGGCGCCCACGAGGAAAGCCCTAAATATCAAGTTCAAGCTATTCCGTGCAGATTAGGAAAGTGATCTACAGATATGTCTCAATGTAGCCTGGATGAAAACCTGTTATAGGTTGAATCACTGGTTGGCTTTTTCTTTTCTTGTTCAGTTAGAAAGAATGGAACTTTATCTTTTGTATGTTGAGTTAGAGTGAACAATCTGTTTTAAGTGGTTGGTTTAATAAAACCTCAAAACATTATTGGCATTTGAATTCAATATTGAAGGGACATCAAAATGCAACTAGTATTTGAGGCATAAACTGCTGCAATTCAAGACTTATAGGTTTGGTGCTGGAACTAGGTTTTTTAGACTGTCTACAAGAAGGATAGGCAAGGAAGAAAGAATACGAGAAACAAAAATGGACATGGAAAGGAGACTAGGAAGCAGGAATAGGACACAGAATAGGCACTATAAAGAGACTGGTACTATGAAAAGGGAATATAATTAAGAGGAATGTTCAACAAATTTCACCTGCTTAATATATCAGTCAAAATAGAATGGACCCAGGAACTGGCTATATCCCAACTAGATTACTGCAACAGCATGTGTGTGTTTATAAACCACCCCAAGGAAAATATCCATATCCTACTTATGTCTCTCATGCGATCTTCTGCCTCAAACATAGGGAGTAGCTTTTTTTACTTTAGATCATAAATGCTATGGATGGGGCAACAAAAAATCTGAGACACCCTACCAGGGCGAGAGGGCGAGAGGTCGAGGCCGAGGCCCCACCAGAGCGAAAGGTCGAGGCTCCACCAGGGCGAGAGGCCAAGGCCCCACCAAGGCGAGAGGCCGAGGCCAAGGCCCGACCAGGGCGAGAGGCCGAGGCCAAGGCCCGACCAGGGCGAGAGGCCGAGGCCAAGGCCCGACCAGGGCGAGAGGCCGAGGCCAAGGCCCGACCAGGGCGAGAGGCCGAGGCCAAGGCCCGACCAGGGCGAGAGGTAGAGGTCAAGGCCCCACAAGGGCGAGAGATAGAGGCCAAGGCCCCACAAGGGCGAGAGATAGAGGCCAAGGCCCCACCAGAGCGAAAGGTCGAGGCCCCAACAGGGCGAGAGGCCAAGGCCCCACCACGGTGAGACCCCCACCAGGGCGAGAGGCCGAGGCCACACCAGGGCGAGAGGCAGAGACCCCACCAGGGTGAGCGAGGCAGAGGCCGAGGCCCCACCAGCCGAGAGGCAGATGCACCCCAAGAGGGCGAGAGGCAGAGGCCATACCAGGGCGAGAGGCCGAGGCCCCACCAGGGCAAGACGGTGAGAGGCCGAGGCCCCACCAGAGCAAGACGGCGAGAGGCCGAGGCCCCACCAGGGCGAGAGGCCGAGGCCACACCAGCCGAGAGGCAGAGACACCCCACCAGAGCGAGAGGCCGAGGCCCCACCAGGGCGAGAGGCCGAGGCCCCACCAGGGCGAGAGGCCGAGGCCAAGGCCCCACCAGGGCGAGAGGGGCCGATGCCTCACCAGGGCGAGAGGCTGATGCCCAACCAGGGCGAGAGAGGCTGATGCCCCACTAGGTCGAGAGGCAGAAGCCGAGGCCCCACCAGGGCGAGAGGCAGAAGCCGAGGCCCCACCAGGGCGAGAGGCAGAAGCCGAGGCCCCACCAGGGCGAGAGGCAGAAGCCGAGGCCCCACCAGGGCGAGAGGGCGAGGGGCCGAGGCCCCACCAGGGCGAGAGGGCGAGGGGCCGAGGCCCCACCAGGGTGAGATGGCGAGAGGCCGAGGCCCCACCAGGGTGAGATGGCGAGAGGCTGAGGCCCCACCAGGGTGAGATGGCGAGAGGCCGAGGTCCCACCAGGGCAAGAGAGGCCGAGGCCCCACCAGGGCAAGAGAGGCCGAGGCCCCACCAGGGCAAGAGAGGCCGAGGCCCCACCAGGGCAAGGGAGGCAGAGGCCCCACCAGGGCAAGAGAGGCAGAGGCCCCACCAGGGCAAGAGAGGCAGAGGCCCCACCAGTTATATCCAAACTAGATTACTGCAACAGCATGTGTGTGTTTATAAGCCACCCCAAGAAAAATCTCCATCTCCTACTTATGTGTCTCATGCGATCTTCGGCCTCACACATAGGGACTAAAGTTTACTGCTTTAGATCATAAATGCTATGGATGGGGCAACTAAAAAATCCTCAAAATCATCGTCTGACTCACAAGGCCTTTTGCAATGTAGCACCAAATTATATACCTACCAGATCCCTTGGTTCAGCATCTTCAAACAACTGCAACTGCACAGTCCTAGGAAAAAAAGGACCAGGCAAGATTAGTCTCAGCCCAAGGCTTCATCACCCACGGCTCTAATTATTCAAGACACTGAAAGAATGGAAAGACCCAGCAAAAAAGCAAAGGCCCCTTGGCTGAACATTATTCCGTGTGGGGGGGGGGGAGGCAGAGGCCCAGGGGAGGGGGCAAGCGACAGAGGCCCCAGAGGGGGAGCGGCAGAGGCCAAGGGCGAGTGGCAGGGGCCCGGGGGGGGGGGGGGTGGGCTGGTGAGGGGATTTGGGGGTGACGCAGACAGAGACCCCTGGGGGGAGGGGGGGTAAGAAGCACAGAGCCCAGGTGGGAGGAGGCAAGAGGCAGAGACCCCAGGGGGAGGGGGGGCAGAGGCAGAGACCCATGGAGGGGAGGCAAGAGGCAGCGACTCCAGCGGGGAGGGGGTCATGACGCAGGCAGAGACCCCAGGGAGGAGGGGGGCCAAAAGCAGAGACCCCAGGGGGGAGGGGGGCAAGCGGCAGAGACCGCAGGGGGGGGCGAGAGGCAGAGGGAACACAAATAGATTTACTAGGCCTTGTGTGATTCGGGCAGTGCAAGTGTGTTAGGGAGAATTCTCATTTTATGGCTAATTTCCCTCACCTAGTGAGTCCCCCAGCAGCTTTGCTGGATTTCTGGAGTTTATTTTTTCCACTTGGTAAGAGTGAGAGCTTTTCCCCCACTCTTACCCATGTTTTGCCATGTTTATTTCCTCTGTTTTTGTGAGTGTGGACTCTGGAGTACACCACTTCAGTAGCCCCCTTCTTTTGTGTGTTACACAGAACCGTCAGTGCAGTGACACAGGGTTGTCTTTTAGGCTTCCGACCGACTCCATTTCTGGGGCTGACTACTGTCCCCCAGAACAGGGTAAAGTTGCCATTAACTTTAGTCATTTAACCACAGATCCAGTACACCCCATCTTACATGGAGTACTGGAAAGGGTTACTCCTTAGCCCTTTTTATCTTTACTTCCTAGAGCCTTGTTTTGCTCTTTTAACAGTTAGACTTGGCTGGTGGCAGTGGTATCTACCTTAACTTTTCTACCGCTTTTATACCATATATTTTTAGTATAGGCTTTATTTTTTAGGCTATATTAGCCTCGAACATAAACCCGCTTGACCAAATATTCTTTCTTTGGGCTCCGGTCAGGTTTAGTCGCCATTTCTTTTTGTTCAAGTCCTTCTTGTGGTTTACTTTGCACGGCAAACTAGGTTTGCCTTCTTTGTTCACCGTCTTTTGGTGGGCTTCTGCCAAGAAGCCCTCCTCTGGGCGCTTGGTTGTCTAGGTGGGCTGAATGTGAGGGAGGGGTGTAGTCACCCCCTGCACAGGGTATCCTAGGAAACCCAAGTCGCACTTTGCCATGATTGGCTGAGGTGGTTGTCCGGGCTGGACAATCCCCCTGCTACGTGATTGACAGCCAGGCTGCGTGAATGGGGGATTTTCGCATAGAAGGCAGGACTCTTGGCCGTCGCTGCTGCTGGCCTCATCCCTGGGTAGTGCAGATCCCTCCAGGCGTCCTCATTCTTGTCTCCACGACTGAAGCTCCAGGAACCGTGAGTCTGCACGAAAATACCAGGAACAACTGCCGTGGCACCAACGTTCTACAACGAATAAGGTACTGTGTCCGACTTCGAGGAATTGGGGTGAACCCTTCTTCCTCACCAAAGGCTTGTCCTTTTCTTCCTTCCCTGTTATAACTGTTGCCTCCTCTTCTGACAATATTCAAGTACTCCTGACAACCTTGAATCGTGAACTGTTCTAACTGTGTGATCCTCGGCAACAGGGACCCTGTTCCACTTGACACTGGCAGAGGCCTATTGTCTTTTATCTTCGTGTTAGAAGGTGCCCTCTGATTCTCTCTGCCTTGACAAAAGTATTGCCTATGATTTTTATCCCCAACTCTCTTGTGTTAATTCATGTGCTAAGTGTGTTTGACTACGTTACATTTCTTCCCGCGGGTACGCGTATCTTTAGTAAGACCGAACTGTCATTACTGTCAAAAAGTGATCGCAAATTTTATTCCCGGTAACGTCTTTTGTGTTCATAACACTGGTCTGTCAAATCCTAAGGTACTTAGCTTGAATTGTATTGCACAAGGGGAATTAGTTGTGTGTAGTGTATTTGAAGTGTGGTTTTATTTTACTAGAAGTGAAGTGTTTTGTGAACAGATGGTTTAAAAATAAACATACTTATATTTAAGCAGAAACCTTGAGTCAGTGTTTCCTTGAGTCGCAGTAATTGTAGTCCTTTGTGTAATCTCTACTACTGCTCATTTACTCTTGAGATAAGTCTGGCTGCTCAGTCACTGCTACCACTCTGTGTAGTACAGGCTTGTACCAAAGGTGAACTTGTATTACCACTTGTAGTCTTAACTCTGGGCAGTGGTCCCTAAGGGCACTGCATAGGATTCTGCCTAACACCCAGCTCCTTCCCTTTTCGCCATATTGTTCTCCACAGAGCCCCCCACCGTTAGCTACCTTCCCCCCGGATCCCATTAGCCATTCCTCCTGCAACTTCGTCCCCTTACCCAGCTCCTAAAGGTCCTCCCCTAATCTTCCCAACCCTGCTTCTCTTTGCACACTTCGCACAGCATACCAAGGACCCCATCCTAGGCATTTCCAAGTTATCTCCCTAAACTGACCCTTCAAATTCCCCAGTTTTTTCCTAACCCCACCCTAACCGTCCCTCTTCCCAGGTTCACTTCCCCATTCTCTCCCTACCCGCAATCTTTGTTTCATCATTACTTCTCAGAGCCCCGTTTATCACTAACTGCCTTCTTTCCTTCCCCTCCCCACGATGATTAAAAGTAATGTTAGGAGGAAGGGAGACGAGGAATAAAAAAGGCACAAGGACAAAGAATAAGAGCATGGAAAAGGAACCTAGGGTGAGGAATAAGGAAGAGGGCATAGCATTGAGGAGAACGTAAGGCTAGTATAGTTAAGAGCAACAAAAATGAGAAGAACTAGGTTGGAGAAGATGAAGGGGAGTAGGGTGATCTACTACAATGAGGAAGAGGGACCACAATGATAAAGAAACTGTAGTTTAGAATGAGGTTACACTAAAGTCTGAGCTACACCACCTAGCAATATATGTAAATCTATAATTTGAAAGCAATGTGGTTGGAAATCTAGAGAGTACCAAGGAACATACAAATATCTAAAATATCAAAGTCCCAGCAGCAAACACAAAAGGTCTTCAATTGCCAGCAGTTTATGCCCCAAATACTGTATTCAATTCAAATTTCAGTGAAATGTTTTATGAGGTTTCATTAAACCAAACACGAATAAAAGATTGTTCACTCTAACCAACATCCAATTATTTATAACAAGCAAAGAAAAAACCAACACGAGTTTCAACCTATCACAGGTTATCAAGGCTAAATTGAGACAGTATAAGTAGATCTAATCTGTAACAAATACAAACTGAATAGCTTGCACTTGAATTAACTTGATATTTAGAACATTCTACCGCAATGGAAAAGAAACATTACATAGCCTTTGTTCCTGAGACGGTCTTCTACGCCTTAGATTCTGAGTGAAAATAGTTTGGTCTTAACTGGGGTCCCTACATTCCAGGTATTTATTTATTTATTTATTACATTTATTACTCGCCCAGACCGACGGGTATCACGGCGAAATGAAAGACATGTTATCACTTATTTTGCAGTGTTACAGTTGCATTCAAGTGTTCATATAAATCATTTATATACAGAGTAGCGGTTACATTCAAATAATAACTTTCTTATACTACATTACAGTCAGTCAAAGGGGTGGTGATGGAATTAACAATGGTTGTTTAATATTTATTGAATAACCAGGTTTTCAACGCTTTTTTAAAACATAAGGTAACCTCGTTTTTAATACTAAGAGGTAGTGCGTTCCAATGCAACGGGGCTAGGATTTTGAAACTGCTTCCTCCTGCTCTGCTGCATTTGTATTGTGGTACTTCCAAGAAGGCCAGGTTTTTGGATCTGAGTGACCTACAGGAGATTTTTTTCTTGATGGTCTTGTTAAGGTAGATAGTGTGTTCTTTAATTTGTTTGAGATGCATTTAAAGAACACACTAAGTGTTTTGAAGATAATTCTTGCTTCAATTGGCAGCCAGTGGTTTTCTCTCCTGATGTTGGATATATGATCGGATTTCTTTATACCTACAGCCGCTCTAAGAGCTTTATTCTGAAGTAATTGAATTTTGTTTATGTTAGATTTGTAAGTTCCTAGAAATAGGATATTGCAATAGTCCAGTTTAGTTAAAATCAGCGCTCTAGCCAATGTAATGCAGTTTGTGGGCGTAAGGAATTGGCGGCTTGAGAGCAATAAGTTTAGCTGTGAAAGCTGTAGAAGAGGAGAGAGCTTTGTTTGTGCATAGTGAGGTTGGCATCAATGTACACCCCAAGAGTTTTGACCTGTTTGAGTACTGGAATCTGAGTGCCGTCGATGTTGATGTGTAGTCAGGATGGAGGGCGCTTAATCTTTTTTGGGAGCCCACGATGAGAACCTCTGTTTTCTCGTCATTGAGGCAAAGGCTGTTTAGGGCCATCCAATTTTGAATTATAGCATATACTCTGTTAATGGTATATGTGTCATGGGTGTAATCCCCTGTAATGGGGATGAGGATCTGGGTGTCATCTGCGAAGTTAGTGTAGATGACACCCATATCGTCAAGTGCTGAGAATAGGAGTTTAGTATATGCATTATGAAGGGTAGGGGAGAGGCAGGATCCCTGGGGGACTCCTATGGGAACTGCAATAGGGTCAGCTGCATATTCTCCGATGGCAACTCTGGAAGTGCGGTCCGCTAGAAAAGATTTGATTCAGAGGGTGGCGTTATTTGAAAAATTAAAGTCTTTTTTTAGTGTGTTGTATAGTTTGTCATGGTCAACCAGGTGAAATGCTGCTGATAAGTCCAATAGCAATAAGGTAGCTAATTTTCCTGAGACTCTGATGGTATCTAGTTGGATTTTCAGGTCCAAGAGGGCCGTCTCAGTAGTATGGTTGGGCCTGAAGCCGGAGTGTCTAGCTCCTAGTAGGTTATTTTGTTCAAGGTGGGTTTGTAGTTGATTATAAGCTATCTTGTCAATGATTTTTAGCAAAAACGGGACCGTTATGGGCTGCTAATTTGTGGGGGCTAGTGGATCTAACGTCGTTTTTTTTTTAGTAGTGGGGTGACAACCACCTCTTTGATGCTAACTGGGACCAGATTGGAATTAAACGAGGCATTCAGAAAATTAGTGATTATCGGAGTAAATGTGTGGGGTGCATAGTTTAACTAGGTGTGCTGGGAAGTTATCTCCTTTGCAGTTAGATGCTTTAAGTTTGGTTATGGTATTATGTATTATCTCATGGGACTCTGGGGTGAAATTGAAGGGAGGAGTAGTGCCTTCTATGTGATTGGTGATTTGGTTAGACGTGGTGTATTTGTCAGATAGGAGATTTCATTTGGAGATCATTTTGTTTTGTAGTAGTTTAATTTTTGTAGCAAGAGCATCTTGGATGGTGGTGCACCATCCTTTGCTTGGTTGGACCGGGTTAATAATAGGGATTGGATTCTCCAATTCCTTGAGTATAGTGAATAGCTCTTTAGTATCAGAGGAGGCATTTGTGATTCTGATATTAAGGGCATCTGCTTTGTGGGCGATGATGGCTACTTTGTATGTTTTATTTGCGGTGTTGAATCCTTCTATGGCTTCTGGTGAGCGGGTTTTGTTTAGCCAGTGTTCGAGCGATCGTTTGATCCGTCTAAGAGAGACTAGTTCCTCATTAAACCAGAAGGAGGATTTTTTGTCATTGTGTTTGGTTTTGTTGGCACAAGGTGCTAGGGTATCAATTGTGGTGGTAAGATTTTCATGATAAATGTCAGCCAAGATGCAGGGGTTCTCAATATTGATACTTTTGTCATTAAGGGTGCTAGCTAACAACGGGTTGAGGCTTTCTGCTGAGAGTTTACGGATGTTTCTAGTTACGCAGGATTCCGCTGTGATAATTTTAGGTGGGTCTGGTTCATTGCACAGGATAGAGAAGTTTAGTACTATGATGGTCTGACCAGGGTACTATATCAATGGAGTCTATGGATACTATAGTATTGAGTGGTAGTATCCAGTCTAGTATGCTCCCTTTTGTGTGGGTAGGGGCATTCACAAGTTGTGTGAATGCCATGTCTTTGAGTGCACTGTGTAGTGCTTCTGCTTTAAGGTCTTGGGTATCATTAAATCCGAGATTCAGATCACCAAGGACTATACATTTTGTGTTGGGTTTAATGAGTGGCGTTAGTAGTAATGGTATGTCTAATTATGGCTGAGATTTGGTATTCGGTGCTCTATAGATGGTTATTATATTTATAGTAGTCTTATGGTTGGTGGCTAGTTTAGCTAACAGGACTTCGTAACCGTCTGGGTTCTCTATGGGGCAGGTTCTTATTTTGAGATGGTTTTTAGCTATAATAGCTACTCCCCCACCTACTGATTTTGTTCTGTCCGTCCTAAGGATGGTATAGTCTGGAGGAATGGCAATAGAAAGAGATGGTCCGGAGGCTTGGTGGAGCCAGGTTTCAGTTACAATAAGTAGGTCAAGATGTTGCTCAGTAATGTAGTCATGTATCTCTGTGGCATGAGCAGGTATGGAACGTGCATCAATGAGGGCTGCTTTGAGGTTTATAGGAGGTGGTGGAGCTAGGTCTAGAGGACTGGGGCAAGTGTTCGTGGTCTCTGTGACAGTCGTTTGTTGCTTGGCTGTGATACTCCTCTTAGAGGAATTAGTTTGTGTCGCTAGTGGAGGTGTTCTCCCTAAGGTGGCAGAATGGTGAGTACTAGGGAGGTTTATGAATCAGGATCCGAGTCTTTGGGTTCTTGTGAGGCCTAGTAGTGGGATTTGTATTGTTAGTTTAACTTTGGTGAGGTCCTTAATCGGGCACCAAGGAGGGGTGTGGGTCCGGGATCTAAGTCTAGAGCGTCTGAGTGCACTGAGGAATGGAGTAGTCATTTTATGCCATTTATTGGTAATGGGTAGGTGTGGTTTGCTGGCATTATGAGGCTTTTGGGTTGCTATATGGTCTGAGTGTTGATCAGGTGGTGATACTGGGGAAAAGGATTGGTAGATGGCAAAAAGGGCGTAGGGCAGGGGATGGGGTGGTGCCAGGGGCATGCTACTCTAGCTAGGCCATTATCATAGGTAATAAAATGGGAACCTGTACAGGGTAAGTCGTGTGGAACAATGCAGTAAGGAAACATCATGAGCAGTAACCAACCTGTCATATTGTAATGGAAGTTTAGAGGGAAAGGCACCTACTATCCTATCATCTGTGGGCATCTCGAGTGCAACAACTATAGCAAGGGTCTTGGCCAATGATAAGGCAAGTAGATTATTAAGTGCTATGGAGGGTTGTGGGTACAGATCTAGGCAGTGGCAGAGCAATAGTATTTATATGCGTACATGCATTGCCTGGCGACTGAGCAACTATAGGCTAATATAGGTGGCAGGGCTTAGTACATTTACGGGCAATCTAGATGCGAATCAGCCGCTGTAGACTAATATAGGTTGGCAGATGCAATGGGCTAATACATTATCAGGCAATCTAGATACAACTGCGCAGCTAGTAGATTGAAATAGGTTAGCGGAGGCAATAATCTTAGCAATCTAGATACAACTGAGCAGCTAGTAGGTTAAAATAGGTTAGCAGAGGCAATAGTCTTAGCACACTTCCTACAGTCTGGAAGCAATTATACAGTTCTATGCTAAGATGGCTATACAGTGGCAGACTGTTAAACATAGCAATGCAGGGTATGTAAGGCTGTTAGGGGTAAGTGGGTTGTGGGCCATTATGTAATCGTGCTGTTAAACAGATCAACACGTGGCGTGGAGCACAATGGGAAACCAGAGGGATGAGAATCCCTTGTGTTAGTTATGACTGCACGTGAGAAATGATCTTAGGGCAAGGCTTACTACACAGATGATGCAGATAAGACGACGACGACAGGTAATGTGCGGTACATTACCTATTTGAATCGCTTATGAACAAATAGTGTTCCAAGCTTCTATATTGGAGGGACCTCCCTCAGGCTCTCTCAAGGGCGCCGACGAGGAAAGCCCTAAATACCAAGCTAATTCATGCGCAAGCTATTCAGTGCAGATTAGGAAAGCGATCTACAGATGTAATCTCAATTTAGCCCCAATGAGAACCTGTGATAGGTCGAAACGTGTTAGCTTTTTCTTTGCTTGTTCAGATAGAAATACTGAACTCTTCTTTTGTATGTTGAGTTAGAGTGAACAATGTGTTATTCCTGTTTGGTTTAATAAAACATTTCATTGAAATATGCATGGGATACAGAATGGAACATCAAAATACAACCACTTTGAGGCATAAACTACTGGCAATTCAAGACCTATGGGTTTGGCGCTGGAACTGGATATTGGGGTGGAAGAGAAACCAATATAAGGAACTAAGGACTAAAGCAGGAAAGAGGCTAGGACAGAGCACGGGCTTGGGATAAGAGTCCAGGTACTAGAAAGAGGGACAGGGACTTTAGAATTACCAATGAAAACATACTGTTCAGGAGTAAAACCAAGTTACTCGGAGTACCTATCTTTGTGAAATGTAAATCCCTCTCCATGAGTCAGATTTACTGAATGCAATTTCTTTGCAAGTCATCCTCCTTAATCACAGACAAAGATGTTTATCAAAGTGGCAATTTCGTCATGAATATTCTCATTAATTAATATCATCGAGCGACCTCCCAACGTAATGACTATGCAGTGGAATATTTCTCCATGTCTTGTAGTGTTTGTAAATCTATCGCTTTACATTGGTACTTCATAACATTGTTCATGGCAGATGTCCATACTGCACACAAGCAATACCACATCTGGGGCAGAATCCTTCAGACTGCTTCTGATAACAAAACATTCATTTATACTTACCAGGGCTGAGCCTTCTTCCTCCACTTCCCTAAAAAATAAACAAATATGAGATTTAATACAATATATTTATGTTCAAGGGAGAATATGCACTAATCATGACCACCTACATATCACCCGAAGTAGCAGTTAAACCACGTGCCAGCTATTCCTGCATGGCATAACTGTCTGTTAGCAGACACCATCACACATTCTCTTCACGATTTGCCAGTCTAACGAGAAAGACTGAAGCCATACTGAATACTACGAGCCCATACAGTGCGTGTCTGCATCATTCCAAACAGGAACTGGCATATGGTGAGGCTTCATTTTCATTGGGTGCATCGAGTTGTCGAAAATGAATAAGAGGTATCACTTTAGAATTAGATTCCATTTGATGTGAACAGGCAATAAAAATCTTAAAGATTAGCGGAATGTGCATTTAAGCACCTCTGCAGGAACAGGGATCACAAAGGTTTGTAAAAATCACTTTACGTTAAGTTATGAAATTTGATATTTGTATAGCACCCAAATGTTATGGCTTTGAAGGGAGTGGGGGGGTGTCTAATAACCGCAGTCTGTGAAAGCAATATGGACACAGGGCCAGGGCAACTCATAGGGACACAGGGCCAGGGCGAATCATAGGGACACAGGGCCAGGACAAATCAGAGACCAACTCACATGGACACAGGGCCACTCACATGGACACAGGGCCACTCACATGGACACAGGGCCACTCACATGGACACAGGGCCACTCAGCATTTTTTTTGGTCCTGTGTTCATATTGCTTTCACAGACTGCGGTTATCAGACGGGCCTCCGCCCACCTCCCACCTAAGGCCCCCCCTTCGAAGCCGTAACATTTGGGTGCTATACGAATATCAAATTACATAACTTAACGTAACAGGCTTTTTACAACCCTTTGACCTCTATGGTCTGGGTTGGGGGGTGAGGTGGGTCTGACAGAAAAACTGGAATGATTTGGGAATTGGGGATTTTAGACCGCCCTCCAATGAATGGCCTGTGTTGGGGAAGCTGTATGGTAAACAATGGGATGATTTGAGAATTTAGGATTTTCTGCTAGACCTGCGCGTCGCGTAACTAAGTTTACCTACTCGGCCTAAGGGAAATGCACTAAACCCTCGGCAACAGATGACAAAATGAAGCGCGCTTTCTGTAAAATGGTGCAAGTCACCAAAAACCCACTATGTTTGGCATGCAGCTGCCATCCAGAGACCAGACATGCACGGTGAAATATTTGACATTTAATGCAAACTAAGTAAATATTAAACGTCCCCTGCAAATGGTACTTTTTCATAAGCCTACTCAAGTGGGCGAGTAGACTGAGTGCCCTGGATGAGTGTCTGAATGGACAGAAATAGATACGATAAAATGGCTATGGAAACAGTTTGGCCACCTCTCACGTTTGTGCTTTTATACAAGACAATCATAATCAGAGCAAAATGAGCTCTAGAGGCTAAATACAGTGGATGGTATTGCAGATCTGTAGCTGTACAGACTGGATGGAACTATTGATCACTACTTTGTGTACATATCTAGTTTGTTTTGTGTATTCATTATGTGAGAGGAAAGACAGTAAGAGACTAAGCAGCGTGGATGGCATAGCAGGCAGAGAACTGAACAAGGTAGTTGAAAAATTGTATTTTGTGGCCATCTCACTTTCGGGCTAGCTGGTATAAAGCAACAGGGGTGATAAGATTGGATGTACAGGAGTATGGGTTCAGCTCAAGGGTTGAGCACCAGTATGTCCAGTTGCAGCTGTATGTGACCAGTAGGCCACTGAACTAAGTTTACCATCCAAAGTATGTGGCTGTGTAATCATGTACAAGTATTCACTCTTCTATAGGATACATCTTCCCCAATAAAATGAAATCTAGTTGACACTGAGATTTAGATATACTAACCTAACGTTTACTGTAAAGCATGGAGACACTGCACTTTTTTACAGTAGCAATACTGCAATTAACCAAGGAATGGTATTGCATGACTCCTTTAAAAAATATAAAGTTAACACATACTGGTCTTTGCCAGACAGGATTTAGTTGGTTTAATAAAGGGCCACCCGGATTACTTCTGGCTTGCAATTATATGCATAAAGAAATCTTGACAGTACTCCCAACACAGGTCTTTGGCACTTAATGGAGGAGATGATTACTGCAGTGACCAGAGGAAAAAATGGTAAAGAGCTTCCCCTAGCGCAGGGCGAGCTGTGCTTTCATTGAACAGGGCAAATAGCTATTTTTGCTTCACAAGTGTCTAATTAGCAATCCTACAGAATTGCATAGCGAACTGCTATACGAGACTGCTTATTTTATGCCTTGGGATCACCCAATTAAATTATAGTTTCAGCGAACGCTGGGAAGTGAGTTTTGTTAATTCTGAATTTTAACAAAAAACAACCACCCATAGTGTTCCAACAAATGGGAATTAAATTAATATTTTAAATTACATCGGCTAAGGATCCACAGTTTTGCCCTTCCGCCCACTACAAAGGGAAAGGATTTAAGGCAAGCAGACCGCCCTTCCACCTTTTGGTTTCCCAGGCCTCAGTTAAACTTACATATAAAGCCTCTCTGTACAGGTGGCACCCGTGGCATGGAGCTGGTCCTAGTGCAATTCCATTTCTTACCTAACTGTGAAGTTTGAGCTTAACTTCTAAACTCTAAAAAGCTTTGCCTAGGCTGTCTTGGGCATTGTTGTGATTGGGAGAGAGAATGCAGTGATTTGCGGTCCCCTGTGAGGGAATTGGGATGTGCAATGCGATGGTTCTAAATATTGCCATCATTGCACAAGTATGGAGGGTGCACGTCGCTGTAGGAGCGCAGCACTGCTTGTTAATGTAAAGGACATTTGGAACGCACACTATCAACACCGGAGTGGTCCCCTGGCGGATCTGAAAAGGAAAGGGGATGGCGTGAGTTAGTAGGACCGAGCAGGAAAAGTGCAAGCGAGGAGCAATGTGCTGTTGGCAGTAGTTCGGTTAGCATTGTTCACTGAACTTTCGGTTGGTAGCTGTCGTGCTCTGCTTTGCAAGGATATGTGTGATTGGTATTGTTGTCGGGGTGAAATTAAGTTCCTGGGGTTTGGTTTGAGATTCAGTGGGTTTGTTAGTGGCATTGCTATCTAGATGTGATGCACGCTAATTTCCAAATTCTTTCTAGATGTGGTGAGTGAATATCTCGGAATTTCCATCTAAATGTGGCCCAGGCTGAGATTCACAAGTCCCGTCTAGATGTGACGCAGCCTAATATTCACAATTCTATCTAAATGTGGCACTGAAAGGGGGCTATGATGATTATAAATAATGTTAGGGGGGAAGGGAAACTAGGAATAAAAAAGGCACAAGGACAAAGAATAAGGGCATGGAAAAGGAACCAGGACTAGGGTGAGGAATAAGGAAGAGGGCATAGAATTGGGGAGAAAGGAAGGGCTAGTATAAGGAACAAAAATTAGAAGAACTAGGTTGGAGAAGATGAAGGGGAGTAGGATGATGGACTACAATGAGGAAGAGGGACCACAATGATAAGGATAATGTAGTCTAGAATGAGGTTACACTATAAAGTCTGAGTTACACCACCTAGTAATATATGAAAATCTACAATTTGAAAGCAATGTGGCTTGCAAGCTAGAGAGTACCAAGGATCATACAAATATCTAAAATATCAGGTTCCAGCAGCAAACCAACAAAGGTCTTCAATTGCCAGCAGTTTATGCCTCAAATACTGTATTCAATTCAAATTCCAATGAAATGTTTTATGAGGTTTCATTAAACCAAACACGAACAGATTGTTCACTCTAACCAACATACAAAACAGAAAGTTCAGGTATTTACAACTAACAAGCAAAGAAAAAGCCATTTTCAACCTATCAAAGGTTATCAGGGCTAAATTGAGACAGTATCTGTAGATCTAATCTGCAACAAATACAAGCTGAATAGCTTGCACTTGAATTAACTTGATATTTAGAACAGTCCACCCCAATGGAAAACAAATATTACGTAGCCTGTGTTCCTAAGACTGTCTTCTACGCCTTAGATTCTGAGTGAAAATGGTTTGGTCTTAACTGGGGTCACTACATTCCAGGTACATTACCTATTTGAATCGCTTATGCACAAATAGTGCTTGAAGCTTTGGAGGGACTTCTTTCAGGCTCCCACCGACGGCTTTCCTTTTTTAGCGCCCATGAGGAAAGCACTAAATAAAATTGTGAATTGTGGATTGTAAAGCCCTCTCCATGGTTAAATCAGATTTACTGAATGCAATTTCTTTGCAAGTCATCATCCTAAATCACAGACAAAGATGCTTAGTGGCAATTTCGTAATTCATATATTCTCATTAATTAATATCGAGGGGACTGCCAATTTAATTCCTATGCTGCAGTACCTTTCTCCATGCCTTGTAGTGTTTGTAAATAGATTGCTTTACATTTGTACTTCATAACATTCTTCATGGCAGATGTCCAGACTGCACACAAGCAATAAAGGTGCACAGTGTTAGTCGTAAACTGAAGCTTCATCGTTACCACATCTGGGGCAGAATCCTACAGACTGCTTATAACAAAAAATAGATTTCTACTTACCAGGGTTAAGCCTTCTTCCTCTACTTCCCTAAAAAACAAACAAATATGAGATTTAATAATATATTTTTGTTCAAGGGAGAAAATGCACTTTGTTCTGCTAATCATGACCATCACCCTCAGAAGCCGTTACATCACATGCTCGCTATTCTTGCATGGCATAATTATCTGTTAAGAGACACTATCACATACTCTTTGCATATTGCCAGTCTATTGAAGCCATACTCAATACTTCAAGCCCATAATGTGTGCGTCTGCATGAGCGGCCTATTATTCCAAACAGAGAACCATAGGTACTGGCATATGGTGAGGGTTCATTTTCATTGGGCCCATCGAGGAGTTGCCGAAAATGAATAGAGAACACTTTCGAGTTATATTTCGTTTGATGTAATAAAAGTGAAAGGATACAAAGGCAAAAAAAAGCTTAAAAAAGGATATTATAGTGAAATGTGCATATAAGCACTACTGCTGGAACAGGGATCAAATTCAAAGGGTTGTGAAAGCGCTCTGGAGAAGGCTTGGAGCAAAGAACCACAGATGAGCAATTCATTTACGTAGTTTGATATTTGTATAGTACCCAATTGTTATGGCTTTGAAGGGCTGTGGGGACAGGCCCGTCGGATAACCGCAGTCTGTGAAAGCAAACCAATATTGTTGACAAGCTGGATAGTACCAAGGATCATACCAAGACTCAACCTCTGAGTCGTGAAAATGTAATTCTAAAAGATCCAGTACCAGCACCAAACCCATAGAAATGCAATCCACTAGAGGTTCAGCCACACCTCTTGCAAGGAGAACAGGGTGTATTTCCACCAAAATAAAGATGTGCCAGCAAAGAGCCCTGCTGCTTCGGAACATTCTGCCGAAATAGGAACTAGCAAGACTTTAAGGCATACAGAGTCAGTGACGTAAATTATACAGGTTACAAATCGCAGATTTGGCACAACCCTATACATAGGCTACCTGCTGCATAGGGGATGGCAGGCAATTGACCGAGCCCATCTTCCATGTGGGCTCCTCATGTCAGCAGGCTCCTCCTCACACTTCAGCTTGCACAAAGCTACAATTAAATTCTCCATCTCCAACCAGATGTACACCTGGTACTGCAGAAGATACAAGGTCACTGATTTACAAACCGCCCCAGCTCGATACCAGACACCGGCACACGGCCAAAGCTCCCCATATGCACTTCAAGGTCTGTTTTGCCCCTCCCAGCACCTCACAGCACATATCACATGGCCCGTGGTGACGGCAGCTTGTCCCCACTTTCTGAAATGTTCAGATCTATTGGGGTCAAACAGCTGTATGGTCAGGGGGCCTGTGACTGGGTGGTACCTTTGAATTCTGGGGCTTTGGGACAGGGCACTGTTAGGGAGAATTCTCAGTCTATGGCTAATTTCCCTCACCTAGTGAGTCCCCCAGCAGCTTTGCTGGAATTCTGGAGTTTATTTTTTCCACTTGGTAAGAGTGTGCCTCTTTTTCCCACTCTTACCAGTGTTTTGTCATGTGCATTTCTACTTGTGTGATCTTGGACTCTGGAGCACACAACTCCATGAGCCCAACTTATTCTTTGTATTACGCAGCACCCTTAGTGCAGTAATACTGGGTTGTCTCTAAAGACTTCCCAATGACTCCTTTTTCTGGGGCTGACTACTGTCCCCCAGAAACAGATAAAGTTGCCATTAACTTATCATAGTCTCTCCTAACTACAGACCCAATACAACCCATCTTACATGGAGTACTGGAAAGGGTTAAATCCTACCCCTTGTTGTCTGTGCCTCTCTGAGCTTTGTTTTGCTCTTTTAACATTTAGACTTGGCTGGTGGCAGTGGTATCTACCCTAACTTTTCTACCACGATTATATTATATAAACGTGGTATTGTTTTAGGCTATTATATTAGCCTCAAACATAAACCCGCTTGACCAAATACTCTTTCTTTTGGCTCCGGTCGGGTTTATTCGCCATTTCTTTTTGTTTAAGTCCTTCTTGTGTTTTACTTTGCACGGCAAACCAGGTTTGCCTTCTTTGTTCAACAGCTTTTGGCAGGCCTCCTCTGGGCGCCTGGGTGTCTAGGTGGGCTGAATGTGAGGGAGGGGTGTAGTCACCCCCTGCACAGGGTATCCTAGGAAACCCAAGTCGCACTTTGCCATGATTGGCTGAGGTGGTTGTCCGGGCTGGACAACCCCTCCTGATGCGTGATTGACAGCCAGGCTGTGTGAATGGGGGATTTTCACATAAAAGGCAGGACTCTTGGGCTGGAAGTCAGTGTCACCACTGGAACTACCAGGAACCGAAGAGAAGCGGAAAAGAAGACAGCTGCTGCAACTACCCCGTTCCGGTGAAGCCCTGCTGCAGACCTGGGCTATCTACCCTTCGACGACCAGAGAAGATCCAGTCCGGAGTCTTCTTCCTTTGAGCCTGGTGGGGTCAACCAGCTCATCTTCCACAGCCAGAGGATCCTCTTCTTAGTCGAAATCGATGCACCCTGCTGTAGTGGGCCGGATAGCCATCTGAAGAGCCTCTCCTGTTTTAAAGGAGCGCACCTTTTATTCACTGTCGCTGCTGCTGGCTTCATCCCTGTGTGTTGCAGACCCCTCCAGACGTCCTCCTTGCCGGTACTCCAGGAACCATGGGTCTGTAGAAAACCACCAGGAACAACTGCCGTGGCACCAGCTTCTTCCCTGAATAAGGTACTGAGTTCTGCTTTGAGGAACAAGGCTTGCCCTGGGCTTCCTTCCTTCTTATAACTTTTGCTCCCTCCATTGACAATATCTAAGTACTCCTGGCGACGTTGAATCTTGAATTGTCCGACTGTGTGATCTTCGACAACAGGAACCCAGTTCCACTTGACACTGGCTATTGACTCTTATATTTCTGTCAACGAGTGTTCTCTGATTCGGTCTGCCCTGACAAAGGTATTGCCTATGATTTTTGCCCCCAACTCTCTCTGGTTAACTCAGGTGCTAAGTGTGTTTTTGCCTCAGTAACATTTTTCGCCGTGGATACGCGTATCTTCATTAAGACCGAACTGTCATTACTGTCAAAAAGTGATCGCATATGTATTCCCGGTAACATCTTTTGTTTCACAACAACGGTCCGTTAAAACATAGGGTACTTTCCTTGAGTTATACTGTACCAAGTGAATTGGTTGTGTGTAGTGTATTTTACGTGTGGTTTTGAATTAATAGAAGTGTTGTGTTTTATAACAGATGGTTTAAAAATAAATGTACTTATATTTTTTACCGGAAACATTGAGTCAATGTTTGCTTGAGTCACAGTAATTGTGTTCCCTTTGTGTAATCTCTGCTACTGCTCATATACTCTTGAGATAAACCTGGCTGCTCCGCTACTGCTACCACTTTAACATAGTAGTACTGGCTTGTACCAAATGTGAACTTGTATTACCACTTGTAGTCTTCATTGTGTGTAGTGGTAAGGGCACTGCACAGGATTCTGCCTAACACGCACTATTACTTAGGTCTGGAAGAGTGAAAGGTTGGAGGCTCATGCCCTACATGTGTGATTGTGATAAGGAAATGCCAAGTTATTTATAAAGCGCCTTTACACAAGATGAGCACTTTCATGCCTTTGTGGGGCACATGCCTGCTGGGGAACTAACGCTGGCAACGTAAGAATTAAAAGTCTATGAATCTCGGTCCATTTGGCGGCGCCCATGATAACCAATTTCCGCATGCATTTGCTCGATTCCCTATCAGCGCCCACCTAACTGTGGCCCCTATACCACATTCCTGTGTCTCTGCCTCATCCAAAACTGCTTTTGGGCCTGGGGCGATCACCCCCACCCCTTCCCAACAAGAATCAGAAGCAACCAAGCAGCCAGTCAAAAGAGGCAGGGGTGGGGGGTGTTATGAAACTTGCACTGAAAAATATCACTTTACCTGGGCACAACACAATACATTTCTATAAACATAAATAAATCACAAAAGTGAGCCAACAAGAAAACAAACCACAATTCTTTACTTCTACAAATGTCACTTCAGCAAATAATCAGCGCTGGTTAGAGAACACATTTCTAGATGGATGTAGTGGAGTGCAATTTCAATTCCCTGCGCGCTTAAAAGGCTAGCAGTTTTTTTTTTTATTACAAACTTGTACATATACATATGGCAATTAATGATTTCACCCACAGTTCGGTGACTTAGCAGTTTGTTTTCAGACTACCCCCTGTATGGTCTGGGTTTGGAAAGTGACATAAAAACTTGAATGATTCGAATTTTAGACAGCCCTCCAATGAAAGGCCTGTGGGGGGGGAGCTGGATGGTAAAAATTGGGATTTGAGAATTTAGGATTTTCTGGCCCCGCCACCCATCACCTTTCAAAGGGAGTTGGTCAAAAAGATTACTGATTTAAGAACAAAAACAACCCTCTTCCTTAAAGAAGTCGGGGTCAACAGGACAAAAAGGATTCAAGGCACAAATTAGTTTTCAAAAATTGATTGCTAGAGTTTGCTAATTAACATTTTCTGATTAGCAAAAACCATTTGATAAGCAATGGTACACTAATCTGTTTAATGTCACTAAAGACATAAAACAAGTAACAATACAGCATTTGTGTACCGCTGGAGTAAGAAATTACAGAGTGAGGCCTTGCAAATTCGGTTAGACTTGCGGGTCTAGTAACTAAGTGTACCTACTCGGCCTAAGGTAAATGGACTCGACCCATGGCAACAGATGACAAATTTAAATGTGCTTTCTGTAAAATGGTGCAAGTCACTAAAAACGCCAAACATTCTACTCTCCCACTCTTACCCTTCTCACTCCACTCCTTCCTCCTACAAGGCACAAAATAATCAGTATCGCATTGCAATTCACTAGACAAGAATGATTAATTGCTTTTCATTTTATAAATCATTTCACACTAACTGCAATGTAATTTCAGAGAAGGTGAGCATGTTTATTGTTGTTTGTACCAAGCTCCAGGACAGTACAGGGCCTATACAAAGGAAAGCAGAGATGCAGGTTGCAGGCTGACCCCAAAGTTCACTTTTATCAAGCACTTTGGCTGATGGAAACTGCAGATAAGTGACTGTGTGGGAGCTTGTCTTCTGCTGTAAATATTGGAGGGACGCAGGATGGCACTAAACAAGTTGGCCCTTTCTCTCTGATCTGTCATTGCTTCCACCTCTGATCCCTAGCATTTTTATATTTCATAATTTGTTTGCTCACTTTTGCACCCTTAAAAAGGTCTATCTATTTTTTTTGTTCACTTTGCTCTCATGTATCCACCAACCCAATAACTTTCTGTCTTGCCCATCTCCCCTCATAACTTCTGAGAGGCTCTTCTTTCATCTACTTCTTTCTCACACATCTTGCTTCCTAAATCAATTGTCTAATCCCCCTCTCTTCGCTGTTCACCTTTGCTGAGCTCTATATTCCACTCAGACTGCAATGGCCTTAAACATGATGGGCTTTCATGTGCACATGCAAAAGGCTATTGTGTCATGCATCTGAAAGGATGTGAAAGGCTGAGTGTGCACATGTAGATTTTTGGTGTGCATGCATGTGAAAGGCTACAGTTGTTTGTACCTGAAAAGATATGCTGCTTATGAAAGGCTAGGTGTGCACATGTAAGGCTGCGGTCTGTATGCATGTGAGAGTCTGCATTGCTCATGCAAAGCTGCAGTGCCTTGGCCTGTGTTGCTGTGGGTATTGTACATGTTTCCATTTGGACACCATCTCCAGTCAGTGACCGCACCAAAAGCTAAGATTATGGTTAACCCATGTATTACCAGGTTCTATAGTCCAAACCAAGCATGCGAAGCGTAGGCTAGTCTTTTTTAATTAATGCACATGCCATTTGATGGGAACTTGATATGCATGCTGGCATTAAACTCATGACAAACGTGAACTTTGCTTTCCATTGAAAGTTGCCAGGTTTATAATTTAAGTGGCTGTGCATTACATGAAGCCTCCCCTAATTTGCATATGCATTGACATCTCTGGAAGCAATACCACAGAAAATGAGCTCATATGTAGCCTTGGACACTAAATGTGATGATGCCAGGTTACATACCAAAATGTTTTTAGAAGAGACAAATAAATGTGCTGTGCAGATTAAGTGGCCTAACATTATTATATATGAAGCAGTACCTTGAGTGAGTTTTTTTTGTGTGTAGCATAGACATGTCAACTGAATGGTTTGTGGACACTTCTGTGAGATCAAATGATTTGCCAAGGATCACACACACTAGTTAATTGTGAAGCTGGGATTTGAGACCAGTCTGCAATATTTATTTTCTTTATTTTTTACATTTGTAGAGCGCACTACAGCCCAAAGGCATTGAGGCGCTTTTTACATGTGTACTTAAGCAGTATTACAATTAAGACAAGCGGTTACTTGGTTACAACGTATGCGCTAAGTTACAACATACAGTTGGGGGTTACAGCAGTGCTCAAAGTAAGAGATAGGAATTAACAGTTCAGGCAAATAGTCTTGTTTCAATGGCTTTATGGAACGCTAGGTGAGAGTCGATTCCCCTGATATGCGAGGGCAGGGCGTTCCAGTGGGTGGCAGCAATGGCTGGGAAGCTGAAGCCCCCTGCACGCACTCTGTGTGTTTTGGGCTTGGCGATCATGTTGGTATAGGCTGGACTGGATGGCCTAGCAGATGTAGGCATGGCTACGTGCTGGGCGAGGTAGGGGGGCGCAAGATCATGGAGGCATTTGTGGGTGAGGGAGAGGATTTTGAAAATTATTCTCTGCTTAACGGGAAGCCAGTGGACCTGTCTTCTCAGGTCAGATATGTGGTCCTTTCTAGCGAATCCTGTGGTGGCCCTGAGGGGGGTGTTCTGGACAAGTTGGAGTTTGGCAATGTTTTTGCAAGATGTCCCTCTCAGGAGAGCATTGCAGTAGTCCAGTCTTGAGCCGATAGTAGCCCTAGCAATGGTAAGCCAGTTCTGTGTGGTTAGGAAGGGTCTTACTGCATTGAGCAGTTTAGCATAATATGCCGATGAGGAGGCAATGGCTTTGACCTGCCTGTTCATTGGAGATTAGAGTCTAGATAGGCTCCCAGGGTCTTAACTGTATGGGACACAGCTATGGGTATATTATCAATGGTGAAAGAGCAATGGTTCTTGTCAAGGTTGCCCAACATGGTTGTTGAGCCGATCAGCAGAAGCTCTGTTGTGTCACTGTTGAGGCACAGCCAATTTTCTGTCATCCATGCTTGGATAGTGCAATAAATGGAATTAAGGGTGGTCCTGTCCGTCTCAGTCATCCGTGAGAGGGATGAGCATAGTTGGTGTATGGGATGCCCATGAAGTCAAGAAGGTTGAAGAGGGGCCTAGTGAATAGGTTGTAGAGGGTAGGCGCAATGCAGGAGCCCTGAGGCACCCCACATGTAATGTGACTAGGAGAGGCACATGCTGAGTCGGAGAAGACCTTCATGGCCCTTTCCTGTAGAAAAGAGGTGATCCACGCACATGCCTTGGGAGAGAAGTTGGCTGCAATGGAAAGGTGATGGCAGAGAATATTGTGGTCCACGAGGTCAAACGCGGCCAACAGGTCAAGGAGCAGCAGGAGCGCAGGTTTGCCAGCGTCTCTGATGTCATCCATTTGATTTTTTAGGTCGAGGAGGGCCGTTTCGGTCCCATGTCGTGCTCTGAAGCCAGACTGTAGAAGGCCAAGAAGGCGGTGGTCCTCAAGGAATTTTTGGACTTGCAGGTAAACTGCTTTGTCCAGAATTGTGAGCAGGAAGGGGACAGTGGTGATGGGTCTGTAGTTCCCAGGTGCCGATGGGTCAAGGGGTGGTTTTTTGAGAAGCGGTCGTACCCAGGCCTCCTTGAAGTCGGTTGGGACATGGCCAGACTGGAAAGAAGCATTAATAATGCTGTCAGAAAGGGGGCAAGGGTCGAGCCACAGTCTTTAATGAGCTGGACAGGGCATGCATAGCCCTTACAATTAGAGGGTTTGATGGTTTTTAAGAGAGATGACTTCGAATTTGTTCATATCCTTGAAGTTGAATAGCGGGGAGGAGTTGATTTTAGTGTCCTTGTCCTGGTTACTGTTCTGAGTAGCAATTAGAGGAGTTAGGGCCTTTTGGTGGGCTAGGAGTTTGGTTTGCAAGGTATTTAGTTTGTTAAGCATGGCCGATTGGATGTGGTTGCACCAGTTTCCATCCTTCAGCATGGTAGGTGGCGGGGTGGACGGGGTTTCCAACTCCCTGAAAATGGGGAAGATTTCTTTGGTGCCCGATTTCACATTGGCTATCCTAGTGTTGAAGGAGTTAGCTTTAGCAAGGATTATGCCAATTTATATTCTTTGGAGATTTGAAAGCTAGTTTGGTTATGTCATTGGGTTTGGCTTTCCAATCTGCGAGGGCGGCTTGTTTTTTAGCACGCAGTTGGAGCAGTTCCTGGGAGAACTAGGCATTAGTGTGATTGTTTTTTTTTGGCTTTCCTGAGAGTGAGGGGGGTGATGGAATCAACAGCTTGGGTGATTGCTAGCTTGAAGGCTTTGGCAAGAGTTTCGGGGCCCTGTGAGAAGGGGGCCTGGAGTGCAGGCACTTTGAGGAACGGAATGATCTTTTCTGCCGTGAGTTGACGCGAGCTTCTGGTGAAACCTGGAGGGAGACGGATGGTGGGCTTAGGAGGCTCTTTGGAGGTGTTGAGGTCAAATTGGATGTAGTGGCGGTCAGACCACGGGATGGGTGTGTTCTCGGTAATAACTACTGGGCAGTTGTGGTGGGTAACCCAATCCAGTGAACGTCCTTTAGCGTGAGTAGGATTGGAGATGGCTTGCACAAATCCTAGAGTAGATGAGGCTTTGTTCAGAGAGGCAGCGTAGGTGTCAGTGGGATCATAGAGGCCAAGATTAAGGTCACCTGTGAGTAAGACTTTGGAGGTCTTTTTCAGGTTGCCTGAGAGAGAGTGAATGAGAGTAATGGAATTCAGTGATCGGACCCGGGGGTCGATAGACGGTGTGAAGAGCCAGGGTCACATTGGGGGAGAGATTGAACATAAGGCCCATAACCAAATATCTTCCCAGTTTAGTTGGTAGAAATAGTACTTTGGTTTTAAATAACACTGTTTTGTAGAGATGTTTTAAAACGTACAAAATAAATCATCATCCAACCTGAAAAATCTATAAATCCATGTTGAGAACAAACACTATAGTCGTAGCTTTATTTACTAATTCTTGAATGGAAAATTACAAGAACACAAAGTAATGTTAAGCTAAAAAACAGCCTATGAGTTTGGTATACGTACATTTAAGATTTAGACACATAAAAAGGTATTGTATGATAAGGTCACCTTGTAGGCATTGTTTGACAGAATCATGTGATGGGAAAGTGAACACTTGTCAGAAACAATGGTTCATCAATGAACCGCCACTAATAAGGAGCGTGCCATTTAAAGGCTCTGCTGATAGAGAAGTGTGTGTTTATTTTATTTATTGTTACAATTGTATAACGCACTAAAGCCAAGAGCATCAAGGCACTGTTGCATGACCAGTTACTCATAAATGTACAGACATGGGGATAAGCACAATGTAATGGTTATTCAGTAAAAGGTATTGTAGTTTCGAAGTTCAGACCAGGTAAGGGCCTGTGTCCAGCATGCAGGCAAACAGAAGTGTTTTAGAGCTCTTCGGAAAGTCCAGTAAAAGAGTTCAGCACGTAGGGTGGGAGGGAGTAAGTTCCAGTGTTTAGCAGCTGTGGCTGGGAAACTAGAGCCTCCAGCCTTGGTCCTCTTGCATTTAGGCTGAGTGATGCAATGAACGTAGACACCTCTGGGAATTGTTGACTACTTGAGGCACTAGTGTGAAGCCCTGTTGAATTTGCAAGGATAGCGGTGTCCAGTCACATGTCCAACAAAAGGCACACTCATAGCACCAGTGGTGAAGCAAGCCTATGAGGTCCCTAGGCCCTCTGTTGCTGTACAGGGACATGTCTTGCGTTGTCCCTGATTGCAAGTAAGGATATACAAATTTGCTCATCGTATACGTTGAATTGGTAATCAAAATATTTCTATTTAGCAGTCTCGACTAATCCATTTTGGAAGACTAATTTATGCCTTGTGCTACTTTTCTAATTTCACCCGTCAAATGCTGATATGTCCTTCCTCTTGTCCAAAACCGACCCCACTGCTGCCCCATCTGATCCTCTTCCTACTCCACTAATTCCCAAAATCTACCCTCTTCTCATACCCTACCTTACCTTTCTTCAACATCTGCCTCACCACCGCTACCTTTCCATCAACCTTCAAGCATGCTACCATCATTCCCATACTGAAAAAACCCTCAGCTAACCCTCTCTTGGCCTCCAACTTTCACCCCATCTCTCTTACCATTCCTCTCTAAACTCCTTGAACGACTGTCTACTCCCAACTCGCGGCTTTTGTCTCCAACCTCCTGGCCTCTACTCAATCTGGCTTTTGCCCCAAGCATTCCACCGAAACTGCTCTCACCTCTGTTCTTAACTCCCTCCTCGCTACTCCAAACACTCCTCTTCTATTCTCCTTGATCCATCTGCCGCCTTCAACACCGTTGATCCCCTTACTCCTCAACACTCTTTCCTCATTCGGTCTTAAAGGCTCTGTTCTCAAGTAGTTTTCCTCCTACCTTTCCAACCGCTCCTTTGCCGTCTCTTGAGGTGGCCGCTTAACTACTCACTCCCTTGACTTTGGTGTTCCACAAGGCTCCGTGCTTGGCCTCTTCCGTTTCTCACGCTACACCTTTCTTCTTGCACCGGTCATCTCATCCTTTTGTATCGCTCACCATTTCGACGCTGACAACACCCAGCTCTTCCTTTCCTTCTCTTCATTCACTCCCGACAACACCCGGCTCTTCCTTTCCTTCTCTTCATTCACTCCAGATATTCACCTAAAACTCTCCTCCTGTCTCGCTGCTAGCAAAACCTAGATGTCCTCCCACTTTCTCCCCCTAAACAAGGACAAAACTGAATTATTTCCTGCCAACACCCTTCCTCCTCCCCCCTACTCATCTCCCCCTCTCAGCCTCTGCCCGTAATCTCACCCTTCACCTAGACTAACCTTTCCCTTACCTATATCACTCTAACCTCCCGCGTCTGTCACTTTCATCTCTTTAATGTTGGCAAAATAAGCTCCTCTCTCACATTCCATGCCACTCTTAATCTCCTCCCTTATCTTCTCCTGTCTCTTCTACTGTTCAGCCCTCCTCTTTGGCCTCCCTGCCTCTCATATCGATCCCCTAAAATCCCTCTACCACTCTGCAATCCGCACTCTGTACCCTCTCTCCCTATGACTCCATTTCCTCACTCGGCTGGCTTCCCTTCCACTCAACGCAAGTTCAACTTCTTCTGTCTTGTCTTTAAATCTCTTTACAATCTTGCCCCTCCCTACCTTTCCTTCTACTCTCCCTCTCAACCCCCCCACTCCACTGACATCCTGCTCCTCTGTCCCTCCCTCTCCTTGCACCCCATCTCGCTCCCATTCCTTTCAGCTCCTCACCCTGCTTCACTGGAAATCTTTACCTCTCTATCCATTCCATCTCCTTCTCTTCCTTCCGATCCTCCTTAAAATCCCACCTTCTTCAACCTCCCTCATGACAACCCATCTGTCCTCCCTTCCCTGCTACTCCCCTTCCTCCGATTTTACCTATTGACATCGGCAAATTAATCTGCATACTGTACCTGTTTATTTGACTCATGAATTGTAATGCTTCCTATGTATTCTTGTTCTATGTAAAGCGCTATATAAAAGTTAATACAAAAAACCCACTATGTTTGGCATGCAGCTGCCACCCAGAGGCCAGACATGCACAGTGAAACATTTAATACTAACAAAGTAAACATTAAATAAAAGTTTCAAACGTCCCATGCAAATGGTACTTGCCCTTCATAAAGCCTACTTGAAAGGGTAAGTAGGCTGGACAAGTGTCTATAAAAGGTTAGCTCCATGAATGGACACAGATACAATAAAAACACTCTGAAAACAGTTTGGCCACCTCTCATGTTTGTGCTGTTATACAAGGCAATCATAATCGGAGAAAAGTGAGCTCTGGAGGCTAAATATGGTGGATGGTATTGCAGCAGATCTGTAGATGTACAGACTTAATGGAACTATTGATCACTTTTTGTACACATCTTGTAGTCATTATGTAAGAAGGACAGTAAGAGACTAAGCAGAGTGGATGGCATAGCAGGCAGAGAACTGGACAAGTTAGGTGGAAATTGTATTTTGTGGCCATCTCATTTTCAGGCTTGCTGGTATAAAGCAACAGGGGTGATAAGATGGGATGTATAGGAGTATGGGTTCAGCTCATGCGTCGAGCACCAGTATGTCCAGTTGCAGCTGTATGTGACCAGTAGGTCACAATAAGTTTGCCACCTAAAGTGGCACAATTCCACTTCTTACCCAATTGTGAAATTCTAAGCTCTACCAAGCTTTGCCTAGACTGTCTTGGGCATGTTTGTGATTGGGTGAGAGAATGCTGAGATTCGCAGTCCCCTGAGAGAGGAACAGGGATGTGCAATGCAATGGTTCTAAATATTGCATCATTGCATTCATATGCAGTGTGCATGGCTCTAGGAGCTCAGCACTGCTTGTTAATGTTAAAGGACATTTGTACCATGCACTACCACCAGAGTGGTCCCCTGGCAGATCTGAAAAGGAAAGGGATGGGGTCGGTAGGACCAAGCAGGAAAAGTGCAAGAGAAGTGATTTGCTGTTGGCAACAGTTCAGTTGGCACTTATCGGTTTTCGATTAGTAGCCGCTGTGTTATGCGAGGCAATGTGCAATTGGTTTTGTTGTTGCGGTGAAGTGAAGTTCCTGCAGTTTGGTGTTCTCGTGTTTTGTTAGAGTTTAAGAGGTGTATGCATAAGGGTGAGATTTTTAGTTGGTGGGCTAGAGGAATCACTATTTGGATGCAATGCGTGCTAATTTCCAAATCCTTTCTAGGTGTAGCGCGTGACTATCTGCATTTCCAGCTAGATGTGACACAGGCTAATAGTCACAATTTTATCTAAATGTGACGTGGGCTAATTCACAATTGTATCTACATGTGGCACTGTCTAATATTCACATCTAGTCTAGATGTGATGCAGACTATGTGCAAAGAAAAATGACTTGGCAGAATATGAACAATTCCATACTTGGGCCAGATTATCCAGCATGTGCTGAAAATGAGAAAAAGCCTACAAAATAAGGAATCAAGCAAAAAGGTTCAGCGCAAATCCGTACTATCCAAAATGCATCTGCACAAGGGCAAGAGCAGATGAACCTGTACAATGGTTTGTGTTTGTAATCTTCCATGTTAAGCAGCAAACACAAGAAACATAACAGCCTGCTCCGTTTCCACCCTACTGAAAACATCCTTAAACGATAGAGATGGGGGCCCAAACCCTTTTGCTATTTTCCGTATTAAACAGAACATTGCATTAATTTGCTCAATTTTGTGCAGCAGGGCATATTTGAGAATCTGACCCATGGGCATTAGGTTGGCCCGAAAACGACATGTAATTCACCACTTATTTTCCAGCCGAGAAACTAACAAGTGTATTCTGGAAGATGCAGTTTTGGTCCCCTTCCAATTTTTACCAATGGGACCACATACACCCGATAACCAGGTTGCTTAGCAGGAGAAAATGCAGAACTCCAGGTTACAAGATGTCTTACTAATTAGACAACGCAGTCCTGGTTGCCCACGCACCTTACATTTCTTTTCAAGCACTCAATGCATTCTGGGAGCTGGAGTCTTCCATCAGTTCAACGGCACACATTAGGCTGAAGCGTCAAGTTAGACTTTCTCCAACGCCAAAATGCCAAATTGGGTCATCCTTCTGTTATGTTTCTTTGCACCCATTAAAAATAAAATACAGCAGCACTCTGGGTCCAATCATAATTTCTATACTTACAAAAAATGAAACGTTAACAGCATAGAACCAAGACGGCCCATACAGAAGCACACGTTCCTTTGGGTCTACAAACGAAGTGTATTCTTGTCAGGCAAGAATAAAATATCTTTGAGCAATAGAAACTACTTTTTATTTGCTTACGCTGCTGCTAAAATATTATTCCAACATCGTTCCAAAAATATCATTTGTGTTATCGACCGGACGAATTCAGCAGCATAAAGAGGCATATCAATGTGTCCGAAGCGGTTAGAAAAAATGAGGGGAGCAGCGTAGGAGGTGCAGCACGGCTGAAGAGTGTCCTTAACTTTTACATTGCAGTGCAAGCCACAGGGCACTGGCAAAAAAGATTTCCATAGAAATCAATTCACGCCGCTATGCATCTGGACAAGATAAGAAGCCAGTCAGCTACGGGGTATTGTAGTGCTTCTCAAAATCCCCGCTGCGGCACTGACAGTGGCCCTGCTGCTAATGGAACTTAGCAGCAGGGGTGTCTGGGCCGCAGCGGGGATTGGATTGAAGAGGACCGACTGCCGGGGAAGTTCATAGAAGTTAATGAAGCAGGGCCACGGCGAAGTGATTCGTCTTGTTACCGTTTGTCGCATCAACCCTTCCCCCGCTTATTCAGTTCACAGAATCAACTGTGAACTGAACAAGCGCAACAATACGCGGTTAGTAGGGGAACTAAGCGGACAAAAACCGCGTCAAGCAAGCAATATAAAGCGGCTTCGGGCAAAAAAATGCCCAAATCTGCTTATAAATAGCTGACCTGGCAGCACTCCTTACCTGTGACCACCGCTGGGCCTGAAATTGGCGGCAAAACAGATCGCCATTTTGCCTTACGTCTATTATACTAATCAAGTCTGCGTGATGACGTCATAGCAAATTTCGGGTGTGCGCACTTAATCATCCGTTAGCACCTGCCCGTCTATTCTTCTTCACGTGACTTCCTACGTCATCATTGTGATTTTTCGGCGCAATGAAGCGGTTGTAGAGCAATTTCTAACGCAGCAGAGTACCGTGCGAACTGCCCCCGTTGTTGTAATAGATACATAATGATTATTCTTTTTTTTTCAGTTTAAAAAACACTATTTATTCTGAGAGAAAGCTTTGCATTGAAATGCGAGGCTGCTTTTCAGGAAGCCGTTGATGTAAAGTTTTCTCTCAGAATAATCTATACCCTTAACGGAACGAATCTCTGCTTTTCATAAACTTTAACTTGTCATTAAAATAAGAGACTTCGACTGAGGAAGCCATTAATGACTCGTTACAGGTCATGAAATGTCGAGCTGCGGCGCGCTCCACTCCGTGGTGGTAATAACAGTTAGCTTATGTGAAATGTTTCTTAAGCCTCCCTATATTGTCCAGTTAGCGGAATATCCAGCATTGCAAGAGTGGAGCCATGACGAATGTCCTGTTACTTACTCCCCAAAAGCACTGTGCACAATTCCATTTGGTCTCACCATAGCTCTCAACCATTTGTGTCGCATGGGCGGGTGAAAACACCCAATTTTATTTTTGGCCAGTGAGAGGCCCATTGAAACCAATGGGCGTGCAGGAGGCTTGGCGGGTGAGACAGCTGTTTACAAGGTGGGTGACACCCGTCAAAAGCGTCTGAGATGAGAGCTATGTCATATTTGTGCCCACAAACGGCCCACCCCAGCCCCAATCTACTTTTTTGGTAACATTACTATACTAGGGGCATATGGCATTTTAACACAACAAACAAATAACACTGCAGAATCGTTACAGATTCCAGGTACTTATTGTTACAGAGTAGTCCTCCCATGTGCGTTGCCCCTTTGGGATGTGTCCCTCTCTTGTGCCTTGCATACATGCCAACCCTCCCGATTTTTCAGTTAAAAATAATGCTATTTTTAACTGTCTCCTGCCTAAAATCATTATAACCCCAATGTAGTCTTATGTGAAAACTGCATTTTCCTGATTTCTGTTGTGAAATCTCCCTCTCAGGGGCTCCACAATGTTAGCATGTCTGGCATTGCCCTAAGCTAATCAAAGGGAGCCTTGCAGGCACGTGCAGAGGAACAGCTGCAGGCTCCGAAATGGAATGACTTGAGTCCGTCTCTCATTAAGGCCTGCAGGCCCACCCTGTACAAGCAGGCACTGCAGGCCAGGTTAACATGGGGCCCCCTTGCCAGGAAGGTATCCATGGTCTGCATGTGCTGATAGGTCTCGACCTGCCACCCCTAGAGGCACAGGGCCTCATAGGGGCTGGTGTCCCATAGCACCTCATGGGGGGGCTGGTGCGATGTCCATGACCAGCCCCCACCCATCAATCCTCTGAGGCACTGGGCCTCTGTGGTACTGGTGTCCCAGAGTACAACAGGTGGGCCGGTGCGATGTCCATGACCAGCCCTCCCGCCCCCCCATAACATTGGCGACGAAAAAATCATAATCTCAAAAGAAAAGGTGAGAAGACGATGAGCCCCGCAAAGCACTGCCCCTGCCCCTCGCTTGTGCGGGTGAGAGAAAGGAGGGAGAGCGAGAAGAGGAGCACCCGACCCCCACCGCAAGCCAGGATTGGCCTGCGTCTCACTGCCTAGCTTCGTACAGGCCAGGGCCACCCTTCGGTGAGGTGCGCCTGCGGCATTCCACCGCGAGAAAATAAGAGTTTGCCTGCAAAAGGGGGAAGGAACAGAGCGGCCGCAGCCACGAAGAAGAGATGTCTCCTGCTGGGGGGGTGGAGGGGAGCGGTACTGCCCTGCCCCCAGGGAAGAAGATATTAAGCGGCCGTGGCCGCAAGAGAGGCGAAGTCTCCTGTCTGGGGAGAGAGCTGTGCTGCTCTCCACCCAGCCGGGAAAGAAGAGGTGTGCTCCGCCACGTGAGGAGAAGACATGCAACGGCCGCATGGTGGAGGAGCCCTATGGACTGAGACCTGTAGATTGGTCCTCCTTGGCAGCTGCCCTCTGGGAGGAGGGTGCTTGTGTGGCCAGGGAGGGAGCCAGCCTGCCCCCATGGCATCCTGTCATGATCACTGGGGCTTTCCTTCAGAGATTTTCCTAGGTTCTTAGTGCAGCAGGGTAAATTCATGGGTTAAAGGTAAAAGAGGACATGGTGGTTAATAGTAGGACACTTCATTAGATTTCAACATGGCTGCCCACGAAATTCCTTGAAATGGAATGCGCAGTCTAGTGGCAATCACTCACACCTCACTGGCTATTTAAGCCCCTCCCCTTTTTCGTTCCGCGCTTCGCGTCTGAAATCTCTTCAGAGACGCTTACCGCGGTCCGGAGCTCCTGCATAATTTCCTCAGCATTTTCCCTTCACAGTCCGTAGTGATCTTCCCAGTCCTTGTCCTTCCTTAGTCCTGCCCTTGTCTCTGTTCCACTGGTATTTACTCCGTTCCAAGGTTTCCCTGAGAGCAAGTCATTCGAATTCCTTGCTACCATAGTGCTGAGGTTTTCACAGTCACCGCAAGTATAGTTTTCCTTCTTGGGTGTCTTGTTCTAGACATAGTTTCCTTGCTATGTAATTAAAGAATTTCAAGGGACCGAGGGTTGGAGTTAGTTTTTAAGTGTATGAGGTGAACCAGTTAATATATGCGCTCCGCTCTTTGAATTGTGCACAAGTTGTTTTTTGTGACAAGTTGTTGAGACACTCTGTGTATTCGCTCTCCTCAGTAGGCACGCGCATTTTGGGAATTAGTCACGCGTCACACGCTAGTGTTCCTTCAACACCATGCGCACATGTTTCCCTGACAAGTCTATGAACAGAATTTTTTCCGCTTCACATTAGGCGCGCACCCTTTTTGTGAAGAAACTTTTGAAACACTTATGCAAGCATTCTCTTCAGGCGTGTGTTTACTAACGTTTATTGAACTAATGCATTGTTGACACAGCTGTTCTGGGAGAATTAGAAGTGTGAGTTCTTCAGGCTGGTTTAGTGTTTTCCTCAATGTACTCCCTGTCAGTTTTCTAGTCAGCGCCTTCCGTCCAGTGAAATTTCAAGCCCTTCTGTTTCCTCAGTCTTCAGAACTAGCGTCCCTGCCAGTTGCAGGATGGAGAGCTCACCCTATAAAAACCTAAGGTAATTCTAAAGAACAGTGGGAATTATAGTTATATCCTAGTTATAGGTAGGATCCTTCTAATTAGTTGTTCCTGTGTTCTCTCATTAGATACAAGGTTCAGGAAGGAGAGTAGCGATAAAGAATGAGTTGAGCACAACGCACCCAGAGAAGAAAGTTATCAGTATTGAGAGTGGTGTCCCCGCAGAGTTAAGGTAAGCGTTACAGAACGCAAAGCCGTGCAGAAAAGTACTCTGCCTGGACATCATGGGATCCCCTGAGATAGATCAGCTCACCCAATTATTGGGTGAGCTGAGGTCTGAGCTTCTTGCAGCCCGGTCTGAAACCAGTGCCCTCAGAAGAGAGCTAGGAATGAATAGGGAATGAATCAAGCAGGGCAGGTACCCTTACCCCAAGGCAATGCCCAGGCTTCATCCTCTTCATCGCACCCTGTTCCTGTTCAGGTGGTCATTCCTGGAAACATCCCTCTGGCACCTCCAGAACGCTTCACGGGAGACCCCAAAAAGTTTGCAGTATTCCTCAATCAGTGCAGACTCCATTTTTTGTGTCGACCGGGAGTCTTTCCCAATGATCAATCTAAGGTTGCCTTCGTGTTATCTTACTTGGGGGGATGCGCTGCAGATTGGTCCATTCCCCTGGTAAATAGGGATGATCCTATGTTACAAAACTTCGCAGAATTTCTACAAGAATTAGAAAAATTGTTTGCTCACCACACGCAAGGACAAGCATTGGATAATGAATTGCTGTCACTAAAACAGGGCAATCAGGAGCTGCTTGCATATGTAGCAACTTTCAATAGACTGGTAGCTGAAACAAATTGGCCCACTGAAAAGAGAACAACATTGTTTTATCGTGGTCTCTGCAATGAATTAAAGGAGGTTCTGGCTCAAGTTGTAAACCCGCCGGAAGGAATTTGCAGATTTCATAGATTTAACTATTCAATTGGATCATCGTCTCCAGGACAGAAGAATAGATCGGGCTCGTCAAGACTATCGGCCCTTTGTAGTCCGTTCCAGAGAACCAGTGGGGAAGTCAGGAGTGGAAACTCGTCCAGAACCTATGTAATAAGGGGGAATCCGAGGCCCGATATCCCAAGCAGAGCGAGACAAGAGACGGCAAAGGCAGTTGTGTTTATATTGTGGCAAGGCTGGTCACTTTTTGAAGGAATACCCAGTGAAACTGACTCGGAAACCATTGGGAGGAGTAAATCAAGATAAAAAAGAGCAGGTGGCGGAAAGCTAAAGTGCCTGACAAGTTTAGAGGTCCGCTAGTCGAGCATGGAAAAGGTTGCAGCGACCTCACACTTCGTGTTTCCTATAGTCCTTTTTCATCTAGAAACCCCCGCAGACAGACATGCCTTAATAGCGTACATTGACTGTGGGGCCATTGGTAATTACATGGATCAACAGCTGGCAAGCACCTTGGGATTCTCTTTGAGGAACAAGTTGGAAGTCGAGAATGTTTCCGGGGTCGATTGCACTCCATTGGTGTCAGGTCCCGTTACACAGTGCACCAACCCACTCATGAGGCTTTGTCAGGAAGGACACAAGGAGAGGATCTCTTTTGACCTGATTCGAGCTCCGCAATTCCAGATCATCTTGGGAATACCCTGGTTGGAAAAGCATAACCCCGTAATAGATTGGTGTGCACGAACATTAACATTTCCCTCCAAGTGTCAGAAAGAGTGCTTTTCAGTGGAAGGTGTGGAAGAAACTCGACAGCCTTGTGTTACTACCCAATCTACTCTAGGTTTAATAGGTTCATTGCCAAGGGAATATCAAAGATTCCAGGACCTATTTCAAGAAGAAAAACAAACAGAAGTATTACCTCCACACAGACCGTATGACTGTCAAATTGACCTCATTCCAGGAGCACAGCTTCCATGTAGTAGAATTTATGCCCTCACCGAAAAAGAAAATTTGCACTTGAAGTCATACCTGGATCAATACTTAGCCAACGGATTCATCAGGCCATCTAAGTCCCCGGTGGCTTCGCCTCTTTTTTTTGTGCCCAAGAAAAAAGGTTATTTAAGGACATGTATTGACTACAGAGCCTTGAACCAAATTACTGTGAAGAACCGGTATCCTCTCCCCCTTATTTCAACTTTGCTGGACCAGGTTAAACAGGCACGAGTATTCACCAAATTAGATCTGCGAGGTGCCTATCATCTCATCCGCATTAAGGAGGAGGAAGAGTGGAAAACTGCCTTTCGCACACGGTTCGGGCTTTTCGAATATCAAGTCATGCCCTTTGGGCTTTGCAATGCACCCACGGCCTTTCAGTCCTTCATGAATGACATCTTTCGAGAACTATTGGACATCTGTGTGGTTGTCTATGTGGATGACATTCTCATTTTCTCTGCAACTATTTCGGATCACGTGAAACATGTAACATCAGTGCTGCAAACGCTGACAGAGAATTCTCTGTATGTTAAATTAGAGAAATGTCATTTCCATGTTCCCGAAGTGGAATTCTTGGGGTTTATCCTGTCTGCACAAGGAATCAAAATGGACAACAGAAAGGTTGAAGCAATCCTATCTTGGCCCGCCCCTAATTCTATCAAAGGGATTCAGAGTTTTCTCGGATTTGCCAATTTTTACCGGCGATTTGTTTCTGATTTTTCCCGCCCGGTTCATCCAATCACCTTGTTACTGAGAAAAAAGAGAAAATTTGAATGGACAAAAGAAGCTGACGAGGCATTTAAGAACCTCAAGGAGCGATTCACGACAGCGCCAGTCCTTCATCATGCAAGACCCGACCTCCCGTATGTGGTTGAGACTGATGCATCAAATGTGGCCATGGGAGCTGTTTTGTTTCAGCGTGATCCGGATACTCAAGAGCTGCACTCAGTAGCCTTTTGGTCTAAAAAATTCTCTGCTGCAGAATTGAACTATACCATTACTGACAAAGAACTGTTGGCAATAAAATGCGCCCTGAAAGAATGGAGGCCTCACCTGCTTGGAGCAAGACACACTGTGACCATTTTTACCGACCATCGTAATTTGCAATATTTACGCTCTGCAAAGGTGCAATCCTCTAGGCAGTTGCGATGGGCCCTCTTTTTTGCCGAATATGATTTCATCATTAACTTCAGACCTGCGGTGAGAAATGGTAAGGCTGATGCCTTGTCACGCATTGGAAAAGGCGAAGAAGCTTATGTGCCCGTAAATCCTGTGGAGGTCATTTCTGGGGAGAAGGTACTTGGAGTTCTAAATAGCGTTGATTCGACACTTGAAGAACTACACAATGAGATCAGAACCAGTATTGATCAGGATGAATTAATGAAGTGAGAATCAAGGGGAGAACGTTTCACTATGCTGGATGGGTTACCTTTTTATCAGGAACGTCTGTATTTACCCACGCCAAAACTACAAGAGCAAGTGATTGCTAGTTATCATGGAGCACTGCTGGAAGGTCATCCTGGAATTACCAAGACATTGGAGAAGGTAAAAAGGTCGTATTGGTGGCCTACTTGGAGGAAGGATGTTATTCAGTATTTGAAAACCTGTAGTAACTGTGCCCAAAACAAAACTCAAAAACAAAAACCTGCTGGTCTGCTTCAACCATTGAGTGTTCCTCCACCCCCCTGGCACACAATGTCGATGGATTTCATCACAGATTTGCCTAATTGCGAAGGGTACAATACCATTTTAGTGGTGGTGGACTTATTCTCAAAGATGGCACATTTTATCGCATTAAAAGGATTACCATCAGCTTCAGAATTGGCAAAAACATTTCTAGAAAATATTGTGAAGTTACATGGATTCCCTACAATAGTGGTCTCAGATTGAGGAAGCCAATTTGTCTCTAAGTTTTGGAAGAAATGTTGCGAATTAGCAAAGATAGATGTACGCCTGTCAACTAGTCATCATCCCCAAACTGATGGCCAAACTGAACGAACCAATCAAACCCTGGAACAGTACCTTCGATGCATGCTACATCAACTTGAAGATACCTGGCTGAATGTTCTATGGATTGCAGAATATGCATATAACAACTCAGTGCATACCTCCACTGGACTAAGTCCTTTTTATACTCTACATGGCAGACATCCACGTACTTCGGTCTATGATCCACCGGAACCTTTGGAGATGCCTGCAGTGAAATCTCTGCATGAAAAAATTACCACAGCTGTAAACCAGGCAAAAGAACACCTGTCTTTGGCTAAAGAATCCCAGAAGAAGTTTGCAGATGCAAAGAGATGTGATGCTCCTGAATATAAGGTGGGGAATTTGGTGTGGTTATCCACTCGGAATTTGGCCCTGAAGGGATCACAAAAGTTCCTTCCACGATTTCTGGGACCTTTTGCGATTGAGAAAATAATCAACCCAGTAGCCATGAAATTGATGCTTCCAAGAACCATGAAAATCCACCCCGTGTTTCATGTTTCTCTTTTGAAACCAGTTTATCCAAACACTCAAATCCAAGAGGCTCCAACCCCTGTGGAATTGGAGAATGATCAGCTGGAGTACGAAGTAAAGGCCATCTTGGACTCCAAAATTGTGCGCAATAAACTATACTACTTGGTGGATTGGAAGGGTTACGGCCCACAGGACAGAACTTGGGAGCCCCTCGAAAACCTGCATGCCCCTAGATTGTTAAAGAGTTTTCACCGTAATAACCCATGCAAACCAAGAAAGGGGAGTTCTCTTTAGAAGGGGCTTTGGGGGGGGTATACTGTCATGATCACTGGGGCTTTCCTTCAGAGATTTTCCTAGGTTCTTAGTGCAGCAGGGTAAATTCATGGGTTAAAGGTAAAAGAGGACATGGTGGTTAATAGTAGGACACTTCATTAGATTTCAACATGGCTGCCCACGAAATTCCTTGAAATGGAATGCGCAGTCTAGTGGCAATCACTCACACCTCACTGGCTATTTAAGCCCCTCCCCTTTTTCGTTCCGCGCTTCGCGTCTGAAATCTCTTCAGAGACGCTTACCGCGGTCCGGAGCTCCTGCATAATTTCCTCAGCATTTTCCCTTCACAGTCCGTAGTGATCTTCCCAGTCCTTGTCCTTCCTTAGTCCTGCCCTTGTCTCTGTTCCACTGGTATTTACTCCGTTCCGAGGTTTCCCTGAGAGCAAGTCATTCGAATTCCTTGCTACCGTAGTGCTGAGGTTTTCACAGTCACCGCAAGTATAATTTTCCTTCTTGGGTGTCTTGTTCTAGACATAGTTTCCTTGCTATGTAATTAAAGAATTTCAAGGGACCGAGGGTTGGAGTTAGTTTTTAAGTGTATGAGGTGAACCAGTTAATATATGCGCTCCGCTCTTTGAATTGTGCACAAGTTGTTTTTTGTGACAAGTTGTTGAGACACTTTGTGTATTCGCTCTCCTCAGTAGGCACGTGCATTTTGGGAATTAGTCACGCGTCACACGCTAGTGTTCCTTCAACACCATGCGCACATGTTTTCCCTGACAAGTCTATGAACAGAATTTTTTCCGCTTCACATTAGGCGCGCACCCTTTTTGTGAAGAAACTTTTGAAACACTTATGCAAGCATTCTCTTCAGGGATCACAAAGGTTTGTAAAAATCACTTTACGTTAAGTTATGAAATTTGATATTTGTATAGCACCCAAATGTTATGGCTTTGAAGGGAGTGGGGGGGTGTCTAATAACCGCAGTCTGTGAAAGCAATATGGACACAGGGCCAGGGCAACTCATAGGGACACAGGGCCAGGGCGAATCATAGGGACACAGGGCCAGGACAAATCAGAGACCAACTCACATGGACACAGGGCCACTCACATGGACACAGGGCCACTCACATGGACACAGGGCCACTCACATGGACACAGGGCCACTCAGCATTTTTTTTGGTCCTGTGTTCATATTGCTTTCACAGACTGCGGTTATCAGACGGGCCTCCGCCCACCTCCCACCTAAGGCCCCCCCTTCGAAGCCGTAACATTTGGGTGCTATACGAATATCAAATTACATAACTTAACGTAACATGCTTTTTACAACCCTTTGACCTCTATGGTCTGGGTTGGGGGGTGAGGTGGGTCTGACAGAAAAACTGGAATGATTTGGGAATTGGGGATTTTAGACCGCCCTCCAATGAATGGCCTGTGTTGGGGAAGCTGTATGGTAAACAATGGGATGATTTGAGAATTTAGGATTTTCTGCTAGACCTGCGCGTCGCGTAACTAAGTTTACCTACTCGGCCTAAGGGAAATGCACTAAACCCTCGGCAACAGATGACAAAATGAAGCGCGCTTTCTGTAAAATGGTGCAAGTCACCAAAAACCCACTATGTTTGGCATGCAGCTGCCATCCAGAGACCAGACATGCACGGTGAAATATTTGACATTTAATGCAAACTAAGTAAATATTAAACGTCCCCTGCAAATGGTACTTTTTCATAAGCCTACTCAAGTGGGCGAGTAGACCGAGTGCCCTGGATGAGTGTCTGAATGGACAGAAATAGATACGATAAAATGGCTATGGAAACAGTTTGGCCACCTCTCACGTTTGTGCTTTTATACAAGACAATCATAATCAGAGCAAAATGAGCTCTAGAGGCTAAATACAGTGGATGGTATTGCAGATCTGTAGCTGTACAGACTGGATGGAACTATTGATCACTACTTTGTGTACATATCTAGTTTGTTTTGTGTATTCATTATGTGAGAGGAAAGACAGTAAGAGACTAAGCAGCGTGGATGGCATAGCAGGCAGAGAACTGAACAAGGTAGTTGAAAAATTGTATTTTGTGGCCATCTCACTTTCGGGCTAGCTGGTATAAAGCAACAGGGGTGATAAGATTGGATGTACAGGAGTATGGGTTCAGCTCAAGGGTTGAGCACCAGTATGTCCAGTTGCAGCTGTATGTGACCAGTAGGCCACTGAACTAAGTTTACCATCCAAAGTATGTGGCTGTGTAATCATGTACAAGTATTCACTCTTCTATAGGATACATCTTCCCCAATAAAATGAAATCTAGTTGACACTGAGATTTAGATATACTAACCTAACGTTTACTGTAAAGCATGGAGACACTGCACTTTTTTACAGTAGCAATACTGCAATTAACCAAGGAATGGTATTGCATGACTCCTTTAAAAAATATAAAGTTAACACATACTGGTCTTTGCCAGACAGGATTTAGTTGGTTTAATAAAGGGCCACCCGGATTACTTCTGGCTTGCAATTATATGCATAAAGAAATCTTGACAGTACTCCCAACACAGGTCTTTGGCACTTAATGGAGGAGATGATTACTGCAGTGACCAGAGGAAAAAATGGTAAAGAGCTTCCCCTAGCGCAGGGCGAGCTGTGCTTTCATTGAACAGGGCAAATAGCTATTTTTGCTTCACAAGTGTCTAATTAGCAATCCTACAGAATTGCATAGCGAACTGCTATACGAGACTGCTTATTTTATGCCTTGGGATCACCCAATTAAATTATAGTTTCAGCGAACGCTGGGAAGTGAGTTTTGTTAATTCTGAATTTTAACAAAAAACAACCACCCATAGTGTTCCAACAAATGGGAATTAAATTAATATTTTAAATTACATCGGCTAAGGATCCACAGTTTTGCCCTTCCGCCCACTACAAAGGGAAAGGATTTAAGGCAAGCAGACCGCCCTTCCACCTTTTGGTTTCCCAGGCCTCAGTTAAACTTACATATAAAGCCTCTCTGTACAGATGGCACCCGTGGCATGGAGCTGGTCCTAGTGCAATTCCATTTCTTACCTAACTGTGAAGTTTGAGCTTAACTTCTAAACTCTAAAAAGCTTTGCCTAGGCTGTCTTGGGCATTGTTGTGATTGGGAGAGAGAATGCAGTGATTTGCGGTCCCCTGTGAGGGAATTGGGATGTGCAATGCGATGGTTCTAAATATTGCCATCATTGCACAAGTATGGAGGGTGCACGTCGCTGTAGGAGCGCAGCACTGCTTGTTAATGTAAAGGACATTTGGAACGCACACTATCAACACCGGAGTGGTCCCCTGGCGGATCTGAAAAGGAAAGGGGATGGCGTGAGTTAGTAGGACCGAGCAGGAAAAGTGCAAGCGAGGAGCAATGTGCTGTTGGCAGTAGTTCGGTTAGCATTGTTCACTGAACTTTCGGTTGGTAGCTGTCGTGCTCTGCTTTACAAGGATATGTGTGATTGGTATTGTTGTCGGGGTGAAATTAAGTTCCTGGGGTTTGGTTTGAAATTCAGTGGGTTTGTTAGTGGCATTGCTATCTAGATGTGATGCACGCTAATTTCCAAATTCTTTCTAGATGTGGTGAGTGAATATCTCGGAATTTCCATCTAAATGTGGCCCAGGCTGAGATTCACAAGTCCCGTCTAGATGTGACGCAGCCTAATATTCACAATTCTATCTAAATGTGGCACTGAAAGGGGGCTATGATGATTATAAATAATGTTAGGGGGGAAGGGAAACTAGGAATAAAAAAGGCACAAGGACAAAGAATAAGGGCATGGAAAAGGAACCAGGACTAGGGTGAGGAATAAGGAAGAGGGCATAGAATTGGGGAGAAAGGAAGGGCTAGTATAAGGAACAAAAATTAGAAGAACTAGGTTGGAGAAGATGAAGGGGAGTAGGATGATGGACTACAATGAGGAAGAGGGACCACAATGATAAGGATAATGTAGTCTAGAATGAGGTTACACTATAAAGTCTGAGTTACACCACCTAGTAATATATGAAAATCTACAATTTGAAAGCAATGTGGCTTGCAAGCTAGAGAGTACCAAGGATCATACAAATATCTAAAATATCAGGTTCCAGCAGCAAACCAACAAAGGTCTTCAATTGCCAGCAGTTTATGCCTCAAATACTGTATTCAATTCAAATTCCAATGAAATGTTTTATGAGGTTTCATTAAACCAAACACGAACAGATTGTTCACTCTAACCAACATACAAAACAGAAAGTTCAGGTATTTACAACTAACAAGCAAAGAAAAAGCCATTTTCAACCTATCAAAGGTTATCAGGGCTAAATTGAGACAGTATCTGTAGATCTAATCTGCAACAAATACAAGCTGAATAGCTTGCACTTGAATTAACTTGATATTTAGAACAGTCCACCCCAATGGAAAACAAATATTACGTAGCCTGTGTTCCTGAGACTGTCTTCTATGCCTTAGATTCTGAGTGAAAATGGTTTGGTCTTAACTGGGGTCACTACATTCCAGGTACATTACCTATTTGAATCGCTTATGCACAAATAGTGCTTGAAGCTTTGGAGGGACTTCTTTCAGGCTCCCACCGACGGCTTTCCTTTTTTAGCGCCCATGAGGAAAGCACTAAATAAAATTGTGAATTGTGGATTGTAAAGCCCTCTCCATGGTTAAATCAGATTTACTGAATGCAATTTCTTTGCAAGTCATCATCCTAAATCACAGACAAAGATGCTTAGTGGCAATTTCGTAATTCATATATTCTCATTAATTAATATCGAGGGGACTGCCAATTTAATTCCTATGCTGCAGTACCTTTCTCCATGCCTTGTAGTGTTTGTAAATAGATTGCTTTACATTTGTACTTCATAACATTCTTCATGGCAGATGTCCAGACTGCACACAAGCAATAAAGGTGCACAGTGTTAGTCGTAAACTGAAGCTTCATCGTTACCACATCTGGGGCAGAATCCTACAGACTGCTTATAACAAAAAATAGATTTCTACTTACCAGGGTTAAGCCTTCTTCCTCTACTTCCCTAAAAAACAAACAAATATGAGATTTAATAATATATTTTTGTTCAAGGGAGAAAATGCACTTTGTTCTGCTAATCATGACCATCACCCTCAGAAGCCGTTACATCACATGCTCGCTATTCTTGCATGGCATAATTATCTGTTAAGAGACACTATCACATACTCTTTGCATATTGCCAGTCTATTGAAGCCATACTCAATACTTCAAGCCCATAATGTGTGCGTCTGCATGAGCGGCCTATTATTCCAAACAGAGAACCATAGGTACTGGCATATGGTGAGGGTCCATTTTCATTGGGCCCATCGAGGAGTTGCCGAAAATGAATAGAGAACACTTTCGAGTTATATTTCGTTTGATGTAATAAAAGTGAAAGGATACGAAGGCAAAAAAAAGCTTAAAAAAGGATATTATAGTGAAATGTGCATATAAGCACTACTGCGGGAACAGGGATCAAATTCAAAGGGTTGTGAAAGCGCTCTGGAGAAGGCTTGGAGCAAAGAACCACAGATGAGCAATTCATTTACGTAGTTTGATATTTGTATAGTACCCAATTGTTATGGCTTTGAAGGGCTGTGGGGACAGGCCCGTCGGATAACCGCAGTCTGTGAAAGCAAACCAATATTGTTGACAAGCTGGATAGTACCAAGGATCATACCAAGACTCAACCTCTGAGTCGTGAAAATGTAATTCTAAAAGATCCAGTACCAGCACCAAACCCATAGAAATGCAATCCACTAGAGGTTCAGCCACACCTCTTGCAAGGAGAACAGGGTGTATTTCCACCAAAATAAAGATGTGCCAGCAAAGAGCCCTGCTGCTTCGGAACATTCTGCCGAAATAGGAACTAGCAAGACTTTAAGGCATACAGAGTCAGTGACGTAAATTATACAGGTTACAAATCGCAGATTTGGCACAACCCTATACATAGGCTACCTGCTGCATAGGGGATGGCAGGCAATTGACCGAGCCCATCTTCCATGTGGGCTCCTCATGTCAGCAGGCTCCTCCTCACACTTCAGCTTGCACAAAGCTACAATTAAATTCTCCATCTCCAACCAGATGTACACCTGGTACTGCAGAAGATACAAGGTCACTGATTTACAAACCGCCCCAGCTCGATACCAGACACCGGCACACGGCCAAAGCTCCCCATATGCACTTCAAGGTCTGTTTTGCCCCTCCCAGCACCTCACAGCACATATCACATGGCCCGTGGTGACGGCAGCTTGTCCCCACTTTCTGAAATGTTCAGATCTATTGGGGTCAAACAGCTGTATGGTCAGGGGGCCTGTGACTGGGTGGTACCTTTGAATTCTGGGGCTTTGGGACAGGGCACTGTTAGGGAGAATTCTCAGTCTATGGCTAATTTCCCTCACCTAGTGAGTCCCCCAGCAGCTTTGCTGGAATTCTGGAGTTTATTTTTTCCACTTGGTAAGAGTGTGCCTCTTTTTCCCACTCTTACCAGTGTTTTGTCATGTGCATTTCTACTTGTGTGATCTTGGACTCTGGAGCACACAACTCCATGAGCCCAACTTATTCTTTGTATTACGCAGCACCCTTAGTGCAGTAATACTGGGTTGTCTCTAAAGACTTCCCAATGACTCCTTTTTCTGGGGCTGACTACTGTCCCCCAGAAACAGATAAAGTTGCCATTAACTTATCATAGTCTCTCCTAACTACAGACCCAATACAACCCATCTTACATGGAGTACTGGAAAGGGTTAAATCCTACCCCTTGTTGTCTGTGCCTCTCTGAGCTTTGTTTTGCTCTTTTAACATTTAGACTTGGCTGGTGGCAGTGGTATCTACCCTAACTTTTCTACCACGATTATATTATATAAACGTGGTATTGTTTTAGGCTATTATATTAGCCTCAAACATAAACCCGCTTGACCAAATACTCTTTCTTTTGGCTCCGGTCGGGTTTATTCGCCATTTCTTTTTGTTTAAGTCCTTCTTGTGTTTTACTTTGCACGGCAAACCAGGTTTGCCTTCTTTGTTCAACAGCTTTTGCCAGGCCTCCTCTGGGCGCCTGGGTGTCTAGGTGGGCTGAATGTGAGGGAGGGGTGTAGTCACCCCCTGCACAGGGTATCCTAGGAAACCCAAGTCGCACTTTGCCATGATTGGCTGAGGTGGTTGTCCGAGCTGGACAACCCCTCCTGATGCGTGATTGACAGCCAGGCTGTGTGAATGGGGGATTTTCACATAAAAGGCAGGACTCTTGGGCTGGAAGTCAGTGTCACCACTGGAACTACCAGGAACCGAAGAGAAGCGGAAAAGAAGACAGCTGCTGCAACTACCCCGTTCCGGTGAAGCCCTGCTGCAGACCTGGGTTATCTACCCTTCGACGACCAGAGAAGATCCAGTCCGGAGTCTTCTTCCTTTGAGCCTGGTGGGGTCAACCAGCTCATCTTCCACAGCCAGAGGATCCTCTTCTTAGTCGAAATCGATGCACCCTGCTGTAGTGGGCCGGATAGCCATCTGAAGAGCCTCTCCTGTTTTAAAGGAGCGCACCTTTTATTCACTGTCGCTGCTGCTGGCTTCATCCCTGTGTGTTGCAGACCCCTCCAGACGTCCTCCTTGCCGGTACTCCAGGAACCATGGGTCTGTAGAAAACCACCAGGAACAACTGCCGTGGCACCAGCTTCTTCCCTGAATAAGGTACTGAGTTCTGCTTTGAGGAACAAGGCTTGCCCTGGGCTTCCTTCCTTCTTATAACTTTTGCTCCCTCCATTGACAATATCTAAGTACTCCTGGCGACGTTGAATCTTGAATTGTCCGACTGTGTGATCTTCGACAACAGGAACCCAGTTCCACTTGACACTGGCTATTGACTCTTATATTTCTGTCAACGAGTGTTCTCTGATTCGGTCTGCCCTGACAAAGGTATTGCCTATGATTTTTGCCCCCAACTCTCTCTGGTTAACTCAGGTGCTAAGTGTGTTTTTGCCTCAGTAACATTTTTCGCCGTGGATACGCGTATCTTCATTAAGACCGAACTGTCATTACTGTCAAAAAGTGATCGCATATGTATTCCCGGTAACATCTTTTGTTTCACAACAACGGTCCGTTAAAACATAGGGTACTTTCCTTGAGTTATACTGTACCAAGTGAATTGGTTGTGTGTAGTGTATTTTACGTGTGGTTTTGAATTAATAGAAGTGTTGTGTTTTATAACAGATGGTTTAAAAATAAATGTACTTATATTTTTTACCGGAAACATTGAGTCAATGTTTGCTTGAGTCACAGTAATTGTGTTCCCTTTGTGTAATCTCTGCTACTGCTCATATACTCTTGAGATAAACCTGGCTGCTCCGCTACTGCTACCACTTTAACATAGTAGTACTGGCTTGTACCAAATGTGAACTTGTATTACCACTTGTAGTCTTCATTGTGTGTAGTGGTAAGGGCACTGCACAGGATTCTGCCTAACACGCACTATTACTTAGGTCTGGAAGAGTGAAAGGTTGGAGGCTCATGCCCTACATGTGTGATTGTGATAAGGAAATGCCAAGTTATTTATAAAGCGCCTTTACACAAGATGAGCACTTTCATGCCTTTGTGGGGCACATGCCTGCTGGGGAACTAACGCTGGCAACGTAAGAATTAAAAGTCTATGAATCTCGGTCCATTTGGCGGCGCCCATGATAACCAATTTCCGCATGCATTTGCTCGATTCCCTATCAGCGCCCACCTAACTGTGGCCCCTATACCACATTCCTGTGTCTCTGCCTCATCCAAAACTGCTTTTGGGCCTGGGGCGATCACCCCCACCCCTTCCCAACAAGAATCAGAAGCAACCAAGCAGCCAGTCAAAAGAGGCAGGGGTGGGGGGTGTTATGAAACTTGCACTGAAAAATATCACTTTACCTGGGCACAACACAATACATTTCTATAAACATAAATAAATCACAAAAGTGAGCCAACAAGAAAACAAACCACAATTCTTTACTTCTACAAATGTCACTTCAGCAAATAATCAGCGCTGGTTAGAGAACACATTTCTAGATGGATGTAGTGGAGTGCAATTTCAATTCCCTGCGCGCTTAAAAGGCTAGCAGTTTTTTTTTTATTACAAACTTGTACATATACATATGGCAATTAATGATTTCACCCACAGTTCGGTGACTTAGCGGTTTGTTTTCAGACTACCCCCTGTATGGTCTGGGTTTGGAAAGTGACATAAAAACTTGAATGATTCGAATTTTAGACAGCCCTCCAATGAAAGGCCTGTGGGGGGGGAGCTGGATGGTAAAAATTGGGATTTGAGAATTTAGGATTTTCTGGCCCCGCCACCCATCACCTTTCAAAGGGAGTTGGTCAAAAAGATTACTGATTTAAGAACAAAAACAACCCTCTTCCTTAAAGAAGTCGGGGTCAACAGGACAAAAAGGATTCAAGGCACAAATTAGTTTTCAAAAATTGATTGCTAGAGTTTGCTAATTAACATTTTCTGATTAGCAAAAACCATTTGATAAGCAATGGTACACTAATCTGTTTAATGTCACTAAAGACATAAAACAAGTAACAATACAGCATTTGTGTACCGCTGGAGTAAGAAATTACAGAGTGAGGCCTTGCAAATTCGGTTAGACTTGCGGGTCTAGTAACTAAGTGTACCTACTCGGCCTAAGGTAAATGGACTCGACCCATGGCAACAGATGACAAATTTAAATGTGCTTTCTGTAAAATGGTGCAAGTCACTAAAAACGCCAAACATTCTACTCTCCCACTCTTACCCTTCTCACTCCACTCCTTCCTCCTACAAGGCACAAAATAATCAGTATCGCATTGCAATTCACTAGACAAGAATGATTAATTGCTTTTCATTTTATAAATCATTTCACACTAACTGCAATGTAATTTTAGAGAAGGTGAGCATGTTTATTGTTGTTTGTACCAAGCTCCAGGACAGTACAGGGCCTATACAAAGGAAAGCAGAGATGCAGGTTGCAGGCTGACCCCAAAGTTCACTTTTATCAAGCACTTTGGCTGATGGAAACTGCAGATAAGTGACTGTGTGGGAGCTTGTCTTCTGCTGTAAATATTGGAGGGACGCAGGATGGCACTAAACAAGTTGGCCCTTTCTCTCTGATCTGTCATTGCTTCCACCTCTGATCCCTAGCATTTTTATATTTCATAATTTGTTTGCTCACTTTTGCACCCTTAAAAAGGTCTATCTATTTTTTTTGTTCACTTTGCTCTCATGTATCCACCAACCCAATAACTTTCTGTCTTGCCCATCTCCCCTCATAACTTCTGAGAGGCTCTTCTTTCATCTACTTCTTTCTCACACATCTTGCTTCCTAAATCAATTGTCTAATCCCCCTCTCTTCGCTGTTCACCTTTGCTGAGCTCTATATTCCACTCAGACTGCAATGGCCTTAAACATGATGGGCTTTCATGTGCACATGCAAAAGGCTATTGTGTCATGCATCTGAAAGGATGTGAAAGGCTGAGTGTGCACATGTAGATTTTTGGTGTGCATGCATGTGAAAGGCTACAGTTGTTTGTACCTGAAAAGATATGCTGCTTATGAAAGGCTAGGTGTGCACATGTAAGGCTGCGGTCTGTATGCATGTGAGAGTCTGCATTGCTCATGCAAAGCTGCAGTGCCTTGGCCTGTGTTGCTGTGGGTATTGTACATGTTTCCATTTGGACACCATCTCCAGTCAGTGACCGCACCAAAAGCTAAGATTATGGTTAACCCATGTATTACCAGGTTCTATAGTCCAAACCAAGCATGCGAAGCGTAGGCTAGTCTTTTTTAATTAATGCACATGCCATTTGATGGGAACTTGATATGCATGCTGGCATTAAACTCATGACAAACGTGAACTTTGCTTTCCATTGAAAGTTGCCAGGTTTATAATTTAAGTGGCTGTGCATTACATGAAGCCTCCCCTAATTTGCATATGCATTGACATCTCTGGAAGCAATACCACAGAAAATGAGCTCATATGTAGCCTTGGACACTAAATGTGATGATGCCAGGTTACATACCAAAATGTTTTTAGAAGAGACAAATAAATGTGCTGTGCAGATTAAGTGGCCTAACATTATTATATATGAAGCAGTACCTTGAGTGAGTTTTTTTTGTGTGTAGCATAGACATGTCAACTGAATGGTTTGTGGACACTTCTGTGAGATCAAATGATTTGCCAAGGATCACACACACTAGTTAATTGTGAAGCTGGGATTTGAGACCAGTCTGCAATATTTATTTTCTTTATTTTTTACATTTGTAGAGCGCACTACAGCCCAAAGGCATTGAGGCGCTTTTTACATGTGTACTTAAGCAGTATTACAATTAAGACAAGCGGTTACTTGGTTACAACGTATGCGCTAAGTTACAACATACAGTTGGGGGTTACAGCAGTGCTCAAAGTAAGAGATAGGAATTAACAGTTCAGGCAAATAGTCTTGTTTCAATGGCTTTATGGAACGCTAGGTGAGAGTCGATTCCCCTGATATGCGAGGGCAGGGCGTTCCAGTGGGTGGCAGCAATGGCTGGGAAGCTGAAGCCCCCTGCACGCACTCTGTGTGTTTTGGGCTTGGCGATCATGTTGGTATAGGCTGGACTGGATGGCCTAGCAGATGTAGGCATGGCTACGTGCTGGGCGAGGTAGGGGGGCGCAAGATCATGGAGGCATTTGTGGGTGAGGGAGAGGATTTTGAAAATTATTCTCTGCTTAACGGGAAGCCAGTGGACCTGTCTTCTCAGGTCAGATATGTGGTCCTTTCTAGCGAATCCTGTGGTGGCCCTGAGGGGGGTGTTCTGGACAAGTTGGAGTTTGGCAATGTTTTTGCAAGATGTCCCTCTCAGGAGAGCATTGCAGTAGTCCAGTCTTGAGCCGATAGTAGCCCTAGCAATGGTAAGCCAGTTCTGTGTGGTTAGGAAGG